>NW_023276806.1:253105742-253705742 GCF_003668045.3 Cricetulus griseus
AGAATTTACTTGTCCCGGTTTGAGGATTTGGTCCATAAGGCAGTCATGGCAGCAGGTATGGGAGGTGGCTGGCAGCATTGAATCCATAGTCAGACCCCAGAGGGGTGGATGCTCGCATTCTGTCTTCTTTCTCATTTTTATTAAGCCTGGGACCCCAGCCCATGAGATGATAATGCCCACATTCAGGCTGTGTTTTCCATTTTCAGGACACCTATCTAGAACTACTTTCATAAGCACACCCATAGGTATGTTTCCATGGCAATCCAAAATCCAGTCAGGTTGATAGTAAGATTTCTCATCCCACCCTCGCCTCGTTGTGAGATTGATTGCAGTCTCGGTTTCCATATTCAGTAAGGGTTGAACTAGAACTAAAGTTTTATTATATCTGTGTGCTGCACATTAATGATTTGGCCAACAATGTACTAGATAGATAGAGGACAGTCTCCTGAGCCGAATTTGCTGAATGTCATAGTAGCTGTCTTGCTTTGTATAGGCACACTCTGATGTCCACACAGGTCAGGGTCACTTGGTGGCACATCTCTCAGGATGTGTATTTGTTATTAAATAAGGCACGAGTGTGTTCAGATTCACTGAACTAGGGACTGGAGAAGGCCTCCATGGATAAAATGTTTGCTCCACAAATATGTGGACTGCAGTTCAGATCTCTAAAACCCACGTGATGGCTGACCAAGTTTGGTAGACTAGTCATATCTGTAGAGGCAGGGCATCTGTGTCTCCAGGGCAAGCTGGCTAGCTAGAATAGCTGAATTGTTGAGCTCCAGTTCAGCAAGAGCCCCCGCTTCAGTAAATGCAGTGGAGAATGCTTAAGGAAAATACCTGATGCCCCCACATGTGAACAAGCAGACAGGTGTGCATGTGTATAAGTTCACCAAACTAAGTAAGTGGCTTCCTAAGTATGATAATGATTATTCTTCATCAGTTTGAGCATAAAACTGCGTTGAGATTTTGGGGCTACATCACACACTGAACAACGTACAGTGATAACCAGCCTCCCTGGGGACTAGGCATTCCTAAGCTCTGTTCTTGAGGATTTAGGGTACTGTTGTTCTCCTCCAATGAACTGTGGGAAGCAAGATTATGAGTGAATGGGTAACCTACCGAAAGCCAGTGAGCAAGTGACCATCCAGACCTGAGCCACTACACTAAGTTGCCTCTCATAGGTGGCCTGCAGCACCTGTGGAAGGGAACACATCTGTCCTTGGAATACGTATGTGCTCTGGGCACATGTGTGCTTGCTGAGGCTGTAAAACAGGTGGGTGAGCCATAAAAGGTCAGAGCCGGTGTTCCTGACAGCTCCTAGGAAGTTTCACATACCTTGTTGGGATTCTTAAAGAGCTTACACCTGCCATCAAGTAGCGCATACAGAGTTCTGTTAGATTTGTTTATTTTTATTATATGTGTTAGGACTTGTCTACTTGTATGCAAGTGTGCCACACATGTGCCTGGTCCTTGTGGAGGCCAGAAGAAGGTGTTGGATCCCATGGAACTGGAATCATGGATGTTGTGAGCCACTATGTCACGTTGGGATTCAGAGACTCGGGTCTTCTGCAAAGTAGCACTGCTCTTAACCACTGGGTTTCTCTCTCCAGTTCCCACGGTGATTTTTATAATGGAGATGGTTCTCAGAGGTGGGTATAGTGGCTGTGAAGTCAGCATTTTGGAAACTGAGGCAGGATTGTGAGTGTGAGGACAACCTGATCGATGTAACAAAACACTCAACAAGAACCAAACCAACCAACTAAATAACAGCACACACACAATGCTCACATACATGCACACACACAGGTGCACACAGAGGCACACAGGGACACACACACTCTCACACACGCTCTCCCCCACTCTGTCTCTCTCTCTGCCTACTTACCCTTTGGCTGCCAGTTACATCTTTAGACCTGGGGTTCTCAGTGTGGTAAGGGGGATAATCAAAATCACTCAAGGTCCAAATTGTTTTCAAAATAATACTAAAATCTTTGTCCCTTTTCACTCTTCCTCTGGACTTTTCTGGATGATTTATGACATATGACTGACTAATTCCTGCGTGAATATTCTTGTTTAGAATTTTTCTGATATAAATGCCGAATTTCCAAGCCACACAAACAAACTCTTGGGGACTTGCCAAAACTTTGTTTTTTGTTGGTTTGCTTTTAGATACGTTGTCATATATTTCAGGATGTTCTCCAACCCCCTATTAGCTGAGGATGGCTTTGAACTTCTTTTTTTTTTTCAGTTTTTTTATTTGAATTACAAACAAGATTGAATTACATGACAATCCCAGTTCCCTTCTCTCTTCCCTCCTCCCCTACCACCCCCCAACTAAAACCCTAACTGTCATGCACCCGATCTCCTCTGATCTCGGAAGCTAAGCAGGGTCAGGCCTGGTTAGTACTTGGATGGGTGACTTTGAACTTCTAATCCTCCTGCCTCCACCCCACAAGTGCTGGGATTATGGCAGGCACCACATAGTTCATTGCTCTCTGCTTCTTGACAGTGGATGCAGGCTGCCTCAGGCTCCTGTCTCTGTGGCTTCCCCACTGTGCTTTGGTCAGGTGTTTGTCATAGCAGAGATGAGTAACTAATACACAAGGCAAAGCAGCCCCTCTTTGGCATCTTTTATGGTGTTCCCCAAGCCCTATGTACAGGGCCTGAGCTCTCTGGAGCGGCTTCTGTGGAGCCCATAGAGCATCCATTTGAAAAGAGCAGCCTGGTCCCTGTAATTGTTAATGAGGCAGCTTAAGAATAGTGCTGGGATCCATTTCTATGTGATTAGAACTGAGCACTCCCCTTGCATCACATCCACTCTGCTTCTCAGTCTTAAGGATTAGCCCTGTGTAGATGAAGTGTCCTTAATCAGGCTGGCTTGAATTACAATGTGAAGTTTCTGCCACATTCCACAGAGGACTTGATTTTCCATTTCCTGTCTGTGATCACAGAATGGTAAGTGGCTTCCCAGGAACTTTTGTGAAGAGGGCAGATAATACAGAGATGGGGTGGAGGGAGCGGGGGTGCTGGGCTAATTGATTAGAATCTTGTTTCCAGGAGCGATGGCGAGCCCAGTCCCTGGTGCTCCTTCTTGGCAACCTTCTCCCAAATTGTTTCATTATCGACTTGACAGAATAGCTGCTGCCTAATTCTGTTGAACCAGGGTGTTCTTGCCATGGGCATTCATTACTCCAGGATGAGATTATTTTAACCCTCTTAGCTGATTATTTGAGAGCTGGAGTGATGATTTAGGAAGAGAAGGGTCCCCTGTGAGTTTTGAATTTTAGTGCCAGTGTCGTTTGCATGTAGTGGACACCTCCTCACCGCTAACCTCCTGGGCTTTGAGAACCAAAAATGCTGGGCTTTCATGTTCTCAGCTACAAAGCCTTTTGGGGAGTGTGTGCCAATGTTCACAATGCCTAATCTCTGCATATGGTCGGCTTCATTGTTTCCTGTCTGTTCAGATTCCCTCCTTTCCTACTTCCAGGGTTAGTTTGTACACTTGTCATCCTGTGGTCTTTGTTTTCCTGACCCCAGCATTTGTGGAATCTCTCTCTCTCCCCAGTGGGTTTTGTTAGACCCCCGAAAACTCAAGTATCCGGGGTCTCAGGCCAGGTTCGCGGTCACCCCAATCACCAGGCGGATTCGAGAGCTTGCTGCAAACTGCACGAGGCTTTATTGTAATTTAACGAACTAACCCCATGTTAGCTCGGGTCTTTCACCCACCCGCCATGGCAGACGGCTAGAAAAAGACGGCTCCTACGGGCTCCCAAAAGATCTTATAGGGCAGCGTAAGGGGAGTGTCTAGGGGTACGCACAGGGTCCCATGGAGATGGAGGTGGGCTGAGAGGAGGGGCTGAGGCAGGCAGCAGTGGCGAATCTACAGTACTTAGAGAGACTACCATGGAGGAAGGCAAGGGTGCACAGGTAGCCTACCTGGGTCCCACTCAAAGGTGGTTGCTGTGGGGTCCCTGGCAGAGAGCAGTTCTTTGGTATGTGGGGAGTCACAAAAGAATGGAGATGGTCTGGGGTTATGGCTGAGGAAAGCAGCAGAGAAGAACGGGGCGATCCCGGGTGTACACCAGGAAGCTGAGTCTTAACGGGATGATGGTAGGCTAGGAAGGGGAGCTCTACAGGAATCCTTGAAGAGCAGGTACTTACAGAGTCATGGTGCAAAACAGTGAGGGTCCCTCCTGAAGTTTTTCCTTTGGGATGGGACAGCCAGTGAAAAGCCAAGGATGAATACACTTGGGAGTTTCTGATTCTGGCCCATCCGGTGAAGATTTTGGCAGCTCTCGGATTCCATGGTGTTACGAGTTTATGTTGGGAAAAATGAGGGTGACCTTCCTTGAAGCTGTAGCTAAAGGATGCTTAATAAGGAATTAAATTGGCATCATTTTTAAAAAAGTAAAAAATGGGAATAGTGTTTTCTTGGACCATGATTAGATGTATCCTTGTAAAATAAAACAGACTCCAAAGGAGACCTATTCTGTGACCAGGAACCAGGAATGTCAGTCCAAGTTTTCTAGTAGCTACACTAAAAAAGGAAACTACACCAAGCGTGGTAGCACACACTTGTAATTCCAGCACTCTATACTTAGAGGCAAGAGGATCAGAAATTCAAGTCTAGCCTGGGCTACAATTAGACCCTAACTTTAAAAATAGGAAAATATACAAAATTGATGATATATTTTATTTAACCCAGCATATTCAAATTTGTCATTTCACTGTCTCATCATATCAAATTAGAAATTTTACAGTATTTTTTTGGTACTAAACTCTGAACTACTGTTTGTATTTTGTGCCTTTGGTATCTCTCTCACCGTTGACATATGCCACATATGGCTGGTGAGCATTAGGATGTCGGCGAGGAGGAGAAGGGAGAGCTGAGCATCCACATAAGCAGAGCAATGCCTTGCCTGGTCACTGGCGGTCTCCAAGGTAGAACTCCCCACAGGATAACAGCGCTGCCAGCTGGCGAGCAGGCTCCCTTCTGCCTGGTGACAGTGCAGCTTCCTCTTTCTGGGGCAGGTGTTGACAGGTTGCATTTGGGATGTAAATGTAAATGTTTGTCTCAGCCACAAGTCCTTGCTCTGCTGCTCTTAGGCAGGACCCAAGTTCAGTTCCCAGGCCCTGCATCGGGCAGGGCAGCTCACAAACATCTGCAACACCAGCTCCAGAGGATGCAGTGCCCTCTTGTGGCCTCCATGGGTACCTCACACATGCGTTATACACAGACATAGATACATACACATGCCTAAAACATTTTTTATAAAGACTTTTGTGGTTTTGTTGTTGTTGTTAAGGATAAAATGTAAAACAAGGAATGATTATCATCATATTACTATGAGAAACATTTCTCTGGCCCTTCCCTCTCACCACAGTGTTCTACTTGAGCTCATCTCAAAGTTTTGTCAGGTCAGCAGGGAGGGACCTAGACCTCTCAGGGCCCCCTTTTAGTGGTGAGGATGCAATAACTAATGAGCAAATGAGGGTCAGAGATGCAGGGGTGAGAATAAGTGGTGGATGTGTGCTCAGGACAGGGTTTTGGTGAGGGGAGCCGGAGCCACTCAGGTGTGTATGGTCTGCTGTTTCTGTTCACCAGTGACTCTGCATTTGAACACTCACACAAAGCTAAGGCGCTAAGGAGAAAGGCAGGGGTGTGGCTGGCTCTCTTCACACTTGACTGAGCATAGCACTGTCCTCAACGATATTTACAGGGAAGCATGCTGTTTGCTCACATGTGAGGGGGCACGTCACAGGACTGGAGTGATGAGAAGGGGCCTGGTGGGTACATGTTTGCTGGGTGTCTGGGCATCTCATCAGAATGACTACCCATTGTTGTGATAAACACCATGACTGAAACCAACTTGGGGAAGAGAGGCTTGGTTGCTATCAACCATCTAGGGAAGCCAGGCACAGCTCAGGCTGGGCACCTGGAGGCGGGAACTGGAGCAGAGTCTGTGGAAACTGCTCAGTGGCTTGTTCAGTTTCTTGTACAGCCCAGGCCACCCACCTAGAGATGGCACTGACCACTGTGAGCTGAACCCTCTCACATTCATAAGCAACCAAGGAAATAAATACCCATAGACTTCCCACGGCAGCTCCTCAGCTGAGATTCCCTTTCCCACATAGGCTAGGTTTGTGACAAATTGACACAACTTACCAACAGAACACACAGATGGGCTTCATCTGGGGGTAGAAGCTGTAATCCTACAGAGAGTACATTTTATTCTGTCATAAACCTCTTTAGCTGTGTACACTGCAAGTTTTCAGCTCCATTGTTTACTCTGTGTGTATTTATATTGAGAGTTAGAAAAAAATTCTCTGGAGACTGTTGAGTCACAATGGGCAATTCCCTTACCAGACTGTGTTCCTGGTACTGCACTTCTGGAGTAACCGAGCCCCTGGGTACCTCACTTCTTGGGGCAGTACCTGTTTCCATATTCTGCTGTGTGGGGTGAAGATTCCCAGCCACTGTGTGCAGCCCTGGTATTTCTATGAATTTTTATATTTTCCCTGTGCCCTTGTGGTGAGACCACATTGCTTTTTCCATGATGCTCTGTGAGTGATTCCAGCTCCCACAGCTTCTCCATTCTCAGTCAGCATTTGCTGCTGTCACATGTCCAAGTGGGGAGTGAGGGTAGCAGGGGTGACGAGGTTTCCTGAGGTGGAGGCTGTGATGGCTGCTCAACAACATGGAGACTCTCAATGCCACTTCAGAATGGTAACATTGTAGTTTCTGTTAGTGTTTGTTTCCCCACAAGTTACAATGTTTCCAAGCTTTCCCCAAGTTGACTTGCTGATAGTGTTCCAACACCAGTTAGGATTTTTCTTCTTAGTCTCCTGGCTCATCTACTTGGGGCCCAGAGTTCATATCCAGAGTGACTGACTGCATGTGTGTGACATGACCTTACTGTAATGGCAGCTGGCACTGAGCCTGTTCAGCACTGTGGGTTGACCTGTTTGTGGATGAACTAGCCTGGCATAGCTCCTGGTGTGTTGGAATTTACTGGGTAGAATAGTCAATGAATAGCTTGTATAATTAAAAGTTGTGACACATGCTGTAAATGTGGCTAGTGAGTCATGATGGGTACCCAGTGGGAACTACGCAAGCTCTTGTGCAAGTTCAAATTTTCATTTTAAAAAACAGAAATAACCAAATAAAATGAATGTTTTATCTAATCATAACACACTAAGATGTTATCATTTTAGTTATCAGTATAAGTATTTTTACTTAAGTTTTGTCTTCTAATTTCACAATAAGTCTTTGGAACCACATATCTTTAAAATTTGTTATTCCTTTTTATTACATTTTAATGAATGTATTTAATTTGTTTGTGTGTGTGTGTGGGCATGGGCGTTTTATGGTGCATATATGGAGGTCAGAGGACAACTTGTAGGAGTTGGTTCTCTTCAGCCATGTGGGTCCCAGGAATGGAACTCAGGTCACCAGGCTTGGAAGTGGGTACCTTTATTCACAGAGACACTCACAGGCCCAAGTTGAATTTCCCTCTCTCTTTGCTCTCTCTTTGCTCTCTCTGCCTCTGGCCTCACCTCTCCAACCACACCCTTGCCTTTCTCCTGGTGATGGAGTCTAGAGCCCTGCACATGTTAGGCAAGCTGTCTGGAGTCAGCTTAGCGATGTGGGGCTGGTAGCTATTGCTTTGAACTATACAGCTAAAGAATGGGGGGTGGGGGGTGGGGATGAGGAGTTGCTGTATCTTGCAATAATCCACTGGTGTAACTTGTCTCTTCCCTCTTTTTTCCTCACCCCAACTTTCTTTTAAGCATGTGAACATTAAGATTATGTTCCTAGTCCTGATTCTAGCCATCAAAAACTCAATAATGGTGTGTATGTGTGTGCATGTGTGTATTTCACTAACATTATCTTTGTCACTTTGAAAAGAAGCCTTGAAATTAAGAAGCGGTTGGTTGTCCCTCCCCAGCCCAGCCTCTGCAGTCTGACTTGGTCTGAGTCTTCTGTGGCATCCAGGTGCCTCAGGACACAGGTGCATCAGTCGGGGTTATAGCATTGGGCACACATGTATCACTCTGAGCCATGACTTTCTCAGTCCTTATTAGATAGCGTTCCAGTTGGAGCCATGGAGTCCCAAACTTTCTGTGTAGCTGTTAGTCTGTGACATAAAGAGCCTCTCTGGCTCCAGCCTTTCTCCTGCTGACTGGCCTGGTATTGTGAGGCTAGTATGCAGTGCCCCCTCCTCCCCTCCTCCTCCTCTTCTCCCCTCCTTCCCTCCTTCCCTCCTCCCCTCCTCCCCTCTTTCCCTCCTTCCCTCTCTTCGTTTTTAGAAGCTTGGATTTTTAAATGGTAAGATGATGGAAATCTGAATTTAAAAAGAAACCCTCTAATGAAAGTTTTAACTTGCTCCAGAAATTTCAAAATGACACCTATTGCAGCCAAGGGCTGCAAACAATGTTTAAAAATCGCATTCTTGTTCCTTCTGTGTACATGGAAAAGCTTCACATTGAGAATGATTGATTTTGGTATTTCACTAAATTGGATCCACTTCAAAGCTGGGGCAGATTGATGTTATAGAAACAGCATTCTTAGAGGAACTTATATATTTAAAAAGGCTTTGGGTGAACTGTGTGATTTTCAGCTTCACCTGTGAGAGAAATTACCCTGGGAGGTGGCGTCTCCCTCACACCAGGCTCTTTGGTATTGACAGATCCATTAGCGGGTGTAATTAGAAAAGCAAAATCAGACTTGGAATAATTAGGTTAAAGTCACAAATGATTGCTGGACAGAATAATAGGTGTCGTTAGTGCTGCTCTGTGATGGAACTGAGGAAACAGCATGGCTGTGAGCTGTGATTTCTTTTCTGTGTTGGGGAGGTTAGTGGTTATCCAGAATCAAGTTCAGAACAGTCAGGGCATTGCTTAAGTTCCTCTGAAAATGCCTGAAGAGCTTCATTTCCAGGGGGAAATGGGCTGCAGAATGTTTAGCTAAACAAAAACATAGTCATAACAAAAGCAGAATTGACAGTGTCCCAGGAGTGTTGAGAAATATGTGGCTTTGTGGGTTAGGATTCCACATGTTTTCATTCTTTATCTTACTCTTAGCCCTTGGAACAATGGTAAATTTATTTATAAGGAAAACACTGTTTACTTTGAGAGGCCTTCTGGCCATCGAACAACCTCAAATGCTTTTCAGCAAAGACATGACACTAGAAAAGACTGCTGTTGGTGAACCTGTCAGGGCAACACCAGATTTCCAAACTGATTCAAGTATGCACCAGTGGCCTTAAAGCCATGGGTACCCGAGATGCTCAGTAAGATTAACCAAGAGGGCTCACCACTCAGCATCCTTGCTTCTCAGTGTCCTCACTGATTGAGAGACAGGAATACAGGAGAGGGATTCATATTCTATATTGTCAAGTGCCCCAGCCAGACTCTGAAGCCCACCAGGTCTTGGCTTTGAGTCATAAGGGGTTGAAAATTCAAAGGTTAGTATTATGACTTCTGACTTCTCAAAAGAATTAGGAGTTTTGGGGAAATGGATGTAACTGGAAATCAGGCATCATTATATTAATAAGCAAAACCCACTAGGACTCAGAAAGACAAGCATTCATATTCTCTCAGAAGTGGAATCTTGAGGTGTGTGTGTGTGTGTGTGTGTGTGTGTGTGTGTGTGTGTGTGTGTGTGTTTTACATGAAGATAGGAGAAGGAAGAGGTCCAAAGGAAGGAAGGGGAGGGAACAGGAGGGGTAGATAGAAGGAAATATTTGGGGAATAGAAGAGGACCAGGGAGAGGGGGATGAAGGAGGGCAGTGTGGGGTGAATAAGAACCAAGTATAGAGATACACATATATCAAAGTCACAGTGAAACACAGTGCTTGTATGATTACCAACAGATTTATTTTAAAAGTTTTGTGCCATTGGGCCCATATATTCATAAGGAATACCCAGGCCTGAAGGATGATGCCCGGTCCCCAGGGTCCAGGTGGGCCTACATGCCCATAGCCCATGTACCCAGGCCTGAAGGAGGAGGCACAGTCCCCTGGATCCAGGAGGCCTTTGGCTGTCATCATTCTACTCCCAACCGACCTGTGTCTCTTGTTTACTTCTCTGTCTGGACCCCAAGACCCCCTTGGGTTCTGTACCAGACCACCTGTGTAAAGGTGGCTTACTTCTGCAATCTAGCACTTGGGGAACTGAGGCAGGAGGATCACCAGGAGTTTACTTACTGTTAGTCTGGGCTACATAGTAAGTTTGAGGTCAGCTTGGGTCACACAGTGCAAGAATTTTTAGTCCATGTTAAGCCCCTGTAGCTGAGGTTTTGCTCCTGCACAGATGGGAAAAGCTACCAAGAGCCAGCTTTGCCGTGCCGTGTATAGGGTAGCCCAGATATCAGTGTAGCAGGCATAGTTGTCCAGCCTAGATGAGGCCTGAGGTCTGGTCACTGTAGGTGTGACTAAGAGGAACACCAATTAGAAAGAGGAAGGAGGGATGTGACCCTCCTCAGGGTGCTGCCTTCTGTGTGCAGGTGGCGAGAGAAGCAGTGGTTGGCATAGCCTTATCAGCCCTTTGTCCATAGCATGTGACAGTGAACCAGGAAGTGTCACTTTGTAATGTAGTGGCTCATCTGTCCAGTTCCAGAGTTGGGGTTGTGATTGGAGGTCAGGAATCCAAAGTGGTACATGTGGCAACCTCACATGTGTGGGATTTGTCATCCGGGGATCCTCCTCGGGTCTCTCTATTCCCTGGAACTCCCCTGGGAGTCTCCTGTGCTCCTAGGTGACAGTGCTTCAGAGTTCTCTGCAGGACCATCCTGTAGGCAAGATGTGGCCAGGTGAGCAGCAGTGGACAGAGCCCCGCCCCTTTGCCATCTCTACCCACTGCCTAGAGCCCATCCTTATTCCTGTGTTGGTTCTGGCAAACCCTTTCTATTCACTTTGAAAACATTTCTTGTACTATCCATTGCTACTTTTTAGTTAGAAAATAGATTCATTAGCTTTCACTGAAGATAATAAAATTGCTTCATTAGAGTTGGAAATTCCTTTCCCAAATGCTTATCCAAGATCTTCATTTCATAGGAAAGGAGCCATGAGATGGGGAGGGAGTTCTGTCATTTATCCAAGTTACGTAATCAGCAATAAAACCAGGCAATTGTTACAAAACAGAACACTTAGAGAGATTACTCAGATTGGCTGGGTAGAAACAGACCAGCAGCTGTATGTCCGTCTCAACAGACCAACCATTCCTTATTTTTCTAGCAATATTTAATAGCTATACAAGTTATATAGCTTATTTTTCCAATAATAACATTGGGTTATTGGCAGCTTTATAAGAACTAGGATTTCTCACATTTTATTTTTATTATTTTTGATTATGTGGGTAGGGCTGTGTGTGGGGTATTGACCTTGAGTTGCAGGAGGTTGTGAGCCTCTTGATGTGGGCATTGAGCTGTAAGAGCTACATGGGTACTTAACCAATAAGCTGTTCTCTAGCCCCAAGAACCAAGATTTTTGCTTTTGTATTTGTAGGTTAAGGTTCAAATACAAACATGAAATTAAGATCTTTAATCATATTTATAGTATAAACCTTTTGGGTTGCACTATGATTGTTGAGACTCATTTTTTTAACCACAAAGCTAAACTTATTCTGACAGTACACTTACCAAAAATTAAAGTCATAAAATTATTGACTTTTGACAAACAAATGTGTTAGGTTTTAAGAAAAATTTAAGGGATCTTATGTTTTATCTAGGGAGCTTTGAACTCTAAGACTAATTTTTTAGTGCCCTGATTTGGGAATATGAAGGGTAAGGCTTGGCTGGGTGGGAATGGAGAACAATCTAATGGCCCAAGTCCCATGGTGTCACCATTGTCCCATTTGCCCACCCCTCCTGCCAGGCCCCCACCCATATGACTATGATTGTTCGGGCTTTGTTGATTACATGTACACACTGTTGTCATCCCATCTGAATGTTATAATCACTATTTGACGGGAGACATAGAAGTTTATTAAAGTCACATGGCTAGGGTGAACTGCTAGTGCGGAACATGAGAATCTTGTCATTGAGATGGGAGTGGTGGCTTGCACAGGGAGGGGAGCCTGAGGCTGGAAACTCACTTGAGCCTGGGATTTGAAGCCAGGGTAGGCTCTATATACCAATTCAGAAGAAAAGAGAATAATCTTTCTTCTGTTTTTTGTGGTTTTTTGTTTGGTTGTTTTTTTTTTTGTTTTTTTTGTTTTTTTTTGTTTTTTTGTTTTGTGTGTGTGTGTGTGTGTGTGTGTGTGTGTGTGTGTGTGTGTGTGTGTGTGTTTCGAGACAGGGTTTCTCTGTGTAGCTTTGGAGCCTATCCTGGCACTCGCTCTGGAGACCAGGCTGGCCTCGAACTCACAGAGATCCACCTGCCTCTGCCTCTGCCTCCCAAGTGCTGGGATTAAAGGTGTGTGCCACCAACGCCTGGCATAATCCTCTCTTCTAAACACATCAGCTGCATCTATTTTTTATAATGTGATATAATAAATACATTAGTAATGAGGTAGAGGGGCGGTGGGAAGCTGAGATGATAAAGTTCTTGCCACACATGAGGACCTAAGTTCAGTCCCCATAACCTCAAACAAGTCCAGCATGATAGAGTGCGATTATAATTCTAGCACTGGTAAGGGTGGAAACAGATTCTGGTGCTCACTTCTCAGCCAGCCTAGGGTCTTAGGCAAGCCCCAGACCAATGAGAGATCTTGTCTCCAAATAAACCAAATACAGCCAAGAAGATGAGAAACTATTGTAGTAACACCTGTAGTGTTACCTCAGTAACACCTGAGAAACACCTGTAGTAGACCCCTGACCTCTATAGACACACATGCACACATGCACCCCCTGGACATGTACTCACATACAAACAAAAATATAAACGCAAAAGTCCTAGCAAAGATTTCTTCCTTGTATAAGTGTGGGAACTCCTTAATATATTTACAAAAGGTCTCGAAACAGGTGGGCCTGAAATTTGACTTCACTTAAGCCCATTTTGAACAGTTTCTTCAAAGAGCGCTGAGCATAAGATTTTCAGGTTTAGTCAGTGTGGTGAACAGCCTTCCAGAAAGGCTGTCACCATTATCCACATTCCACGTGATAGTGAACCCTTGAATTCTGTGGCTTAGGCCTCAGGTTCTACAGCTGTGTCATCTCTTGACTGCTGAGGAAACTTGCACCTGTGCTCCATAAGGTCCACCTGGCTTCTGTGAGACTACACACAGAGACTGTGGCCCTGGCTGGAACAAGCGAGGGCAATAGTACATGGACACGGTTGCTCACGAGGGCAATAGTAAACGGACAGAGTTGCTCACGAGGGCAATAGTACACGGACACGGTTGCTTACGAGGCCACTAGTAAACAGACACGGTTGCTCACGAGGGCACTAGTACACGGACACGGTTGCTCACGAGGGCAATAGTACACGGACATGGTTGCTCAGGAGGGCACTAGTACACGGACACGGTTGCTCACGAGGGCAATAGTACACGGACACGGTTGCTCACGAGGGCAATAGTACACGGACACGGTTGTTCACGAGGCCAATAGTATACGGACACAGTTGCTCATGAAGGCACTTGTACACAGACACGGTTGCTTACGAGGGCAATAGTACACGGACATGGTTGTTCACGAGGGCAATAGTACACGGACACGGTTGCTCATGAGGGCAATAGTAAATGGACATGGTTATTCATGAGGGCAATAGTACATGGACACGGTTGCTCACGGTGATATGGGCATCGTTTGCACTTTCTGGGGCTAACGACAGTGATGCTGATCCTGTCTTCACAAAAAGTACATCACATTTCTCACAAACTACACTCAGTGTTTATCTTGGCTACTTGATGTTTTTCATATTTTAAGTTACTATTTTATTTTTATTTTGTTGTATGTGTACTGGTGTTTGCTGGCATGCATGTGTACTAAAAAGTTCACTCAGCTAAAAAGTACCTGCCTAGCATTCACAGGGCCCTGGGTTCTAATCCTGGATAGCATGAAGCATTAAAAAGCCATTAAAAATTTTAAAGTTGTGTTTCATTTATGTGTAAAGAGTACAGTGCAATTGCCTTATAAATCTTCCCCTGAAATTGTCTGTGCTGATCACAGCAGTTCTGAAAGTTTAACAAATACCCCAGCCTCTCTACTCTGCTCTGTTATAATCTGTCTCCACTGTTACCGTCTAGAGAAATATTCTGCATCTCTGTCCATCCATCTGTATTTAATAGAAGAGTCACCACACACTAACAGGCAGCTTTGTTTTGTTTAATATAGCCGTGCACTGTGGACATGTTCCATCAGCGTCTTAACAGACTTGCCTTCACCTTTTACTCTTCATGGGCCTCATCACTTGGGCGTCCAACATTGGCCAATCCTCAATGAAGAATTCCTTAGTTCCAGATTCTTGCTTTTAGAATAACGTTATTGGAAATTGCTTTTCCCATAAATCCTCCTTTTAATTGTTAATTTTCTGCATTATTTCTCATTTTATTAAAAAAAAACAGTGATGCTTTATAAGACTGGAGAAAGCATGACATGGGCACTGTCATATATAGTTCCATCATGATATCCAATAGCTTTGCCTGGGCTTCTGTGGGTTCCACTCCGAGCCTGGGATTTTAAAATAGCTACAAGACATCCACACTTTATTTGTGCTTGTCTTGATATGTATTTTCCAAGGTGCGAGTGTTTGTTTTATACATCATTGTTGTCTGTACTTCGTCAGTATCCGGTCATCATCTCATCTTTCAAACAGCCTGCTCATATTCTGAACTATTTACTCCAGTCTGAAATTGGGGTCTTGTTAAGTAGTAGAGTATGAAGTGAAGTCCCTGGTTCTTGTGGGCTGCTCAAGACATGCGTGTCATGACAGATTAGCAAAGGAGAAAATAAGCCGAGAGGCCTGTTGCTGTAGTAGGGCCGCAGGGCTGTAAAGGCTGTTGGTGGGCCTTGCTATTCAAGGGCCATGCCCTGGAGGTGCCGTGCAGAGGGGTGAGGAAGCCAAGATGTCCAGGGTGTCCCTGAGGAGGAATCTGGAAAGTCAAGGACAGTATCTGATGAGGTAGCCATTTCAGGACCCAGGTAGAATGACACTACAGTGAGAGGCTGCCTTTCACTGAGGGTGGCTCTGTGCTGCTTGCTACTGGGATGACTTGGTGACTGTTCCGGCCCTGCTGTGCGGTTGTGACTCATCTGTTCACACTGTGTCCAGTCCTAGGAGTACTACAAGGGATGGTGACCCTGGAGTGTCATTAAAGGCAATTTGCTCTCTTGTGAGAGTCACTCTCCCTCAGCTGTGATAATTCTGTGTGCTTTCCCAGCAGGGACATTATGAAAGTGAAACCAGAGAGTCTATTACTCTAATAGAAAAAAAATATAAAATGACCAGGAATAAACTTGAAAAATACATAGTGCCCACGTGACGAAACTTCAATATGCTCCAGAGGGACCAAAGATACAACTCAAGTAAAAGTGGTGCTGTGCTGTTTGTGGATAAGAACTTGCAGCATAGTGAAAAATGTCCACTCTCAGTTAAGCTATAGTTTGAATATGATTCGATAAAAATATCAATATTTTTTAGGGGGCAAAGGGGGAATTTGATTAATTGATTTAAATAAAAGATTGTGAAAAAGAAAGTAAAGAAGGCTTAGAAAATAAACAGAGAGGCAGAATAAATCAGGAAACAGACTCAAAAATACTTATGAAACTAATGTGAAAAATTGTATAGCACACAAAATAAGCTAAATTATTAAAGTCACAAACAAATACATTCATTAATGACAGAAGTCACCTCTCAAATCAATGAGGGAAAAATAGGTAAACTTCAGGAGTCTTGAATTTGTAGTGTATTCTTTGCACAAGATAAATCTGAAATATATTTAAGATTTGCTTGCAAAACTGTAATATATTGTAAAGCATTAACAGAAAAGTTGCTTGCAGCTATAGTAATATAAACCTACTTGTGAATACCCACTTTTGCCAAGTCGAAAGTCAAGTAATGAATTGATGAAAGACACTTCCAACCTGTGTCACCAGTAACTAAGTAACTAAGTCACATAATACTTAATAGTTCCTGTGGACCAGTAGGAAAATGGATCAGTAATCCATTAAAAACTGGGCACCGTACCCACAGCTCATAGAAAAGGATATGCACAATTTAAATATGAAGTATTTAATAAGATAAGCTATGTTATGTTATAATAAGTATAGATTATCCAGGACATGGGAAACAAGCAAATCCATACTTCTTTATAAATGAAATCTGACAGCACCTGAACACATTATAGTCTATAACTCAGCACTTTCATGTCTTTTGCTTGTTTATTGAGATATGGCCTCACTATGTATCCCGTCTGGTCCTTAGTTCACAACTCCTCTGCCCCAGTGTGGGAGTTAACAAGCATGCATTGAGAAATCCAGCTGTAGAAATGTATTTTCTTGTAGTCCAGGCTGGTCTCGAACTCACAGAGACCCGCCTGCCTCTGCCTACAAAGTGCTGGGACTAAAGGCATGCGCCACCACTGCGCTAGAAATGTATTTTCTAAATGTGCATGTGCATGTGAAATCATGTAGGAATGAATATTTTTAAATCCATATGGAAACAAAAGCTTTATAATCAACAGTGTAAACCATAAGTAGATCTATAAGAAATAAACCAGAAAGTGCTCTGTGCTCCTGGGAGGCTGAGGCAGGAGGATCACTGAGCGTTTGAGGCCAGCCTGCTCTACAGAGTGAGCCCTCATGTCATCAAACCAAACCAAACCATTTGTGAGCATGTTGCCCAGTCTGCCAATGTACTTTTCTTATGTATCACCTTGTAGCAGACAGAGCAGGTGTATGAGGGAGGTATAAGGTTTTCTGGTGTTTGCATAGGCAGCCCTATTATGGATGAATTAGCAATTGACAATACGTACCTAAAAGTAGAGCATAGCCATTGCCTCCAGGGAAAAAGTGAGGCAGAGGGCTTGATGCAGACTTTCCACTGCATCTACATTTGCACCATTTGACGTTTGGACTGTGTCTGTTCTGCCCATATAAATAAACAGACTGGAGAGAAGGCTCGAAGCTTAGAGAGCTTTCTTTTGTTGATGTCCTTAGATGAGGTGGGAGACTGGCTGCTCATAAAGTCTGTGGAAAGCTTATCTGGGAAGAAGTGACCTAGAAGGTCCTCACCAGGTAGATGGAGTGGGACTTAGGGTTTGGAGGGCAGTGGTGACAGCCTCTGACCACCCTCTCTTCTCCCCATTCTAGCTGAGCTTCCACGGACCTCGGCTGTGAGGTTAGCTTCTCTACAGGACCTGCCTGCCCAGCTCCTGGAGCTGTACCAGCAAGGCTTCTCATTGGCTGCCCTGCACCCCTTTGTGCAGCCCGTGAACAGGCAGGAGAAGATATTCCTCGAGCACATCTTTAGGGCCATCCTGGTCAAGAAAACCAACAGGTACGGACCCAGCACTTACTAGTGCCATGTCACGTGGAGTCTAAGACATCTGAATGTAGAGGGAGGGAGGATGGGCTGGGTTTGTATGCCATCCCTAAGGTACCTGTGCCTTCTGACAGGTAAGCCAGAGAAACAAATGCCAACAAATGCCACGTCTGACTGCAAGGAGAGTTCAAGTTCTTATCCCCTCCTTTACTATATGGGTGAAACTCAGCTAGAACACTGTCTTCTCTGCAGAAGCATGCTCCCAGAGTCATGCAGCCAGTACAAATGTAATAAAACCATTAATCTGAAAAGCCAGGGTTGGAATCAACATTTTATTAAAGGCTTTATACAGGCTCAGTGTTTCCCTCCAAAATATAGAAATACTTCAAAAATTTAAGGTCACCAGAAGTTCTGTCAATCACCTCTGAAGAACACATCTTCTCTTCTGCCCCCACCTCCCACCCCACACCTGTCTTACACTCCTCATCCCACTCTCCCACCCCTCACCCCCACTCCCACTCCACATAACCCCGCCTCATACCCTTCACCTCCCTGCCCCACACCCCCACCTCCTACCTCTCACCCCACACCCCTCACTGTCATTGGGCTAGTCCTGATTTTAACTTTGTAGTTGTTCTGGGACTGTTTTCAGGCTGGTCTGTCCACATGAGTATTGCCTTTGCATTTTAACTTTTGCTTGAGTGGGAAAAGAGATGGGCTTAGTCTTTCCAAAGGGCAGAACTCATTTTAAATGCTTAAAAATAATGATAAAAGCAGAAAGTACAATAGGTCTAGATGCTGTTATAATAATAAAATTTGAAGCTGTAGACACTGTGGTAGACACTGTGATCCTGTCATCTGGAAGAGGAAAGCAGGAAGGTCAGGAGTTAAAGGTCTATCCTGGGCTACACAGTGAGTCCCAGGCCAATCTCTGTACAAGAGACTCCAGCTTAGTGAATACATAAATAAATACATTGAGTTTTGAGAAAGGAAAATGGATTTACTCTCTGGCCAACTGTCTCTGAAGGAATGGGTAACAAGGCTTGTGTTTTAAAGGAAAGGGTGTTTTAAAGGAAAGGCAAGTCATGTTTGTCTTTGTGAAAGTCCCTTTGAGGTAGACACTACATTGGCTTAGCAGAGTCACAAGGGATACCTATGGGGCATGAAGTGACATGCCAAGATGGTCTTCTCTTTATTTCATAGTGACTTATCAGGCTCTGGCCCTGAGGTGGAGCTTGTTTTTGTTATGGTCCTGGGTCACTATGTTGTTTGTAAGGTGACACTGTGCAGTGTCTGTGTCTTACACTTAACTGCTTTCTTTGTGTCCATTGGCGGTGGATCAATATCTGGTATAATCACATGAGGAAATTATTCTGGAGACCATGGTGGTTTTAATTTACACAGACACACAGGATATGCATATAATGTCAACAGTTTATGTTAACTGGGCATTCATTCTGCGTCACATGTGGTAACTATAATTTTGTCTGCATCATTGGCTCATGAAATGGGAACCCTGCCTTGCTCCTAGTTTTGCAGAGTAGAGACCTGTGACGAGAGCTTGCAGGTTAAGATATCTTTATTCAAATAATACCTACCAAGCGCAAGCCAGAGCCAGAGTGTACCCAGAGGCAGCAAGCTAGGGAGGCCAGAGAGAGAGAGAGAGAGAGCTTCCACGTGTCTCCAGCACCTTAAGAACCCCCCATGAGCCATCCTGAACATCTCCTGACCACGCCCTGACAGGCATGGTTAAGCACACCTGTAGCCAGCCTGTAGGAGGCGTGGTTATGGTGTCTCCCTACAGAGACCCAGAGACTATGCAGCACAACCATATCCAAATTTAGAGTCTGTATCAAGCTGCCAGCAACTTCCTGGAGAGAAGCTCTTCTCACATGGCAGCCTCGAATGCATTTTACAGGCAAAGAACACACACACACACACACACACACACACACACAAAAAAAAAAAAAAAAAAAAAAAAAAAAAAAAAAAAAAAAAAAAAAAACTGTACCCTGGTTGGCAGTTGCAGGCAGAAGTAAAGCAAGCAAGAAGTTTAACAGAAGCCAAAAACATGCAGTTAGCTGGGGCATTTTTTGTTTTTTGTTTTTTTATTTTTTATATTTAAATTACAAACAAGATTGAATTGCATGACGATCCCAGTTCCCGTCTCCCTCCCTTCCTCCTCTACCACCCTCCCAACTAAAATCCTACCTATCATATGTCCTTTCTTCTAATCTACACCTAACTCAACCTTTCTGCTTCATCATGACCTCTGCATCCTTCCTTTTCTTCCCTTCTCACTCTTGCATTTTGACCCCGAGTTTCTACAACATGGTTAGTCACTTCCAAGGAAAGGATGGGGAAAGTTGGGACTTTTCACAGTGGGTGGGGTGGTAGAAACAGGAGGGTGCAGTTTCAGGTTAAATCAAAGATGGTTCCAGCTGAGACAAATGGAGCAACTTTGCTGTGTCACACTAGGATGCCAGCTCCCATGCCTGCAATCTTAGGTCTAGATGATCTTAGGGGAGGGTCTTCCATTCCCCAGTCTCCTCCCACTTTACCCATCAGCCTTCAGAGAAAACAACATTTTAAAAGGGAATAAAACAAAACTGCCTCACTACATGCTGTATAGAGCATAGCCCAAGGCTCCAGTGAAGCTGTTTATGAGGCTGGTCAGTTAGTCTTGGTGTTTAGAGGAGACAGCCCCTGGGGTCAAGTTGTAGGGGTACCCTCTGTTTTTTCTGCTGTAGGAGGTGATGCCAGCACAGGACCTAGATGAAGTATGTATATTACAAATGTTCTGACACAAATATGAAGATATGCCTCTTCCTCTTTCAACACTGGTGTAGCACTCCAGGCTAATTTGTCTGCAGATCTCCTGGAGATGCTGTCAAAGAACACTGATTCAGCATGTCTGAAGTCAGGCATGGTATTCTGCATCTCCACTGTGGTCCCAAATGATGCTGACACAGCTGTTCCATGGACCACACTTTGAGTAGCAAGGGTGGAGAGGAATTCTTATCTGTGACCTACACTGTCAGGGTTTGCTGCTCTTGTCTCTGGGTCAGGACCCAAGGTTTCTGGTTGGAGAGTCCATGTTTCAGGTTGCATGTACTCCTTGGGAAGGGGTATAGTGTCAGGGATTGTCAGTGGAATATTTTCTGAGCCTCCCATTTTATACTCGGCACAGGGAGAAGTTTATAACAGATGATTTGCAAGACATGCCCAATCATATAATCAGATGGGCTAGGTGAAGATGCCACTGTTTAAGAGCAACCCCTTCCCCACGTTGTCCCTTACAAGTCAGCCAGGACAGCAGGGGTTAAGTGCAAGATTCTGGTATGTGGGAGCGTTTTCCAGAGGAGAGCATGCCAGGGTCCTTGGTTGGAGTTCGTTCTCTGCCCCAGGATACCCAATCCTCTGTCTCATTGGCTGTATCGAACACTATGTCTCCTGGGTCAGATGGTACAGAGAAACACTGACTTTCTGATGAATCTTTGGAACTTTTTTTAAAAGAAAACTGAAAAAAATGACAATGCACCCTGTTTCTGTCCCGAATGGTGCTGGACAGGAGGAGGTGATAGCTGAGGCTGGGTCCTAAGAAGTTCTCTTAATGGTGCTCCTCTATCCTAGCCAATGCGATAACTGTGTGTTTCTGCATCAGGGACCCCTCACCACACAACTGCAAACACGGAAATAAGCAAGCAGGCAAACAAAAAACTCCTGAAGCTCTGTATCAGCAGGTAATTGAAGAAAGAAAAACAGAAGAAAGCTTACATGATTAATTTTTAACATGAACAGATAAAGCAACACTTTTAGGAAAGACTGCCAATGTCTAACAGCCATAAATACTGTTAAGTGAAATTATTTAGCTCTGGGAAAGGGAGTGAGTGCCTAGTTAATATTTCCCAAGTAGGGCACACTGACAGATTTAGTGCTTTTCTCTGCATCCAAATGAAGTGTACTGGCAAAAACACCACAGAATGACTACTTGAAACTTGGTAAACCTGAAGCTTTTGAGAGGTGAACACAAAGTTTTTGGCAACTAACTGGATTTTGGGGTATGCAACAATACAAACAAAACAAAACAAAACCCCAGATCAATTCAAGCTTATATCCCTCCCTCCCTCCCTCCCTCCCTCCCTCCCCCTCCCTCCCTCCCTCCCTCCTTCCCCACTTCCCCATCCATCTACAAGTACCTACTAAAACTGTAAGAATAACTTAGGTGTCATTTGTTTATTTCTAGACCATCAGGACAAACAGACATTACAAATAAAGCAAGCCACAATTTTTCTTTGTTTATCAGTGTATATAGCAGCTGTTTGTACATTGTACTGTATTTTTATTAAGTATGTAGTAGCATTATTTTTTAAAATGTACACACCTCAATTTGCAAAGTAATTTATTGCTAAACAATGCTAATGATTATATAAGCTGTTAGGAAAATGATGTCAGTAGATGGGCTCAGTACAGTTTCCACAAACCTCTGGATTTGTAAAACATGGGTTACCTACAAAGCACAATAAAACAAGGGTCCCAAGGTCTTCCTAAGACATTGGTCCAAGAACTATACCTGGAGGAAGGTAGAGGGCTCAGTTGGATATAGCATTTGCTTGCCAGGAACCAACTGCCTGGTTGAGAAATTTCTCATGACATATCTGCCATGTCACTCTTCTACTGAAGGAGAAGTTATATTTTAACCTGGGTCTTATATCCTTAGATGTCTTTAAATTTTGTCTTTATATTTTGTGTGCACATCTGTGAATATGCACACATGGAGGCCAGAAGACAGCTTGAAGGAGTTGGTTCTCTCCTTCCACCATGTGGGTCCCAGGACTCAAACTCAAGCTGTCAGGCTTGGCAGCCTTTCCCTTCTGAGCCTTCTTGCTGGGCCTTAGGCCTTCCTTCTTTTGAGCACACATAGGAATACTGAGCATGAGGAAGGAAATGCTCTGTAGTGCTATGTGGGTAACTGGAGAATATCTTAATGAACTAAAATCGTTACCGAGTCCCCCAGAGGCAGCACTCAGCAGTGACAATGCCTCTGAACCCTGCCGTTTGACAAGTTTACTTGAATCCACAAGACACTGTCAAATCTTTTCTCTCAAAATCTGCCATTGCATTTCAAGATGGCAGGTCAAACTGCATACCTGTGTTGGTGTTCTTCAATTGGGTGTATTGGGTTCAGTCAAAGTCAGTTCCTTGGAAAAGTGACTCCAGCATGAATAGCTGAATGTGTAATCTTGAATAAGTGGAAAGGCTTTGTGCCTCCCTTCCTTAATTCTTTCTTAAGACCACTTAGTCGTTTTTATCGCACAATATAGTTGCATTTCGTCTGGCTTCTAAGTGTAGTTGAGTTACTCTTTTGTTTTCTGTGCAGTTTTCCTTAGAATGAATTGCCAAAAAAAAAAAATCTTAAAACTTCAAGGCTGAGAGAAGTTGGTTATTAAAATGTCATATCTGATGTTTTATGAGTGTGGATTCAATTCTAGGTGGTTTTACAGTTGTAGATGGTTCCCAGACACTGACTTATTGTTCATAGCAGAGCTGGTTTTGTGCTAATTTGATGTACTGATAGGGTTTTCCTTACTGATGGGTTAAAGCTACTTGGATCCAGGTTTCCTAGAGTAATGCCTGAGCTGGCACAGGGACTGGTCATGGTGGGTAGGGGCCTGAGCTGGCACAGGGACTGGTCATGGTGAGTAGGAGCCTTTTGGCCATGAAATGCAATACTGCCAAGATTGGACCAACCGTTTCCCTGCAGTGAAGCCCTCATTAAACCTGAGCTGGTTTGGTTTTGCAGGGCAGTCCTCTCTAGGGTAGTGAGATGCTTGTCAGTAGAATGTCATCTGTGGGAACTAAGACTGGGGACCAGGAGCTCGCTTCTTCCTTTTGGAGGCCCATTTGCCTGTTGACTAAGATAATTGACATTGTTTTATGTAACAACAATTGTAAATGTGGCATGTAATTTTAATGTACAAAGATGACTCTAAAGAGACCCCCCTAGGTCTTAAGAAAAGTCCCTTTCACGGGCTGTGAACTGTATATACAGTTATAGTGATGTCAAACGAGTACTTAGGTCTTGGTTTGCATCTTTAGCAAAAGTCTGTCACTGGAAGAGCCTTTGAAATGGAGGCCCAGAGCTTTCTATATCTGGAGAGATGGGTAGATTTGAACAGGGAGACTTATAGTGGGTAGGGCCTTCCAGGCATGGAGTCTGGCCCAAGACAGCCTGAAGGCTGAGGAAGCAGAGCTGGAACAGGGTCAAGGGAAGCTCCTATGAAGCTGCCACCAGGATCCATAAGGACTGGATCCTGCTCCCTCTGCTGTCCCAGCCAAGGCCCTCACTCCCCAGATTGCTCCAACAATCCTTTTGAAAAGGTGTGGTTGGTTGCTGAGATCTATAGTAAGCAATTTCATTATAAATCAGCCATATAATGGAATCTGAGACATTTTTCTTTCCAGACTCTATGCTGGCTGGTTTTGTGTCGACTTGACACAAGCTAGAGTCACTGGAGAGGAAGGTGGCAGTTGAGGAAGTGCCACCATGAGATCCTGCTATAAGGAAGTTTAGTCATCCATGGGGGAGGGCCCGGCCCATTGTGGGTGGAGCCACATCTGGGCTGATCATCCTGAGTTCTATAAGAGAGCAAGTTGAGCAAGCCATGGCTTCTGCAAGAATTCCTGCCTCCAGGATCCTGCCCTGTTTGAGTTCCTGTCCTGACTTTCTTCAATAGTAAATAATAATATGGAAGTGTAAACCAAATAAACCCTTTCCTCCCCGACTTGCTTTTTGGTCATGATGTTTTGTTGTAGCAATAGAAACCCTAAGGTGGACCTCACCAGCAAGCTGTCCTTCCAAGTTCTTAACAAGCAGCACGGATTCCTGAGTGAGTTGACTCTAGCCATCCTGTGTCAAGTAACCCTGAGATAGGCCTTTCTTTTGGCTTTGTGTTGCTCAATTTTCCAGAAAGCAAATCTCAGAAAATATAGGTAGGCCTTCCCCCAGTTTCTCCTCTTGGGGAAGAGTCAGAAACTCTGGCAGTCCCTCCTTCCATCTAAGACAAGGCTTGCCCATGCAGATGCCTCCAGGGTCCCGATACCTGAGGGCGGACTTGGAGGAACTAGAGACCCGGTGCCTTACTCTGGCTGTCGTTACCATCTCTTGGACACTTTTGGGTTTTTATGTGAAAATCTTTCTTGTTCAGTTGCCTTTAATCCATGCTTATGGCTGCCATCTTGGGTCCTAGGAGGTGTCTGTGCTGTGGTACTGTAGTGTGTTGATCATGTACCTCCTGTGGGCCTGTTCTCTCTTTCTCAGGTAGTGGCTTCGATTTCTCAGACGCCTCTGTTTCATCTGTTGGCTGCTTCCCTTCCTTCTTGCAGAATCTTCCCTCATCTTTGAGTCTCATCACTTTGAATGATAGCAAGCATTGCCCCATAGTTTTCATTAGTGTCAAATAAAACTATGCACTCAGGGCTAGTGAGATGGCCCAGTGGTTAAGAGCACTTATTGTTCTTCCAGAGGGAGGTTCCCAACACCCATGCTGAGTGATGTACAACTACCTGTAACTTCAGTTCCAGGGAATCTGTCACCCTCTTCCCATGTCCAGTGGTACCTGCACACATGTGGCAGACACTTAAATAAAACTTGAAAAGTAAATCTTTTTGTTTAAAGAACATCAGGGGCTGGAGTAACAGCTAAAAGCATTTGCTACTCTTCTAGGAGACCCAGGTTTGCTTCCCAGATTCCCCGTATCAGCTCAAAACCATCCATAACTCCAGTTCCAGGGGATATAGCACCCTCTTTTGGCACCAGGCTTGTTCACAGTGTACTTACATACATGCAAGAAAAGCACTCAGCTACATAAAATAAAAAATAATAATTAATTTAAAAAAGATTCCAATATTAAAGTTATACCTTAGAATTTAGCTACAATTACTCACCAAAGAATCATAAGTTCATAAAAATGGATCTGTGCTTGGCTTATTTTTGCCAATAGTGGAAGGACATCTTGATAACAAAGCCACACAGTATGGACTGGAACTAATGGGACACACATACACACACACCCCTACCTACCTATGTTTCATGAAGAATAACAGTGATTTGCCACAAGAGTGTTTGTATGTTATTTTTCACTCTTTTTAAGGAAACATCTAAAGGATGCCCTTCACTGGAAGGGAACTCTTTGTGGACCTTAAGTGAAGCATGAATGCATTATGTTGCCTTTTTATGGCCCACGAGATAACAGGAACATTTTCTTTGGCATTTGAAAAGGGCAAAATTGGAAAAGTGCAGAATTATATTGGAACTAGAAGGGAAATTCTTTTAAAAATTATAGTGGCTAGTGTCCCCTTTAAGTGGGCTCATATCTCTTCATCTCCAATTTTTACCAATTACTTGGGAGAATTATAGGGCTTCTAGAAAGAGGGCTCATAATTAAGGGAAATACACAGAGGGTGAAAGCACCTGCAAAAGTGTGCCCTAGAAAATGTTCACACTTGAAGCTGGATATAGCCTGGAGCTAGCTGATTGTTGGAATCACACACGGGAAGAAAGGGGAACAGCGGGCTTGCGGGTGATTGACACGTGTTAGTATGATGCGGAGCTGCAGCAGCAGGCTTGTTCCCAGACAGCAGAGAAACCCAGGAAGGTAGATTAGAAGCTTGATTCTTGAGTCAGAACAGAGGATAACTAACAGCTGTCTGTTCAGTGTGGAGTTCATTATTGTAGATTCAGAAATAGGAAGGGTACCCACTGGTCCCCCAGCTTCTCAAGGTATGTGTCAAACCTGATTAACTCTGTGTTGCCCCTTTATGACCCTCGGGAGATGTTCAGTGCCACCCAACCTATTCTAATTTATTCTTCTTATTTCCCGGTTCCCTCAGGAGACAACACCCTTTCTGGTGTGTTGAAGTCTCAGGATTCCTTGTTAATTATTGTGTTTGCACTTTCCCTAATATGCCAGCATCAAGCCATGTTCTCCAGGGGAGAGTTTTTCTAGTCCACACTCCTAAATGCCTTCCCTTGCTTCTTCATTGTCTTCCTCCAAAGTGGCAGTCTTTGTCCAAGTGGAGAAAATACAAGAGACGTACTTGGTTTGTGTGGAGACTCATTTCCCCGAGCTCTGATTGCCCGTGTCTTCCCCAATATTTCTTATTTTTATTTTTGTCAAATTAGCATTCGAGTGGTTTCCAGTCTTTCCCCACAAGTATTCTGGAATGGCAGAAAAACAGTAGGCAGGTAGCTTCCACACAGACGCAATGAGCACTGCATTTCTTTGAATTTCCTGTTGATGTTAAAATATATATGAATACCACAGTACCCTGAAGTATTTGTGTTTGTTTTTAAATAATAAGGCCCCTTCCTCCTACACAGACATGCACTGTTCAAACAATGTATTCTCTAGGAGGGGAATTTATTCTGTAGTATCAGGCGGGAGTCGGGGGGACAACACTGAAACACAATTTTGGAGACTGTGTGCATACAGAACAGGTAATTCAGTTGCAGATAATTTTATTAGGCATTAGATTTTTGGATTCATATGTCTTATTTGTACTAAATTTAGGGATTCAAATGGTCTTACTTTAAATCTTCCTGGGATATTTTTTCTCTGAATCTTTCCTCCTCTTTGCCAGTCAGATGGCCATTACCAGTGGTAGGATAGAAAGCACCAGTACTAATTAAATTTTACATTTCCAATAAGAATACAGTAAGATGCAGGTGAGAAATAATTTTCAGACATACATGAGGACATTATAAGTGTTTCCAAATTCTGTAGAACTTGATGTAATAATTATCTCTCTAATCTGTGCAAGTGTTTTCTATAATACTTTAAATGGTTGAAAATGAAACCATTTTTACATAGACATAAATGCTATAAATATGATCTAGTGAGGTTCATCGTTTCATTCCCTTCCTATTCATCCACCACGAGCTGAAACGTAGCACAGCTACAAAGATGTTAAAAATCCAAATTAGAAACTTGTATTCAAGCAACACCTGTTTCTGAGAGTCTGGGAGTCCTCCACTGTGTTCCTGTATGCTTTAAGTATCGTAATTAGTTCTCACTATGTCCTCATGATGGCTGTTTTTGTTGTAATATTGGTTGAAGACATTGTTATGTGTTCAGCTGAGGTTTCATACTTATGCCATTTATAGCAGAAAGACCCTAATATTTCCTCTAGTTACCAACTTCCCACTTTATATTCCAAAAAAGTGGAGCAGCACTTATTAATGCCTTTTCAGAACTGAGGTGGCATGGGTGGAGACTCCTGGTGTAGAAATACACCACCTTTGGCCTCACAGGCCCTGGAGCTTTTGGGAAGGCTTGGAGCATCACAGGAACCCTCCCAGGTTTGTAGCATCCTTTGTCTCTGTGGAGGGACCATGAGAGCAAAGGGTGCACTCATCCCCAGGCTGGTATGCATGCAGAACTACAGATACAGACTCTTTGGAGCTCTGGGTGCTCTATTTTTCTGGCTGCCAGGATCTGGTCACTTTCTGCGGGGGATAATACTGGGGCCACGAGTGCATTATTTTCTCTCCACTCTCAAAAAGGAAATGTGACGGTAAGGTGCTTCTGTGGCTTCTGCAGTGGCAGCCTTTTTTTAGAGAGGAGGTGAGATCATCTCTACAGAGGGAAGTTTATGACACACATGTGTCCTTGGCATGTTCATTTTTTTTTTTTTTTTTTTTTTTTTTTTTTTTTTAGTGTTTTGAGGCAGGGTTTCTCTGTTGCTTTGGAGTCTGTCCTGGAACTAGCTCTTGTAGATCATCTGCCTCTGCCTCCCAAGTGCTGGGATTAAAGGCATGCGCCACCAACACCCGGCTGGCATGTTCATTCTTAAACCCAATGTTACCTAAGTCCCCAAAATTGTTGTTTCTATTAACCTAGATCCTAATAGAGAGGAAAACCCATTTGCCTGGTAAAGAACATCGATGTGTTTGTAGACGCTTCTTAAAATGACTTGCTGTCTTTGGCAATGATCACAATAGCAGTTTACTGACGATGGAGCCCTGGCACGTTGCATCATGATGCACACTGTCTTTATTTCTGAAGCCTGGGCAAAGAATGTGGAGAGTGCTTCACTGAGCACTCTTGGCATTTACATACTAGTGGTGACTTTCCCATCTCATACATGTAGCAGTCACAAATGCCTCCAGACATGGCCAAACATGTGACAGTGGAAAACACTGCTTCCAGTTGAGAAGGCCTGAGTTAGAGCTAGTGTGTGAGGTAGGCCTCTGACTTGCTCTTTTATAGGAAGCCAACTTCGCCAAAAACATTTATTATGCTAACCTAAATTTGCTACCAAATTAAATGGCATGTTTTTTTGTGATTAGGCTTTCCATATATGACTTAATTTGTTTCTGATTTTTAAAAGAGATTTATGCTTAAGTGTGTGTGTGAGAGAGAGAGAGAGACAGACAGACAGAGAGAGAGAGAGAGAGAGAGAGAGAGAGAGAGAGAGAGAGAGAACAGTGTACAGGTGCTTGCGGATGCTAGAAGCGGGCATCAGACCCCTTGGAGTTGGTTACAGCTGGCTCTGAGCCCCCAACATTAGTGCTGGGGCTTATGTCCTCCCAAAGAGCAGCAAGTGTTCATACCCTCCAAGCCTTTTTCCTAGCTAGCTCTGTGATTCTTTTTTGTTTCTTTGCTTTGTTTATTGGGTTTTGCATTATCCTTTTCCCTTGCTGAGGATCAGACTGAGGGCCTCACACTTGCTAAACATATGCTCTACCAACTGACTTATATCCGCAACCCCTGTACCATATAAATGATTACAATACATTTGTAGTGTGTATGGCAATAAGAAAAGTATTTTACAGGACCATGGTCACTTTTGCACATTTTCTGTATGAAGCCTAAAGTAATTTTCTACAGTTCACCACAAAATCTATTGAAACTGTAATTATATTAACATAGTAATTTCAGATTAATTTTCACCTTATGTTTTGAAGAACACAGGGTTCACTATTATTGTTACAAATAAATTGCTTAGAACATTGAAGTCATTTTGAAAAGTTTGTATACTGTGCTGTGTCAGTAGTTAGTGGCAGAGACACAGCCAACACAAAGGGAGAACAGATAACATTTGTTACAGTAATCTTCAGTGAAAATTTCAGAGGGAAGTAAAGTCACTGGTCACTTATATTTGAGTAACATTTAGGCTGTAGGAGTCCTGGCTTGGCATGAATGTCAGGCTACCTGCTCATCTTGTATGGAGCAGGAAGGGGCGAGGTTCAGAAAAGAAGAGCTAAGATCTCATCAAAGTTTATTTGTGAATTATTTATATTTTAACCAAAACAGCCTTTTATGGCAAAATGAGGGAGGGAAAACAAAGTGTCTCATTTTCTCTTTTAAAAATATTTATTATTAAAATTTATTATTAATAGTAACAGTTTAATTGTGCATATGTTTATATTTGCATATGGATGCATAGGTGTGGGCACCTGAGTGTGTCTGTATTTGTGCATTGGTACATAGGTGTGGGCACCTGTGTGTGTCTGTATTTGTGCATGGATGCATAGGTGTGGGCACCTGAGTGTGTCTGTATTTGTGCATTGGTACATAGGTGTGGGCACCTGTGTGTGTCTGTATTTGTGCATGGGTGCATAGGTGTGGGCACCTGCATGTGTCTGTATTTGTGCATGGATGCATAGGTGAGGGCACCTGCGTGTGTCTATTTGTGCATGAGTGCATAGGTGTGGGCACCTGTGTGTGTCTGTATTTGTGCATGGGTGCATAGGTGTGGGCACCTGCGTGTGTCTGTATTTGTGCATGGATGCATAGGTGAGGGCACCTGTGTGTGTCTGTATTTGTGCATGAGTGCATAGGTGTGGGCACCTGTGTGTGTCTGTATTTGTGCATTGGTACATAGGTGTGGGCACCTGTGTGTGTCTGTATTTGTGCATGGGTGCATAGGTTTGGGCACCTGCGTGTGTCTGTATTTGTGCATGAGTGCATAGGTGTGGGCATCTGCACCTGCACCAGCATTGGATAGTTGTTAGAGTCCCTGGAGCTGGAGTTACAGGCAGTTGTAAACTATTTGATGTAGATACTGGGAGCTGAACTTGGATCCTCCACAACAGCAGTACACATGCTTAACCACTGAGCCATCAGTCCAGCCCCTTCATGTGTTCTCCTATGTACAGAATGTGTGTATATACATATATGTACTTCTATGTGTGTTGGCCTCGTGTGTGTGTGTCATTAAAGGGACCAGGAGGAAAGGGGAAATAGATGGGGAAGGAAAGAATAGGGGTTAAAATGAACCAAGTACAATAATAATATGTAAAAAATGTCAGACAAAGGTATAAAACTTAGAGACAGCTTTAGAAACCCTGTGCGGTGATTGCTGGCTGAGGATACAGTGCTGTTCTCCTCATCCATCCCCAAACACACTATACATGGCTGCCTCCGCTCTGCTGTTCAGAAGAGTAAGGCTGAAATGCCATACCTTTGAGAACTAATTTGAAGAAACTTGGAATTACCAAAATGACTTTGAAACACACACAGACATCCATTATATTTGACAGGGAGCCTCATTTCAAGTGGACATTTCTGTCTTGAGATGCCAGCTCTTAGTAACACAGACTTATGGTGGTCATCTGGGAGTTGTTTCTCATCCTCTGTTCTAACGACTGGTGTGTATGCCTCATGGCATATGTGAGGCATAGTATAGTCACACAAGCTTTGCCTTAAAGGGAGGTGTGGTTAAAGTCATATAGAGAAAATGAACCCAGGCTCATGGTTACCGAGGAAGAGGTTGGTTACTCAGAGTGTGGGCCATGGACCAGCAGTGGAAGCATCCTGGGAGCGCCTGAGAAATTTGAGGTCCTCTGCCCTGATGTAGGTTCAGAATCTGCATCTTAGTAGATTCCAGATGGGCTCTGGCTACATTCCAGTTAAGGACAGAGCCAAGCTGTGTCTTCCTGACAAGCACACATTTGAATCAAAGTTGGTTAAGGTTAATTAAAAAATTTATCTTTATTTTATGTGTATGAGTGTTATACCTACATGTGTGTATGTACAGTGCATTTATATTCAGGGTCCTTGGTGTCTATAACATGGTGCTGGGACTCAGAACCCAGGTCCTCTGTGAGAGCAGCAGGTCTCTTAACACCTGAACATCTCACCAGCCCTGGAGCTGATGGAGTTTTAAAAGGGAAATGTACTCTGTTGAGCTGTGCTGGACACAGATTTGTAGTGACCTCAGACATCCTCTGCTGTGGATGTAGAGCATGGCAACCCTGTGCCCCATCCCAGGCAGTCAGGCAGGGTGCAAAAGTAGAAAAGCAGAAAAAGCAGTTTGAACTTATAACCTCTAAACCGAGACTTCCTGCCCCTCAGCTGACTGTGGCCCATAAAATTCTGGAGAACCATTTATGGGTCGCTGTCCTTGCTATTTCTGTGTGTAGATGTGGGCATTGTTCTTAATGTTTGATTTTACTCAGTGTTCTGTTCCTGATTTTAAAAAGTTAATTATTCATTATTATGAATATTAGCTCTATGGTGTGTGTGTGTGTGTGTGTGTGTGTGTGTGTGTGTGTGTGTGTGTGTGTGTGTGTCATTAGAGTCTGCAGGAGTTCAAGAGAGCATGGCTCTTCCTCTGGCTTTTCCCCTTCTTCCTGTAGCCCAGAGCACTGAGAGAAAGGCTCTTCATTTATGGTTGGCCTTTCAAGGCAAACAGCAAAGGCCTCGGGTTAGATGTGGGGTGGTTTATGTGGCAGAGAGCCAGCACTCACTGTAAGCGCTGAGGCAGGATGAAGCCAGATTTTCTCTAAAGTAAGTAACCTTGTAGTATGTTGATGTTCGTCTGTAATAGGCACCTACTTGGCAGCACAAAGAGTGTGTGGTGACAGTGTCATCATTTCCAGAATGTTCCTGTAGATACCAAACCCTTTTTGACAAAGGTGGTGACAGAGGTAGGGCAATCAGAGCAGGCAGTGGCCTGGCTGGCTCATTCTCCCCTTCTCTTCCTGAGCTCCCCTGGTGCTCTGTATTGTAGAAATTGTATTCAGTAAAGACCCGCAGGGGTTTCTCCTTTTTGCCATTTTTTTTTCCCTCTCAGGCATTTCTAAACCTTCAGTGTTATGGGAAGCTTTGAACTCAGGCATTCTCGTTTCATTGTTGTAGATTTGTTTGTTTTACAAAGATATACAAATCATAGAAAGTCCCTTTTTTCTGATTGTTCTAGAAGCATTATAAAAAATATCATGGTTTATTCTTCTCCCACAATTCACTGAATACAGGACCAGGATATGCCTAAAATTTCTCTCACTAACCACTCTCTCCTTGAAAGTCTTACCATTCTTCCTACAGCACACGCTGGTCCACCAGCTTAATCTTCTAATGCTATCTTGAACGTCCTGTCAGGGTGAAGGCACGCTCCACTGTTTCTTTGCAGCCTCGTTCCTTACTCCATTTCTTTACCCACCCAAGAGACAACTTCCCTCAGGCTCGTTCTAATCATGCATCTGCTAGGTTCTGATTACCCACCAGCTGAGTAACAAGTGCCTCCGTGTTCCTGGAGCTTTGCCATACTGACTTGTATCTCGGTCTTGTTCCCAGGTCCTTGTATTCTAGCCAGAATGTCACTAATCTCCATTGTCTATGACCCTGTGGCCAATTTCCATGACACCTCAAGGACTCCACTCACCTGCTTCTTGATCTAAGAACTGCCTCCTGATCCTAGGAAGTAGAACTAAGTCCCACACACTTCTGTGAGCATGAGCCTGCCTGTGCTTGTTTGTGCCTGTGTGTGCAGGTGCAGCGGACCCCCTGGAGCTGAAGTTCCTGGCAGTTGTGAGCCTGCAGATGTGGGTGCTGAGAACCGAACCCAGGTCTTCTGCAGGAGCAGGGAATGCTCACAAGTGCTGTGCCTTCCCTCCACCCTTAGACTCTACTTTTCTTAAGGGGAGTACCTGACTTGGTGCTACCAACCACATGTGGCTTGTTCTCAGTTGCTTACTCAGCCTGCCCACAAACCCACAGGTGACACTGCCACAGTGGGCTGGGCCCTCCCACATCAATCATTAGTCAAGACAATACCTCGGCTGAGCTGCCTATAGGCCAGTCTGATGAAGGCATTTCTCAGTGAGACTCCCTCCTTTCAGATGGTCCTAGTTATGTCAAGTGGACAAAGGGCAACCAGCATCCAGTCCTACAGCTGGCTCATTCCTTTCTCTACTGTTTCTTTAAGACAAAAATAGCCATTCTGGCCATTCAAAATGAACCCGGTGTTGCTTTGGAGGAGGGGAAAAAAAGATTGGCTTGGTTGGATGAGTCTTAACCTTTCTTCCTGTTTCCCAGAGGTAAATAATTTTTTTTTTGACAACTGACATTTAGTAGCTTTTTATCTGGCTGGAGAAATGCCCCAATCTGAGTTAGTTTTTGTCTCTGCTACTTACAATTACTTCTAAAAGGACCAAAAGTGGCCCTGCTGGTGAGCAAAGCCATCTCTTTCTTTTTTTTTTTTTTTATGACTGAAATTTAAGCTCTACCTCCTGACTTAGGAAAGGGGAACCTTTGAAACTTGAAATGACTTAGGTTATGACATCTGTGACTTAGATAACAAAGTGAGATCTGCTACATGTTTATTCCTTAAAAGTCATTATATCATAACTTTCTGTCATGCCTTTTATTTAAAGGAATAGTTGATAATTTTTAAAGATTTTTTTAAAGTAGCTTTAAATTAGATATGCCCCAAAGACCTAGATGAGCTCAGCTCACAAGTTACTCTTACTTTGCAGGAAGAATTCAGGGATTCACTATTTTGCCTGAAATCACTTCAAATGTTTAATGCAACATGTGGAAACAGGATTTACCTAGACATGTGCATTTACTTAGACATGGCTTAGAGGGGCTCATTCCCAGGCTGTGGTGACTCCTTTGGAATGGTTGAGATTAGACACCCTCCCGTCTCCAGTGCCACAGACACGAGAGGCCGATGCAGTGGGAGACCAGAGAGCTCCTTTAAATTTCTCCAGGGTTGCTACACAGAGGACCCCAGGTATTCTGAACCACGATGGCAGAGTAACTTGACAGACTTCAGACTTGTTTCCTAGGATGGCTCCCTCTTGGGGCTTCAAAAGAATATGCAAATTAGGGAGAGGGTGATGAGCTTGTCCATGCAAGCAATCCACAGGGCAGCTTCTACCATCCTCAGTGACAGGCTTCCTTAATTGACTTCCAGAAACAAGTCTCCTCAGATAGCTGTGTTATAGAATTACTGCTGTGGCTTCCCTGCTTCTCTGAGTTCTTCAGTAAAGAGTCATGAGACTTTGTGAAGATCTCAGCTGATCCCAGGCTTTAAATACCCAGTGGACACTGATGATCTCTGGAGTATGTCTCCAGCCACCTGACTTGATAGTGTTTATGTGTATTGTCCCTCTCTCCCTCCCTCCCTCCCTCCCTCCCTCCTCCCTCCCTCCCTCCCTCCCTCCTTCCCTCTCCCTCCATCCCTCCCTCTCCCTCTCTCCCTGCCCTTAAGCATGTCATATAGTTGAGTATGGCCTTGAACACCTTCTGAGTACTGGGATTTCAGGTGTATCATGCCTGGTCATGCAGCAGTGGAGATTAAACCTAGGGCTTTAAAAAATGCTAGGCGAGCAGTGTACCAACTGAATTATAGCCCCACTTCAAATTTGAATATATTTTCAACTGGGTAGTAGACATTTCTACACAGTTTTCAGCTGGATATGTCACGTTTAACATAGATGAAACTGAATTCTCAATCTTTTCTTGCCCTGTCAAACCTGTGCCAACCTAACTATTCCCCATCATGATTGTGGCAATTTCATCCATTCCCCTGACTTCAAAGACAAAAATGCTTGGAATCATCTCATCTACTTTCTTCCTTTTGCATCCCACGACCTGTCCCTTGGATATCATTAAGATTCTACCTTGAGAACAGAACCCATCCCCTTCTCACCATAACCATCCCACTTGGATGCTAGCATCTGTTGTCTGGACCATGGAGGCAGTCTCCTAGCTGCCCCTGAAGCTGGAAGGGAAGGATCCTTTTAAAATGATCAAGCCATGTCACATCTGTGTTTGGTGCCCTTCAGAGACTTCCTCTGTGCTTTTATAGTTGAGGGTCTGTTTGCTCTATATCATGGTGTCTGTATTATCCTGTCTCCACGGGTTCTCTAATGGACGGTTACTCACCATTGTCCTACCTACCATGAAAGCAACTGAAGCCTCTGAAGTTTGTGGAAACTGTCACAAGGCTTATGGTGGATGTGACACCTTTCTGGCTAGCTCTAGGTCCATCAGCTTCTGAGCTACAAGACCATTGGTGAAGCTTGGGCTGGAGGATGCTAAAGGCATGTCATTGTCATAGTGTGCCCCAGGATGACCAAGGCATGTCATAGTGTGCCCCAGGATGACAAAAGGTATGTCATAGTAGCCCCTGTATGCTAAAGGCATGCCATCATGTGCCCCAATATTCTCCCAGCTTTGATGTATGTGCTGTTATGTACAAACAAGACAATTTGGGAGGTTATTTCTGCTAGTCAGTCCCATGTCCCTAGAAGGGTCACATTGTGACCCTCTCTGTCTTTCTTTTGTTTAAATCCACACCTCCATTCTATTCTAGAAGTAATGTCATCTAAGCTAAAGGCTAGGGGAAGTTGGTGTTCCCATGTCCCTTTCTGAGACCACACAATGACATGGCCTTTCCCTTACCCACAGGAGGGTGGTAAGTGGCCACTCAGCCAGGAGACTCTGGTCACTGCTTCTTCCTTAGCAGATGACTGCAGGTTCCCTTACACTATGAATCACTAGGTGGTCAGAGCCGGTCTCTAGTTCCCAGGGTCACAGCACATCTGCTGTTACCTGATGCTGTGCTCACTAGGTGGCCTTACTGGACCTAAGCCAGTCCTCTAAGATGCCGTCCCTGAAAGGGGGTTCCCGTGATTTCTTTCTTGGGGACGGAAATGGTTTTAGTGCTCCCCGATGGGTTATGAGACATTTGGTGGCTCACAGCAGCATGCCCGCATGCGTGCGCACACACACCCATACACTCATGAGATCAACATTGGGGCATAGGTCTCTCACTGGGACCTGGGGTTCAATGGTTAGGTCAGGCAGGATGGCTGGCCAGGGATTCCCAGGGATTCACCTGTCTCTGCCCCTGGTGCTAGGATTATAATCCTGCCAGGCCTGGGTTTTTTTACAAGGGTTTATTTAGAATAGGAGATCAGGGCCATTCTTCAGGCATGTATGACAAGCTCTTTAAGGAATAACTATTTATTAGGGCCCTCTTCTCCATCTTGGTCTTTTCTATTAGAGATGTCACATTAGTATATCATGACCAAATCTCATTCAATGATCTGGAGTCTTCTGTCTCAGTTTTTCAGGGGAAGAAGTAAGAACAAGGCTCAATCTCTGACCAGGCATTGAAACAAAATGGCTGGCTTCTGAGCCAGTTAATTGTGAGAATTAGTTTATTCCAGATGGACTAGATTGAAGTCAGCTTATTCTTTTATGTCTCAAACATTGTACTACCTCAGAAGGATATGCTACAGGAAACAGTAAAGTAAAAATAACCAGTTGACGTTTGCTTAATGAACCACAGTCTCACACCTGGGGAACACCAATTCCTCTTTAATTTTTTTCTCCTTTAAATTTTATGTAAATCATACCCAGATGGTTGATAGAATCATAAATTGCTTTTCACAGTATGTGGAAAACTTAGAGATTCATTTTTAAACTATCATAACAAATAGACATTCATATTACTATATTGTTTGCAGTGTATGTGTGATATGTGTTGTGTGAGTGTGTATGTGAGTGAGTGTGTATATGGTATGTGATAGTATGTTTAGTATGTGCTGTGTGTGATGTGTGTGTGAGAAGTGTATGTAAGTGTGTGTATATATGGGATGTGATAGTGTAAATGTGTGTGGTATTTGGTGTGTGTGTGCTCAAAGGGTAGCCTCTGGTAGAGCAGCTTCATCATGCCCAGGAAAGTCAACTCACTCCCCAGCTAGTACAAAGCGTCTGGGCATGTGGTAGACGCCCTGTGGCGAGCCACCTAAGGTAGATAACATCCTGTATCGATCCTTCATTGTACCTCATGTTACCTCAGGCCTACTGGACCTAGGAAACTCCTTCCATGTCTGACAACATGCAGCTCCCAGGGGTTCCCCAGGCCAACACTGTTGCTTCACAGAAGTCTTCAGAGAGATGACTTCAAATGAGTGGAGTCTGTCTCTGGTGGCCATTTGCTCATGCTTCCCCTGATGGCCCAGCTGTGTACAGTGTCAGGGTGGGTCTGTATGGTGGAGCAAACAACTCAGTCATCAGTGGGTGAGGTGAACCAGGCATGCTAGCAAGCCTCTATAGTCATGCCAAGACCCCAGGCTTGTGTGTCTGACCACCCGTCCTTACACTCTGTTTCTCTAGACTGCTAATAGTTTCCTCTTAGTCTTTCCTTTAATTTTTACTGTGTGTGTGTGTGTGTGTGTGTGTGTGTGTGTGTGTGTGTGTGTATGGATGTGTATGTGTGTACACAGATGTGGAAGTCAGAAGACAACTTGTGGGAGTCTGTTTCCCCGTTCTGCCATGTCTGTCTCAGGGATTGAACTCAGGCCATCAGGCATGGCAGCAAATGATTTTCCCTCTGAGCCATCTCACTGGCCCAACACAAACTGTCTTTGCTTTATCTTTCATGTTCATAAACTTTTTCCAGCTTCTCCTCTGTTGGGTTGAGCCCTTTAAAGGCCCTTACAAATTAATTTTCTAAGTGATACATGAAAATTATTTTCTTTGTTAAAAAAATGAAAACTTCCGAATTACAGCTAAAGTCCATTTTATTCACCCTCACACTGCTGCCCCAAAGTCCCTGTCCCCCAGAGGCCTCTCTATCCAGAGACCACTGCTGTGATTGGGTGTGTGTCTCTTGCTAACTCTTTTTCTAGTAGATGGAGACCAATGGAAGTATGTTATCCTCGAGCTCCCTTCACCCACACGGCTTTGTATTGTCACCCATATTAGCCACGTTGTCTGTACCTATCATTCTGCACATCTTATTCAGAGACAGTTGAACCTTTCTGTTCCTGTCTCCTCCTTATCCCCTTCATCCTTCCTCTCCCTCCTTTCTCCCTTGTCACTCTCTCTCTGTCCTTTCTTCGAGATCCCAAGTTGGCTGCAAAGTCCAATCCTCCTGGGTTAGCCTCCCAAGTGCTGAGAACATTCAACCTGCTTGGAGATCTTTCAGTGGCATGGAGATACATACATACATATGGACACATGTACATACATATATATGTATGTGTGTGAGCACATGTGAGCATGTGTGTGTGCATGTCTAGTTATTTGCCATAAATTATTTTTCAGCCATGCTGTTTTGTCAGTTGCACTCATAAAAGATTTTGATGACTTCATTAATCTGTGATTCTTTTTGTAGAAGAAGACTGCAGAATTTCACTCTTTGTTTCTCTCTTCAGGTCTCAGAAGACCGAGCTTCACAATGAAGGCTACATCTTGGAACTGGATGACTGCTCCTCCTTAGAACACCTGGCAGCCCAGAAGCTTGTCCCAGAGTTCATTAAGAAGGTGAGCACCACAATGAGACGAGAGGGATGGACTCACAGAACAGGCTGCTAAGTGGGCAAACTGGAGAGCAGGTAGAGGGGTCAGCCACACAACAGAGGAAAGCTTGGAAGATGGCTTTTCTGCCCAGGCTGGGGCGACCTGATGTCTTGTCTTGTAGGCAGTGTCCAAAGAGTACTGATACTGATCTACATGCACAGGCCATAGGTTGCCTTTTTTGTTTGGTTTGGTTCATGTGGTCTAAGCTGGCTTCAAAGTCACTGTGTAGCCAACAATGGCCCTGAACTTCTAATCCTCATGGCCTTTGTTTCCAGAGTACTGAGATTATGGATATGTATCACCATGTCTAGTTTATGCGGTACTGGGGATTGAACTGAGAATCTTGGTCATGTTAGGCAAGCATTTTCCAAACTGAGTTACAGATCTTGCTGCTTTGTGTTTTAAATTAAATTGTGTGTATGTGTGTATGCGCGCGCGCATGTGTGCACATGCATACAGAGAGGGAGGTAGAGGGTTCATTGTAAATTAAAGATGAAAGAGTCTAGTTCAGCAGACACATAGATCAGTAACAATTCTGGTTGCAAGTCTTACCTTCTGTGCACTTACAGATATTAGACTTTCTTATGACTGGTTACAAATACGATTTTTTTTTTTTTTTTACACCAGCACTACCATGGGTATGTGAGTGATGTGGTATTCAATGGCACTGTGGCAGCTTTGATGTCACTAGGTAATAAGAATTTTTTAATGCCTTTATCATCTCATGGTACCACAGTGGCACCTGAGGCCCTTGTTGATGTCACAAGGAACTTGACTGTAATTGACCTGCACAGGTCCAGGCAGCCAGTCATTGAACTTGCTGGTAAATCTTGTTGATTGTCCGCTCTGAGCCAGGAATAGAACTAGTTTCTGGGATACAGAGAAAAAACTCACTGTGGTGATGACGGGTGGGTGGGCACAGTGCACAAACACTGCTAAGAGGGAGCAGCTGACCCGCAGGCTGCAGAGGCTGTCTGTGTAGTACAGGGATAGGGAAGGTGCTGAAGCTGAGATGGGAGAGGTGAGGGTTTTGTGGTCATACGATTATGCTGGCAGGTTGGGGGTCTCCAAGCACAGGGACTAGTATCTCCCAGAGACTGAGGCAGCTGGAGCAGGTGGTACTAAAACATCACACACAGAGGCCACCTGGAGAGAGGGGGAGGGGCGTAGAAGAGTCCTGGGAGAGCCAGCCCTCCCCAGAGGACAGGGGACGCTGTGTGCAGCAATGCAATTGTCCTTTGAGGGGTGTTTGTTTCTTCCATTCCTTTGCCTTCAACATTTGTTGAGCATTCGGACCCCCAGGCACTGGGATCAACCACTCACATTGGAAGAAGCCAGGAGCCAGATGAGCTCTGAGGTTCAGATCTAACTAATTTTACTAGCACTCTAGTAGAATATGGGTGATTATTTAGAAATGGAGGTGGGTTTGTCTGTGTTTATACATGCATAGATGCAAGAGCAGTACTGTTTTAAATCATGTAAGTGTCATGTGTGAGTAGGGCCATCTTCTTTGCAAACAATACTCTAATAAAGTTGACTGGGGATATCCTAGAGGCTGAAGCCACTTGATGGCCTGAAACATGTTGCAACTCTTTTGCCTGGGGTAGCCAGGGGTGGGGAAGTTGTTGGAGAGAGGCTCTATATGCCATCCCCAGTGTGCTCATTTGAAAGCTAATTATAGGTGCCTTGATCCTAACCAGACCAGACCATTGTGTGGTAGACCCATTGCATCAGATGTTCAAGAAGCAGTACCCTGCTTTGTGGTCTGTTTGGCTGCTGTGCTTCCTTAACGCAAATTCTGTAACATCTGTATAGGGTCTGAGCCTTGGAGGGTGTCAGCCATATTTCATCTAACTTTTAACTTCTCTTCTCCTAGCGTTCTTTCTCCCCACTCATTATACATGTAAGTGTATAAAGACCACTGTCTAAGCATTCATTCAGTGATTGGTTATAATTGACACCTGCTCATTCTATCTATATGTTTAATAAAAATCCTGGGCCTTATTTATAGTTAATGACTGCTAGGGGAGGGGAGTCAGGTTTGTTTTTGTTGTTGTTGTTGTTCTCTGCCATTCCATGCCCTGGCTCCCATGGCTTGCTGTCATTACTATATATCTGGATCATTATTTCTGTAAAATAATGGCTCCTGCTCCTATGCCAAGTAAATATATCTTCAGATAAGATGGTAATTAGCCCATTTGTCCTTATCCTGTCATGTGACATAAGCTCATATGCGTCTCTGTATATTAGAGTTGAATTCAAACCAGGCAGATTTTCCCCCTTAAGAGCAATGTCCCAACATTATTTTCCCACCAAATGTTTTAAATTAGTGGAATCTTTGGCTAGAAAATGTGACTAGAAAGGGGACTACACAACTTGGAAAATAAAGTCATATTCTCTGTGCCATGTAGACTTTTCTGAGGCTGTTGTCATTTACTGTCCCTTCCCATAGTGATCCTGTCAAGTCAGGAGAGCTGTGTAGAGACCAGCCTTCCTTCCCATGGCCCCTTGAAGTTCTCTGAGTGCTTTTCTGGTGTGGTTAAATCTGGGTTATTGCATTCCGTTTCCCCCTCTCGTATCCTGCAGTGCGTCAGCCAACTGGCCAGTATGTAAATGATTTACTGTGGACCACAGAGTCTGGGGTGGCTTAGCAAGACTGTTTCCAAGGCCCAGAGCCAAGTGGGCAAAGGAGACTGTGGGAGTGACAGTGTCCCCTGAATGCCCTTGGGGCAAGGCCTCAGCTGTTGTCCCAGGGGTGCATCCAGGCTGTCTGTGAGGCCCTCTGACACATCCTGTTCTCAGAGGAGAGTGAAGGAGGTCAGGCCTTACATGAAGGCCCTGAATGTCCATTCATGAAAACATTCAGACCTCTCTGGGCCTTTTTGGGAAAACCAGAGGAGCAGGAGCAAGGATTGCACTCAAAATATTGGCCCAGCTCTAAAGTGATGATGAAGGAGGCTGGAGCCAGTGCCTTAGCTTCCTCTTGTCCTAAGTGAACAGTGGTTCACAAGTGTGCACAGGTGTCACTGGCACACATGTGTAAATGAGAATTGAGTGTGGAAAGCTCTTTGAAGCTTTCTGGGTCACCTCTTGGTCCCTACTAATGTGTCTTCAAAGAAGACCTTGAGCTGGTAGGATGAAGGACTTGCCAGGACCTAAGATTGCTGAAAATGGGGCCTGGGTCTATCCTTCCTGAGGAAAAGAGACACGGGGGTTACAGAGAAGCAAGGTGACCTAGGGAAAGCTCTTGACAGGAGTGGTGTGTAGTGAGGGTTCTGCAAAGGGAGATGGGAGCAGGAGGTAACTGTGCCATTCCTGTGGGGACAAGAGTGTGAAAAGATCCAGGGCCAGGTCCTGTCGCCAGTGTGGGGTGGATGCACAGGAAACAGTGTCTCTTCTTTGTGGAGAAGGGCTTTTGTGATCACGAGGAAGTCTTGCTCTAGCCAGTTCAGCCAGGTTTCTGATGAGGATTCTGGGAATGGCAGGGAGCCTCAGATCAGGAGTAGACAAACAGCAGGATGTCAGTGGTAGGTTACAGCAGATCTGTAATCCTAGCACCCAGGAGGCAAAGGCAGGAGGATCAGGATAGCCTGGGCTACATTGTGAGACTGTCTCGGTGGTAGATCATTTGCCTAGCATGTGCAAGACCCTGGACCCAACTCCTAGCACCACAAAAAGAAAGACATCAGTTTCTCACCCACCACTTCTCTCTCTCTCTCCTTTCCTTCCTCACAGTCCATTTCTGTGGATCCGTAGCTTTGAGAGGTAGACAGGTGTGGCCACTATGCCCAGCTTCCCGGGGTAAGAGCTGCTCCCTCATGCCTGTGGGAGAAGCCACATTCCCTTTCCCCATTCAGGTGACTTTGCACTCAGACTCACTCCCTGAAGAGGGAGCAGGAGACTTAAAGACTTCATGAACCAGGCAAATGTTGCCCTGAAAGAGAAAAACTGTGTGGAGAGACCAGGGCAGCCTGGGCTCTGCCCAGTGGAAGAGAACTCGACCAGACATTCATTGGACTACATTTGACAAAGGACACTGCAGATGCCTTGCTAAGGGGAAAATAATGATAGTTTTGAAGATCTGGGCAAAAACTGAACAGAACCTCAGGACTGACACTTTGCCTGTGGGACAGAGCTGACTCAACATTCACTTCTTAGGGGCTTGTTGAATATTCAGAGTCTCCTCCTACAAGCAAAGTCAGAGTCTAATTTTATTTTTCTAAAGATTTATTTTCTGTTATGTGTATGTGTATGTGCACTGTGTGTATGCAGTTTCCCCGAGTGGCCACAGAAGGTGTCAGGCCTCTTGGAACTAGACTTCCAGGTTGTTGTGAGCTGCCAGATGTGAGACCTGGAAATCTCTTATGGTTTTTGGTCTTCAACCTGACACAAACCTAGAGACACCCAGTTGAGAAATGTTTTAGATCAAGTTGGTCTGTGGTCGTGTCTGTGAGGCATTTTTTATTTGTTAATTGATGTAGGCGGGCCCAGTCCATGATTGACAGTGCCACCCCTAGGCAGGTGGCCCAGGCCGTATGAACCATAGCTGAACCAGCGAGAGGATGCATTCCAGTAAGCAGATTTCTAGTGCAGTTCCTGTATCTGCTCATGGTTGAGTTCTGCCTTGACACCCTTCAGTAATGGACTATAATCAGCATGTGTAAGCCAAATAAATCCGTGCCTCTCCAAGCTGTTTTTGGTCCTGGTGTGTATCACAGCAACAGAAAATAAACAAAACAAAACTCAACTCCAGTCCTGGTAAAAAGCAGCAAGGACTCCTTACCACCCAGCTTCCTCTCCAGACCCAAGTCTGATTTAACTGGCACAAGACTCAGATTGAAAAGCCTTTCTGTTAGAAAGGCTTCCCTGCCCCGACTGCACTCCCTTTGTTCCCAAACCATGAGTTTACGGGAGGAGAAAAAGAGATGGGATCCCAGAATGGAATCCTTTCCTGCCCAGCCTCCCCTGTGGCTCTGACCTCCTGCTATTTTTATTGGCTGTGACCCCCCATGTTCTGTCCAGAGGTCACTGAAGTCCCTTGGTACCCACAGTAGGGGAGGAAGTCATGAGCTTGCTCATTCCTCCAAAAGGGGAACCATTCCCCATCTAACTTTCTTCCTGTGTATGGTGCAGTGTTGGTGAGTCAGAGTTCACCCTGTCTCCTTGAGGGCCTGCTGGATGGCAGAGTCAAAGAGTCTTAGGGAGCCCCTTTCGGTTCGCTCTCATCCCACAAATCCTCCAGTCTAGCTGGGGACACTGTAGCAGAAAGAGTGGGGTTAGAACAAATCAGGGCAGGGAGAGGGGAGTCTTTCTAGAGAAGTGGTCAGATTCTCTGGGACCAACCCAGACAACCAACAAATGCCATCTGTAGTGTCGCAGATCCATTCATCCTAGTTTCTGTGGAACAGACGTGAGCAGCAGGTGCCCAGTGCTCGCCCCGGCTGCCAGTCACATCTTTAGATGTATCAGCTCTTCCAGTTTTGATGCTCGCCACTCCCTCGGGCCTTCGCTTCCTCAGCTAGTCTACATAATAGAAATGACAGCTGAGCCACCTATTTTAAAGTCTCTAATGGCCCTGTTAAAAAAGTGTGGGCCAGCAAGATGGCTCAGTGGGTAAAGGTGTTTGTTGTCAATCGTGATGACCTGAGTTTGATCCCTTGGTCCCATATTGTAGAAGGAGAGACAACTTGCTCTTTGGCACTCACACTGAGGCTGTGGTGTGAGCGTGTGTGTGCCTTCACTGACATGCATGATAAATGTTAAAAGTGAGATTCTTTCAGTATTGTACTCATGTCACAGTATTGCCAAATGTTATCCTTCCAACAAATAATGAGGCCTTATACATTCTTTTGTTTTAAACAAGTGAACTCTTCAGAATCTGATGTCATACATATTTCATGTAAGTTTAGATGCTAAAGTTTTTAGTAAAAATGAAATATCCTACAAAATACTATGTCTAGAAGAAAAATATTTTATACTACTTCACCTAAATTAAATTAATAAATTAAAATTAAATCATATTAAGAATGTAGCTCCCAATACTTATGGCCACATCTGTCATTGCTCCATGAATTGAGATATATTATTTGAGACTTTCAGTGTCTGTCATACAGGAGGTGAAACTCAGAGCAGAGCAGAACATAACTGGTCCAGATAGAAAATAACAAAAGGAAGTTTACTGTTTTCCTCATGAAAAAAAAAAAAATTGGTTCTGGGTCACCTTTAACATGTAACATGAGGGTGTGGGTGCAGTGTCTGGCTGAGCACTCATGGACGCCAGAGGTGGGTGTCAGATGTCTTCTCTGGCTCTCCACCTTACTTCTTGAGACAGGTTGCTTACTGAACTGGACCTCACCATTTCATCCAGAATGGCTGCCCAGCAAGCCCATGACCCATCTTCCCCAGCTGTGGTGGTTTGAAAGAAAATGGCCCCCAAAGGGAATGGCGCCTTTAGGAGCTGTGGCCTTGTTGGAGGAAGTGTGCCACTGTGGAGATGGCTTTGAGGCCTCATATATGCTGAAAAGACTTCCCAGTGTCTCTGACCACTTCCTGTTGCCTGTAAGATGTAGGACTCTCAGCTACTTCTCCAGCACCACATCTGCCGTGTCACACCATGATGGTAATGGACTGAACCTCTGAATTCTAAGCAGGCCACCCCAATTAAATGTTTTCCTTTTTCAGAGTTGCCATAGTCATGGTGTCTCTTCACAGCAGTAGAACCCTGACTAAGACAAGTACTGGGGTTCTGGAGGCACAGCGCCATACCTGACTTTTACATAGCTTCTGAAGAACCAACCTTGGGTCCTCATCCATGTGCAGCGCTATGGAGCCATCTCAAGACACTATTTTTTTGAGACTAATTTTTGAGACAGGATCTTGGTATTTGTCGGCCTCCAACTCTGAATACTCCTAAATACTGCGATTACAGGTGTGTGCCAACATACCGTTTAGCATATAGCCTTTTGGGAATAAATTTCCAACAACTACATTTTAGTCTTTTTTTGTTTAAATCTATTTTATGTGCATTGATGTGAAGGTGTCAGATCCCCTAGAACTGGGGTTACAGACAGCTGTAAGCTGCCATGTGGTTGCTGGGAATTGAACCCAGGTCCTCTGGAACAGCAGCCAGTGCTTTAACTGCTGAGCCATCTCCAGCCTCCCAACAACTACATTTTCACTTAATCTTAGTTATTAGCCTATCTACACATAGTTTCATGAATTTGGAACTAGTCTTTTCTCCACATTTACACTTCATGAGGTGGTTTTATTCTGTGCCCCTTCAGTGCACCATTGTGGTTTGTGACTTTGTCGTCCAAGAGATTTCAGGGCTCCACAGTCATCTTGCATACTGTCATCCAGATCGTTTGGGGTCGGCATTCTTACAGTTCCCATGTGACAGTGGCAGCAGGAGCAGTTGGTTCATTTAATACTCCCCCGATGTTTGTCCTATTCTGCTTTTCCATGAATTTGGAGTCTCCACAAGGGACCTTGTGTTCTGTATTGATATTTACAAGAAACAAAGGGGAAATCCCTGTTACTGAAGCTGGTATGAATGTGGGAGAGTTTGTGGGGAGGAAGCTCAGATGAGCTGCCATGGTGTGCACCTGTAATTCCTGCCCTCGGAACACGGAGGCCCGAGAACCCACTCAGACCAGTCTTGGTTACATGGAGAGACCATGTCTTTAAAACAGACAGACAAAACACTACAAAGCAAAGGGAGCAAACAGAAAGAACACAGCAGAAAGGACCACCAACTGGACCCTTCCCCAGCCTTCCCTTCCTAAGGCAGCCACTAGCCACCACACCAGCACCTCTGCCTCTCTATACAGACAAATTCTGCTTGCGCCTTGCCTGGCAGTTGCCCAGCTCACCATGGTCCCTTTAAGTTTATGTAAGAAACTCCTCCACTGCCTTTGGAAAAGCTAGCTGAAGAGACCTGCCTAGTGTAGCCTTCCCTCGATGCTTTGTAAATTTTATACTGTAGGAGTTTTTTTTAAACTTTTATTAAATGTATTCTCATATGTGTTGTCTCTCAAGCCACTCATTTAATTAAATTAACTCAGGCCTTCTTTGATTAATGTGTTCAAAGTGATTAAAGTGATTTGAGGTTGCAGTTCGGGCAGCACAGAGCCCTTGTGCTATGAAAGATGCTGGGAAGTCTGGTGGTAAAGCCCATGCCACTGGGAGAGGTCAGAGTTTAGAGTCTCGGGGTTAAAACCAGCCGGCTCTGTGCAGGCTCCTGTGTGTGTGTGTGTGTGTGTGTGTGTGTGTTGTGTGTGTGTGTGCGTGTGTGCGTGCATGCACGGGCACCCACTGTTTTTCCCCCATTACTGAGAATGTAGTTGGTTACACCAGGAATCAGTGCCCAGACATTTCAACTTGTTCGTAATAATTTGTAACCCACATCAAAAATTAAAAATATGCTGTGTTTCTTAAAGACTTGTTCCAACGGCACTTGTGCTTCAAGACTGAGTCAGATTTTCCCAGAGAGGATCTCATGTGCCAATGTCTTCAGATGACGACCATGGGGACGTATGTAACCTGTGCCCACATGTGTGGAACCTAGAGGAGGACCTTGAATGTTGTGCTCTTCACTTTCTGTCTCAGCCTGACCCCGGACAGGGTTTCCCACTGACCGCCCATCTCCAAAGATCCCCATCTCTGCTCCCCCTGCAAGCCCTGGGGTTCTAGATGTGCAGTGCTGTGCCCAGCTTTTACATGGGTGCTGGGGATTTGAACTCAGGTCCTCATGCTTATGCAGCCATCCCTCTTACCCACTGAGCCTTAGCCCCTAGCCCTATTTTTCATCTTTCACAGAACATTAATCTAATTATTAGGGAAACCAAACCACCATAAGCAAAGGTATTTGGGGAAAACACAGTTCTGACAGGGCAGGGATTAAGGAGACATTGTGTTTAGGAAACAGTTCCACTAAAACCAACATGGGCTAGAAGTAAATTAAAATACTAAAGATGTATTAAATGAGTGCCCTATCTCTTCATTGCCATTTAGTAGGACTGTTAGTTACCTTTCTATTACTGTGGTAAAAAGGCCATGACCAAGGCGAGCTATAGAAAGACGGGTTTATCTGGGCTTACAGTTCCCAAGGGTTAGGAATCAGTGGTGGCAGCTGATAGGTGCGGTGGCTAGAACAGCTGAGAGCTCACAGCTCAAGCCACAAGCAGCAAGCAGAGAGAGAACTTGGTATTTCTCATGGCTTTTGGAGCCCCAGAGTCCATCCCTACTGACTAACTTCCTCAGTGGAAGCCATGTCTCCTAAAACTACCCAAACAGCACCACAAACTGGGGACCACGTATTCAAACCGAGCCTATGCGGGACACCTCATTCAAATCACTTTGTCATACCAATACAAAAACCAGCCAACTGTCACTACTATTGTCTGCTTATAAAAAAATAAAAATAAATAAAAGAATGAATGATTTTTGCCTCTTTAAAAAAATATTCTCATTTTAAAAATGGGATGAGGGTAGAATTTCCCTCTTTGGAAAAATGTCTCTAGAGCTTTTAAAACCCAAATTAAAAAACAGTACACATATAATAACACTAGACTGCCCAGAAAGGGCAGCCAGAGTGTGGGCAGATGCTCCTGTTTCTTCCGGAGGGCAGCCCAGCTTCATTTATAGTATCCCTGAGTTCTGTGGTGGATCTATGTTGCTAGGGTGACCATTGTGGCATTTGACCCCACCCCTCCCTTTCATTTGCTGGTCTTTCAATACAAAGACCGATCCTTCCCCTGTTTGGCTTCATAGGTACTTTTGCCGAATCAGGAGATGGTTGATGACCTCTTTCTCTCATCCTAGGCTCTTCTTTCACCACCCTTGAGACCAAGCAGACATTTTCCTTGGGCATCTTCGTAGTTGGGGGCATATACAGTATTGAGGGATCTAGGGGGAGACCTTCACGTGAACAAACTACTGGGGTCCCTGCAGGACTGGTGGGGTACCACACCCCCACTCATTTCTTTTTGTTTTGTTTTTCAGAAACAGGGTTTCTCTGTAGCTTTGGAGGCTGTCCTGGAACTCACTCTGTAGACCAGGTTGAGACCAGGTTGGTCTCAAACTTACAGAGAGCCTTTGGCTCCCAGTGCTGGAATTAAAGGCGTGCGCCACCACCACCTGGACCACACTCATTTCTTAGAGAGCAGTTTTTCCTACCTCTGTTTACTCTAGTGCCTGGTTGCTTTTAGCTTCTTATGTCCATTCATTCATTCATTCATTCATTCGAGACAGTGTCTCACTCTGACTCAGGCTTCCCTGGAACTTACTCAGCAGACCAGGCTGGCTTTGAACATGCAGTGATCCTCCAGCCTCAGCCTCCCAAGTGCCAGGATCACAGATGTAGTTATCATTCCGTGTGGCTCCTGTTTCCCTGTCAGCTCTTGAGACATTTGACTATTATTGCTCACTGGCCTCATTGCCTGTGTGTCTCTTCCCTATGCTGACAGTGAGTGGGTGAAGGGAGAAAGTGACAGCCAGGCATTTCCCAGGATCCCAGGGCCTCCTCAGTGGGTAGGAACTGGGTTGAAAGGTGACACAGAGAAGGTGCTGCAGGCAGAAGGTGAGGACAGTCAGTGTCTTTGTCCTGTAACCCACAGTCTCTCTACTCAGTGTTTGGGGGGCTTTGCATTTCAGTGGCCCTTCCCTGGAAGTGACTGAGGGTTAGATATCACACATTTCCACTTGCTGTTTTGCAGCAGGCTGGTTACCCAGTGGAGTTTGCTGTTGCCCCCAGTGGGAGCAGAAGGTGATAGATACATATCACTTCATCAGTATATATGTGGATTTTTGATAAGATGGGTCTTGTGTTGAGTGCTAATTATGTACCACCAGAGAAGACACTTTGGAGCTGAGGGTCTACAGTGCTGCTAAACACCCGTGCTGTGAAACTCCCATCTGCCAGGAGAAGTGAGTTGTGCAGGCTGGGCTGTCTCCTGGTGACTTCATCCTGGCAGATCTGTTGTCCATTGCTGTTTGTCTCCCCGGCACTAGACGGATGTGTTCTTGTTACTGTTGACTCTGGGGATATTCAGAGCCATAGCAAAAGGATTTCAATTTCAAGGATATTATCTCCCTTCCTTCCTTCCTTCCTTCCTTCCTTCCTTCCTTCCTTCCTTCCTTCCTTCCTTCCTTCCTTCCTTTGTCTTGCCTTTGAGATCATTTCCATCATGAAGGCAGGATCCCATTAGGATCCAGACTGGTGGTGTTGAAGATGGCCAGAGGGGCAGGCGGGTGTGAGAAAAAGTGTGAGCAGGAGAAATGTTTCCTGAAGCCAGCCAGCCCTCTCCAGAGGAAATCTGGGATTTTGGAGGCTCAATTCTAGAATTTTCTCTCGATTCTTGTGAAGGAGATGTCTTCACTAGTAACTTCTGTAGCATCGCTGAGGTAAAGCCCTTCATGGTAATAGTCCCTAAGATTGCTGATAGTGTTAGTTCTAGGATGCTCTGGTCTATCTGGTTTTTAAATTATCCCTCCTGTTATCAAAGAGGTGGGGGGTTGGGATGGTGGCCCGCTCCTGGGTCTCAAGTGCTATAGACAATTATCTTCATAGTCTTTCCTACGGCCCACCAATATTTGTTGACTGATTTTTTTAACTTATTTTTTTCTTCATCTACTCCTTAACTAACAGAAATCACCAGAATTCAATATATGAGCTATTATTTTATTTTTCTTCCCTCTTTCTTTTAATAATTTAAGTTTAAAATAAGCATTACCTTCTGTCACTACAATACAACACATCTGTTGTGAAAAAATACCTAGACTTGAATCACTTTTGACGTCAGTGTTTGAAAGAATGGAAACTGGGGAGGATTGTTACTGTGGGGTTGACACTGTGATGTGTAGGAGGTCAGAGAATCCAAATTGCCCATTATTATTCATGGGGCTGAGGAATAAGAAAACAGAATAAAGTTCCACTTACCTCACTTCTCACTTGAGTGGCAGCCTGCAGCTGTGTCCCCACATTGCAAAGGTACTAGGAGATGGGGAGTGGGCATAGTTTAGATGACAGGGATGTTATTCTAAGGGTAAAAACAATTGTGATATAGGATATGTGATGTAGAAGTCATAATTAAACTATGTAAAGAGAGAGAAAAGCCTTGAAAAGGAAATGTCAAAATATATTCCTGGTAGAAACTGTCTTGATGGAACTGTCCTCTGCTTGGTTGGTGTAGGAAGTTTCTTTCCAGTGACTTCCCATTTTGAATATGAATAGTAATGACTCTGACTTCTGAGACACTCCCCAGAGGGTGATGGGAGCTTCTCTTTGCTGCCTAAGCCTGGAGCTCCTAGGCTCTGTGACCCTTTCTTTGCCTCTTGTGCCTGGGAAGACAGGTATAGTTCCATCGTTCTGTCACTCTTGAATAGTACAAGATCATCATTAATTCATGTTCTGCACATCTGTGACTTGTGATAAACAAGAAGCAAGACTGAGTTTGCCTTCAACTTTGCTGAGCCTATTAATACTGTGCAGAACAATGCGTATTCATCTCAAGGGTATTTGCCTACATATTTGGATACACCATCACAAACCAAGGCTAAGCAAGGTGGCTCTGACCCCCTGAAGACCCACTCCTAAGAAACTATTTGCATTCTTTTCATTTACATCTCTGCATATTTGAAGGTACTGCTGAGTCAATCTTCTATGGGGGATTCGAGAGTTTACTCAAAGAAGCCATGACAGTCTGGAATCACTTACGGATATGAATTAGTGAGAATGGTAGTATTTCAAAAGATGTTAAGTGAGGTGTGGTAACTCATGCCTGTGATCCCACCACCCAGGAGGCTGACCTACCAAGTGAGAAACTGCCTCAGAAAGCCAAAGGAGGGAGGGATGCTGGTGTCTGTCAGGGAGGAAGTAAGGGGGACACAGAGAAGTCTACTATTATGTCTATTATCTGCCACCTAAAGATATTGGCTTACAACAATAATAACCATTTGTTCTGCCTACTTTAAGTAAGGCAGAACTCGGCAGAGGCAGCCCCTCGTGCTCCCACTGGGTAGCATGGTGGCCGGGGGCTCCCTTCAGGGTGGTGTACTCTCATTCCCTGGAGTTCCATGCTAGTTCTTGGTTTCTGCCTACTTGGACTTCCTTAAATCGTGACAGGCAGACTCTGAGAGCACAAGGTGGAAGTACGTGGGATTTGTTCCATCTGCCTCAGACACCACATGATCCTCCTCCACCTCATGGATAGAAGCATCACAAACACCTACACTGACTGAAGTCAGGACACTCTGAAGACTCCGTCTCTTGGTGTGGGAGTGCTAGGGTTCTGGCTCATCCCATAGGGTGAGAGACACGATTGGCCATCTTGAAGAAAACAGCTTGTCATACAGGGGTTCAGATGTAGTGAGTTCATATTCAGTACATTGTACTGGAAGAGAACTCTGGGGTAAAGTAGAATGCATAGGAAAACAGAATGAAGTTAAGAATTGAGTGTTCTAACAACTTCTGAGCAAGGAGTTGCCCCATGGATGAGCCCCCCGAACTGGTTTTCCAATTCCTAGTGGTCGTCCCTGGACTCATATACATATAAACAACACTGAGTGGGTTCAGCAAGCTGTATTTGTGTATCTATCATTCACACAAATATGTAATGATGGCGATTAAAGGAAAAGGGCCATGAACTTAAGAGGGAGCACCAAAGGCGGGGAGGGAGGAAAGGGAATGGGAGGGAATGGTGTAACTATATTTCAATTTAAAATATGCATTCAAAAGTAAGTTGGGTATTAAATTTAAGCATTATTGAACATCAACAATAATCTTTTAACTGTGTACGTCCCCAGATCTCTCCTCCTTCCCCAACAACGTGTTATTACACAGAGGGATCTCTATCTTCATGGTTTATAAAACTCACTGTAGTCATCTTCATCTTCCAGAAGTATTCCCCAGGGTATTTGCAGAGGAATAATAAAGCATCCATCAGCACAGTGGAATAGAAGCCAACTCCAAGTTCCTAGTTTTAACAGTGGCATTTTCCCTGGAACTTTGAAGTTAAGACCAGGTTGTATTTTTGTCAGTTTGGACTCAAGGGATTTTTTAAATAGGATTTTAAACCAAGGGTTAAACCAAGCACAATGATGCCCAATTGCAGCATCTCAACATTTTGTTAAAGTGCCTTTCGGTATGTCATGGAAGCCTATGTAAATCAGGGAATGGTGGTGAAAATGCTGGATATTAAAGCAGCGAGGTGTGAAGGCAAACATCTGCCTCTGGTTACACTCTTAAAACTTAGTTTCCTTGCCTCACGCATTCAACGGACTGCTGAGGTTTGAGTTCCACGAAGACTTTGAAGATAGATTTCTAGAAAATTCCCTGGAGTTCTAATAAGCCCCCGATGTGCAGAGCCCCCCAGCTTGTCATTGCAGTGTCACTGGTGTTACTAAAGTATAAAATTGGGGTTGTCGACTCAGCAGCTCCCGAGGCTGGCTGGATGCCTGTTGGGGGGTGGGGGCACGTAATTGAAGATACCTGTTACCTCATCTACAAAATAGCCCAGGCTGGTGCGCTGCTCACCCTAACAATAAGCACTCAGGTCACATGACTGCCACTTCCTTTGGAGTTCTTAGACACCACACGGCACTGCATATTCTTAGTACAGCTTCTCTGTACTCGGGACTTCTTCACCGTCTTCATTGCTATGAAGATGATAGGGAGAGTCTGGGGTGGTGGTGCACACCTGAAACTCACTACTGGGGAAGCAGAGGCGGGAAGATTTTGACTTCAAGACTAGCCTGGACCAGTTAGTAAATTCTAGGCCAGCCTGCCCTACAGAGAAAGACTTTGTTTACAAACAAACAAGCAAGCAAACAAAAAACCCAAATCAAAAGCAAAGCTGCTAGGAATAGCCAATAATATGTAGGTTTTCAAAATCTCAAATGAACATATCTTCAAGATGACTGGGCTTATTCTAGGTTGCTTTCTATTGCTGTGAGAGGAAAAGATCTACATGTCCCAGTCCAAGTCCATCATGAAGAGCTGTCAGGGCAGACAGAGGCCATGGAGGAACACTTACTGGCTCCCTCCCCATGGCTCATTCACCTTTCTTTATACAGACCAGAACCACCCTGCCCAGGAGTGCCACCACCCACTCCAATCCTTATTCAAGAAAATGCCCGACAAACACTTGCCTGCAGGCCATCTGATGATAGATATTTTATCAATTGAGTTTTTTTCCATCCCAGATAACTCTAGGAATGCCAAGTTGACAAAAATCTAACCAGCCATTTCCTACAATGATTAGCTTTAAATGTCAACTTGGCACAACCTAGAACCCCTGGGAAAAGAACCTTCTAGGAATTATCTACATCAGGTTAGTTTGTGAGCTTGCTTGTAGAGAGTTGTCTTGAGTATTAATTGAAGATCCAGTCCACTGTGGGGGGCTCTAGTCCCTAGGCAGGGGCCCATGAACATGCTAAGAGAGGAAAAAGCCAGCTGAGAGCAGGTAGGCCCGCATGCATCATTTCTCTGGGCTCTTGACTGTGGCTGGGATGGGACTGGGTGCTTTAGTTAATGCCTTGACTTCCCCTTAATGATGGGCTGTAACCTGGATTGTGAGATAAAACTTCCTCCTCTATTCCTTCTGTAAATGTACTATAGGTATTTATTACATATGTGTGCAAGTTCAAGTGCTGGAACATAGCAGTGAACACAGCAGATCAAGTTGCTGTCCCCACAGGGCTTTTGTTCAGATGGAGAAACAAGCCATTGGAACCTTGTGAGGAACAGTGTCCAAGATCTGAAAGGCAGGAAATAAAGCAGGGTTCATGAAGGTGGTAGGGAGAGAATAAGGCTGGAACATGACATGAGAAGGGGGACAAGCCCCAGTTTGGGGGGGGGAGCTGTCACAGGGTTGGGGACTGCAGAGTGGAGTCAGGAATTGGAGTCTGTTGGAGAGGTAAAAGCGAGCCCCCCCCCCCAGGGTAGCAGGTGTGAGTGCTGTGAACAGGTGGCTGTAGAGGGATAAACCAGGTGCCATCTGTGGAGTTAGGGAGGGGTACTTCGGGGAAGTAAGAGAGGTGGTGGGTGGGGACTAGGGCCCAAAATGGCCTGTGGGCTTGGCAATGTGGAGGTCACAGGATAGCTGTGGGTAGGTTTCAGTTTTGGAAACAAAGCTGGACTAGTCAAGCATTCAAATGATACTCAGTGAGGGGCTGGGAAGGCCTACTTCCTGCTGCTGCTATTGGTTGGTTTCTTTTCTTCTTTCAGTTGTTTGTTCCTGTTTTGAGGTTGCCTGGGGCCTCACCAGTGTGAGGGAAGTGCTTGCCATATGAACCACATACCTTTAGAGATAGCCTGAACTTAACTGGATATTATGTAGAAAGAGAAAAAGGGACCATCGGGGAGGTGGGTTCACAGGTGGCCAAGGTTAGCCTAGGTCAGGACACACTGACAGGGGACATACAGAAGAGGGACGTCCTTAGGGATGCCTAGATCACCATGGCTGGCTTTGATGTCATCTCTGGCTATGAGGGTGGAAGATGCGTTGAGGAGAGGAAAGTAGGTTCTCAGGAGAAGTGCAGTATCTCTCTACAGATGTGTCCATACCATGGATGGGAGTTCTTGGACTTTCTTCTGGCCCTGGATGGATAGCATGTGACCATTGTGGGTGGGAACAGGGGAAAAGAGAAAAGGATGTCATAGCAGGAACATGATGGAGGAAGAGGATAGGCAAGGATGAGGAATTCGGGTATCTGTGTACCTTTCAAAAATAGCTTCCTGGTCTTCACTCCTGGTGGTGTTTAACCCCATGGCACTTTCCTTGGCTTTTTCCATCACATTCCTGTCATCCTACACTATTAAAAACTATTTTTAAAGTGTTTTGCCTGCATATATATACACATGTGTGTACATATATACATAAACATGCATACATACATACATACACATACCCACACACACCCACACACACCTACACACACGCACACACACGCACACACACACACACACACACACACACACACACACACACACACACACACACTGTGTGCCTAGTGCCCAGTTTGGTCAGAAGAAGGCCTCTGGGACTGGATTAAGGATGGTTGTGAAGTACCATGTGGGTTCTGGGAACTGACCCCAGGTCCTCTGCAAAAACAACAAGTGCTCTTAACTAATGAGTTGTTGTAATGATAAATCTTTCCACCAGCCACCCAAGCCCTGTTGCCATGTGGTTGTGCAATTTCCTGCTTATCCCTGCTTATTTTCTGAGTCTGCCTGCTATGTCACTTTCTGCCTGGATCACAAGACTTCTCTTTACTACATTTCCCAGAATCCTCCTCAACTCCTAGTCCTGCCTAACTTGCTTCCCTGTTGGCCAACAACAGTACTTTATTTATCAACCAATAAGACAAACATATACACAGAACTTCCCCCAGCAAGTTGTTTCTTCAGTCTCAATTCTAGCATCATTAATTGCTTTAGGCAACAATGAGCAGCTGTTTAACATATCAGAGTCCAGGGCTGTGTCTCCTCCTTAGCAGAAACCTGCCTCTCCTTCTGGTCATCCGTGTATTTCTTGCACCTTTTCCCTTGGTGAGCGAGGCTCTTAGAAGATACTGAACTGTGACTTCTGGCCCCCAGCCTCGTGGTTTTTGTTTGTTTCTTTTGGTTTGGTTTTGTAAGTACCGGGATGTCATACGAGCCAGGATCTTACTTCAGTGGGAGGAGGCTTTTCCCCATCCAATATTTTCCTGTGTTCTCTGATCTGGGGCATTTGCATTGCTTCAGGTTCTGGTATGAGCATATGTAGCCATGTGTGTGCTCAGGTGTGTGCTTGTGTTACAGACTGGCCAGCTCTGAGCGGTGATTTTCTGGGCTAGTGAGTATGTCAGAGCTGACTGCCAAACAGACAGGGAGGAGGTTGGTTCCAGAAAATATTTCAATGGACAGTCTTGAGCAGACCTGATGGAGGGCACACATTCTCTGGGAAGCAGAAAAAACACTATGTCTATGCCAGGAGTAACCCCCTAGAGCAAGGGAGCAGAGCCAGTTTTGAGGAAATGTATATCAATGTGCTGGATACAGATTTTGCTACTTAACTTTGTTTGCCCTAAATATCACTTGTCTTTTGTAGCTGCTGCTTCAGTCTCTTAAGTTCCTGTTCATATAAGGAGGTCATGAACAAACTGCAAGCTTTGCTTCCCATCACATGATGTATATGTGAAAAATACTCAAGCTTATTTTGTCTGCCTTGAAACAGTAATTTTTGCAAATCACATTATTCAGCTGTGTAATTTCCTTGGGAACCACCCTGCACTCAGAGCTGATTGGCCCAGAGGTAGACACTTCACCTAAGCTGGGCCAATCAGAGTTGTTCCCTGAGATCTTTTTATTTAGAATTTTAAGTTTTGACACTTCCATTCATGAATACTGTGTATTATTTATATTCCCTTAGCCCCCCTTCTCCATGTTCCTCCTATTCTCAAGTTTATGACCTCTTCTGTAATTGTTATTCTCTCTCTCTCTCTCTCTCTCTCTCTCTCTCTCTCTCTCTCTCTCTCTCACACACACACACACACACACACACACACACACACACACACATGTTGGATAACCTGTCAGGGTACTCACCCTGGAGAAGACTAAGTCTCCTTCTCTCAGCAACCGTTCACTTCCTGTGGAAGGCGGAGGCTTCTCAGATCTCCCCATCTGCATTGCATGTCAGCTAGCACTGGCTCTGTGCAGGTCATATATAGGCAACCATATTGTTGCATTTATGTGTGGCATCTCTGTCACATCTAGAAGACACTATCTAGCAGCAAGTGCTCTGATCTTCTGGCCCTTGCCTGTTTCAGAACCTTAGGTGCAGGGCTTGTGTTGTGGATGTACCAAGTAGGCACAGTCCCTGGAATATTTCTTTGTGGGTACCAGGAAGTTTACAGTTTCTGTCTCCGGTGTCTAAGCCATTGGCAGGAAAAGTGGTTAAGTTGGCAGTGGTCATGTTTTTCTGCTGTATGAAGAAAACTTGCATAGATAAGAATGATGCCAACAAATAGAAGTGGGCATTGGGGTGGGTGGAGGATGTTTCCTGGCAAGTCCAGCTCTTGCCCTGCCCCACTACATGGTGTGGGAACTGTGAAGCCATGGATGTCCCCCACAGGAATTCGTTTTTGTCTTCATCCATTTTTGTATTCTCATTTAGACTTTTGAAATGGAACTGGTATGGTTCAGGGAGACCCCAAAAGCTGGCTGAAAATCTATGATGGTTGGGAGTTCAATAGTACAGCCCCTCAGCTCATATTGACTTGTAGTCCACACTCTGTGTGGTGTAAAGCTAATGGTGCCATCTGAGTGCAGCTAAGGTAGACACTCCAGGTATACAAACTTCCTCCGGCAGGCAGGGAATGCCTGCCCTTAAAGGAGCTTCTTCCCTGAGGCGAATCCTTCTTTATAGCCACTGGCACTCTGGGCCCTCCCTCTCCTTTTTGTTTTATGTTTATTTTACATACTTGTGTGCGCATGCACACACACACACACACACACACACACACACACACACACACACACACACACACACGAGAGTTTTGTCTGCACATATGTATGTGCACCATACGCTTGCTTAGTGCCTGTGGAAGATGAAAGATGGCATTGGATCCACTACAGTTACCAACTGTTATGAGCTGTGGGCATTGTGAACCAAACCTGGGTTCTCTCTAAGAGCAGCAAACACTTCTGACCATTAATCAATCTCTCTAGCCCCTTCCTTTTGTTTTAAGATTTGTTTTGCTGAACTACTACAGTGTCTCTCATGCTCTCTCCCAACTCACCCTTAATAGCAGAGAATCAAAAGCCTACTCCCTCTCATCTTCAACCCGCTGGAGATCTCAGAACTAGCAGGAGGCATCTCAAATTGAGTACAGGCAGTTGAAGAAAAATGAAAAAGTTAACTCTTTAGGGTTTCCCTGATGATATGACATCCATTTTCTGTTTGCCAGAACCCAGTCCCATCCGTTGTAGGAGGTATTTTAAGATGACTAAATGGTGGATAAATGAGTATTATATTCCATGTTACAGATGATGCTTCCACGAATAAAGTAAGTAGCAAGATGCAGAGCTGGGTCCAAAGCTTTCTGTCTTCAGGCTGTGAGCCCAAGATTCATTCCTAAAAGTTTGGGTCACTAGAGAAAACACAAGCACCACCTCAGCCACCACCCCAACCACCACCACCACCACCACCTCAGCCATCACCACCACCACCACCACCACCCGTCTCTAATTCTTCCTGTGGCCTGCACATGTGCATGCAGCAGAGCCTGGCACAGTACCCTGTCCCAGAAGCTAAGTGTTAACACACCCCTACAGGCAGGCTTCACATGTGAGTGCAAGTACATGTTATTTTGAGGCTGCCTTTCCAGAAAGCTGCATCAGTTGAGGTGACAAAAATGGGCAGGACTATGTGTACGTGATAAAATATTCACCGTAAAGTCTCATGTAAACTGTGCAACCCAGAACAGCAGTTTTTGTGCCAGTCCTGACATACATACTTCATAGCTCTGTTTGCAGACTTGTGGTGTGCATCTCGTCCCCTACAGGGGAATTAGGAGGAGGGTTATAGTGGACGCCAGTCTAGAGTGTTTGGGATATATCATGTGCCCCAGATACTTCCATCATTTTATATTTTTAAATTTCAACATTATGTGCATGAATATGTCTGCCTCTGTGTGGTATATACATGAGTGTAGGTACCTGCAGAAGCTAGAAGAGCACATGGGAGCACCTGGAGCTGTAGTGTCAGGTGTGGGCACCGGGAAGCAACTCCAGTCAGCTCTAGGAGCAGTGCATGCCCTTACTCACTGGACCGTCTCTCCAGCCACCCGTCCTTTGCCATTGTGTATGATGTACCATGCTCCCTAGCAGCTATACCAGGTGGAACTTTTAGTCATTACAGAAATCTAGATATGCATCGTCCATTAGGGCAGTCACTAGTGATGACTGAGGAACTGAATGTATTTATCTGAGTTAACTTTACAGCTGCACATGGCTAGGAGGTATTATATTGGATAAAACAGCTCGTGTAATTTTTTTTTAAAGCAATGAGTGTTGATTTCCAGTGTTAATTAACTGATGATTTACAGGTGTTCATCAAACTTGTCATAAAGATAGATACTCCAATAATTTGTTGAAAATAAGCCCACCAACTATAGCTATAATTTCCCTTGATCAGCACATGGTGGAGAGTCTGTTAGCTAGGCAGAAGCAAGTACCAAATCCATTTGGCCTCAGCCAGCCCCTCCCTAGGTCCTGGAGTCAGTGCGTGAGGCACATGGCCTCAGTCCTTCAGCTGATTGGTTGAGGCCCACTGCCTTGTGGAACTGACCTACTTTATGGAAAGTCAGCTGATTATGGGTGTCAATCACACCTTTAAATTACCCTTACAGCAATATTTAGGGTTAGCATAATATTTTACCAAATAGCTGATCAACATAGTATAGACAGAGTGATACAAAATTAACTATGGCATCTCCCTTCTTGGGTTCAGATGGCTGCCTTGAAACTGTCTCTGACTTTCGCCTATAGCATCATGGGCCTGCCCCATCTGTCTCATGTGTGAGCAGAGGCTTTTTGTCTCCCCCACATTACCCACAGCTGTTTTGACTTATGAAGTAAACCTGACCCATGTTCTGGTTCTCAGAGGTTTTGTTGTATCTGATATATGTATTCTAAAATACAGATACCTATTCCAAAACGGAAGTAACCACTAGTCCATCTTAGATGTTCTGGAAATGTGTGTGTGTGTGTGTGTGTGTGTGTGTGTGTGTGTGTGTGTGTGTGTGTGTGTGTGTGATAAAAGTGATTCATTGACAGTGTAACCAAAGTTGTTTTTCTTTTTTACAATGAGTTGAGACTTATATATACATAAATTTTAAAAGACACCTTTTCTCTGACATACAGATTCTGTTACCATGTAGTTTGTTTTAACATGATAGAAAGTATTGGATTAAGTCTTGGCTCAGTCCAAATGACAGTACTTAGCTTTCAATACCTAGCTTGAAGTTTCTAGTGTTCCCTGAAGGCAGCGGAGGTGAGGATAGGTCTGGTATGAGTGTATGTGGGTTAGACTGGCATTGCATGTCTATCTCAGCAGAGGTGTTCAGTCCGGGTTCAAGGCATTTCGATGAGTCTGGCATTGCTTCTGAGCTCTGGGAAGATTGACAGGCTTCCTCTGCTGTAAGGGCTTGTTTGGAGGCCTGGTAGAATGCATGCATATGCACTTCATAGACGAGTTATACAGTGTTAATTGCTGTTTTGCCTCATTACAGTTGTGATTGTGCATGTGATAGTCTGGAAACTGCACAGCTGAGGTGACCAGGTTACTGACGACTTTGTACTGATTCAATCTTAGGCGGTTGGAGACTGTAGCAAGGCATGAAGTTCCCATGATGTCCCATTGTAGAGTTTAAGTATGGTGACCTTGGCTGTATGCATGCAGCAGGGGAGAGGTGAGGCTGGCAGGATATATGTGTAGGTAGGTAAGAAAAGGAGGAGTTGAGGAAGGAGAAACCTATGTCTCCAGATTCAGAGACATGGAGGAGGGTGGCCCAGCAGCCGTGCCCGTCAGAGGTACTGCTCAGATCTTGCAAGGACAGTCAGGATTCAAGGCACAAGTGTGAGCATGATCAATACTGAAACTACAGGACTAGAGTCCCCAGGAGAGAGTGAGGCTGAAGAACTGTGGCCCTGGATGAACCCTGATCAAAAGCAATAATACCTATCCTTAGAATACTTTGGAGACTTGTTCTGCAAAGGTGTTGAACAAGCAAATGAATGAGAAAAAGACAGGACTCTGATTAGCCATAGACTTGGTCAGCTGACTCTCTGAGAAAGAGACATGACAGTGTCTGCTCTAGGGAAGGGTAGCCATCAGGAGATCTAGACCATCTTTTCTAAATAATAAAATGTCTATTTTATTGTTAATTATGTGTCTTGTCTGTGTGTGGCTATGTGCCAGTGAGTGTAGGTGCCCGTGGAGGCCAAAAAAGGGCATCACATCACCTGAAGCTGGACTTATAGACTGTTATAAATGATCACGCGTGGGTGCTGGGAACTGAGCCTGGGTCCTCTGCAAGAGCAATGTGTACTCTTGACCACTGAGCCATCACTCTGGCCCCCAGATACTGATCTTTATGAAAAGGAAATGCAGTCTTGGGGTTGATGAGATGGCTTACTCTTTACGGGTAGCCTGTGCCAAGGCCAGTATCCCTCGGCCTCATCATTCCACAGGAGCCCATGTGAGGATGGACATGGAGCTGCAGACAGACAAACAGGGATCCTTCATCATCTCAGGAGGCAGGTTCCCGGAAGGCTTGTGATGGAGGGTGCATTTCAGCAGCCTTTGAAAGAGGCCCTTGCTTACATTAAAGTCACACTGATGTTTGAGATAAAAGATGACTGGTGAAGAAACCTCAGACTTTCCCTCCAGTCTCTACCCTTTCCTCCCACAGTTACCAAGGTGGGAGTGACAGGGCTGTGCTGCCAGTGTGTGGATGTGAGCCTCTGCTGAAGACAGGGCTGCCACCCTTGTGCTTTCTGGATGCTCCTTGCTTCTTATGCCATGTTTCAGAGAAAAAAATTCTACAAGTTTCTGTAGCACGTCAGGCTGGTGCCCATCTTCAGACTTCTGCTATGGATAATTTTTTTCTTGACTTTGATGGAGATTTTCCACTTTTCTTTTCTTCAAATATGTGGTAAACTCCTATTCATTCTGCAAAGTGTCTTACAGATTTGGTACTCTTGTCGGTTATATAAAATGTAATGTTGTACTTTCAGGAATGCTTTCTTCAGTTCTGCCACAGTCCATACCTTAGTCTTGTTCTGTTATATAATGATAGCTCAATGCTTACAGCAGTCCCTCCCTCCCTCCCTCCCTCCCTCCCTCCTCCCCCTTCCTCCCTCCCTCCCTTCTACACCCCCAGTGTGTGTGTGTGTGTGTGTGTGTGTGTGTGTGTGTGTGTGTGTGTGTGTCTTTCTACCCCATGAACCCAGCAGTGTCTGTATGGTCGCCAGAGCCCCAGACTGACAGAAGAGTCCGGCAGTCATGGTGGGCATTAGTGCCTCTGCTGTGCCCTGACCTGTGCTCTCGATATGTGTTGTCTGCTTTGAGCAACTCCCATTTCTCTGTAGACACCCCTGAGGCACTAAAAGTTTGCACCACGCATGATTTCCCTGCTTCTGAGGAGCAGCAGGCTTCCTGCTCAGTCCTGAAAGTCTTCAAGCCCTGACATTGCCGTGGCTCCACTGGAGGCTTCCATTGAGGAAGAGGCCATTTTCTCTGTGGCATAACAGAGGCCAGGAGCTGTTGGCTCACTTTCATATGAGGGTTTTCCCCTTTGCCCTTTTTGTTGGGAATCTCAGAGTTTGCTTTGTGAGCAGCTTTCCTTAGGTGAAGGGCCTCTAATACAATTACCACCTCATTCTTCTTCTTCTTCTTTTTTAAGTTATCTGTGTTATCTTGCAGAAGCTTTCCAAAATAGTTTCAAAACTAGGTGAATATCATGGATTAATGATTAAAAAGAGGGACTGGGGGGGGTTCCCTCCTATTTCCTCATGGCCTTTGAAGAGTGATTTGAGCCAGCTGTAGGTCTGTGAGTGGACACATACATAGCAGTGAAGGTGTTCATGATTGGACTGGAGTGGCCAGCTGATGGTAGAATGCACCTGTGTGTGTGTGTGTGTGTGTGTGTGTGTGTGTGTGTGTGTGCGCGCGCATGTGTGCGCGCTCGTGTATCTTTCCAGAACAGCTAACATTGAGTGTGGGGAACACCACTGGATAGGCTGGGGCCTGGGTAGAGTAAGGGGAGACAAAGAAAGCTGGTGAGTACAGGTGTGCCCCTTCCCCACTCCTTGCCACTATGATGTGAGCTGCCCTACCCTGTCACAGAGGACTAAGACCTCAGGCCCCATTAGCCAGGATCAGGTTGCCTCTCTTCCTGAAGTTGGTCCCCTCTGGTTTTTGCGTATAGTAGCGAAGCTGAATAACCCAGCACATGGGGCACAGACATGTACATACTTAAAGCCCTGGGAGATATCTACGTGGTCTCATGTCTGCTTGGATGCAGGCCTGGCTTTGAACTCTGCCTCCCCATTGCACACTTAGTACTCTTTACCCTTCAGCCTCTTTGTCCTCATTTAAAATGGAGACAATGATTAAACAGACCAGCAATGCAAATGGCAGTGCAGTGCCCAGCACACAGCAGGTCCACAGTAGGCCTGCTACTGTTACTGCTCTGTTGGGCACAGGCCAGACTTTATCCAAAACAAAACAAAAGCCAGAAAACTGGAGTATACATCTGCAACTTCTGTAGGATTTTTTCTAGACTTTTCTGTGTGGAACCAAGATGACTCCATGTAACACAGGCGAGTTGGACTGAGGAGGGCTATGGAGTTACTCCTCCAGTAGCCCTATGCCGGTGCTTGTTTCTAATTCCTGATTATAGCTGGTCATTGCAGAAGTCTCAGGATTTCTGAGATCATCTACTTAGCAGTCGTTGACAACACTTCAGTGGTTCTGAGACTGTCCTCTTTGCTCATTGGTCACGCAGCTTGCACCTCCTTGATGGGAAAATCTCCAGAAGTCCACCTCCTAGTTTGGCCCATTTGCCTGATTTCATTATACTGCTAGTTTTAGTTTTTCTTTCAGTGTTCTTACTACTAAATTCAATTGCTCGGGGCTGTTTTTACAGAGAGGTCACATGTCATAAGACACCTTGTAGACAGATGTCCAGGCTCCTCCTCTGTGCTTTGGGAGTGAGAGGAATAGCTTTCTTCTCCCTGACATGAGATGGTGTGTACCAGGGCTTGGGGAGTCAAGGGCCTGGTTTTAGCTGTGAGTCAGGGATTGTCTGAGGGAACCGTGGCTTCCTTCAGGCCTGAGGGAAGGATACCTATTAGATTCCCCACCCTGGTCTTCTGCCTAAACTACTGTCTACAAAAGGAGGCTCTTAGAAGCTTATGCTGCCACCAGGCAGTGAGGGGACGCAATGCAGCCGTGTGCTGGAGTTTGTACTGCAGTCTTGTGGGCGGGAAGCAGGTGATGGAGTAGAAAAATATAAACTGAACTTCCTCTTAACAATTGTGTGTGTCCGAGCTTATTCTTTTAGATTCCCCCTTCCGGCCTCTTCAACAATGAAAATGAAAGGTTCAGGGGGCTAATCAGCTGGTAGAGTGCCATCCACAAAAGCTTGGGGACCTGAGTTTGGATCCACAGACCTTGGGTTAAAGACTGGAAATGGAAACACATGCTGTCATTCTGCTGCTAGGGTGCTGGGGAGAGACTGGGTCTGTCTCTGGAGCTGTGGATCCCTGGAGCTCATTGGCCTGTCAGCCTAGACACACAGACGAGTTTCATGGTGGAGCACAAGCAAAGAAAGACACTTGATACCGACCTCTGTTCTCTACACTCATGCGCACACATGAACATTTGCACCTATATGTTCATATGTGTACACCTAAAAGGGAGGCGGGACGCCAGTGGCTTCTCCCTGTAATGCCAGCAGTGGCGAGGCAGGTTCAGGAACATGCTTAGTCCAAGGCCAGCCAAGGCTGCATAGTGACACTGTCTCAAAACAAAGCATAGGGTAGAGATGGCTGAGCAGCGAGTACTTGCTGCCCTTGCAGAGGACCTGAGTTCAAATCCTAGCGTGTATGTATGTCATGTCAGGCAGCTCACATCTGTAAAGTGGTACACACACACACACACACACACACACACACACACACACACACGCGCGCGCACGCGCGCGCGCGCGCGCGCGCGCGCCCGCCGCACCGGGGCACAGGTGGGGAGATGGGAGATGGGGAGGAGAGAGATCTTCAATAACCCAATGCTTAAGTTTTTCCAACAGTGAAACCCACCAGGCCTGGCTTGTCCTTCCGGCCTCTACAGCCTGATGTTCCTTGCATTTATACTAGGAATGACAGGGGCCTCAGTGCCTGGCCATGCCCAAATCCCACTTACAAAACTATCTTCTTTTCCTTTGTCTCCCAGGTACAGGAGGCTGCAAGTCGGGGCTTGAAGTTCGTCTGTGTGGTGCCTCAGTACCAGTCCTCTGTGAACTCTGCAGGCAGCAGCCGTTCAGTGCCAGTTGCCAACAGAGTTACAGATGCCAGGGATGTGAAGCACCATTTTGGGGACCATGCATCCTTGGAAAATGATAGCCCAAAGGCTGCAGATGTGGATACTGCCATCGTGGGAGTGAACCTAACAACCCTGGGCTGTGAACCCAGCCCAGGCTCCACAGCGGAGGTGCAAAGTACCCAGCAGCCTGGCATTCCCACTCCCTCAGAAGAGGCAGAGGCTGGCGAGTTTCCACTGCGGGAGTCGAGCCCAACACTGGATGGACCGGAGGGTGACCCATCAAATGGACATGAAGAGCTGCTCTCAAGGAGTGAGTGTTTTGACCTGCTTAAAGAGAGGCTAACAGCGTGTTAGTACTCCCAGGGCCTCTTAGGGAAAGAGAAACAGGACTAGTATGTAGACACAACAGTCCATCAAGCAAGAGAAAGTTATCAAGCAGCCAGCTATCTGGGTTGCACCGCTATTTGCTTGCTGCAGCTGTGTATTGTGGGAGGAATGGAGCCAGTGAAACTGACTTTCAGGGACTCCTAAAGTGGTTCTAGATGAAACAATCTCATTCTGTGCTCTGTGCTGTCAGGCACTTACTTCCCCGCCCTCTCAGAGTCAGTGTTTGTGAGCCACTCTCCAGTGAGCTTGGACAGCCTACTTCTGATTATCTGCCCAAAAAAAGAGTGTGAGAAAGCTGTGAAGGGACACCACGCAGGAGCGGTGTTTTGGGTGTTCTGCTTGCTAGGATGGAAACATCCTGGTTGCAGGGAGTGTATACAGTTGATAGATGGGCACCATGGGGAAAATGCTCCCCCAGACAGAGGCTACCAGTGTGGGATTTCTTCATCTCTGCTAATGGCCATTGCACTGATGGCTTTGCATAATAGCGTAGCTATAATAACCAACATTTGTTAGGACTTCCTGGTTATCAGGCTCTGACCAGTCTTAAGAGTCAGGTGAGCTCTCCTACTACCTCTGGCTAGCAGCTGGCACACCTGGCATAGGACCGCAGGTGGGGTTTGACATCCATCCATGACACCTCTCTATTTGGTCTTTCCTGTGTAATAGAATGATAAGATCCTCTGAAGCCTTCTGTAGTTTTCATAGTTTCCTTTTCTCTACTTTTGCCTGGAAGTCGCACCCATCAGTGAGGTCCTTACGTTAGCCGTGGGGCCTCTTTGGCTTTTGGAAGGTGACCATGAGTTGCCCGACAGTAGAATGCCCACAAAGCATCTGGTTAGACCTTTCTGTATCATGTCCCCAGTGACTGTTCTGCTGTATTAACTAGTGCTTGGAACTGACCTCTTGCAAGTAACAAGGGGTTCTCAGAGAGTAGGAAACAGGAAAATGGTTTCTTTGGCTACATCAGAACTTCATGGGAAGAAAATTACTGGACAGTCAGTTCTGAGATCTAATTGCAGGGTCCCTCCGAAGAAGAGACCGGGGCTGCCTCAATTCTGAGATGTAGTAGAGCTATCATTTATTCAAGACCTTGATTGTTTTATTCCCCTGCGGCAGACTTCTGCTCCACCTGATAGGTTTAGATCTACATGAGACCCCTGAGAAGCTCCATCTTGGGGCTGGGGAGTGTGCATGGTGAATTCTGAGGAGGAAGGGTGTCTGTAGAACCAAGAGAAACATGAGGGCCCAGGTCAGGCATGAATCCCAAGAGCAAAAGATAGGAGCCATGGGAGGCAAATAGCACCATTGATAAGAAACCAGTGTCTGTGTACGGCTTCTAGCTAGGTCCTTGTTCTATGAAGGGACTGTAGCCCCCTGTGAAAAGGCCGAATGAATGCTTGGTGCTAAGGATTTCCCTATGGGAAGTGTCACTCAGGATGCTGGCTCCACAGCCCCACCCCTCACAGAATCTGACTTTAAGGAAAAAGGAGGCTCTGAATCCCGAGTCTGTCAACCATGCATCCCAGCACCCATCTTTCTCCTAGACCTCGAGACTTTTTGCTTTCTGAAGTTGACCCTTGACCTGGAAGACCTCTCCTAAATCTCTTCTCAGATGTCCACCACCTGTTTCTGCCCTGTGGCTCCTTGCCTCCCTCCAGGCCCGGGATCCCCTATGGCTAAATGTTGGAACCTCTCACCTAACACTCAGAGCGACTTGGCCTGCAGCCTCTGTTTCCTCAGAACCCTGTCCTCTTCTGCAAACTCAAATCCTTCGAGAAATGGTGGATTAATGTGTCATGGAGGTTTCAGCCCAACTGTGAGTGGGAAGTGGTATTTCCTGCTGGTGAGAAGCAGGGGCTTGGGCCTCAAAGCCCATTTTAGTCTCCCTAAGTACCTTCCTGTGCACGTACAGCCCAGGCCCTGCCTTGCAAGCAGCCCATTGACCTTGTTGTCCCCTTGCTGGCTTATTTTATCAGCTGGTAAACACTAGTTACTAGTGGAGGGCACTGGTCCAGTTTTCCCAGAAGTTATCTCAATTAGCCCTCACCACAGACTGTGACAGGAGATGCTGCTGTGACGCCCATGTCACAGATAAGGCAAGTTCCCTTCCTGAGGGCTAGGCACCCAGGGGCCCTTTCTCCAGAGGTCATAGTCCTCATCTGACCCCAGCTTCTCTCCTGAGCATTTTCCATGGAGTTTAACTGATGCCTGTCCTGCCCTGGAAACACCTAGGCAGCACCCAACCATAGCCTTGCTGTCCCATTCCCAGCCCCCAGCTGCTGCAGCTCTCCTCTTGCCTTTCTGTCAGCCCACCCCCACACCCTAAGTAGGTTGAAATGTTTCTGCCAGGTAGGCAACCACAGCAAGACAACTAAAAGAGAGTTCAGAGGATGCCTCTTCTTTTGTTAATTTGTTTCCTATATAGGAGGCAACTAGAAGTGAATACCGTCAGGGACAGTTCACAGCTGGCTTTGGGGGGGCTATAAGGAGAGCAGGTGAGCTGACCCCTTCCCTGCACTGTGGTCCTGGAGTTATAGAGAGAGCAGGTGAGCTGACTCCATCTCTGCATTGTTGTCCGGGAGTTATAGGGAGAGCAGGTGAGCTGACCCCATCCCTGCATTGTGGTCCAGGAATTATAGGGAGAGCAGGTGGGCTGACTCCATCCCTGCATTGTGGTCCTGGAGTTATAGGGAGAGCAGGTGAGCTGACTCCATCCCTGCATTGTGGTTCAGGAGTTACAGGGAGAACAGGTGAGCTGACTCCATCCTTGTATTGTGGTCCAGGAGTTATAGGGAGAGCAGGTGGGCTGACCCCATCCCTGCACTGTGGTCCAGGAGTTATAGAGAGAACAGGTGAGCTGACTCCATCCCTGCATTGTGGTCCAGGAGTTTTACCCTTTTGCTCTTCTTGCTCATTGACTTGGATTTCTAGTTTAGGAACTTCCTGTTGATATGAGATCCCTGTGCAATACAGTCCCAGTACCTCTTGCAAAACCTTTGCTTAAGAAGCAAGAACCACCTGGGTGTGCCAGCCAGAGTTAGGGTAACATGTCAATCATCTTTCCAGCTGAGAGGGATCTGTTTAGTGGCTTCCTAGGCATGCCTCCTGATGTCCTAACTGTGGCCACCAGCTTCTACTTTGTGTTCTCGTAAATGAACCTCTTACTAGATTTGGGCATGAGCCCAAGGTTTGAGAGGTTTGAAAGCCTCCTGGCTCTGCCACTCACTGGCTGGGATTCTGAGAAATGCACCCGACAGTGTCAGGCATAGAGCATCCTATGAGGGTTGAGAGATTTGGGTGTGGTGGGAGGTTACACCTTGCTGTGGTCCCTTCAGCACTTGTGACTTCATTACCTTTGGCTGTTTCTTTGCATGCACTGGTCTCTGTCCTTTGCTGTCATGTCAGGTGGCTGCCACGCACTGGCCCAGAGGTATCCTGTGCCAGTACCCATGCCTGAGAGAAGTGTGAAGCAGCCTTGGTGGAGTCCTCCCACCACAGCACCAACAGTGTTGCCCTAATGGAAGGTTTTCATCTTAGCTCCCCATGCCCATGACCTGAGCAGCCTGCAGTCCCCACCCAGTTGTGCCTGATTCTTCCAATTCAGCTGACTCCCCCAAGTCTGGCTTTGGATGACCACAATTCAGATTCAATTCTAAATTCTATTTCCTCCAAACTAGAGCTCTCCTTGGAAACTGAAATCCAACCAGCCCCTGTGGCTCATTCACGTGTTGCAGCTCTGTTGTTCCATACCTGCAGACAAGCTTCCATCTGAACTATATAGCACAACACTCGAGCCCAGGTGTGGGACTCAGAGCCTTTGTCCCGCCCACTTCTCTATAGCATGACCAGGACCATCAGCCTAGCTGTGTTTAGCCAGTCCCAGCCTGGGTTCATGTCCCATGTCCATTTATCCTGCTCAGGCCAGTCACAAAAATGTGAGCCATGTACCATGGTACAGGGACCCAGGGGAGCATAAGAATTCTAAAAGAAATGTGGTGAGGCCCCATGTCACATAGGAGGTTGAGGGCAGGCCGGTGCGCTTGGGGTTCTCTGCTAGCCTCACCCTTCAGCCATCCTCAGCAGCAAGGCCTTCCTTAGGGGCTCTCCCACATCTGGAACAGCTACCAGCTAGGGTCATGGCAGAGTTACAGAGCAGCTGAGCAAATGCAAGCAAACCTGGGCTCCTCTTCAGAACCCTTGCTCCCTGCTCACAGAAGAAGTGGGCTGCAGTTTGGGGCTGTGAGAACATCAAAGCACATCATTTTTGGACAGTCTCCCTTGGTTGGTCTTCGTGTGAGTGGAAGAGCTGACTAAGGGGTTGTGTGTCTGAGGTCAGGTCTCTCCCAGGATCTGTCTGTGGCTCCTCCTCACACATCTTCTCCCTTTCCTTCCTGAAAAATGTGTTTTTGTCTCTTGATCCAGTCCTGCCTCCTGGGGAGGATGGAGCCTGGGGAGCCATGATGCTGCCAGCCCTTCCTACCTTGTCTGGCAGTCCTCCCACACTCCTCCCCCTCCCCCAAGCCTTCTCACTTCTCATTCCAGCCTTGCTCCTTTTCGGTTTTGTTATGCATTGGGGAGAGTGATATTTTTATCACACCCTGTGAGTAGGATGGATGGGCCTTCTGTGTGTTCAAGTACTACCAGGTGTGGCCACAAACAAATGCCCACTTACTTCTCCCAGTGCAGCAGCTCTTAAGTTCTTGCTCATATTGCAGTTGTGCTTAACTGTAACCGCCTATGAAACCTGTGCTCTAGACCAAACCTGTGGACAGTTCTGGCCAGCAGTGTCTCAGGAGGGACTTTTAACCCAGCAGATGGGAGCCTTGGTTGTCTTGTCCTTCATGGATGTGTCTGAGGTGATGTCTGCCAGTGGCTCTGGGTCCCTGATGAGACCCCAGCTGCCCTGTGCTAACCCTGCTCTTTAATATGGCCTTCATTTCTTCATCTCATTTCCATCCTCCCTCCATCCCCCACACTCCTTGTTCTGTAGGGTGTGTAGAATGTTCTGTGATAGCCATACTTTTGATTAAGTATGTAGCAAGCCAAAGTAAAATAATAAACAGCAAATAGATGGTAGATAGGTAGACAGACAGACAGACAGACAGACAGCAGAACACCATTAAGCCAGGTGCTTACCACATCCCACAGAAATCAGTGGAGGAAGATGAGATAGGCAGCCCAGGTTACACCTGAGCTTCCTCCCCAGGGCTGTGAACTGGCCTTCATTCCTGCTATGGGCATTTTCCTATCACGGGATAAACAATAGTAACTGCTGGTAAGTTTGCACTCTGGCTGTTCTCAAGCATAGTGGTTTTACTCTTAGGCTGTATTGCTGTTCTTTCTTTTCTATCACTAAGTTGGGAGGAGAGCCCATTCCCAGACAAGTGTTCTGGAGGACACCTAATGCAAGCATGCTTCGGTTTGAAATAGGGGCAGGCAGACCCACCTCAAGAGCTAGCTTCTCAGTGAGCTCCAACAATCAGTGATGACATGTTATAGATGACATTTGAGATAGGTTACAGCAGTATCAACTGCTCGTATAGGGAATGCTTGACCCACCAGATTAGGCTCTTCTCCTTAGCAGCTGTACTTTTATTGTTCTTCGGGTACATAGGACCAGAAGGCACCTCGTCACCCAGTTCACTGCTGACTTAGCCTCAGTCCCTAGCTAGTTTTCTCACACCTCCTACTGTTGTGACACCCATTCTTCCATCATCATGGCATAGTCTAGTGACTGGATCTGCATGCACCAGGACCTAACTTCTTGTTTGAAATCATTTCTGGGGGTAAATACGGCATCTTGGGTCAGGCAGGTAGACCGCAAAGCTGGTTGGGTTGGGGTTAGTGACCGGGCTTGCATTTGTCGCACACAATCCAGGCGGCAGTTTCCAAAGACAGCACTGGTTCCTTTGGATGGACTAACTTGAAACTCCCTGTCAGTTTGACTGTTGATGACAGCAGGTCTCATGGCTCAGGAACCTTACAAGTGCTTGGTCAGATGGGGCTGGAGGATTTCCTCTGTTCTAGAAAGCATCTCCTACATGAGAAACTTTTCAAGTGTTACAAGGATGAGCATGTTTGCTGCTGTTACTTCCTGGCCCTGTCTGGCAGTATAGCAAGCTGGAGTGGTTTGCTTATGTGGTCAAGAAGCAAACTCTCTTTTTAAATCCTTTTATTAAAAAAGGAAAATGAGCCAGTTTTTTTTTTTTTTTTTTAAGGCAATCAGTGTATGTGGGGTTGGATCCCTGGATAAGAGTGCTTGTTGTACAGGCATGACAACTTGACTTTGGGTTCCCAAAACCCAAGTAAAGTGCCAGGTATGGCTACACATACCTGTAAAGCCACCATTGCAGGGTAAAGTAGGCAGAGCCTGCAAGTTCACTGGTCATGGAGTCTAACCTGAATGGCAAGCTTTGTGAGTGACAGCATCTCAAAAAGCAGCAAAGGAGATGCCTAATGTTGTGTTTGCATATGTGTGTGCATTCCAGTGTACTTATGCGTGCTCGCGTGCACACACGCACGAGCTAGTGCTTAGACACCACCAAAGCATCGAAATCCTGAACTTTGAGAGCCTCCACCCCAGAGTGTCCCATGTCCGGAGCACACGTATAATTTGTCCTTTTTCCTAATGCCAACCATTCTTTATGACCTTTATGTTTTCTGTTTGAAAGGTGGTGGGATTTTCATATCACCTCCAACAGTGTCTTTGGCGGCCAGAGCATATTCCTCACCAGCCTATGGAAGCAAAGCTTTCTAAGCTGGGCCAGCTCTGATAGCCCGACTAAATGAATGGTGCAAAAATAGATTTTCCAGCCTGGATCGAAATTCCAGGTATTTGCTCCTGGCAGCGGTTCCCACTAACCGCAGCTGGCAGCATGAACAGCGGGTGCAAATCAGTGGCAGGGGGAGGGGATGTGATTATTGATTTCTGGGCTATAAATGAAAGAAGCAGAGCTCCCAGCTTCACACCCAGGGCCTGCCTGGCTGATTGAGCTGACCTGCTACTCCAGGCAGGAACCCCCATTTACAGGAACATATTTATTTTTACATATCAATGTACTTGATGTACTTGATTGAGTATTATGGGTTTGGCCCCAGGAAACTCTACTGCAGTTTATAAATAGCAAGTTCAGGGATGTAAAAAGGTTCCTGGAATTAGAGAAGTGTTTTTCTTTTTTTGAATCTCCTTTTATGTTTGTTTGTTGTTTTTAAGACTATATTACATTTACTTTGCAAATACTTATGTATGCATTTCTAGAAATATACTTCTTCCAATTGCTTAACAGTGCAAATTAGTTTCTATTTTAAGTAAGTCATCTATTATATTCCACATTGGAGACGTAGTCCCAGCTAGGGATGTATTGTATTTGCCAAACGTGCATGAGCTAGGTTCAGTCTCCAGAACCCCCGGAACTGAGTGTGGTGGAATATTCCTGTAATTGAAGCACCCAATCAGCAGAGGCAGGAAGATCCCAAATTCAGTTTGAGTTCAGCCAAATTCAGTTTCAGTGTATGAAACAGAACTCATTGCAGCCCCCATCCAAAGTGCAACTGCTTGAGGTCCTCGTCCCTTGAAGCAACTTCAATTGCTGCTAGAAATGGAGTTTTATTGTCTGGCAAGAGTGTGGCCTCAGGGATTCACAGCTAATACCATTTCTCAGACTCCAGGGAGATTGCACTGAACCCAGTTTAGCAGATTTGTTCTGTGGGATAACCTGTTCTCTCTCCATCCTTTTTCCAAATCCCCACAGAAATGGAGATCTTCGCCTTTTTCAACAGACCGAAGAGCCAGCAGAAGTGTCGGCAGTACTATCCCATCACCATCCCCCTCCAGGTCTCCAAGAACGGCCAGACAGTGAGCAGTCTGGACGCCAGCTGGCTGGAGCACATGAGTGACCATTTCCGGAAAGGCGGTGTGCTGGTGAACGCCATCTTCCACCTTGCCATGGCCAATGGTATGCAATGTCCCTTTTGTTCGCGTGATCTTGGCTCTTTCCATCTTCTTCCATCCTGAAAGCCGCATGGTCAATAAACACCAGCATTTGATTTCTAGTTAACATATCTTAAGCAGATCTCATAAAGGCTAGACCCTCTGGGAAGTGACCTGGTGTCCTCTCAGATGAAGGTGGTGGCTTTGCCTCACTGATGGTAGCTTCCATCTTAGTTGCTTTTGAGATGACTACCTGGGACTGTTAATTCCCCCCTGGGGTCATGCCACTCCAGAAGTGCAGATGGTTTGTAGACACTATTACCTTGGAGCTGATAGCCAGGAGCACTGGCAGCACCTGGCTCAGTGAGCTGTTCCTGGGACCCAAGCCTCCTGGGCCTCAAGTGCCCAGCACTCTGGCCCAGATGTGGGCTTGTCTCTGGGCCTTTGCTGTGTGAAATAGCACTAGTGATGCCAGATTTTGAGGCAGGGGGAAAAGTCCGTCACCGTGGGGAAAGGTTTTGAGCAGAGAAAGGGTTTGGGGTAAAGGTGGTGAACTGAGTTTGGGGTGTGGGGCCAGTGTGCTGGAATGGACAGGTCGGTGGGGTTGTGAGTCAGCAGGACTCCTAAGGAAGTGAGATGTAACACCAAACTTGTGGATCTAGCAGAGCCTGATAGGGGCATTGACAGCAGGTTTGATGGTGTGTAGCTTCTCAGGTATTAGCAGGGCAGGGAATAGAGTTTGGATTCTGTATTATGTGTGCAGTGCCAAGCAAGCATTCTTAGAATAGAGAATGCACTGTTCTGAATGTGTGGGCTCTGCATGATTTAAAGCCTGGGGCAATGATAAAGCACAGACAGGTCTTAATTTCCTATGCAGGGTCCTTGCTTCTTTCTGTTTGACTACCAGCCAACAGGTCAGTGTAGCAGCAGCAGGCATGGTGACTGGGTGGATGACATTAAATGACCGAGTGACCTAGAAAAGCATCTAGAACAATGTTGTCCAGTAGTAGTACAACTAGTGGACTACCAGTGATGGTAGAATGTTCTGCATTGTTCTATCCCATATGATAGTCACCAGCCATCTTGTGCACCTGTGACCTAGAACCTGGATTTTACAGTTTATTTCACTTTCATTCATTTAAATTTGAATAGGTATATATAGCTATATGTCTCCAGTAGATTTGGGAGTGCAGTTTTTTGTTTTTGTTTTGTTTTGGTTTTTTCAAGACAGGGTTTCACTGTGGCTTTAGAGCCTATCCTGGCACTCGCTCTAGACCAGGCTGGCCTTGAACTCACAGAGATCCACCTGCATCTGCCTCCCAAGTGCTGGGATTAAAGGCGTGCGCCACCAACACCCGGTGGGAGTGCAGTTTTGAGAACACATTTTGTTAACTTCTATTTCCTAGCAGCAGCAGATCTAGTAACTCACACACACCTCTTTGGGTGGCTCTGTGTCCGCTGAAGCCAGGGGTTGTCATGGCTGTTTGGAAGGGAACACAGAAGGGGCAGTAGGTACTTGAAGTAGGTGTTCCTCTCCAGTTCATTAATCCTGGAGATGCCAGAGAAGACCTCTCAACTCCAGCTTTTTTAGGAACACTGGCACTTAGTTTGGAGCAATAGCTGCTCTTTTCTATTGTCTGGGTGGCCAGGCAAAGTTTTACATTTCTCTTCAGAAAAACCTATGACTACTTGTACTAACACCTGAAAGATGCATGACTGATAGCAGCTACTCAGGAGGCCACTGGGTAATTGTTTTTCTCTTCAGAGCAAAATTGGGTTATCAAAAGAGATGTCTTTGGCCCCATCATCTGAGCCCAAGAGAGAATACCAGGCAGGCTCCCAAAGTTGCTGATTGTGTCATGATGATGGCTTGAAAGATGAAAGCTGAGTGGACCTCTAAGTTCTCCCCTCCCCTCAGCTCTGCTCTCCCCTCAGCTCTCCCCTCCCCTTAGCTCTCCAGGCCTGTATCAAAGCACAGGGATTTGCAGGGGCTTTAGTTTGGCCTCACACATGCAAAAAGCTCTCACAATCTCTCCTGGCTTTAGCTGCATCAAACCAGCTTTTCTTCTTTAGAGACAAATTGTGAAGTGTTCTCTGTGATCACAGTCCTTGCAACCTGTACCACTGCAGTGGAGGCTGCCAGGCAGTGCCCTGAGAGCCTGGGGGCAGGATTTTCTGGAGAGGGACTCAGGCTTGAAAGCTGCATTTCTCCTGCCTCTTTCTGCTGTGCAGAGAGCAAGGTGGGGTAGCCTTGGTGGCTTAGTGGTGAGGATGGCTCTGCTCTAAGAAGGCTGAGGGTCTCCACTGTCCAGGGAAGAAATTGGCACCTTACCTTTCCCCAGAATTAAAAAGAAAAGACATACTGAGCATCCTTGCCAATAACGTGGCAGGGGAGAACCAATCTATCTGTCGTGACTTCTAAATGGCTATTTACATTTCTGTTCAAAAATATTTTTCACAGAGTTATAAAATTAGTAGAAACTTTGTCCTGCAAATAAGGTTAGGCCTCAGTCTGAGGCACTTGGTGACTCCAGCATGTAATTCTACCTTCCCAGGATACAAAAGGCTTCATTTAATGCCAAAATTTGGGTTTCTGTTCATTTGTTTTTTTTCTTAATACCCAAATGGGCATGATGCCACTTAGGAATCTTGATTGGGTTCATATTCTGGGCCACTTAAAGAATTAAAAGGCAGGAATTCAAAGGCATCACAGGTAGCAGCAGGGAAAACCAGAAATTAACTGTTTGAAAGGAGCAGAAGAGGGGGCTTTTATTAGGGATGGAGAAGCATACAGGAAGAGCTTCCTGCAGAGCAGGGACCCAAAATCTAGTCTTTACTTAAGGGCTGGTTTTGATGATGTTTGAAATGTCCTCATCTCCTAATTTAAGGTTGGTCAGTTTGAACAAAGATAGGGAAGCTGGTGGGGCCACAACTTTGAGGTAAGCATGGCTTTGTGGGGCCTTGAGCTTGTCAGGCTGGTCTGGGGGCAGGGTGATCAGGTCAGGAGTGTGGACAATAGGAACATTTGCTATTTTTATTATCTGTTGTGCACCCATCCCTATCTGCCTATTAAGGACCTGTCTAACCCCAAGTCCCTTGGGCACATGGCACAGGAGGGAAACATAAGGGCCATGCCCTTTCCATAAGCTGTGTCCCTTTCCCTGCAGCCACTTCTAGTCCTGGAAGCAGCCCTGTGAGCTTGGGAGTGTTGTCTTTGTGGGAAAGCTGAGGAAATGGAAGTTCTCCCAGCTGCAAGGTATCAAGGAAGCAGGCAGAAGAACAGGAGAGGAGTGGGAAGTGGTAGGATAATGAAGGGAAATTGTTCCCCCAGTGCATTTTGGGTGGCCCTTGGGGTGGGCAGAGGATGGCCCTCAAGACACCCAAGAACAGCAGGGATGAACCCCAGGACTGCCTTGCAGTGCAAGCAGGCCACTGGGCGCTCTCTCCAGTTAGTGAGTCCGTTTCTAGAAGGGTGAGAAGGGAAGGCCTTGGGCTGAGCTGGCTGAGTGGGGAGTGGAGTGGGTTCCAGGAGCCAAGGGCAAGGTCAGGGGGTGGCTGGACATTTACACCTGAAGACACCCTAGATAGCTGAGGTCTTCCACATGGCTCTGGGCCTGCCGCGTCCCTGCCACTGTCATTAGGACCCTGGCGCTGTGTACTCACTAGGGCTCACTTTGCCTTCACAGTCCTGTGTTCTTGCTGGCTTCCATTTAGCTTTCTTGTGTGTGGTGCTTTCCTCCTGTAACGCTCTGGTGTTCTCTCTACACCCTCCCTCTTCTCCTCCAGGTGCCCTGCGTTCTTCCTGTCCCCATCCTGTCCTTGCCATCTCCTACACTGGCAGTTATTACTCTCTTTGTTTCAAAACTATCCTTACTGCTGATTATTATAAGAATCCAGTACAGCAGTGCACGGGCCAGGACAACTGCATCTGTGTTTTTGCCTAGAAGAACTTTTTTTTTCCTGCCTGATGCTAGAAGGGAACACAGCTTCATGTCCACAGAAGAGCTACAGTGTGACTCACTCGACGGTGCCTCTTGGTGTCTTTTTTTTTTTTTTTTTGCCTGTTTTTCTAGCCATTGTTTCCTGTAAATTTGAAGATAGTTCTACAGTCTGGCTAAATGAAGACTTGACTAGTATACCTTCTAGGTGATGTGTTCTGTCCATTGCATCACACAGGAGTCAACTTTGTTTTGTTTTGGTTTTTTGTTAATTAAAAAAATTTTTTTTTCTGAGACAGGGTTTTGCTGTGTTTTTGTTGATGATGGAAGTTTCTTGTCCCATCAGGTCCCACCTATCTTTAGCTCCAAATAAGCACACAGAGACATATATGAATTATTAAACTGTTGGCCAATGACTAGGGCTTCTTATTGGCTAGCTCTGTCTTAATTGTTAACCCATTTCTGTAAATCTATGTATTTCCTTGTGGCCTTGGCTTACTGGAGAATGTCTGGACCTGTTACTCCTTTGGCAGCTACATGGCATCTCTCCGTGGTCTCTCTCTACCTACCTTTCCCAGAATTCTCCTCATCTCCAAGTCCCGACTATCTTTCTGCCTCTATTGGCCAATGAGTGTTTTATTCATCAACCAATAAGAGAAACATATACACAGAAGGGCATCCCCTATCACTGTGTAACCCTGGCTATCCTAGAAGTCACTCTGTAGACCGGGGATGACCTAAGACTCAGGGATCTGCCTGCCTCTGCTTCCAGAGTTCTGGGGTTAAAGGCATGCTCCACTACCATCCTTTGACTGGGGTCATGTTAACCAGGTCTCTCTCTATTCCTGCCCCCCCCCGCTTTTTAAATTTTTTTTTAATGTGTATGAGTTTGGCTGTATGTCTGTATGTGCATTACATCCATGTCTGGTGCTTGTGGCAGCTACAAGAGGGCACATGATCACCTGGGCACTGGAGTAACATAGGGTTATGAACCACCTTGTGGGATCTAGGAATCAAATCCAGCTCCCCTGCAAGAGCAGCAGGTGCTCCTAGTAGCTGAGCCCTCTTTTTAGCTCCCATTTTTGCTCTTTTGAAAGATTAAATCATCTAGAGACCCCTTGGTGGTTTTGCTGAACTTCAGTCTGAGTTAGCCAGGGTTCTTTGAAGTAACTGATCATTCGGCTGGCTTGCAGGACATGGTCAGTTTAGTCCAACAATGGCCATCTCACAGAAGAAAGACCAGGAATCCACTACTCGTTCTGTCCATGAAGCCAGATGTCTCACCATTCCTGACCTGATTGCTGGAGAGCTGGAGGGTTTCAATCACTGGAGTCCTGAAGAAGTTGAGTTTAATGCAGACTGCAGCAGCAGGGTAGATGAACTTGCTGGCGAGAGTAAGGGCAAGCAGGCATGTGGCAAATGGGCTGCCACCAGGAGGTATAGCCTGGGTTTGGGATCCATCTTCCTGATACAGACAATCTTGTTAAGAAAATGCCTCACAGGTGTGCCAGTCCCCTGGGGTTTTAGTTGATTCCAGATGTCAAGCTGATAACCAAGATCAGCCAGGACAAACTCAAGTCCTCTGGAAAAGTAGAATTGTCATCTCAGCCCCTCATTTAACTTAATACACACCTTTAACCCCAGCACTCAGGAGGCGGATCTCTGTGTTTGAGCTTAGCCTGGTCTATAAAGTCATTTCCAAGACAGCCAGGGACACAGAGAAACCCTGCCACAAACGTTAGCCACACAGTCAAAGCCATGGTGAGTCCTCTGTCATCTTTTCAGATACCTAGCTGATCCAATCACCTGAGGCTGGCAGGCTGCCCCTGTTAGAAATGTGTACACTGCTTGGCTAGCTCTCCATCTCTGCTACCCCCTGTGTAAAGCAGCATGTGCAGGAGGATTTGTTGTCACTTGGACATTTAGAGGCATCAGTGGTTGGCCTGCTCTGGGGTTTCTAGGCTGTAATGAGGCATCATGACAGAGGTCATGACCTAAAACTTCTCACCTCATGCATCTCCTAAGGTCAGGAGATAGATCGGTGTTTATAGGCCTGCCTCCAGCTAGGCTTTACCTCTTCAGTCCTCCACCACCTCCCAGAGATGCCATCACATTGTGACTTGATTGGTGGACCCACCAATCAATGAAGCCTTAGCCTCTGAGACCCAATTGCTTTCCAAAATCCCACCAGATGTCAATCAGGCTGTCAACATGAGCCTTCAGGGAACATTTCACATCAAACTTAGTATACGTATTCCATATAAAATGTCTGTGTGTCATACAAATAGCTTACAAACCCTTACACAGGGCCTACACCCTTTGTGTTTAGGATTGGAGAGCCTGAACTCCGAAACTTCAAAGCCGAGCGAGTGTGGTACAGCACATGTGATAATGAAAAGATCTTGTGAGCCTCATCCCTGGCACGATCATGTTCCCTCAGACACCATTTGGCTTATTGTAGTGGTTCAATAAATATGTCCTTATGTTGGAGTTGAACCACATTTCAGTGTAGTCAGGTTTTCTTTGGGCCACTAGCTCACAAAAATATTGTGGAAACTTCTTATTAATTATGAAAACTGGGTCTTAGCTTAGACTTGTTTCTAACTAGCTCTTATAACTTAAATTAACACATTTCTATGAATTTACTTTCTGCCCTGTGGCTTTATTACTGCATCTCTGTACTGTCCATCCTGCTTGCTGTCTCTCTGTGGAGCTTTTTAGACCAGACTGGCCTCCAACTCACAGAGATCCACCTGCCTCTGCCTCCCAAGAGCTGGGATTAAAGGCATGCACCACCACCTGGCCGAGTTACAGGTGTTTGTGAGCCACCTGATGTGGGTGCTGGGAACCAAACTTGGGTGCTCTGGGAAAGTAGGAATTGCTTTTAACTGCTTAGCTGTCTAGGCCCGTCATTTAACTTTGTGACCTTCATTGTTTTATGCGCTGAAAGAGTGGTGCCTTACAGACGCTGTATGAGGATTTAGAGAGAAATTATGACCCATGCCTAACCAGGTGCCTCACACCAGTGTTTCAGTTGTCAGCTTGATGTTATCTAGAGTTACCCAGCAGAAATGACTCTGGGCATGCTTGTGGGGGATCACCATGACTAAGTTAATTGAGATAGAAATACCTGTCCATTGTGAATTGCACCATTCATTGGGTTGACATCCTTCCTAGACTGTATAAAACAATGAGAACATAAGCTGAGCGGACATTCATTGCTCTTTGCTTGTTGAAAACAGATGCAATTCCAGCATCTATCTGAATCTCCTATGGCTTTGACTCCCCCCCCCCCGCCCCCCGTAAAATGGAACCTTGAGCCTTAAGCCAAATAAGCCCTCTTAAGTTCTTTCCTTGGTGTGTTTCATCATAGCAGGACAGTGGTTAAAACACTTACTCACCTGGCCAGCAAGGCATTGAACAGAAGAGGAGCAGATACCTTCACTGGAGGTCAGAATAAGAGCACAGGAAGGTAGGCAGGTACACAGCAGCAGGAAGGGCTCAGTGTGTAAGAGAAGGCAGGGGTGGTGACCTGGGCTTGGTTAAACAGTGATTATGGTCTCAGGAGATGGCATGTCAGCATGACTACCCATGCAGTTATGGTTATTGAGTTCATTATAGACTTGGCTGGGGCTATTCCTGGAATCAAGATAAAGCTTATAGTGGAGAGCAGGGACCCTCTGAAAATCGACAGAAACTTAACTGTCCACTTTAGCATAGACAGTCGAGTCCTACCTTAGTTGTTTCAAAGAACAATCAAATAATATTTCTTTATAAACCTGCAAAAATTAGACAAGCTGATTGAGCACGTGGCCTGGTGTGCACATTCCAGATATTTTACCAGCCAGTACCATAGGCTGAGCTTGGAAGTGAACTTGACACTTAATGTCTACAGAAGAGAACTGAGCATAGAATTTACCTCTTGAAATGGTGCAGCAGATTTTTCCCCTGTCCTCCTTGTAAATCACAAGCTTGGAATGTTAAGGTGGCCTTTTGCCAAAAGACCAGCATCAAATATTTATGTAATACTTTGGCACATAGTTTTTATGCATCTTTAATAAAAATACAATGATAACAGAATGTCTTCCATGGGTGGAGGAATGTTTAACATTTGTGCATCAGGAGACTTCACTCTGAAATAGACCTATTTACACCCAGGTTGGCACACACACACTTCAGGGAGGCTGAGCAGTGAAGGCAATGAGAAGGAGAGTGGACAAGTCCATTAAGGCAACGGCTCCTTAAAAGCCCAGCTGTCTGTCCTTCTTTGACTTCTGCCGTTACAGATGGCCAAGTTCTGACAGCTCTTCTGAACTGCTTTGTTGTAGGCAAGTAGATGGTTCAGCCTTCTGTACTCAGGAGAGCAGAGCGGCAGGCATGTTTTGGGGAGACAGGCAGTAGCTGCGGAGGAAGGGGTGGTGGCAGTTAGACATGGGTGGAAAGGAATCTGGAGGGGCCGTATTCATCCTCTCTACCTGGGGGGTCTCAACTCAGCCTCAATGTACTGTTGACAGTCTAAAGACCATCATATGGTTTATGTTGAAAGTACTTACAGCTCAGCAGGCATGTTTAGAGGGCTGAAAGCTTTCCATTGAGAGGGTAGGTAGAGGCTTTGGAAGTTGGGTGGCAGTCATCCCTCTGTATCCAAAGGCCTGATTCAGGGAATTCCTCAGGTGCTCAGATATGTAGACGCCCATGCCCTTGTATAAAGTGGCCTGCTGACTACATATAGCCTCCTGTGCACTTTAAATCACCACAGCATGAGTTAGAATATTTAATTCAGTGTAGATGCCGAATAAATGATTTGCTATTCCATATTGCTTAGAGAATAATGGCAAGGAAAAGGGGTGTCCTGCCCAATTCAATTCATGTATTTCTGTATGCTATTGGTTGTCTCCCTAGAAATGGATTCTGTGGAGGCAGAGAGCCACAAGTGACATTTTCTGGAGGACTAGAGGAACTGTGTACTCTGCTGTAAGATCCTTGAGGAACTACTGTGTGTCTTCCAGTGTTGAACACCCATAGATCAGGACTGAGGAAGCCTTATCTTAAGTATCTTGGGTGGCTCTCCTGTGTCATGGCTCTACTCCCCCCACCCTCTGGCAGTGTTAGCAAGAACTTAAAGCTGAGCTGGACTTAGGACCATGCTTGTCCTGGGCTCCAAAGTTCACATGAGGCGTTCCTTTGAAGAGGACTTCTCCCTGATTATCTGTGGCACATGCCCTTTGGAGGCCAGCAAGCTAACTCTGGGGGGAAGGAGGGAGTGGGTAGCTCTCACAAAGCACTCACTGGAGAAACTCAGCTTGCCAAGGCTGTTGCATGATTGGCTCACTTGGGGAACTTAATGAAAATGGAGTATGGTCAAGGCTGCCTGTGCTCCAGATCTCACTTTCCTAATCATCATTGTAATTGAGCTGTTCAAGCATCTTTATCATCCACAATAAGGACTTACCCCACCTGAGTGAAGTACACTGGTTACTTCATCTAGGTTGAACAGTTAGTAATGCCATGTAACAAACCATTCCCGAACTCATTGGCTCAAGAGTAGCTATTTATTCTGTAGGGTTTTCTGTTCGCTGGAGCTCTGTAATGATCCCCACCAAGCTTGCTCACACTCTGTGGACGAGCTGGGCCCAGCTGCTTCCACTGGGGCAGCTCTGATCCATGTTTTTTCATCGTCCTGGATCCAGTTGGCTCTATGGGGCGTGTCCTTTCAAAGTGGTAACAGAGACATTGGAGGTCAAGTTCAACCCCACACAGTTTCAGGCTCTGCATCTTACCTGCTATTCTCTTGGAGAAGTCTTTTTACTGTACCTTTCCCCACCAGTCACCTGAGTCCCAAGTCACTTCTTGGGATTCTGCAGTTCATCTGCCATTGGCTGCCCCAACCTGATGCATTTGCCTTCCCGCTGTCCCCTTTCTGCCAGGAACTCAAAAACCCTACAAGTCCACATCACCTGCTTGTTTAGTGCACTTCTGTCTGCCCCACTGTCCTTTCCTGTTGAGATATAAAACACCTGACCAAGCATCCTAAGGTCTCTTATGCTCCCATACAGTCGGTCAGGAAGTCACGATGGCAGGAACTCAGCAGGGGTCCTCACACGCATCTGTGGTGCGAGCAGAGAACAGGGAATTTATGCATGTGTGTGCTCACATTACTGTCTGCATTTTCACACAATTCAGGATTCCCTGCCTAGGGATTAATGCCACCCATGGTGTGCAGCTTTTCCCATCTCAGAGTAATGAAGCTAATGTGCCCAAGGCTGACCTGATCTTGGAATCCCTGATTGATGGGAGCCCCAGTTCAAACAGTCTCCTCCATGGCCTCTGCCCTCACACCCACTTTCTCTGTGTCAATGCTGACACTTGGTTACTGTCTGTCTTCTCAACCACAGGGTAAGCTCTAAGGTTGGGGGGGACTGCATTTTGCTGCTAAGGAGGCCCCCAGTGCATGCCTGGCGTGTAATGGTACCCAACAGTTGTTGGAATAGAGGAGGGGTAGGGGCAGGTCCTTTGTGGTGAGCACAGTGTTTCTGCTTGCTCTCCTGAGGTCATTTGTAGCTTCACTCCGGAAGGTTAGCTTTATTATTAGGTGTTGTGCCCCTAATCTTTCTAAACTCTGAACCTAGTTCTGCCTTCAAGCACCACATAGGAGAAAGAAAGGGCAGTTATTCCTTCTGTATTATCTGGTGACCCATGTTACTCCTTTTATTAGTCTTACAAGAGGACTGGAAATAAAATTTTAGTTCTGCTTAATTAAATCACTCATGGCCACTTTGATATCTTATTATTTACTCAAAGTTTATTAGGCTAAACATTTCTCATATTTTAAAAAATTCACAATTTTTGGGAGTGGAGTACTCTGCTGTAAGATCAGAAGTTAGGAGCAGTCATGCTGTATCATGAAGACCTGTTTTGGAGTCCTGCACCCATGTCAGGTGAATCACAAATACCTGTGACTCAGGTCCCAAGGGGTCCCACACACACTCTTTTGTCTTCTGTGGTCACCCACACACTTCTGTGCATACACAGACACTCAAATACTTTTAAAAATTTACAGTTAGCCCAAATGGCACTTTTGTATCTGTATTTTTTCTACAAAATATCATTTCTTAAGTATCCTCTGGTTAAACTCCCATGGTATTTAGAGGATAATATAGAATGTAGTCACTTAACTATTTTTCTGTGGTGATTTTATTTTATTTAGGGGTGTGTGTGTGTGTGTGTGTGTGTGTGTGTGTGTGTGTGTGTGCAAGAGAGAGGGAGAGAGAGAGAGAAAGAGTGTAGTTGGTGTTTTTACTCTTTGGGGGCACACTACCCAGTTCCCAAATAAACACATGGAGACTTATTCTTACTTAGGAATGCCCCGCTTTAGCTGGGCTTCTTTCTAGCCAGCTTTTCTAACTTAAATTATCCCATTTCTCTTTAACTACATTTTGCCTCTGGACTTTTTACCTTTTTTTATTCTACCTATCTTTCTTTCCTTCTTAGTCTGTGGCTGGCTGTGTGGCTGGCCCCTGGAGTCCTTCTCTTCTCCTTTTATCTCTCAAGCCTAGATTTTTTCTTTCTGTTTATTATTCCCTACCTGGCAGCCCCACCTATCCTTTCTCCTGCCCTGCTATTGGCCATTCAGCTCTCGACCAATCAGGTGTTTTAGACAGGCAAAGTAACATAGCTTCACAGAGTTAAACAAATGCAACCTAAAAGAATACAACACATCTTTATATCATTAAATAAATATTCCAGAGCATAAGTAACACATCTTCAACTAATATTCCACAACAGATGAGCATCTGTGTATGGGGGTAGTGTGTGCAAGTGGTTGACTTCAATTGTCTGCTTCTACCAGTCTCCCCATTGTTTGAGCCAGGGTCTCTTTCAGAGCCTCACCTTGTCATTTTGACAAGGCTGGCTACCCAGCAAGACCCCCAGGATTCACTTGCACTTTTCAATGAGTATTTGAAAAGGGATTTTAAAAATAAGGTAAACCATAATCATGTTAATTTTCTTTGTCACAGAGAGTGAAGGGAGACAAAATCAGAAAGCCTATGACTCACACTGGCATTCATGGAAGTGTCAGTGTTTACTAGAAGTCACAAAGAAAAAAACTCAAACTGTCAACACATAGCAATCGGCAGCTTTTATGTTCTCCACAAATAAAATTAAAAAGACATGGATAGGAGAAAGTTATTTCCAGCAATAAAAATAAAGGGCTATACTTATTATTCTTTATGTATAAAAGTTATTATAAATAACTAAAAAGTCTTAAATCCCAATAGAAATGAGCAAAGAACATAAAGTAAACATGAATTCTCCATAGCTAGTAAATGTTGAAAAAGCTGTTCCTTTTGTTTGTGAGATTGGCAAATTTTGAGAGCCAGTAGAGGCATGGAGATGGAGGGACACTGACTGTATTTATAGGAATTTGAGCTACACAGCTTCCTGGAGAGCAATTTAGCAAGTCTGAAGTGGCTCCCGAAAGCCCAACTTGACACCCCCTCTTATTTCCTTTAGTCTGTCATGACAACTGTCGATGGATGTTCTCAGGAGTATTCCCTGTAGGCATTGTTTGCAAAATTACTTAAAAACCAAACAATACAAAACAAAAACAAACAAACAAACAAAAACTAAATAAGGGTGATAGAGAAAGTTTGGTGGGTAAAGTTCTTACTATGAAAATATGAGGCCCTGAGTTCAGATTCCCAGCATGTACATAAAAGCTGGCTGGTGTGTGTTTGTAAGCCCACAGGGTAGGTGGCTTCACTAAATAGACAGGATTTCCCCCCATTTGTTAGACTAGAAGCCCATGACCCAAGCTCCATTTCCAGCTCTCTTCCTGCCTGACTCTCCCTCTTTGCATATCTGGGAGTAGGAGGAACAAGCAAAGCACCATGGGGCTTCTTCCCTTCCAGAGACCCAGCTGGGGGTTAGGGCTTCTGCACATAATTGAGACTGAGCAGTGTTTGCAGAGTAGATTGTAGGGCAAAAGAGTCACCTGTCCAGATCCTCACTTCACAGATGAGGTAGACAAGTCACTTAGAGTCGGGCCTCCAGTATCAAAATGGGTCCCCTTTCTCATAATAGTCTTGTCTAAAGGAATCTGGGACGAACTGCACCACAGCCCAAAAGCCCAGAGGCATGTGTCCTGCATGGCAGAGACTCTGTCCTGTTCCTTCAGACCACATCTCTAAACATTCCCAAATAACACTGACTGTCCCACACAGGCCTGCTGAGCTGTACAGTAGCAGGAGTCACTCTCTTGACTGACAGTGTCCAGGAACATTTCAGTACTAAATCATTTGGGAAGCTCACTTCCAAACCCCAGCTCTTTATAAGGGCTGCCAGAAGCATCAACCACATTGCAACCCCAACACCCCACAATTAACACATTCAGAGAACAACTGACAAGCTTAGATTTGGCATGTTGAATCTGTCCTGCCTTAAAAAAAAATCCCTTTTACTTAACTATAGTTTTCTTCTAAAATCTGTGTTTTGCCCTGCGTGAGTTCTTCGCAGTGCATCCTGACATGGGCATGAACAGGAGGATAAGCACGTGAGTGCGATGGTGATTGCCGATGATGAAATTTGGGCTCATAAAATCAAGGATATTATTCAAAAGAGTGAGGTAAATTAGTCTCATTCATTCTGATGGGGCTAGACTCCGCAACTGTGTATGCCATATTTAATTAACATTCTGAAAAGACGTTCTGATTGGGATTATTAATGAATGCAGTGAAAATTCTTGCTGTTTGTAAGACTTCTGCCACAGACAGCTCAGACACCCCCCCAACTGGTTTTTCTGTGTTGTTGTTCTTCCACAGACTCCTTCTATGGCCTGACAGATGGAGTATTCATCTTTGAAGCTGTTTCCCCAGAAGATAACAAAACCACACAGGGCTACGACGCTATTGTTGTGGAACAATGGACAGTCCTGGAAGTAAGTGTGGCGCTGCCTCATTGCTGCCTTTGTCTGGGGAGAGATTGTTTCTCAGCTTGCTCCAGCTGACTGTGAGGCGGGTGCCCAGCTGTGCCTTTCTTCTGAAAGGGGGTTCACCTGAGTAAACCCTGTGAGGACCTTGATTCTTTTCTACCCTGCCCCTAAGCTGAAGTGGACTCCACATCTCTTTCTACAAGAAAAGCATGTATCCTTATATGTGTCAGGCTACAGTAAACACAAGCGATAGACAGCCATGCTCACAAAACTGTAATCCTAAGAGCCACGTGGTTTTCAGAGGTATAACCTGGCCAGTGCTTGCAAGCCACCCTTGGAAGAAGTGGACAGGAATAACTAGGGTCTCTCATCTGAGTTTCACACCAGAAGTGATAACCATGAGGCCACTACATGGCTCTGGGTAAACCCCACGTCTTTTGAACAGCTGTCTTCCTTCTAAGATCCCCTGGATTTTCCCCAGCCATGAAGCATGGATGTTTTAAGCCAGTCTCAGCCCATGACTAGACCAGCATTTCTCAAGAGGGACCTTTTGTCAAAATCATACAACAGAGTTTCTCCAACGTAGATATTTGGGCCCCACCCTGGAAGTTTACTTTCTGCCTAGACCACTAATAACAAAATGTCACAGATGGGATTTTGTACTGTTCAGGAGACTAGAAAGTCCAACGTCAGGGTTGTCCTGTTCAAGACTCTCACCCAGAGTATGCTTATGGGCAAGAGCCAGTGAGCTCTCTGGTGTCTCCTAGAACATTAATCCTAATGGATCAGGGACCTACTCTTGTGACCTTATTTAACCATAATTGCTTCTGTAGAGGCCATCTCTGCACTGAGTGTTAAGTGTAGGTAGGACAAAAATGTTCAGGCTCTAGTGGTACTCTGAGGCTGGTCCCATGAATTTGTATTTATAATTCTCTGTCAAATGAGTTGCTGCTGGCAGTGGTCACAAGATGAAATCCTGGGGACCCTACTCTTTGAGCTTGTTCCTGGTACAGTGTCCAGCTGGGGACAGGTTTGCAGGTGTGGCCCTCTGAAGAGGCTCCATTGAATACCCACTCTGACCCATAGCCAGCCCATCTCCATGACATGTGGGTGTGTCTGAACCCATTCACACGGCCCTAAGTCCAACTACATCTTCTCTTCTCTGCCATTTGGCCATAAAAAGCTTTTCCCCCTTATGCCTGGACACACACGTGAAACGTAGTGGGTTTGGAGTTGAAGGGGACACCCTGAAGCAGATCATCCTATTGGATAAGAGCTTTATTGGAATAGTAACACCACAGACAAACATGCCATAGGTGGGCAGCGTGGCAGGGGCTCTGAGGAGAGTTTAGGTCTGTACAACAGAGTGGGGTCCCTTCTAATGGAGTGAAAAGCGGGGGTTCGTGTCATATGGTTGTTTAGCCGAGTATGCCACAGTATTTACTTGCAGTCAGGTTTTCTCTAATTCCTGGGCAGGATGGGAAGGGGAGGGAAGTATTGCACTGCCGGGAAGGGAGGAAGGTATCTTACTGATGAGTGACATTTACTTAATGTGTATCCATTATATTCGTATGTGGGGGGTGCCACTGCTGGCCTTCAGATATCAAATCTGAAGGTAGCTGGAGCCTGCAAATGAGAATTAGGGTGCCATCTCTCCTAGAATTCTGGCACCTGAAGTCTATTAGAATCTTCCAGAGTCTCACATAGACTGTCCTCTGGGGCTTGCTATCTCCTTTATTGAAGCTCTGAGAGTGGCTGCTGCAGGTAGCTGTGGCCTGACCCCCACCCCACAACATAACATCTCCTCTCTAGCTTCCAGTTGACCCTGTTTTTATGACAATCACTGTCCTCCCAGGCTAGCTTCTAACCACCTGGGCTCTGGGTATTATCAAAGTTGGGGGTCACAATCTATGCCCCAAGCCAGGTTTGGCCACCTGTCCTCAATAAGCCAATCACAAGAGTCAGACTAAAGGTGTGATACTGGAAAAAAAGAGAGATTTGTTCAGTGTGGCCACATCAGAATCAGGGGCAAAAAGAAGGAATGACTCCCCAAGTCCATCTTTATGGTTCTGAAGAGAGATTGAAGTTTAACATCTGTATTGGTTAGGTTTTTGTCAACTTGATGGAAGTTAGAGTCATCTGAGGAGAGAACCTCAGCTAAGGAGAAAAGCTCCTGTCAGCTCGACCTGCAGGCAAGCCTGTGGGGACTTTCTCCATTGATGACTGATGTGGAAGGGCCCAGCCAACTGTAAACGGTGCAGTAGCTGGGCACATTGGTCCTGGGATATGTAAGAAACTAGCTAAGCAGGACATGGGGAGCAAGCCAGTAAGCAACACTCCTCTGTGGCCTCTGCTTCAGCTCCTGTCTCCACTTCCTCACTGAAAGACTGTAAAGTCAAATAAATTCTTACCTCCTGACTGTGTTTTTGCTTCTGGCCATTATCACAGCAATGGGAAGCAAACTAAGACCACGATAAACAGTCCTATAACCCTGTGGCCCCACCCAACCCACCTGGCCTCTCACTGCCTGGCCTGCAGTCTTGTTCTGGAAGGTGGTTTGGTAAGCTAGAGCTGGGTGAATCTTTTCTGGGAGACAAGCTCCTCTCTGGCTGGGGCCCTCTCCTTCACAGCATGCATTCCTGGGGAACTCCTGTTTCTTTGGGGTCCATTGTTTCAGTAGGTCTGATTGAGAGACAAAGGTTTCTGTAGAACACCCTTGTTTCTGCCAGGCCTGCTACATGAGTGTGTGATGCTATTGTGGGCGTTTTCTTTCTCACTAGTGATTGCTGGCTATCCCTTTATTCCTGGCCCCGCTTTCAGTCCTGTTCCAATTCTGTCACTATGTTTTGGTTCCCCTTTTTACATACACATACTTTCACCAGGGAGCCTGCTAGCTGTTCTCAGCCCTGAGACAATGCCACATGTTAAGAGCAGGAAGCTGACTGGGAAGCTGGACAGGCGTGGTCCTCTAGTTCCCAGCCCAGCCTCTCAATGTAGAGAGGAAACCCACTCCCTCCCTCTTTCCACTTTTAGGTGTTGTAAGTGGATGCTGGCAATGATGTCTCAAAGCTGGGACAAATTAAAGGAGAAACTCCAGTCTGGTACGGTGGCCTGGACCTATAATCTCAACTTTTGGGAGTAAGACCTGAGGATTGCCCAGAGCTCTATGCCAGACTGTGTTACATAGTAAGACACTGTTTTAATCCTCAACCCCAAAGAGAAAGTAAATTGAAAACCTTGACTGTGGGCCTGGCACACAGAGCTGCTATAAACAGTAGCCCATCAGCTGCCTGGGGCCACTCATGACATAATTCACCTGCTGATCTGTCTGGGGAGCTTTGAGGATAAATACAGAGATTTCAGGGGTGATGGGGCCAGATTATATGCTAAAACAAGCTTTGAAAGAAAGAAAAAAATAATTGTGGGGGACTGGAGACATGGCTCAGTGGTTAAGAACACTAGCTGTTCTTCCAGAGGACCTGGGTTCAGTTCCCATCACCCACATAGCAGCTCACAGATATCTGTAACACTGGTTTCAGGGGGTCTGACACCCTCACACAGACATACATGCAAGCAAAAACCAATGCACATAAAATAAATAAATCATTTAAAAAGAAAGAAAATAGTTGTGTTACCCTTAGTTGTAAATCCATGACCTAAAGTGCCAGGTACATGGGAGGAAGCTAAGAGCTCTCGTGGGACATTTGTATGAGGGATTCTCAGTCTAGACTCTGAGCAGAAAGGGAATGGGCTGGGAAAGAGCAAGCACAGAGCAAGAGAGAGGGAAAGAAAAGATAGGTGGACTGAGTCTCTTTGAGTCTGTGTGTCTGGATGTGACAGCCCAGAAGAATCTAGATGCCATTATCAACATAAAACCACAGCCCTCATCTTAAAGGGAATAAGGAATAGTTTATTCTGGAGGGACCATTTTGAGGGACCATGGCTTGACAACACAGATTTAAGTTGCACCAAGTTCCATATTCCAGTGTGGAAGCAGTTTTGTCATTTACAAAGCAAAGAAAGTCATAAATCAAGACAAGTCTAAAATACAATGGTGAGTACATCAGAGAGGTGGTTACAGCAAGATGGGGGCGCTTTTCTATAGGCCTAAGATGCTGTAGGGTGGCATTCTTAGCTTTAGGGTTGGTGGAAGCAAGGGGTCTGCTGAGTCAATAGATTCTGAAAGGTTTTTATCTATGAATCTCAGGATATTAGTTCTAACACAAGTGAATGAGGAAACTAGGCAAAGATAAGGTGATGAGCCTCTGGACCTCTGGCATTCCAGTCTCTCCACAGAGCTACAGCAGCAGCCAGCTGCTCTCTGCAGACACAGCTCCTTCCTGGGGGTTTCTGTTGGCATCAACAAGTGCTGCCATCGTCTGTCTCCCCGGAGTATGTTCTAGTTCGTCAGTGCTTCCTATGATATCTGGTCCTAGATATGAACAGAAGGTGGTAGAAAAAGCATGCCTAAGCCAGGCCTCATCCTGCAATCCCAGCTACAGAGGAAGCTGAGGCGAGAGTATTACAGGTTCAAGGCTTACCTGGTTACAGACTTTAAGACCAGCCTCCCTTTAAGACCAGGGCTCCCTCGGATGGAATTCCACCTCACCCTGTATAACAAATGTGAGCAGTGCAACACTGACTTCTTCAGACTGTAGAGAGAGATGAAGGCAGCGTCCTGGATTTTCATGGTTTCCTTATAGACCAAAAGTTTATATTCCAAATTGTTTAGGCTTCAAAAAAATCAGCTTCATTTCTGAGAAAGGAGGTTAGCCTTCAAAAGATTCACCTTAGTTCTTTGAAAAATAACTTTTTTTGACAGTTCATTTGTTTAGTGGTTTAGAAAATGAAACAGGACCTAAGTAAACACTGGGCTATTGCACTTCATTCCCAGCCCTTACTTTTCAAGACCAAGCTTCCCTTTGTAGCTCAGGCTGACCTTGAACTTGTGATGTTTGTGCTGGAGTTACAGGCCTGCACCATCTCACCCAGTTCCTGTTGAGACATTTCAAGCCCTGGTTGTGGTAGTCCACATTTGGAAGATCATCTAGCTTTGGTATCTCAGAAGGTTTCGTTTGTAAGTTGACTGCTACGTGAGCCCAGTGCTGAAAAGGCAGGATTATCCCTTGATACACCTCAGAGACTTTTCTCCAGTCTCCTAGAAGGAACACACTGTGTAGTAGTACAGATACGCTTTTCGTTCCAACTTGTTTATCTCTGTCTTACTCCAGGTTGTCTGTCGTGAGAGACCAGGTGAGATGCTGTTCCTGTCACTGCATTTCCTTCATCTAGAAATCCCCTGTGACAAAGTCATGGCTCTCACCTGTTCTCTGTGATCTTCTGCAGGGGTCTGGGCATCAGTCTTTGTTTTTAAAGGCTCCCAGCCATCTCTTTAAATATTCATTCAAGGATTTACCTCATAAATTTACCAGAGTGTAACTTCCATTTCTGTGGCATCTAAAATTTACCACTTTCTGCTCTGACAAATATTTGCTCTTTTCAAGCCATCTGGAGTATTTTTATTTCCATAATTCCTCCAAGAAAACTGTTTTGGTTTTAAACCATACTTTTTAGTGCCACAGTCAAGAAATCTACGCCTTTTACCTGTGATTCAGATGATTTTCTGTGAATCATCATTCCCTTGAAAGGACCTGGATATAAGGCACAGATCTCTCCCCAGTGGAACTCCTCACTTTCCCACTCCAGAGCCAATCATAGCATGCAGGGGGCTTGAGCAGAGTTCTCTGAAACTCAGGTCTATGCAGGCAGCCTTCTCAATACAGTGGCTTTTATCCAGTCCTGTGCTTCCCCCTTCACCTTGACTGTGATACTCCAGCATTTTGGATCCTATAGCTGAACACCTTTCCTGGGCAATGGGCTCATCTCTAATATTCAGGATGCCCTGGAAGGCAGACCACCAACATCAACTAAACTTTAAAGCACCCACCACCAACTCAGCCATTCTGTGTCTCATACTTCCAAGTCCTTTAAAATAGAAAGACGGACAGGGGAATGGGCAACCGAATGACAGTACAGGCTGTTACTGCAGAGGGGTCGGGTCTAGTAGAGGGGCTCTGTAGTCTCAAATCAGCCAAGGAAAGGGCAAGTTTTCCTTTTTTTTTTTTTTTTTGTCTGTAATTATCAGTTGTCAAGGATATAGTGAATGAGTTAAAGAATGCCAGGTGATCAAGACCCATAAACATCTGTCTTGACCAGGCATTCCTAGGGGTCAGTAGGTTGAAGAGGGCAGGCATTTAGACAAACAAGTTACAATACCTATATAGACCAAAGTACTGTAGTTGAGGAGATCGTTCTTGTTCAATCAAAATGGAGGAACTTTACAGAACGTAATAATATTTTCTCACATTTGTCTCTCCCAGAGAAACAAACATGTGTGTTTATAAGGTACAGAAAGGGGTGTGGCCAAAGCAGTTAGTGATGGGGAAAAGAAGAGATGCAGCGGCAGCCGTGTCCATATTTCCACTGTTACTCCTGTCATAGCCTTGTATCACTCTACACACAATGACAAGGAAGTGTTAAAGGGACAGAGTTGCTGGGTGGTGGTGGCACACACCTTTAATCCCAGCACTTGGGAGGCAGAGGCAGGCGGATCTCTGTGAGTTCGAGGCCAGCCTGGTCTCCAGAGCGAGTGCCAGGACAGCCTCCAAAGCTACACAGAGAAACCCTGCCTCAAAACAACAACAACAACAACAACAAAAACAAAAAACAAAAAAAAAGATACAGAAGCTGTCATGTCATGTTAACATTCTGCATTGATGTGTTGGCTCTGCTCCCTGGTCATTGTCCAAACAGCTAGAGACTGCTGTGAAGGTGTGTCTAGATATAGTTACATGGGCATCACGGAGATAGAAATTGTGGCTGAACCTTACCTAATCAGTTAAAGGCCTTAAGAGACTGAATTCTTGAGGAGAAATTGTGTTTCCACTACTGCCTTCCAATTCTAGCTTGCAATATCTGCCCTTGGAGTTTGCAGTCTGCCCTGCATATCTTGCAATTGCTGACCTCCATAGTCATGGGAGCCAGATCTCCAGAAATGCATCTCAGTAGATGCAGATACCAGTGTGGCTGTGGGCATCCTGTGGTCATCTCTCAGGAGAACGCTGACAAACACAGCTCCATGTAGTCTAATGCCACCAGCAAGGGAAAACACCACCAGTTTAATAGGCTTAATTAGTTTACTTCATGGTACCAGAGCTGAAACTCGGGCTTCATATGCAATGGGCATGTGCTCTACAATTCAGCATGCCGGGGAAACAGGCATATTGTGCATGTTTGTGTCTCCAAGGCTGCTGTGTAGAGTGAAATTGTCTGTGTGGTGACATAGGGAAAATCTGTGAGAAGCCTGATAGTTGAGACAAGAGCAAGGAACTGGGTGTTGGAGACTTCATCAAAACAGCTGTTCCTGATATCATGTGGCTTGGGATGATGGATTGGAATGGGGAAAGGAGAGGCCAACAGAGCCTGAGGCTGAAGTTCCAAGATGGGGACAAGGGTCATGTTCCTGTGAGTCCACCAGGACTGATTAGAAGTGGTTTTGGCAGGAGCGGGATTTCACCTTATGACACGTTGCAACAAGCTTGGAGTGTGGTAAGGAGGGATCTCGAAGTCAGTCTTTTCAACAGTTTGAGGATCTTGCCAGGATTGGGAACCTGTCTACCAGGTATCCCCTTAGATCCTAGTCACAAGGTGGCTGCACAGATCCACACAGAACATACAAAATGGTAACTATGGCCAGCAGGAGCAATTCCTTCTCTTCCTTGCGTCTATCCTTACAGGCTTTTTCCAGAAGCTCCAACCAAGTTTCTCTCAGATATTTTTGGCCAAGCTGAGTTTACCAACTAGAGTCATTTTCAGAACTCAAAAGGTATCTGGGACTGAAGAGAGTGTTAGCTGGGACAGGAGCATTCCCCATGGACAGGCACATGATTCTCCCATGGTGACTTAAAGGGAGAAGGACTCAGTAAGGTGACAGCCAGCTTTCATCATAGGGTGACGAAAGGAAGAGTATAGCTTTAATAAACGCCATTTTGTTGTGTCTGACATATCTGTGTTTTTCTCCAAATATGAGTAGTGAGATCTTTAGAAAAATCCATTCAACAATAAAATACTGAGTTCCTACTGTGTGTCAGCAACCATGAGAATGTGGTGGGGGAAATTCGGGCAGGAAGGATGATTTCCATTTGACTGAAGAGAAGGAATGTGGGCATTGGACATGGCTTCCCACCTCCTGGATTTTCTGTGTCTATCCATAATTTCTCATCCTTGTCAAGCTTCCTGTGTGTGAAAGGCCCTATGTCACAGGAACCTTTTGATGCTGATGGGGGAAGAGGTGGACATGCCCCTGTGGTGGAAACAGGGGCAAAGTGAATTTAGAACTCATTGCAGAGTAAAAGCAAGTAAAAGAGGTAGTCGTGGGTTCAAATCCTGGAACGAACACAGTAGCAGGGTCTGTGTGCACAGGGTGCATTTGTGTGTAGAATGCAGTCCTGTGTATGCCGTAGCTCCTGTAGGGAGGGCGGAGGCAATCTCACAGTTTACCTTGTTTGAGAAAGGGCTCTCTGTTGTTTCTCCACCATATTACACCAGGGCACTACTAGCCTTTCTCTGCTTCCCTTCTCCCCGTGGGAGCATGGGGAGTATACAGGTGCTTGTAGTATATCTGGCTCTTATGTAGGTTCTGGGGATTCAAACTTGGGTCTTCATGCTTGCCCAGTAAGCACTTTCACCTGCTGAGCTGCCTCTCCAACCTCACAAATATACTTTCAAAAGCTGTTACTTGGAGCTGGAGAGATGACTCAGTGGTTAAGAGGACAGACTGCTCTTGAAGAGGACCTGAGTTCAGTTCTCAGCACCCATGTCAGGCAGCTGACAACTGCCTCTAAATCCAGCTCCAGGGGATCTAGCATTCTCCTCTGACCTCCACCACTACTTGCATATCCCCCTATCATACATATACAAACATACACGTTTAAAAACAAAATAAAACCTTTAAACAGAACCTATTGTGTGCCCTGGAATGACAGGAAGGTGGGCTGTCAGGTTCTCCGGGGAAATAGAACTAACAGTGGATGTTGTACACACACACACACACACACACACACACACACACACACACACACCATGAAGTCTATTATAAGGCCTTGGCTCAAGCCAGTACACACTTAAATCCTGTAGTCTAGAGAATGGAGATCCAGAGAGTCAGTGGTGAAGAGTGATGGGTGGTCCAGGCCCCAGACCCCGAGACACGGTGGTTGTAGCTGCAGCAGGCAGATGTTGTAGCTCAGACAGGCAGGTGGAGGAATTCCATTTTACTACCTGTCAACACAGGGTGTGTTAGTGTGGGATTAGAAAGGTAGGAAATGGTTCTATAAGATCCTGATTAATTTTTTAACATTTATTTTGTGTATATGTGGGTACACACATGCTATAGCACACCTGTGGAAGTCAGAGAGCAACCTGTAGGAGTCAGTTCTCTGGATGTTCCATGGATCAAACTCAGATCTTTAGGCTTAGCAGCAAGCACCTATTATGCATTAAGCCATCATACCAGCCTTCTATAATAAGGTCTTTAAACATACAACACAGACAGGCATGCATGTTTACACACACACACACACACACACACACACACACACACACACACACACACACTTTCTTACAGTTTCTTCAGCTGAGTCCTCCACTTAGAGCCTCACAAGACTGCAGTCAGGTCTGGCCTTGGGGAAGATTACATGTGGAAGCTCACTGTGAGTTTGGCCAATCCCCTGTGCACAGAGCTGACTGCTTTCCTTACTAGCTGTCAGCTTGGATATGGTGTCTGCTAGTCATATGGCCATAGTGTGGTTTGGATGCAGCTTATCCTCCAAAAAGCCATGCACTGGAATGACAGTGTTGAGAGATGGCTCCACCATTAAGAAGTGGACCTACTGCAAGGTAGCCATGTGTCGCTGAGATCTCTCTCTGGCCTCCATTCAATTCCCTTGTCCTTCTGCTCTCCACTAGAGAAATTCAGACAAAACACTGGCCTCTTATAGGTGATAGGTACTACTTTGTATTAAAGTGAGGCACTCTTAAAGCCTAAGAATGAACAAGGACCAGAGAGACCATTGTACCAGCATGTGCCTTATGCAAGTTTTATATTTCTAGCTTCTAGAACAAGCTGCTTTTCCTGAATGGCTTTTTTTGGGGGGTGGGGGGTGTTGAGGTGATTGACAGATTCATTTGGATTCCATTATGGGAGGGGCACAGTGTGTGCTTTTGTTCTTTACCAGAAAGTTTCCTCCTGCTAGATAATAATCTTATGACCTTTTGGGCAGTTCAGAACATTGTGTCTCCACCCGGGCCTGCAGACTGGAGATCCCATTCTTTAGAGCAGTCATCAGTCTGAAGCTTCAGTTCCTGGTTTTAGAGGCTACTGATTATGAAGGAGCCCCCCCAAGCCTGGTGAGGGAGACTACCTTCCAATTCTTAGAAGGTGTTACTAGGGGGGACGGATGAGGCCCTCTCATGATGTGATGTACAAATTGTGTCTTGGGGACAGAACTGAGCAAGACTCAGAGGAGTAAACATATTTGTTTATTTATAAAGAGAGTGAGAACCTTGAGTGCACTCTACTGAGTGGGAGTGAGCTCCAGCAAGCATGTGGCTCAAAAGACCCTGGTTTTCTAGGGGAGGTCCCAGGGAGTTTTATATTACAAACTAGAAGGGAAAGTTTCTCTGAAAAGGGCAGATCTTTCTTTGTCTGTCCTAGGTAACTGATTTTCTTTGTCTGTTGGAAGGAAGTTGTACAGTCCTTGGCATGGTCAGGGGCAGTCCAAGGGACTTTCTCGGTTGCTGGGTCCCCGAATTAATCGTCCTATGACTTATAGTCATGCCTGTCTGTCTGTATCTTCCTGACTTGAGGACACTAACAGTGGTCTCACCAAGGGAGTTAGTTCTTGGTGGGAAGAGGTTATTATTAAGTGAGGTCACTCCACATATACATGACCACTGTCTGTGACAGGTTCTAGAGTGGCCCTTACTAGAAACTTAAACAAACCTGTCTGATCTTGGACTGTCAGGATCCAAAAGTATGAGCTGAAAAACACCTTCAGGACTGGAGTGATAGTGGTTAAGAGCGCTGGCTGCCTTCCAGAGAACCAAGTTCTATTCCCAATACCCACAGTTGCTCTCAACTGGCTGTAATCCTAGTTCCAAGGGATCCAATGACCTCTCTGACCTCTTTAGGCACCAAGCATGTAGCACACAGACATACATGCAGGGAAAACAATCAGACAAAATTACATTAAAATGTTTAAATGCATAACTTCATAAATTGTTAGAAACAAAGAATAATCTTTGTGTTGAACAAAGAAACACATGGACAATGCAAAAGCAACCCAGCAAGGGGATTTGTTTTTGCAGAAAGGGCACTCTGGAACCCAAACAAGGCTAGCAAGCACACCAGGGCCAGGATAGCCTCTGTCTTCCATCCTGGATGTAGCTGGTGACTGTCTCATTCCACTGGTGGGAATTGGCTTCTCAGTCTGATGTGATTGGTAATCAGTACAAAGAAGAAGGAGAAGGGTTTGGGGAATAGAAGTCCCTGCAGGCTGACTACCTTTGATTTTTAAAAGAAAAATAAATAAATAAATAAATAAATAAATAAATAAATAACCATTTCTTTTATAAATACTCGGTCTGGAGTATTTTGTCATAGCAACAGAAACTGGCCTACTTTCTTTCTAACATATGGACAGTTTGAGTCACATAGAGAAAGGTGGGCAGACAGTTCTCCATAGAGGCCTGGAGTCTGTTAAGTGAAAGGTGCAGAGGATGCATTAATGTAGTCAAGTGTTCACTGTTGTCACTCCTTGGCAGTTAATTTGGCCAATAAAAATGTATTGTTTGAAACAGTCTCATTCTGTAGCCAAAGCCTCAAGCTCACAGCAATCCCTCTGCCTCCATCTCCCAAACTCCAGGGTCATAGTTACCCAGCCCAAGTCAATAATTTCAGTAAAAGTAAAAGGGAACCTGGAGAGGTAACTCAATGGTAGAGCACTTACTTACCTGGCATGTGCAGTGCCCTGGGTGCAGTTCCCAGGACCCCTAAGTTAATGACAGTAAGAGGTGAGGGTGTATGGCTGGAACATAACCTGCTGCACTCGCAAGGGCGCATTGTAATGAAGGAGGTCTTTACTCACGGCCTACGATGCCCTCCTGTGCCTTGTTCTGTCACATGTCTTCCTTGGGTACTTGTGTGGAAATCTGGTAGACACAAAAATAGTGAGAGGCCGTGGGCTGTCCTGCATGGCTGTTGGGGTCTGAAGCATGGGAGTGCTCCTGAGTTCTACGGAATCATTCCAGATGAGCATTTTGGCTGGTTGTTAACAGCAGCTCATTTATCCTTAGTGCTGAATGAAGTTCCATTATCTGGGATACTAGTTTTATCCATCCATTATCTACTGAAAAACATCTCCGGTGTGGGTTTTATGAATAAAACCATTGTAAACATCCACGTGCAGGTTTTTATGTGGACAAATGAACAGATGCTTTCAGCTCACATGTAAAAACGAGGGATGTGACTGCTGGGCTGTGGTACCAGCATATTTAATTTGTAGGAAATTGCCAAACTATCTTTTTTTTTTTAGTTTTTTATATATTTGAATTACAAACAAGATTGAATTACATGACGATCCCAGTTCCCTTCTCCCTCCCTTCCTCCTCTACCACCCCCCCAACTAAACTCCTACCTGTCATATGTCCTTTCTTCTAATCCACACCTGACTCAAAATTTCTGCTTCCTCATGACCTCTGCATCCTTCCTTTTCTTCCCTCCTCACTCTTGTAGCTCCCTCCGCCCTCTTCCCATGTTCTCAATTTGCTCAGATGATGGTGACTCTTTCCTCTTCTCCAGGGGACAAAGTTCGTCTCTTTTAGGGTCTTCCTTGTTTACTAGTTTCTCTGGCAGTGTGGATTGTAGGCTGGTAATTCTTTACTCTATGTCTAAAATCCACATATGAGTGAGTACATACCATGTTTGTCTTTTTGTGACTGGGTTACCTTGCTCAGAATGGTTTTTTTGAGTTCTATCCATTTGCCTGCAAATTTCAACATTCCATTGTTTTTTTCTGCTGAGTAGTACTCCACTGTGTAAATGTACCGCATTTTCTCTATCCATTCTTCAGTTGAGGGGCATCTAGGCTGCTTCCAGTTTCTGACTATTACAAATAATGCTGCTATGAACATCGTTGAAAAGATGTCTTTGTTGTATGAATGTGCTTCTTTTGGATATATGCCTAGTAGTGGAATTGCTGGATCTTGTAGTAGACTGATTCCCATTTTCTTGAGGAGTCGCCATACTGATTCGAAAAGTGGCTGTTCAAGTTGGCACTCCCACCAGCAGTGGAGAAGTGTTCCCCTTTCTCCACACCCTCTCCAGCATAAACTGTCATTGGTGTTTTTGATTTTAGCCATTCTGGCAGAGTAAGATGGTATCTCAGAGTTGTTTTGATTTGCATTTCCCTGATGACTAAGGATGTTGAACACTTTCTTATGTGTCTTTCAGCTATTTTAGATTCCTCTGTTGATAATTGTCTATTTAGTTCTGCACCCCAATTTTTAATTGATTGTTTGGTGTTTTGGAGACTAGCTTCTTGAGTTCCTTGTATATTGCCAAACTATCTTCTAAAGTGGAAATGTCACTTTTGCAGCCCCTGTAGCAATGGTTGAGAATTCCTGTCCTTTCATTTCCTAGCCTAGACTTTGGTGGCTGCTGGTGTTTTAGACTTCACCATCCTAACGTGTGTGGGAGGTCTCTTATTTTATTTTGTGTTTCCCTAATAGCATGTGACGAGTGTCTTCTTATAAGACACCTCACCAGCACACTCCCCAGAGACACAGTGGGAAGAGGACAGATTTACACCTGCCCAGTTCAGTTCCCCAGTCATTTCACAGAAGTACCCAATGGTCTTAAGCACACTGTGAAGACTACAAACGTGGCTCTCTATGTTTGATTTTTGTACGTGAGTATGTGTACAACTCCCACATACAGAATGCCCAAAAAAAAGAGAAATGGAGGGAGGGTCCTGGTAGATAAAACTCCAACTCACTTTCTCTGTGACAGATTCATGTCTTGTTATTGTTAAGTGTGACCTATCGTCATTTGATTAAACTGAGAATATAAGACATGGTGGCAGAACCCCCCCTCCAAGTGGCTAAAACTCTTCTGCTCACTCAGCAGTGATGTGTGGGGAAATGTCACCTCCTACATAAGGATTCCCCAGGAGCAAGTTGAACTTCCTACCTTCGTGGTTACCATGTTCTAATGCAGGAGGGCACAGAAAGTAAAGTCAGATGTGCTTGGTGGTCCATAGCCGGCTTGATGAGGTAGGACGAGAGGACTGTGGGAAGATTTCTGGGAGTGAGCCAGGCGCTCTGAGAACATTTGAATTTTCTTGACTTGTTTTTTTTTTTAATTCATTAACTCTCCCTTTGGTGGGTCACAATCCAGATGCTGATGGGAGCCCAACAGCACATCTGCTATAGTAGGCTTTAGATGGATTTCTCTCTGAGGAGGGGGCCCAAGAATGAATGGTCAAGAGTCTGGCGTGTCCTGAAGGCTGGATATTTCATCTGGAGCTTTTGGGTACCTCAGAAACACTAATAGACATGAGTGTACCAGGAGCTGGGTCCTCTGAAGACATGCTGGGGATTATGAGTGTAATTTAGTTGGAAAAGAGGGGAGAGTGGCACTAAAATGCAGGTAACCATAGCAACATGATACTGACAGTTGGGTCACCACAAAAGAGAATATTGACTGGCTGATGGCCCCAACACTGATGGGGAGAGTGGTACCCTGAGTCTACCAGGGTGAGGAAAACCGCAGATGCTCTGTGATTCAGTCCTTTCTGGCTGCCTGCCTGGTCGGCTGACCTATAATTTCTACTTCTTCCCCTATTAACACTGTCCTAATTGCTGTTCATAGATGACTTCTGGCTTAGCATTTTGTGATTATTGGTAAATCCAGTCTGTAAAGATGACAGAGTCTTAGACTTTTTTGTAGATAAGCTGGATTCCCTCCCTACTCCCCCTACTATAAAATAAATATCTTTTAATTAATCCTGTATTTTAGGAAAAAAAAAAACCCAAAACCCCCTTTTCAGTTCTCTTCTCTTTTCTAACAAAGTAAAAAATAAAAAGTGGTTAGAAATATTCCAACCAGTTTGTCTAAAGAGAAACAAGTTGATAAATTCCATTTATTCCCAGAAAATGTAATTTTTTCTCACCCTTCAAAGCGAGTGGTAGGGACTTAGCAAGTCCCTGGATGGAGAAGGTGTCTTGTTTAATTGTTATCAAGCAAAGCTGCTTCCAAGTCTTCCGAGTCTGCATTCAGCCCCTGTAAGATGTCAGCTCCTGAGGCTGCATGTTGTTGTCGCCTCCCCTGTTTCCTACACACACACACACACACACAGAGAGAGAAAGAGAGAGAGAGAGAGAGAGAGAGAGAGAGAGAGAGAGAGAGAGAGGAGAGAGAGAGAGAGAGAGAGAGAGAGAGAGAGAGAGAGGAGAGAGGCATGTGCACGCCCTGGCTGCCACAGCGTGTGGTCCCTCTGCATGGCTGTGTGACAGAGAGAGAGAGAGAGAGAGAGAGAGAGAGAGAGAGAGGAGAGAGGCATGTGCACGCCCTGGCTGCCACAGCGTGTGGTCCCTCTGCATGGCTGTGTGACAGTGTGGAGCGGCTTTGAGCTGCTTAATGTTTGCACTAAGAACTTCAGCATATGCCCCACTAATCGGCAGGATCTGCCCCAGCCATCATGCTCTTGACCTCCAAACACCCGGCTTCATTAGCTTTTGTATTTTGTATGCTACGGGAGCCCTGTGTGCTGAACACTCTGCCTGGTGCTTATTCTGCCAGCTCCAGTGCGCAGCAGCAGGCAGCACGGATCACAGGTACAGCAGGCTGCCTCCTGCCCTTCATCCTATGACCTGTTCCTTTGCCCAACTCCAGAGTGTGTGACTTCAGAGAGGACACGCACAACTGCCAAAGCTGGGCACCCAGAACCAGAGAAGTGTTATCTCACACATGCAGGTTTGGCCTCCCTGCCAGCTAGGAATGGTTCTGTTGGAGATGCCAGGCAATGGTGGGAGCTGGGATGTTCTTCGTTCTGAGTTTTTATCTCTCCCTCCCAGAGTATGCTAGTGTGCTGTTGGTTTCATCTAGGTTACCATAAATTAGACATCATGGCTCCAGAGGAAATGCAAGGTGAGAGTGTGCCTGGCATGAAGGATGTGAGGGCTACATATGCCAGCCTTGATGGTGAAAAATGAGCAACGCCAAATCCTCCCACACCAAGTTCTAGCTGTTTCAGTTATTTCTTTCCAGCCACTATGATTTTTTTCCTACTAGAAATTTGCTTCAGTGTTTGTGATCTTACTAGAATAAGGACAATTCACCAGTTAGCTTCTGCTGCTTGTAAAGCACCCTAAGCTTAGTGAATTAAAACAGGGACCTCTCTAACCCTGCTGAGAAAGTCTCTGTGGCATTAAGTGGCTCCTGGCTGGTCCAGGATGGCATCTTGCACCTGTCTGTTGTTTGTCTGGGCTGCCTGCCTGTCATCATCCAACAGGTAGCCTAGGCTTGTCCCCAGCAAATAGGCAAAGCTCTGGGAGAGAAAGTAAGTGCAGGAAAGCCTTTTGAGGCCTGGGTTCAGAATGCTTGTCACAGCTGCCAGGCACTGTCCGTCAGGGTTAGTTCTGGGAGCAATCTGAATTCAAGACGTGGAGGTAGATGCTCCGTCTAAGGGGGAGGGCTGCAGCCATATTGTAAGGGGTCCTGGACAGGGAGGTCACAGTGGAGGCCATTTTGTAAACAGTGTACTTCACATAATAATACCAAACTATTATCTGCTATTGTACTGAGCGCCTCAAAGGCTGCCGTTTTCTGTCATTCTTTATGGGGGAGACAATCAAATGTGAACTCATCAGCCCTAGCTTCTGAGGAGTCTTGGAACTGGAGAAAACTGGATTACATACATTTTCATCTGCCCCCCTTTCCTACAAAAAAATAAATAAATAAAAATAAAACAAAACAGAACAATAAAAAAAAGCCCTTATTCCCTTTGAGCCAAAGTTGTCTAAAATGAGATGCCTGTTCTCAGAGATGCTATTATGTTGGCCTAATTACACATCAGTAAAATGTTTTTCTGGGGCATTGTGCATAAAACAAAGAAGAAAACAACATCTCCAGCCAGCCAGCCTGGCTGTCCCTCCCTCTGGTTGGCAGGCACTCTGTCCTGTGTGGTGGATGCCTGAGGGGAGTAGATAGCAGGGCTGCCCTGTGTCAGCTTCAGGGAGATTTGCCCTCTCCTCAGAGAGGGTGGAGGGTCAAATTGTCCCTTCTCTTTCCTGCTTCCCGAAGTCCATGAGCTCCCAACCCATATGCCTGCCCACTGTGGTGTGAGCTCTACAGCTTTGCTTCCAATTGCCCAGAATTGAGCCAGTTTGACTAACTGGAGATTCATAAAAAGAACTGGAGTACAGACATGGCCTTAGCCTCTGAGATACTAAGGGACAGACTGGGGTTTTCTGAGTGTCCCTCTCTATTGATAGTGGAGGTGAAATGCTCCCTTTCCCATTGTGGCATCTTCCTCCTGCCTTACCTTTGGGCTTCCTCATCTAAGAATATGATCTGTTTGTCCCGTGTCTTCCCCTGCTCCCCTACCTCACCAGGAAGCCCAGATCCCAGCCTCATTTCTTCCTGAATTTCCCCCTACCTTCCCTTGGCCAACACCTCCAAACTCTCTGAAGACAGAAATGAACATTGCCGTGACCAAAATAACTGACAAATGGCTTATCCAGGAGAGGTTTACTTTCTGCAGATTTTAATCCTTCACAACAGGGAAGGCGTGGTGGTGGGAGTATGTGTCATAGACTGTGTGCACCCTGTGCCAGGAAGCAGAGGGTGGTGAAGGTACAATACATGGAAACCTACAGAGCTCACTTCAAGGACCCTGCTTCCTCCAGTTAGCCCCCTTCCTTTCAATGCTCTGTGGCTTTTCCAAATAGTGCCCCAGTTAGGGACTAAGCTGCAAGATAAAAGCTTGTTGGATATATTTCACATTCCAACCATAGCACATACCAAGAGGCTAAAGGCAAGTGTGAGCCCCACTCCACAGTTTCTGGAGAATGTAGAAGATAGTCTGTTGCTTGCCTTCCCAGCCTCTAGAGGACCCTTCCCATATCAATCTAGTCTCTGCTTCTGTCATCACACCCCCTTCTCTGACTCTTGACATTCCCTGCCTCTTCCTTACAAGGGTCCTTTTCATTATGCTGGTCCCACCCAAGTAACTTAGGATAAACCATCAGTTCTGGGATCTAGATGTTATAACCGTGTCAGGGAATTTATTCCCAAGCTCTGGGCACTGGGGCATAGACATCTTTAGGGCACATCATGGTGCTTACATACATCTTTTCATTTAGTACCTCCCTGGATGTTTCTACAGGGTCCTTACATTCAGTCCTGGAGTAGAGTGTCCCTTCTTGTCCTGTTTGCCCCTATTGAGCACCAGAGCCTCCGCATTGGAGGGATGAAGCCACCCTTGGCGAGTCCAGGGTTGCCGGCAATGCAGTAGCTGCCAGTGTCTCCCTACTACAGACAGTTTTCCAGACGGCTCTCCAGAGTAGCTTTGCACCCCACCCCCATTCTTCATATGTAGAATGAGTTCCCAGAACTTAGATTGTTGGTCAAAGGGTAAATGGTAGATGTATTTGTAACTCTGGGAGATGCTGTCAAGTTGTTCTCTAAGAGGGTTGACTCAGTTTGCCCTCCCATCAGCTGTGTTCAAGGATGCTTGTTTCCTGGCAGGCTGGTAAACAGATAGGTTCTCACACTGGAAGGTTGGATATGTAACACACAGTGCCTCGGGGCAGCTAAATTTGCATTTATTTTCTTATGAGATGGTTACTTTTTCCATGTGTTTAATGGCTATTTAATGTGTTTCTCTCCCTCATTGTCACATCCTTGTCTCTTTTAAAATTTAGATTGTTTTTTTTTCTTTTTCTTGTCAGTTTTTGACATTCTATGATTTGAGCTTAGGTTTTGCCCATTTTGTCTTATGAATTTATGTATCGTGTCTTTTGCCATGTGGGTGGATTTGTATGTGATCTAATGTACTGTCTTATTTTTTTCACTTCTGCAGTCTGTTCTTTAGAAGGAGAATCCATTGGGCCCTTTAAACATTAAATTAATAAAACTGATCTAAATGAGAGTAGTTGGAGATGGGATTTGTGTCTTCTGAAAAATCCCAGGGAAGTGTCACTAAAGGAATGATGTAGATGGAAAAATAGATCAAGTTGGGGCACATAGTCACAGATCCTGTATCACTGAATTCTCTTGTCCACTAAATATGTTCTTAGAATCAATCTCTGATATGGTGAACTCATGGTCATTTGCAAATATATGCTGAATAGCATAGCATTCGAATCACCCAACATTCATTGTTTCAGCCAGGGCTAAACAAAACCATCCATGTTCTGCCTCATTGTTTGGGGCTTGTATCGTAAACAATTATCTTTTTCATGATCCAATTGGGTCACATTTTCCTTCTTTTTCCTGATGATTTTTTTATTTTTTTAACACAATCACATTATGTGGCCTTGACTGGTCTGGAACTCTATATACAGTCCAAGTTAGCCTCAAGGTCACAGATATTTTCCTACCTCTGCCTCCTGAGTGTTGGGATTAAAGGAGTGTGCCACCCTGCCAGGCATTTGTGGTGATTCCATTGTTAAAAACAGCCCCCAGTACAGGGCTGAGGTTCCTGAGTATTATAGGGCAAATGCAAGTACTGGATAAGTTGTACAGGCTCATGGTGCTGACTGAAAGCTGACACAGCAAGTGAAGTGAATATTTAAACAAAAACAAACATAAGCACAGCTACATGTTGGTTGGGTAACAAAAATACAGGAACTACTAAGTACCTAACTCTGCATTTCCCTTAGAAAAAAATGGCTCGGTTTCATTAACTTTGTGTTCTTTATAGAACATAACTACCAAGAGTTACTGTAGATGGATAGATAACAGCAAGAACACTCAGGTTAGAGGAGAGCCTGCCATGGTCGCCTTTTCCATGGATACTAGCACTAGGCTAGCCTGGTCTATACATAGTGAGATTTGGCTGTCCTAGAGAAAGAGCATGAATAAGATGGGTGTTTGTGAAAGTTAAGGTGGAGGAATGTAAATTATCTGTCAAGTGGAAGAAGCTGTAGCCTAGAGATGAAAAGATTAGCAGCTAACTGTAGTGAGGAAACCAAGACATGGTGTGATAAGCCTTATAACCCTGTCTCTTTCAAGTTGCTGGTAATGATGACCCAGGGGTCAGAGATAATGTTCAAGTGTCCAAACACACAGACAGGCTGCTCTATAGAAGAAAGGAAGACTTGGGTGGTAAAAGAACTCCGAGTCTTAAGTAGGAGATGCAGGATATTCCAAGCACATGAAAAGGGCTGGAAGATGAAGAAATCCCTTGTAGGTAAAATACATAGTTAGGAGTAGTGCGGTGATGAAATTAAAAAAAAAATGATTTTTGACTAACAGCTGGTAGAAAGAGGACAGAATGGGGAGACATCAACAATGACTTTATACAAAGAGATTACTTTTCAGAAGGAAAGGACAAGAACCCACAGGGAGTATACCCATCAAGCATACAGTCTTGAATAAAAACTGCTCACATTAGAGCAAAATGTCATGGTGTTTAAACATCATAAATATTTCCAAAGCAAAGCAACAGGTGAAAATAATGTCTAATAATATATATTTAGTTATAAGAAATAAAGTGTTATGGTTCATTTCAGTATGAGGTGTGCTTAGAGTTGACGTAACAGTTACAGATGAGTAGGAGGTGCTGGGCCCCTCTCTATCCTTGCTGATAGCTGGGGCTTGTTTGTATCTGAAATCTGAGTGTTGGAGAGTTACAGGCAGTCTGCTAGGTGACCGAGTCTGTAATCAGAGAATCGGGCTGTCTTATGCTCAGTGTTATTCATTAGATAATCGTGAGATAAGCCTTTGCTCCTAAAGCAGTAGAATGGGGATTTAGGAAGGGAGCTGTGCTAGACTGTGAATCTAAAGTCCTGGCCCATGGGAGAAAGAAGGCAAGCATTTCTCCAGGCCAGGAACTGTATAAACAACTGCCTTCCACCAAATGAGCTAACGAGGCATTCTTGCCTTTCTTCTATGATATCGTCCCTTCCCGAAGACTGCTATGTTAAAAACTGCTTCGTTTTCACAAGTCCATGTTATTGCAGAGTGAGGATCATGTGACCCACATATCAACTGCAATAGCTAATATCTAGAAGCAATACTTGTAAAATTTTAATTGAGAAACAGATGTCAGTCCAGAATTCTCTTTCCAAATGGTTGATTAAAGATGAAGACAAAGACATGTAGGGATCCAAATGGTTTCTAGGGCACTCTTTCCTAGGGAGCCACCAGAGGGTTAGTTCTAGCAAAACAAGGAACTAAAAACAAGAACATAGGATGTGCTCCAGCAAAACAAGGAACTAAAACCAAGAGCATAGGATGTGTTCCAGCAAAACAAGAAGGAACTAAAAACAGGAACATAGGGTGTGCTCCAGCGAAATGAGAAGGAAACCAAAACAGGAACATTGGGTGTGCTTCAGTGAACCGAGAAGGAACTAAGAACAGGAAAACAGGGTGTGCTCCAGTGAACCGAGAAAGAACTAAAAACAGGAAGACAGGGTGTGCTCCAGTGAAACGAGAAGGAACTAAAAACAGGAACACAAGGTGTGCTTCAGGGAAACGAGAAGGAACTGAAAACAAGAGCATATGTAGTGAGATATCTACCCTGCCCAAACCTGTAGTGCTGACCATGCCCATTTGGGCATGATCACAGGTGAAGACATGATGGGGAGTGAGTTTAGGTCTGGGGTCCGGGCAGGTGGCGCTCTCTTGTGTCCAGTCGGGTCACAGGGAACAACCTGTGCGGATCCTTAGAGCTGGAACCTGTGGCAGCCACCTGCTTCTTGTGTAAGTGACTTCTCCCAGAAATAAATTTAACCTGTATTTAAACCTAGTCCCCTGAATCATTATCAGTGCCTCTGCACACATAGGATGTGGTCCAGTGAAACAAGAAGGAACTAAAAACAAGAGCACAGGATGTGCTCCAGTGAAACTGTTGCGCCCAGGTCACAAGGATCCCCAAAGAGACCAGAGAGACAGACCACCAATGCAAATGCACAAAGTTTATTAAATTGTTTATCCTACCAAGGGAGGGACTCCGTCTAGCAAGCTGACACAGCAGCCTCCAGAGGGGGTGAAGTCCCCTGTCTACTGCTAGGTTTTAAAGACAAAATTTACAGAATTACATCTGTAGGTACATGTTGGCTTCTGATTGGTTGACATTTGGGAACAATCAGGAGCATTTCTCAAAGACATATTTTGGCATGAAATAACTGGGTACTAGGTATTCTCATTGGTCAATGCTGAGAGGGAACATTCTGTGGTTTCTGTGGCTTGTCTTGTGACTTGCAGGTGGCCTGTTGTTCATAGATACCAATAGTTTTTAGAACTGTATCCCAGAGACTATAGAGGAGGTTTTGGTCTCCCCTGGAGTTTCTTTTGTGGCCAGACAGTTCCCAGGAACCAAGTACCTAGGAGGCTGGGGGGTGGGTGAAGGTGGGGGGTAGGATCTGGAGTTTCTTTGTGTTCAGTTTTGGCCCTAGGCTCCAGGAGGCCAGAGGATCTATAGTTTCCTTGTGCCAGAGGCCTACGTGTCTTTTCTGTAGCCTGTCATGGCTGCTAAAGCAGGGGCTGAGTGAGGGTCTGGGTCCCTTCATTCCTAGAAGTGAAACTTTTGAGTTTAGTTTACCCCTTTCAGAATGAGAAGGAACTAAAAACAAGAGCATAGGATGTGGCCCAGCAAAGTGAGAAGGAAACAAAAACAAGAGCATGCAAGTCAGAGACTCTGAGCAGAGAAAACAAGATGTAGAAAGCAGCCAGACCAAATTGGACCACAGATTTGGGGAGCATCAGAAATGGTGGCTTCCATTGAAAGACATGATGAATGATGACATAAATTAGGTCGTAACTCATAGAATACATTAATTATGAGTTCCCATGGCTCTCGGGGAGATGGGGGTAGTAAATGGCAGGAAAACTAAAGGATGACATTAAAAAAGAAGGCATGGTCACAATATAACTCAGCCCGTTATTGAAGTTTGGGCTCACAGCCTGTTCCCCATGCTATGTCTGGCCTCCCACCCTTAATAAGCCAATTAAAATAGTCAAAAAAAGTAAAAAAGTGTTAATCAGTGTGCTCATGTTGGGAAGATAGTCAGAAAGATCCAGTGACCCCACCCCACCCCACCCAGTCCTCCTCTTCATGGTCTCGAAATTAGATTAAAGTCAAATGAAGTGTCAAGGTATGTGGAAATGGAAGTTCTGGTCAAGCCCACCATTGATCCCTCATTGTCTGGGCTTCAGAGAGAGAGAGATGGATTATTTTGAAGCCAAATTTGAATGACCATAGCTCAGGAAACACAGAGCTAGGTTACCACAGGTACTGTGTTCCTACATGGAAGTTTTATAGTGGCAGAACAATGAAAAGTCATAAATCAATTAGTTTAAAACTACCTTGGTGGAAACACCAGAGAGGCAGTTACAGCAAGATGGGGGAAGCACTCCTATAGACCTCAGATGCCATCTAATGACATTCTTAGCTTTTGGGTGGATGGAAACTAGTGGTCTGTTCTGTTACCAGATTCCAAAAGGCTTGTAGCTATTAGTCACCAGATGTTAGCTCTGACATAGAAGTGGGCAAGGATGGCTGTTTAAGATAAAGTAATTGGCTTCTGGACCTGTGACAGCCCAGCCTCTCCATCTCACTGACTTTCTAATCAGACTCCACATACAAAACTTTTTGTGGGGAGTTTTCATTTATGTTGTAAGGTGGTCTGACAAGTTGTTAGGACTCTGTGGAGTCTCTAAGAGACATGTTCCCTGTGATGAAGGCCTTTCCCAAGGAAGTTCCCTTTCTTTGGGATCTATTGTTTCCAGTGCCCTGATAGATTTGTAAGAAATAAGTCAGTGGAAGAAAACAAAAGAATAGACTCATGTAGACTTCAAAATGGTGAGAGCAGACTTATTGGTCTGTGAGGTTGATGCCCTCAAAAGCTGTGGCTGAGTGTCCAAGGGTACAGGAGGCTACAGTGTGCAGGCAATGAGGATGAGTTTTTGTAGGGCAAAGTAGGGAAGGGGGAGGGTGTAGAGAGGGGATAGGTCAGATTGCCTATTTTGGTGCTTCCAGGCTCCAGGCTGCGATGGGATTGGCTGCTTTCCCGAGTTCTGGGGGCAGAAGGGAAGCATCTGCCAGTTGTATGGCCTTGGTTTGGCGGTGGGAAGGTTTCCTGTATTCCAGATCCTTTACATATAAGGGATATGGAGACACTGCTTCTATGTTTGGCTGCTTCCTGTTGGCAGAGGGAGCATCATTTGGAAGTTAGGGGTCTGTGTGACTCTACAAGAAGCACTGCTTATACTTCATCCTTCGTGGTGGACCTGGTGATCAAGAAGGAACTTCCGTAACGTGCTTTGAAAATGGGAAAGCACCAAGCATGAATCTGTAGTGAGGAAGGGGGTGGGGAAGATGAGGGAGTTGGAGATGGAGGGAAACAGGAGCCCATTCACCCAGAGGCTTGTTGCTGAATTCTCTGTCTGGCCTCTATGTCTTTGGAGTTGCTGATGTGGAAGCAGCATCTCTCTTGGAGCAGGACATAAATCCCTCCACTGGCTGCAGTCATGAGGTCGAGCCTGAGTACCATGGCAGCCAACTCAAGCTGGCCCTGAAGGGCACCAAGCTGATCTGAAGTTTCTTTATGGCTTTCTGAGAGCTGGGGAGAGAGAGGTTAATTGATGCAAAGAAGCCATCACTATTGTAGTTCTGAGCCCAGAGTAACAAGAAGAGAGGAGACATGGATAGCCTATTAGCTAGGTGAAGGGTATTGGTGTCAGGGAAAGCCCAGAAAGGTGAGCGGGGTTTAGGAGCTGACAGGTGGCAGCAGAGTTGAATAGGAAGGGCCTGTTAAGTATTTGCACAGAGCATATTGAGGACCAGAAGAGGCCTCTAAAGGGAAGCAGGGAGGCCAGTAAGGTGGAAGGAACAGAGGAACAAGTAAGGTCTGTGAACGCATAATAAGCTGTATAAAGTTGTGTATTCCCAACTGCTGAAGTCATTGAGCAGATGTTTGGAGGAGCTGATAGAGGTACAGCCTGGCTAGGAAAGCCCTCCCCACCATTTCAAGGGGCCCCAGTATCTTTACAGGTGAGGTGAGAGCCAGAAAGTAAGGTCATCCTGACTGGGTAGACACGGGAGCCTAAAAAATCACCCTTTCTTTGGGGACTAGTGAGTAGGGGTTTTGTTTGTTTCTTAGTCTGGGCAAGGACAGGTTGTCTGGCTGACCTGCAGCTGTGGCATCTTGGTTGGCCTTGAACTCATCAGGCCAGTCCATCACAGAGGGCCCTACTTGCCAGAGAAAAACTTTCCAGGCCTTTCCATCAGGCTGCCAGCCTTTGTCTCAGGTGAGGAAGATACCATCTTGAAAGCTGAGCATCTTTAGTCTACCCTGCCCTCCCTCTGTCTGTCTGCCTGTCTGGCAATCTGTTTAGCTCCTAGCTCCTCATTTCCCATCTCAGAGGTCAACCTAACTGCTGTTAGGAGTTTAGGGGAGTAGAAAACTCTAACTTCTTCCAAACTGGCAAAAGCTGGTAATGTAGAAGGGACAGCAGCTCAAGTGCCTGAGAGGAGGGTCAGTCTCCTAACAGATGGTAAAGATCCAGAGCAGAAGGCGGCTTTGGTGGCAGCATGCATCCTTGAGGTGGGCTGTGCTGGTGAGGTGAGACTGTTGGCAATATTACAGTTCTTCCTGAGCGCTTCTTAAGAAAGCTGTGGAAGCAGTTCTCCCTTAGAGGAAATGAGCAACTTTGGGTCACTGTAAATCTGAATGTGTCAGCCCCAGTAAATACCTCATGGGAAAACCAAACACAGTGTCAAAATTAAACAAACAAAGCACCCAAAATTAAAAAGAAAAGACCACATCGAGGGCCTGGTGGGACTGGAATGTTTTATAGATAGCTCTATTTGGGTTCATGTCATGTGAACCAAGATGGCGGTGAAGTCACGTGGTGTTTGCTCTTTCCCAGATGTCATTTCTAGGTGATAAACCACATGGTTGCGTATTGCTCATGGTGAGCTCAGCTACATGTTTTTTTTTCTTTTTTCTGTTTTTTTTGTTTTTTGTTTTTTGAGACAGGGTTTCTCTGTAAGTTTTTTTGGAGGCTGTCCTGGAACTCTCTTTGAAGACCAGGCTGGCCTCGAACTCACTGAGATCTGCCTGCCTCCGCCTCGCAAGTGCTGGGATTAAAGGCGTGCTCCGCCGCCACCACCACCGGGCTCCTCAGCTACATGGTAAAGTAGCATGGGTGCCCATGGGACCCCCACATCTTACATATTACATATAAACAGTCACATATACCCTGGGATAAGGGTCAAGTGACCTTCTTTGCTCCCTTCTTTTATGAGGGAACACCTGTACTCAATCCACCAGATGTCATGATATAAGCAGCCATGGTGGGTCTTATGAAGATGGTGCTGTGTAAATGCCAGCTTAATAAAAGAAAGCTACATCGGAACTGCATACGCAGAGTAATGTACTAAATTAACATGCCCAGGTAACGTACATGGAGCCAGCTATCATTACAGTGTTTGAGCTTTGGGTGGGTGTATGTAGCAGGACAGAGTAAAACATGTACAATACCCCTAGAAATCAACTAAGGAGGCCCCTCAGAACTATTATGCTGGAATTACTAGTTGATAATTTATAGACAGAAAGCCTCTACATGGATAAGCATCCCATTTGTTGATTTTACTATATTTATAACAGTAATCTATATTGAAAATAGTTTGTCCATTAGTTGTCCTTAAGGGTACAGTACCCTGCAGGGTATTTTGTTCTCCTTTTCCTTCTTACAGAGTGAGGGGCCAGCCAGATCCAGGGCAGGCTATAGAGGGCATCATGAGACAAAGATGATTGAGTCTGAAGTGGGCGGGCCAGATGCCATCTCCAGAGTGAGTTTCTCAGATAGCATAAACAGCATAGGACAATCTGCTACCACAGTCCATATATAGGCTTATGAGGCAGGTCAAAACCAGAGAGAGTCTGGGAATTAAGTTCAGAAGTTCAAGCTAATAAACCTAGATATGCAGAAAAGAAAGAGCAAAGGAAGGACAAACATGAATGGAGATAAAAAGGACTTGCATGTGGAGAGCTTCTGGCCCATTGAACATAGCAAATTTAGGCCAGTGATTTCGTTTGTCCTGGGCATATTGAGGCCGGATATATATCTAACTTGAGCACCAACACAAAGTTGAAGCCCCGGTGTACCACTGGTGTCTTCATGACCCTTACCTGTACAGTGTTGTGTGTGGGCTCCAGAAATGGCAAAGATGCCCTCTGGAGTGCCAGAGGTTGGTTTAGGGGTTAAGACAAAGACACAAAGAGTAGATCACCATTCTGCCAATAGCGTTAAGACAAAACTCTCTCTGCTCATTTGGCTAGTGTTAGAAACCAGGGGTGAAGTCTCTGGGTCACATCCCGGTATATGGTTTAGCCATAGAGAGCTTTGGAGGTTAGGGTAAGCTGATGTTGGGTGTCTGTATCTTTAGTTGATTTGCAACCTCTGGAGAAACTAATAGGGTTCAAAGCAGGAGAGGGCCATAAATACAAATGAATTCTTTTTATACATATTGAAAAAACAAAAACAAAAACACGGGACATGTTCCACTTTTTTCTTTTTCTTTTTTTTCTTTTTCTTTTTCTTTTTCTTTTTTTTTTTTTTTAACGCTCCAGGTGTGATGAGAGATTAGGTATCCAACACAGAGAGGAGAGTTAATTAAAGTTTTTGTTCTGGCTTACAGAAAGAAATGTCTTTCCATTTGATAAGGGGATGGCTTTTGTGTACCATGGTGCTTTATTCTCCTTCATAGGAGCGTCACAAAAAAAAGCAGATCAAAGCAGCCTTCCATCCGGATCTGTTTCCTGCCACCTTTCTCGACTAATGGAGTTAAAAGTGTCTTCTACGTACAGTGTTGGGCTCATCCGACTTTAGAAATGACATCTTACTGTATTGGTAACAAGTAAAACAGCATATATAGGTGCTTATGGAAAACCATATTTAATATGAATTAAATAGAAACCAGCCCCAAAGGTCCAAGTGAGGGAGTGTGGCAGGTGCACCTCCCCCTTTATCTGTATTTTATTCATCAACTCTGATTGACGGCCGGAAATTAGCACTTGAGCTTGAATGTCCCAAGCGCTGTAGATTTACTGTATATTCCCCGTTCCTTTTGGTCGTTATGATTCAGCACCCCATGGCTGACATTTCTTACCTTCGCCAGGGCCGGGAGGGCATGTTTGGGAGAATTCCTGCTGTTTTTCTCTTCAAGATAGTGACAAAGTGAAATAAGATGGAATGAAATAGAAGTGGCCCTGGTGAGGCCTGTCTGAGCTGGCAGGTCAGGCTGCAAGCAGGGGTTGGTCATTGTCTTGCAGTTCTGGGCTCCTGCAGAGAAAAACCTGGCCTGGCTACAGCCACCAATGAAAAGAAGGCATTTAGCAGTGCAGGGCTTTGTGAAGGCTCCAAAGCTTGACATGGTTGCTATAGTTACTGTCTGATTGTGGTAGCTTGTCACAGTGCTTGATAAAGTGGGAAGGTTATCCATGATGGGCCCAAGTAATCAGAACCTTGCAAAGCTTGAGTGTGTGGGTTTAAATAGTTCCCCCCCTCCACCCCCGTTTTTAAGCTGGGAGTGCAGGGGGTGGGGTTAGGGAATTCTTAGGACAGCAGCCACAGGGCTTTTCTTTCTGACAGGGAAGCTTACACACGTCTGGAAGAAAGGTGTCCATATGTCTTGAGGCCCAACAGAAATGAGGGTCATGCTGCTGGCCACCTGCTAAGCCATGGCTGGTGTGAGTGTGGCTTTGAGAGGGGCTGCAAAGACCCTCTGCTGACCCTGTAAATTGATTAGGTTGTTTCTTTTGGTCCCTTGTCTTTTCAGCTTCCTTTCCTGATTTTCCATTCTTCCCTTTGTCCTTTGCTCCTACCACTTACCTGCCACTGGCAGCATTTCTGTCAGGTACAGCAGACCCTTGGAAAGCCATCTACTGTCTTCTCATGTGGGTGAGAAGACTACTTAAACCGACATTGAGAACTGGCGGGTTCTGGCTCTAAAAGTATACACATTTTTTCTTTCTTCAGAAGGGATCTGAGCCTTTGTCTTGGTGGCAGTTTCATGCTCATTGACAAAGGGGCTATGGTGGCTCTTTATAAATTCTGGCTTGCATCAGAAGTCCTAACTCAGCAGGGCTAGGGCTAGGAACCTACATGTTCCCTGAGTTCCCACCTGAGGTCTGTGCCACAGGTAGCTGACCAAGGTCTAAGAACCACAGCATGGGCCTGGACTTTGCAGTTTAGAACACGTGGATGGATTAGTTACCAGGGACTCAGGTGACTTGGTAACCAGGGAGGGACTAGTACCCATTTCTAGGAACCTTCAAAGTAGATTATTTCCTCAGCCTCTCTCCCAGTTCCCTAGTCCAAGGCAGCCAGATCCTCCAGTAGGACTTCCTAAATTCCCTACAGGGAGGCCTGGTCATGCCCTCCTCCTTTATCTAGAGTACATATCTCCAAGTGAAGCCACACTGCTATTGTGTACCTGGCCAGGCACACTTTCAACAGAGCCAATGCTCCTTGCTTTCCTACTGACACTCAAAGTTACTATGGCCTACTAGCAGGCCAATGTACACTTGGCTTGCATGAGTGGTGGGTGCTGTGAACTCGAGGCAGGGATGAGCCTCCATGCACCTTCTTCTGTATCAGCTCCCAAGTAATGAGGGGAATGGATCTAAGTGGGTCCTGTTGATTCAGAACCACAGCCCTCATCCTAAAGGGAATAAGACAGAGTTTATTTTTGAGCCATTTTAGTGACCATGGCCTTAGAATGCAGATTTAGGTTATCCCAAATTCCAGGTTTAACACAGAGGTAGTTTCATGAAGTCTTACAGTTTTATAGAACAAAGAAAGTCGTAAATCAAGGCAAGTTTAAAACACATTTTTGGGAACACTAGAGAACTGGTCTATAGGCCCAAGATGCTATCTGATGATGTCCTTAGCTTTTGGGGTCTACTAAGTTAATAGATGGCAAAGGTGATCTATTTATCACAAGGTGTTAGTTCAGACACAGTGATGGGCAAGGAATGGATGTTCCAGAGGTCTAGAAGGACCTAAGATAAGGTAATTAGCCTCTAGACCTGCAACATTCCAACCTCTCTACATTACTGGAGTTCTAATCGGCCAGTCAGCCTCTGCAGACATAGCTTCCTTCGGGAGTTTTGTTTACAGCACTGTTGAAGGAACCTGGATAGATGTCATTTTCCTAAGCCACTTAATTGAGGTGGGGAGTTCAGTGTATACTCAGGACAGGGCTGAGGGCCACACTTTCATTCTTGGTGAGGAGCCCAGAGTTAGAAAGAAGCAAGACCTATGAGGTCAAGATGTCCCTATGACGAGTCCCAATGCCTTTGCCTTATGTTAGATGTAACTCCCCGAGACAGAGGAGCTATACTTTCAAGTTGTAAAGCAAGTATTTGTCCTCAGGCCCTAATTAGAAACAAAGCACAACCAGAATTCATTTACCCCTGAGTGACAGGGCTCAGAACCTAGTAAGGCTGCTCGTTGTGCAGCTGTGGTACCTGGATGCAAATGACATGATCATTTGTCAAAGGTAATCTCACTCCCCAGGATATCGGAGCATCTCTGCTAGCATATGATAGGTTTGGGGCTTGGGAGAAGGCAACTGTGCTTCTTCAGTGACACTCACCGGAGACTATTTGTCCAGACAAGGATAAAACAAAATTAATGAATTCATCTTTGGGCTCTAATTCCTTACCGATTGCATAGCCCAAGTTGGCCTAGGAAGAAATTGTTTGGCCCTAAATTCTCAACTCTTCAGCTCATGTCCTCAGAGCCCCCTACCCTGCTTTGTATGGTTAGATCAGTGGGAGGAGTGATTCCAGAGGTGGCAACAGTGCTCATGGTGACCTTTCCCCACAGGGTGCAGAGGTGCAAACAGACTACATCCCCCTGCTGAACTCACTGGCGGCCTACGGATGGCAGCTCACCTGTGTGCTGCCAACTCCCATACTCAAGACTAGCAGGTAACAAGAATGGTAACTATGGGGATAGCTGTCATTGTCCCTGAGAAGTGGATGGGTAATCTTTTTAGTCCTGCACCAGGCCTGTGGGCTGGCACTGAACTCTTTGGCTTTGGCTTTGGGGGCCAGGGTTGCACTTACTTCTCTCTTTTCCTTCCTCACATGGAAGAGCCTTGGCCCAGGGCCAGGGTTGCCCCGGGGAACTGGCAGGACACTGCACCAGCAGACATAAAACAGTTCAATGCCTACTCTGGGCTCTGGGCTTGGTAGTACTATGTATACAAAACCTCAGTTAAGGGACGGGGTGTCAGGAAGAGAAATGGAAAGGGAAAAGGAGGGAGAGAGAGTCTGAAAGACTGAGATAGAGACCTCTGAGGTAGATTTTTGCCTTTGAGATAGGATCTCACTCTATCCCAGGCTGGCCTTGAACCTATACTCCTCTAGCCTTAGCCTCCTGGATGGTATGGTACCACCATACCAGCTGATTTTTTAATATTATTATTATTATTTCAAATCCATTTTCAACCAAGGAAAGTGTGCCCTGGAATGATAAGGGATTTGCCCAAGATCATGAACTCTGTGAGGCAGATATGCAGACCTGAGTCTTAGGTCTTAACTGTGGTGTTCTTCACAAGTTCAGGTTCATAGATGCTTTCCCATTGTCCTTGAGCCTTGTCATGCAAACCCTAAAAGACTTCCCATCTATCTTTTGAGTCCTCCTAACTTGCAACCCCCATCTATGGGTGAGAAGTGAAGCTCAGAGTGGTCTGTGGTGGGCCTGAGGCCCATTGTCAGTAGGGCCTAGTGCCTCAGGGTTGGCTGCCTCTCTGTTGGCCTACACTGATTCCCCTCTCATCTCCCTACCCAGTGGTCCTTAGGGTTCTGCCTTTACTGAACTCACTGCACAGTTCACACTGCAGGGCAACAGCAGCTGGCAAGACTGATGGCCTGGACTGCTTGACAGTGGGAAAATGAACTCGATAGCCTATTGCCTTCCTGGGTCCCTCTTCTAGCTCCTCTGGGTCCTCAGCATCCCCACCTGTCTGTGGCAAAATTTGGGTTTGGCCACTGGGAACCACTATGCTCTTTTGTAGACAAGAATGTCTCCAGGCACAGGCTGATACAGTAGAGCAGAAAACACCCCAAGGCTGCCACTGTTATCCTGGCTAAGGCATGCAGCTTCTCTGAGTCCGTTCCTAGTTACTTTCCAGAGGACACAACCATGATGACAATGAGATTGGACAGGAAGACCGGGTGCTCTGAGAGATGTTAACCCAGGGGCACAGAACTGTCTGTCTACACCCCCCCCTTCCTTAAACTGAACCTTTGGTCTGTCAAAGTGACTGTGGGCTGCCCTGCAGCAGGGCGATGAGTCTGAAATGAGCCCTTAGGTGTGAAATCACCAGACTTTGGCAAACTGAGTTCAAGGCCAGCCTGGTCTACAGAGTGAGTTATACACACACACACACACACACACACAAAAAAAAAAAAAAAAAAAACTGTCTGGAAAAATGGAAAAAAAATAAAAACATAAATAAGGGGCTGGTGAGATGCCTCAGTGGTCAAAAGCACTGTCTACTCTTCCAGAGAACCCAGGCTGAATTCCCAGCACTCACATGGTAGCTCACAACTGTCTGCTGTAACCCCAGTTCCAGGGATCTGACACCCTCACCCAGACAAACATGCAGACAAAACACCAATGTACATAAAATAAAATAAGGTGAACAAAGCATAGGGGTGGAGAGAACCATAGTCACCTTTAAATATTAAATAGAAATGTTCTGTCAAAGGTACAGCATCGTGGCCTGCCTTCTCTGCCTCGTGGCCTATGAGCTATCGTATCATTCCATCAGTGTGGATCAGACTTGATTAGCATGTGCCATCTCACTGCTAGCCTGACACTGCTGACATCAGCATGTCTATAGGAGCCACACAGGAGCTCAGCCTGTTTTTCAGTTCTTCCTCTGCCCCCCTCATGGTGCACTGAAGGGCTAAGCTCACCACCTATCTCTATGTTCCTGCCCAGCCATACCATAAATACCAAAGACAGAGCTGTAAGTCACGCTGTTCCTACTGGGACTCCTTAAGCGTTAGTGTACCCTCACTTAGCCAAGGCACCAGCTGCCACTGCCCATCAAAGGTAGGGTAATTTGTAGCCAGGAAGCAGGGATAGCCAGGCAGCATTGGTTGGTGTCTGAGGTAGCCTTTAACTTAGGGGTGGAAAAGTAGAGAAGGGAACTCTGACTCCCTGGTCTGGCTTCCGTCACTTAAAAGAAGTTCAGGATTGCACCTGTGGGGGTAACGCTTTGTCTCCTGGGGACCCCTGCTCACCCTCAACTCCTGTGTTTCAGGGAAGGGAATGTGTCCACCAAGCAGATTGTGTTTCTTCAGAGACCATGTCTACCTCAGAAAACCAAGAAGAGGGAATCGAAGGTAAGAGACACAAGACTTTGCTATCCCGCCCTTCCTGTTCCCTGGTTTTATGTGTGAGGATCTCGACTTCAGCTGGGCCTCTCCCATTTCCAAAGGCTCCTGGGACCCAGTAAAGACACAGGTTCATATTGGGTCATAGTAGAAGATGCTGGGATTCACCATTGAGGAGCCGGTCTCAGGCTTCCGACCGCCAGGGCAGATGACAGAGTCACGAGCTTGTGCTAGAGAACCCCACAAGGCTCAAATTAGGACACAAAGCCAGCTGCAGTGACCTGAGCTCATGCCCTTCCAGATCTCAAACAAGATGGCTGGAGCTTCAGCCTGCCTGCTGGACGACCCCTTAGGATGCTGAAGTTTGCTGGTGTGATAGTGTATATCTATAATCCCTGCATGAGGAAGTGGAGACAGCAAGATTAGTGTGAGGTCAGCCTGTGCTACGTAGGAGGCCTTGCCATAAAACTTAAGCCAGAAGTTTGCTGATCTTGGCAGAGGAACTGCCAGCCTCTTCTTTCTAGGACACGAGCCAGAGGTCTTTGACTGGCAGTTGGTGATGTAGACAAATGCCAACATAGCCTGTGGCAGTTTGTCCCCAGGCCAGTCTGTGCTGGAGGGTTGCCAGGCACTGTTGCTGGACTCTTGCCTATCCCTGACCCATCATCACAGAGGGACACTGGCTGTTCCCAGAGTTCTCTCTGTGTCCCCTGAAACAGCCTAACATCTGCTTCTGCCAGTGACTCAGATCCTCCTCCTGCCATCTTTGATGTGGGGCTTCTCCTGTGTGCTACAGCTTGGATCTGTAATGTCCTCAAAAGGTTAGTATGCTGACAGCTCAGTCTTTACCTGATGGTACTGTTGCGAGGTGGGAGAGAGAAAGGAAGCTAGGCCATGGAGGATTTGATCTTGAACAGGATATTGGAACAGATCCTGCCCTTCTCTTTTGGTTTGAAAGGCCTCCACCACCCACTCCTGAAGATGGAGTTTCCTGTTCCACCTGGTCCCTCAGCCTATTAGCCCCCAAATAAACACACAGAGACTTACATTAATTTATAAAACTGTTTTGTCTATGCCTTAGGCTTCTTACTGGTTATCTTTCTCTTAAGTATTAACCCATTTCTATTAATCTATGTATTGCCATGAGACTGTGGCTTACCTGTAATCCAGCCTGTTATTCCTTCGGCAGCATGCCATCTCTCCCTGGCAGTTCTCTCTCCTCTTCTCAGAATTCTTGTCTGGTAGCCCCACCTATGATTTCTGCCTGGCTACTGGCCAATCCGTGTTTTATTCATCAACCAGTAAGTGAAGCACATATATAGAAGGACATCACACACCCTAGTATCCTGTGCTGTCCCGCCACAGGTCCAAAGGCAATGAAACCAACAGACTACAAACCAAATCCCCTGAAACTGTCACCTTCCCTTCTTTTAGGTTGACTTTCTTTTAAAGTTATTTATTTGTTTGTGTTTCATGTGTGTGTGTGGCTATGCCTGCACGTATTACTTGCATGTCGGTGTCTGTGGAGGCCAGAAGAAGGAATTGGATCCCCTGGACGTTGTGAGCTGCTTGGTGTGGGTGCTGGGAATTGAACCCGGCTCCTCTGCAAGAGTACCAATTGCTGAGCCATCTCTTTCTCTCCTGCCGCCTTGAGTTGAGCTTCTTATCTGATAGCAAAAGAACATGGATTATATGGTGTAGGTGTGCTAATTCTCAGGAAGAGGTCAGCAGTTGAATGAGTCTCCCAAAGCCCCAGTGAGTTTTCCACCTGGGCCAGCCATGCTCCACTCTGATGACCACAGCCACACTCCAGCAAAAGTTGCCAACCTGTTTAGCTCTGCACAGTTGGCACTACCCCCACATTCCCCACTCTTTGTCCCTAGTGTTCTTTGGACCCAGAGTCCCAGGTAAGAGCATCTAGCCACTGAACAGATTGGAGTTGCCCCTCACCAGCCAACAAACCCTGTGGGTTGCCCATTCATTGAAGGAATGCCAAGGTGGCAGGGACAAGAAGCCAGATGGGCTGGAGTACAATCAAAGGCCACTCTCCAGGCTCTGAGATAGTAATGTGACAGGTGACAACAGAGGTGAACCAGAAAGCAGCTGCCAGTCACCATTAACCACCAGGAGCAGTCAGCCACCACCTGGAAGATAGATGGCCATAGACTGATATTAGGTAGTGCCTAGTCTCAGGCTCTCAGGATGTCACCAGTCACCAAAAGTGACATTCCATAAGCAACATACAAGATCACTACTAGATGTGGAAAGGTTGCACTTTAGCACCATGGTGGAAATGGCTCTAGAACTCCTTTCCTGGTGTCTTCTTCTAGGGCACCTTGACTCTGGTATGAAGACTGTGGCATCCCACTGAGGGGACATGGCAGTGGTGGCCTGATTTGAGGGGCAGGATTTTTTTAAATGAAAGTGGAACTGACTTTCCTCAGGGAAAGGATATTTTTCCTAAACAGTCAGCCAGCCCTAATTGACTGGACCACTGCAGACAGAGTGCTCTCTCTTTCTGTGCCCTATATCACTCTAAGACTAGCAATGAAATGCTAAGCAGTGGAGTTCTCCATGAGACTCCCCCAGAGGAAGGGAGCTGGCTTCTGGAAAGAATTGTGTACACTTGATGTCTCAGTCCCTGTCCCTGTTCACCTGGGTCTGTCCCATCATGACTCTTTCAGCAACTTCATCCAGTGTGCATCATTGCTCCTTTAAGCCAGGCTGCATTGTGCTTCTTGGTTCCGTGTTACCATATATATTAGTTACTTTCTCTTTGCTATCATCAAATCCATGCAAAGGGCAACTTCAGGAAGGGAGGGTTTTCTGGCTCACAGTTTAAGGAGGGCTATGGCCCACCATGGTAGAAGGTCTTGGCAACAGGAACAGGAGGCAGCTGGTTGCACCATGTCCACAGTCAGCAGACAGAGGGACAAGAAGTGAGGCCAGTCAAGAAAATCGCAAGGCCTGCCCCAGAGACTCACTTCTTCCAGTGAGGTGACACCGCCTAAAGGACTCACAACCTTCCCAAACAATGCCATCACCTAGGGACCAAGGAATCAAATACATGCACCTGTGATGGACAGTTTACACTGAAACTACAATTCTTGATTTTGCAGACAGTTCTTTAGGACTCAGGTCACTCCATTTCTCCTCTCTGTCTTCCAGAATCTTCATTTTATATCATCCTTGTAGCATTTGACCCAAGCCTCCTCTGTCTCTCCTTAACCTCTTTTCCTAGTAGTCTATGCTTTAAACCCTAGAAACTCTAGAATTCCTTCTGTTTCATGTGTACAACTACTCCAGTCTCCTGGTAGTGGGTTTCTCCTTCAAATATGTTTTCTATTCAGAGTCAAAGTGATCAGTTAAAAAGACCAACTTACGGCTGGAGTGATGGCTCAGCAGTTAATAGTATTACTGCTCTTGCAGAGGACCTGAGTTCAGTTCCCACACCCAAATGATGCCTCACGACTGCCTATAACTCCCATTCTGTCTTTAGTTACATGTTTGCAACAAAAACATGTAGGTATGCAAAGCTACACGTAGACAAAAACACACACACACACTTAAAATAGAAATAAACCTTTTTTTTTTTTTTTAAGACCAGTTTAAGGCTGACACAGAAGGTAGAAGCAGGGTAGGAAATTCAAGATCATCCTTGGTACATAGCAAGTCTAAGGCCAGCCCGATTACACAAGACCCTGTCTCACAAAAAGAAATTACAAAGAAAGAAGTGAGGAGCAGCAAGACTGTGTCTCCCACTGCTTACAGTCAGTAGCTTCATCATCTTAAAGATGGAGATCTGTCCTGTGGCCCGTGAGGCCCTCACCCTTTTGCCAGCCCTTTGTCTACATGCCAGTGTCACTGGCCTTCACTGTCCTCCAGTACCTCTGCCTCAGGTACAGCTTTTGGCTGTCCCCCTGCCTAGGATTCTCCTCTCCATTCTATCTCCACCCAGCCTCCTTGCCCAGGACAGTGTTCTCCCATTGAGGCTGAACTATGTTAGTCATTTTCATGTTGTTGTAACAGATACCCAGGACAGATAGTTAGAGGAGGAAAGACTTTTGGCTCAAGGTTTTAGTCCAGGCTGGCCCTGTTGTCCAGGGCCTGGGACAAGGCAGAATATGATCTTGGGGGTGTGAGGCTGAGGAGTATCTTCAGTATGTGGCAACCAGGAAGCAGAGGTTGAGCCCAGGAAGGGCAGGGGACCTCTACTTAACTACTCCCGCCACCTAGGCCCAATCACCCAGTTCCCCACCACCTTCCAATTTGTATGGTCCTACAAACTCATTAATGGATGAACCCATCAATGAAGGCCCTCACTGTTGGTCACCTGTCAATAGTTCCCCACCTGGAGACTCATGAGCTTTTATGGGGAGACCCCTTATGTCCACCACAGTGGCACACTGGGAAAGAACCCCAGGCTTGCCTCACAGACCTCTGCCCTGTGATCACTATATTCCGGCCTGTGTAAGTCTTCAGAGTAAACGTGTTTCCCTCTGATTATTGTTCTTCTGGTACCAGAGTTTAGGTAATGCTCAGGAGATACTGGCTGAGTTACTGACTGATTAATCAAACTTCTGAGCCCAGAACACATATCATGCATCAGAATTTAAAGGACAGAACTTCAGGATTGGCACACAAAAATGTGACCTAGTCGATCAGCCATGCAGATGAAATTCTCTCCAGTAGAGACCTCTTGGTCTCTTGAGTGCTGTCACTTCTGTGAATGTGACTGTCATTCATTTAGTTAAGAAACACTAAACTTCAGAGGGAGTGGTGATTCCACTACACTGAAGGAATCTTCCTTCCTTCCTTCCTTCCTTCCTTCCTTCCTTCCTTCCTTCATAAGATTTTAATTATGTGTTTGAGTGCATGTCTGAGTGTGGTTTTGTGCATATGTGTGCAGCGCCTACAGGGACCAGAGGTATCAGATGCCCCTAGAGCTGGGTTAGAGATAACTGTGAGCATCCTGTCGGCGCTGATGGAAACCAAACTTCCAGAGCCATCCTCCTACTCCAGCTCTGCTTCTTGAAGTTAACTTGTACAAGTTTCTAAAGGTACCCATTAGACCCACCCACCACTTCAGACAGACCGAACTGTAAAGTGAAGGCTTTCTATCCTTTCACCAGCCATTGGTCCATTCATTCTTTCCCTTTGTAGACTAGGGTCAAACCTAGGTCTTATGTATGCTAGTCAGGTGTTCTACCCCTGAGCTACAGCCACAGCCTTCTTTATATTTTTTGAGACAAGACGTAAGTAGGTTGCCAAAGTTGGACTTGAACTCACTCTGTAGCCCACGAAGACCTTGAGCTTGTGATTTCCTTCCTTTGCCTTCCTGGTAGCTGGGATTACAGGCTCACTCCACCAGGCCCAGTCCCCATACCCCCAAATTCTGAGTTGGGTAGTTTAGATGGATTGAGCAGTCCCAGTGCCACAGGTGAGGTGGCTGTGAAGCCTGTGAGATCCCCCCCCCACCACTCCTCAAGCTGAGGCATGGGCCTGAGGTGTGTTCCACACCCTGCCTCAGAGGCTGACCTGAGAAGCAGGCTCTACTCCTGGCCTCATCCCCATTTCTGTGGGTCTCCTTTTGGAGCCTTGGGATCTGAAGTTGCTGGTTCAGTTATTATGTAGGGACTGCCCCATTCCTACAAGGAGGTCCACCTGAGACAAGTATGGAGATGCAGGGGTGAGAGCCTGAGGAAACCCTTCCTAACTGATGGCCTGGGGTGTTCTTTCTTCTCAGACAGCTCTGTAGGATTGTAGTCCTTCCCCCATGTTTTCCTGGGCAAGCAGCTTTCAGGATGTGGCCTGAGAAACACCAGCAGCTATAGCAGGACTTGGGAGTTTGTTAAAAGTGCCAAATCACTGCCCAGCCTTCTTACCCACTGAGTTGGGCCCTTGGGAACCAGGGCCCATAGCTGTGTTTTATGGAGCCCTTAGTGATGCAGGTGCTTGCTCAGGGCCAAGGGCCTGAGAGCCTTCACTCATATTTTCTCCTAATTGATGTCTTTATCATAATTGATGTCAGGGAGCCTTCAAACAGAATGCTCTTTCCTTCTTCTTTTTAAAAATTTTTCAAGGCAGTTTCTCTTTGTAGCTGTTGTGGAACTCACTCTGTAGACCAGGCTGGCCTCAAACTCAGGGATCCACTTGCTTCTTCTTCCCAAGTGATGGGATTAAAGACATGCACCATGACCGCCAGGCAAAACTCTTTGTTTCTAATAAACCAAAGCATCATTCATTGCCATTAAGTAAGTCTGGACTTCCATTAGCTGGTAAATGGGTGTAAGGGTCCAACTGGCCTGACTGGTTCATCCAGACCTCTGAAAGCCTGGAGTCTAACGAGGCACATATGCTAGAGCTGAGCCAAAGGTGTGGCTGCCCTTACCCTCTTGAACAAGGTTGGGGTATGTTTGTTTTGTCTTTTTTTTTTTTCCCAGAAAGAAAGGCTGGGAAGGCAGCTAAAGAAACCAGGTTGAACTCTAGCACTGTAGTTTCTAAGCTGTGTGATTTGGGACAAGTTGATGGGAACCCCTATCAAGCATGACACATAGTAGGTCTTCATATTCTTTGAAGCTCCAAATGTGGATCCCTGTTACTTACCCAGTTCCTGATTACTTCCCATTCCAAAGACAAAGTGGGAGGGAGACCTATGCCTCCCTGGGAATCTGGCTCCATGACTGCTGGGAGTGGTCCAGACAGCACCAGAAGTCATGAGGTACCTCGCAAGCCCATTTGAGGACACAGGAAGCAGTATAGTCTTGGAAGGCCCTATTTGGCTGGGTAGATCCCTTTGTAATGACCCAGAAGGGCAGAAAGTAGTTGGAAAGGGTCTTAACTATATCACAGTGACAGGCCAAGCCCTCAAGTGGCCCTACAAGGGTGATAGAGAGAGCAGCTGCATTGCCCGCCTTGTAATCCGTAAGCTCCCATCTTTTTCAGGTCAACAGAACATGGCCTTCTACAGGTCACTGTGACAAGGCTTTCACAAAGACTAGACATTTTCTGGTCTATTTAGCAGAGGCAGATGCTGAGAAAATCGGGGCTCATGGTAGAGAGAGTCACATCTCAAGGCTGGCAGAACTGTCCTTGACAGGACACTGTGTGTCCACAGGAGACACTACTCACATTAGCTACAATGCATGGGGCCAGGGACAACTGTGAGAGAAGAGGAGTGTCACAGATATAAGAGCTTGCTCAGGAAATGACAGCCATTTAGTGCCAGAGCCAGGACGTGGGCTCAGCATCCTTGAAGTACAGGCAAGCCCCTTAGCTGAGCCAATCCTGCTGTTCTTTTGGCAAAAGTACAGCTTCCTCTGACTTCCCGAAACAGCTGACAGCTCCAAGGATAAAATACAGACTAGCTTAAGCAACTTCTTACAAAAGCATGGAAAATGTCAGAAGGTTCAGTTTGGGAACATCCATTTGGGTGGGGTCCAACCAGAGAAACATGGTGTCCAGAAAGATAGAGAGGATGCTCAGGACATTGCAGAAGCTAAAGGCTATGGGTTTTTGTTTTCCTTTTACTTGGTCCCCAGTTGGTGGAACTGTTTGAGAAGGATTAGGAGGTGTGGCCTTGTTGAAGGAGGTGTGTCACTGGAATGGGCTTTGAGGTTTAAAAAGCCCATGCCATTTGCAGTTAGCTCTCTTCTCTGCCTTGTGCTTGTGGATCAGCTGTAGCTCTCAGCTACTGCTGCAGGGCTGTGCCTGCCTGCTGCTGCCACACTCCCCGTCTTGATGCTCACAGACTCTAACCCTCTGAAACTGTAAGCCTCAAAATTAAAATCAAACTAAATGCCTTTTTTTGTAAGTCAACACAATCATGATGTCTCACCCAATCCCAACAGTAGAAAAGTAAGACAGCTTGGCCTCCTGAATAGTGGGATGATGTGGACGCACTCTTCCTAGCTTATTTAATACTTAAGTGTATATTTGGCATAACCACTGTGGTGCAGCTGAAATGGAAGGAGACTAGCGAGAACTTAAAAGCCAAAGTCCCTGTATGTCTCTTGGATCACAAAAGAGGCTGAGAAATCTGGCCAGTGAGTGTCCCAGCTGCACTTTTCTCAGCAGTCTCCTTCCAAAGTTTCTGCCACCCTGTCACTGGGCACATGACCTGAGGACTCTGAGCCTCTGCTGAGTTCCTTTCACATGAGCAAATCTTAGTTGCAATACTGTATGTGAAGTAGGCGAGAGGATGGATCTGGGTAGAGGAGGCTCTCAGGGACAGCGCCCTGGAATGTGGGCCAGAGGGAGAAGCTGAGCTGGGCTGCACCTCAGTCTCCAGGGGACTGCAGGTTGCACTAGCTTTTCACAGCTGGCATGGTTGAGTTGCTGTGAACCACACAGATCAGTCATAGGTTTGTGGGTTTGTCTGAGTACCTTCGTCAGCTTGTAAGAGAGGGCTGATAGCAGGCATCACTCTTGAAGCTGTGGGAAGGAGCCCATGAGTCCTGCAGGTTTATCTAGAGTCTGCAACACGAGCTGTGTGTCCCTGGCTAACTCATGTAAGCTGGGGAGAGAATTACCTGCCCACAGCCCACTCACAATGGGACTGGATAACTATAGGCCTGGTATCTAGAGAGGGCAGCTTCCCATCGTCTGTTTAAACCTCCAAGTGATGCCACTTCAGGAGCGCTTGCCTCCTTTGCCATGGGGCCCATGACACACTTCTCTCTCCACAGCTCCCGGAAATCTAGAATGTACTTATGGAAGGTGTTAAACAGGCACTGGGGGCGGGAGGGATGTGGCTTGGATTAGATCCTGGCTTGGTGGTGTCTGGGGATCTGGGAACTGTTGGGTTTGGAGATGAGAAGTGGAAGAGATGGCTTCCAGTGTTTATTCATCTCGGCCCTCTCTGCTTTCCAGTTCCAGTGGCGATTCTCCCGGGAAGAGACACAAAGCAGGCAAACGAGGAAATCCAAAGGTAAACGCAGTACCAGAGACAAGCAGCAAGCAGAGGAGAATGAGAAGAATCTAGAAGACCAGTTTCCCAAGGCTGGAGATGTAGGAAACTGTGTGCTGGGGACACAGCAGTGGGGCAGAGCCTCTGAGGTCAGGGAGCAAAGGCAGAGCTTGGGGGCTGTGCAGAATGGCCCTGCTGGCCACAACAGGGACTCGGTGGCCCCCAGGCACTCAAATCCCAGAGTGGAAGATGGGCTTGCTTTGGGGGCTGCTCCAGCAGAGGCAAATTGAGTCCATGATCTGTGCTAGGCCTGCAATGTGATGGCAAACCTTGAAAGCTTGCTAGCAGCTGGTTCGTTCTGTGTTACCCTTTGGCTTGAGGCACCGTGAGGGCTGGTCTCTGGCAGTGTTGCCTTCTGAGCACCCCCTGGAAAGCTGTGTTAATGATCACTTATGTTAAAGTGTAGAGTTGGGCTGTTCCTTCTAGACCTCAGGGCTGGAGGTCTGGTCCCACCACTTCTCCACGGGAGGGCATGGACCATACAGTACCTGTACTTCCTCACAGGGCTCCAGGGCACATCTGGGTCAACTTCTGGGATATCCTTTGCTACAAACCAAGGTTTTTCACTCACCCCTACATGCACCTGAGTCCTGCAACTCTGCGGGCTCTCCTCCTACTGAACCCCGAAGCGCTACAGCTGTCCCCTCCTCCTGAACCCTGCAGCTCTGTGGCTGTCCTCCTCCTCCTGAATCCTGCAGGAGACCCTGCTGCTTTGGAAGGTGACAGTGGTGGGGAAGGGGAGGTACCCAAATCCCTGCCTTTCTCAGAGTAGTTCTATAGATACTGGTGATCTGGAAACAGGTAATTCTCTGTGCTCCTGCTCTTGCAGGGTGTTCAAGAAAGTATTCTGTGTTAATATTAATGCCAAAAATGTTGTTTTAAAATTTTGTATCATCATGTCTCTGAATACATTCTGTCATTTTGGGCAGTTGGTAATCGGGTGCCCTTGTATGCTATTTTTGTTGATGTGTCATTGACTGAGTTGTATACTGTGCCTGTCACTTTTTACTGTCCATAAAGTGTTGTTAAAGCTTTAAGTAGACACATCTGGCAAACCTTGGAGACAGAACGCCATTGTCTCGATGGAAACAACCTGTCTCTTTCTTGTTTAGTTACTTAAAGCAATAAATCATCTGAGTTCTGTATGTGGTGAGAAGTATTTACCTTGTCTCAACTGAGGTCCTGGTATAGAAGGACTCTGTTCCTCATGCCCTGTGATATCGAGTTTTCTACCTCCTGGCAGTGTGGTAGACAATGGCAAACAGCAAAGCCACCTAAGCTCACTGGGTATTCAAGCTTTGGTTAAAAAAAGAAGTGGATTTGGATGCCAACAGGTGAGCAAGAGAGCACAAGATGGCTGTAATCAAATGCCTTTAACATCAACATTGATTCAGAGGTGTGGTTTCTAAGTTTCAAGTAAGTTTATTTAATGAGGAAAATCTTTTTTTCATTTCCAAGCTTATTAAAATAAAACCCATAAAACCTTGTGCAGCCATCTCTCTCTTTTTAATTTTATGTGTATAGGTGTTTTGCCTGTGTGTATGTCTGGGTGGGATATTGTTCCAGTTTCAGGCTAACAAATGATACTGGACTGTCTTCGGTTTTGTGTCTTCTTTCTTCTCCCTTGTAATGTGTTGATTCTAGCAGGTGTCATTGTATCGTGGAAGTTCTCAAACTAGCTGTACTTCAGAAAAATGCATTTTGACCAGTGGTTTTCAGTAATGGTCTCCATCTACTTCAAGGAGCAGCATCTTTGATGAGGGCTGAGGGCTGCCCATACATGTGGGTCTAAGCATACACAGTTAGGAATTATGCTGGCCTAGGAAAAAGGAGTGGTAGGCTCTCCTCCAAAACCCATGGCCTCACTAGCCCTGGGTAGATAGCTGGGTTTCCAGCACCAGGCACGATTTCCCTCCTGGTGAGTATGCCTTAAGTCTGGTTAGAATGCTGTTGGTTACCACCAAGATGAGTGCCACTATTGCACCTCCCAGGAGGACCTTGCAGGGCTAGTCATTGTTGTGGTTCATAGGTGTCACAGCTGGGTAGAACTATTGGTTGCCCTCCTCATTTGACAGTTTACATAGCACCTTCTGGTACTACTAAAGCTAGTCCTTGGAGATGAGGCATTTGGGTCTTATCCCATTAAATGTTCTGAGTCCCATATCCAAAGTGCATGGTGTCTTCAGTAGTAGGGACTTACCTTCAACACCCAGAGGCAACCAAAGTCAACAGCAATAGCTGATACTATTTTGTGAGTCTCCTGGACTCCCCTAACCAAGAACTTGAAAAGGTGTCTTTTCAGGTTTAATGCTTGCATTTTGTTAGATTGTTTATGACTCCTTGTGGGGAGCATTGTCATCCTACGTGACATAACTTCATTAAAAATTCTTATGCACTACCTGGGTGTCAACATGTAGAAGAATGCAAATAGATCCATGTCTATCACCATGCATAAAACTCAAGTCCAAATGGATCACCGAGAGCAACAATTAATAAATGAGACCTCATGAAACTGAGAAACTTCTATAACGCAAAGAACATGGTCAGTAAGACAAAACAGTTACCTACAGAATGGGAAAAGATCTTTACCAACCCCACATCTGACTGATGCATAATCTCTAAAATATATAAAGAACTTAAGAAGCTAGACATCAAAAGACCAATAATTCAATAAAAAATGGGGCATAGTGATGGAGGGTCCTTCTGTGTATGTTTATCTTATTGGTTGTTGAATAAAGCACTGTTCGGCCAATGAGGCAGAAAGATAGGTGGGACTAGGAGTTGAGGAAGATTCTGGGAAAGGTAGTAAAGAAGTCTTGTGATCCAGGCAGGAAGTGGCATAGCAGGCAGACTCAGAATATAAGTAGGGACAAGCAGGAAATAGTCCTCTTCCTCCTCTTCTCTGTGGAGCTGCCATGTGATCTGAGGAAGACAGGAAGCATTCTGCAGTGTCCTCTATAAGTCTTATAAATATATAGATTGATAGTTATGGTTGATACTTCAGACAGAGCAAGCATATAAGAAATCCTAGTCATTGGCCAGCAGCATTGTACCTAATATTAATCTCTGTGTGTTATTTTGGGCAACCACATAGTGATGGGGCTCAGGCGGCAGGCAGAAAGATTTATCGTTACAGCACAGCTTTAAACAGAGAACTCTTCAACAGAGGAATCTCAAATGGCCGAAAGACACTTAAGGAAGTACTCAACATCCTTAACATCTGATAAAACAGATTCAAACTCAGATTCAGCCATCAGAGAAATAAATGCAAATCAAAACCACCTTGAGATACCATCTTACACCTGTCAGAATGGCCAAGGTCAAAAACTCTGATGACAGCTTATGCTAGAGGGGATGTGGAGTAAGGGGAACACTCCTCCATTGCTGGTGGGAGTGAAAACTTGTACAGCTGCCACTTTGGAAATCAGTATGGCAGTTTCACAGAAAATTGAGAATTAATCTACCTCAAGACTCTGCAATACCACTTTTGGGCATATAACTAAAGGATGCACACTCACACTACAGGACATTTGCTCAACTATGTCCATAGAAACATTATTCATAATAGCTAGAACCTGGAAACAACCTAGATGCCCCTTAACTGAAGAATGGATAAGGAAAATGTGGTACATTTACACAATGGAGTACTACTTATCAGAAAAAAAAAAAAAGAAAGAAAAATGACATCTTGAAATTTGCAGGCAAATGGACAGACAGAACTAGAAAAAACTCTCCTGAGTGAGGTAACCCAGACCCAGAAAGCCAAATATAATATGTACTCACTCATAAATGAATATTAGACTTAAGGGAAAGGACAACCAGACTATAGGCCACAACCCTAGTTAACCTAGGTAACAAAGAGGAGCCTAAGAGAGACATATATGGATCTGCCTAGGAAAGGGAAACAGACAAGATGTCCTGAGTAAATTGGGAGCATGGGGGCAGGAGGGAGGGTGGAAGGGGAGAGGGAAAGGGAGTGGAGGAAAATATATAGCTCAATAAAAATAAATGAAAAATGCTTATGCAAATAGGCTTATTGCATTGTATGTAATTTTAGTTAAATAAAAAAATGATTCCTTTTGACTTTTTAAAACATCCCAAGAGCTATTCTTCCCACCTCCCCCTCTCTCCTTCTGTATAGACTTCCTCCATCATTCCTAATAAAAGTCCCCTCATTTTCCCACTCCCCTCTCATATGGGAAACATGGAGTTCATCCTTCCTTCATCCCTCCCTCCCTCCTCCCTCTCTCCTCCCTCCCTCCCTCCCTCCCTTCTGTATTTGTTGATTTGTTTTGTGCCCCCAGGATGAGGTCTATTCAGGGGTATGCTGAGGGGAATGTGTATTGTGGTGTTTGGATAGAATGCTCTGTAGATATCTGTTAGGTCCTTTGATACATAAGGTCATTGTATTCTGATATTTCTCTGTTTATTTTTTGTCCAGATGACTTGTCTATTAGAAAAAGAGGGCATTGAAATCGTCTACTATTAATAGTTTGATGTTAGTCTCTCTTTAATTTCCGTAGTACACTATTCATGGAACTGGGTGCACCAGAGTTTGGTGCATGTTTCTTGGTTAATTGTTGCCTTGATAAGAATCAAGTGTCCTTTATTTCTCCTGGTTCATCTGAGTTTGAATCTGTTTTTTCAGATGTTATGTGGCAATGCCTGCTTGCTTTCCAGTCCCATGTAATTAGAGGATGGTTTTCTACCCTTTCACTTTAAGGAGTTCCTGTCTGTAAGTTGAGTTTCCTGCAGACAGCAGAAAGATGGGCTTTGTTTCTTAATTCCATTCAGACAGCCTGTGCCTTTAACTGGATAGTTAAGGCAATTAATATTTAAATTCATTATTTAGAGGTATGTGTTGATTGTAGTTTTAGTGTTGTTTGTTTTGCTTTGTGTTTGGGTAATTATAGCTTCATTTATTTTCCTTCTGGAGTCTCCTGACTCTACTTATTCCTCTCTTCATTTCTAAATGTTGCCTTCAGTATTTGTAAGATTGGTTTGGTGAGCAGGAATTCTTCTGGCCTGTTTGTATGATGGAAACTTTTTCTTTTGTCTTCAGGAATGGCAAACAGTTTTGCTGGGCACATAGTTGGCTTTCAAAGTTTCCATTGAGCTGGATGTGGTGGCTCATGCTCTCGGGGGACAGAGGCAGATAGAACTCTGTGAGTTCAAAGCCTGCCTGATCTACATAGTGAGTCCTGGCCAGCCAGGGCTACATAGGGAGACCCGGTCTCAAATAAGAAAGCAAATGTTTCCATGGACAAAGAAGTTATTCTGATAGGATTTTGTTTGTTTGTTTTTAATATAACTTACGTTTTTTTTTTCTCTTGTTCTACATGTTTAGTGTTTTAGCTGTGATATGCTGTGGGGAATTTCTTTTCTGGTTTCATGTATTTGGTGTTATGTATGCTTCTTGTATCTGTATAGATATGTTTTCTTAGTTTGGGGAAGTTTCTTCTATGATCTTGTTGAAAGTCTGGTCTGGTGACTGCCCTGAGATTATTCTCTCATCTATGCCTATAATTCACAGATTTGGTCTTTTTATAGTGTTACACATCTCCTGTTTGTTCCTTTCCTGTGTTTTAAAAATATTTTCCTAATCTTTGCTTGTATGGTCTAATTTGTCTTCTTTATTTGTCTTCTAAGGCCTAATATTCTATATTCAACTTAATACATTCTATTTGTAAGGCTTTCTCTTGTGTTTTCTAGTTGGGTAATTGATTTCATCTTCACTTTCACTTTGATTTTCTTCAGTATTTCTGTTTCTTTATTGGACATGGCTTTCACATCCTGGTTTGTCTTTGTCATTTCATCATTTTATTCAGTTATCTTTGTGTGTTCTTGGGCATTATCTTTAAGCTCCTTGAGCTATTTATTTTTCTCTTATTTAAACTTTGAGGAAGTTCTTTAAGGAAGGTTTTGTTTTGTTTTGTTTTTACATTCTGGGGTTCATCTAGGTGACTCTCATCAGAGAACATTTCTGAAGAACTGGTGGGAGGCATACGGTTTTGATTATCCACATTGTTCGTGTTTGTATGACGAGACCTGGGCATGTGGATTTCTTTTGTTATTTTTGTGTCTGATATGGGCACAGCAGTCTGGGACAGAGCACAGGATGTGCAGGCCATGTTGGGCTGGAATGTTGGGGTATGGTGTGAGTAGGATGAAGTCAGGTGACTTGGGGCTGAGCACACTGTGCTGGGGCACTGGATGTGGGACCCTCTGCAGACTGGGATTGGGAAGGTACATGAAGGGTAGGATCTGGCAGATTCCTGAACACAAGATGTCCAAAGGCTAGGGTGGGCCTGGGCGTGGGCGAGGAACAGGGATGAAGTCAGGTGATAAGAAGGGGACTTTGGCTGGTTTACAGGATGAGTGTTCTGCCCAAAGCTTAAACAATGGAGGTGGCGGGGTGGGGCTGGCCAGTCTAGGCTGAGGCCCTCCATGCTGGACCCAGGCTATGTCGAGGAAGCTTGGGGAGAGGAGGGTCAGGTAGACTAACCAGCCAACCCAGTGCAAGAGGTGGACTGGGCCTGGAGGTTGCATTATTGGCGCTGTTCTACATGCCCCTCATACCCTGGGCATCCCCTAGTGGGGTAAGTGAATGGTCTGGGAATGACCTCAACCTGGGGATTTTTTAAAGCTCCTGGGAGATTGTGGGGTGATTCTGAAGCATGGCCAAGATTGAGAACTACTGTGGTCCAGACTGGGCTTAAATTTGAGGTCCTCCCACCTTATATTGTAAGTGCTAGAGTCATAGTGTGTCATCATATCTGGCCTAGGAAGGATGTTTTAGACCCAATCTTGACCTTTACAGGGGTTCTGGGGAGTGGAGTATAGCATCATTCACAAGTCAGCAAGGGGAAGTGTTTTAGTCAGTGTCCTGTCACCATGACCACAGCAGCTCTTATAAAGGGAAACATTGGGCTTGCTTACAGTTTCAGAGGTTTAGTCCATTGTCATGACGAGAAGCGTGGCAGCAGGCAGGCAGACATGGAGCTGGAGAAGGAGCTGAGAGTTCTACACCCGGATCTGTAGACGTCAGAAAAGAGAGAGCCAGTGAGCCTGGCTTGAGTTTCTGAAACCTCAAAGCCCACCCCAGTGACACACTTCCTCCAACAAGGCCACATCCCCTAATAGTGCCAGTCCCTGTGAGCCTATGGGAGTCATCTTCATTCAAACCATCACAGAAAGAAGATAAAGAATTTTTACGAAATACAGATAAAGGAAAGCAGTGATATTGCTCCCAAAGCACGGGACCTACAGTCAAAGGCTGGCATCTGGGAAGCTTGGGGGCACCTGTGTGAAGGAAGTTAGGGTGCTGCTCTGTACTGGGCATGTGCAGATGGGGTTTCCACCTGGACAGAGCTGGTTGTGTATAGTCTGTGTGTAGTCTACACCTGAGCACTAGGGTTAGTTCTGTCACTTTCAAGTGTGAAAAAGGGAGCTGAAGGTGTTCACCTTACCTGGTTTATAAGCATTAATACTGTGTGTGTGTGTGTGTGTGTGTGTGTGTGTGTGTGTGTGTGTGTGTGTGTGTGTGTGTGTGTGTGTAGAGCTTGGTCTGTGGTTAGAAATGGATCCTGAGGCTGGCAGGCAGTGACAGGGTCTGCTAGTCTACTAATATGACCTGGCATCTGTAGGCTTCAGTACTTCCTGCCTCTTGTGTAGTTTGTAACCACAAGCAGATGGGATGTCAGCCATTTCAGACCTCACCTTTGAATACACCAGGGACCCAAGTTCTGCGTTGCCGACAGCCTTAGAGCATGACAGGGTGTTGATACCCTTGGCTTGGCGAAGCCACTGTGATGGAGAGGCTGTCCTTAGCGAAGCCTAGTACATCCCATTTTAGCTAGCAGAAATGTGACAGCAGTATTTAGAAAGTCCGAATTTATGGGGTTGTGGTTGTAAATGACAAAGGGGTAAATACCTGTTGGCTCCCTGTCAGAACCTTTGAGTCTCCAAGCCATGCATTGCTGACACACAATAGAGCAGCTCTGGAAACAGCAGCCTGTGCTCTAACTCACTTCTCATAAAGTGGGTTTTTCTGTCTTCTAACCAAACAGATAAATCAGATGACCCATGCTGGGAAATGCTTTTTAGGAATAGCTCTCAGTGGTGGCATTGTGTCTCAGCAAGGCCATGTTGACCCCAGACCCATCACTCCCACAGCACACTGGGTATTTCATATCCAACATGGTAGGGGCAGCAGCATGACCCAGGTTCTGTCATGTGGGGCTCACAGCACCTGAGAGTTAAGGATGTGAGGCTAAACCAGACTTCGAGAGGGAGAAGGGGCAAGAACGGCAGGCCCATGGGTAAATACCCACTGACTCCGCTGGGGTGGCAGGACCTGTTTCCATAGCCCCACATGAAGGTCAAGGAGGTCCTTCGTGAGGAGAGCTGGGTGGGCCCCTGTGATTAACTCTCTGTCCCCTTGATGATCTGCTGACTGCAGAGCTCCCCCAGAGAGCTTGGCCTCTAGAAGCTAGAACAGGAAAGCATGCGGAAGTCACATCTCAGGGCAGGACTCATTGGACCTTTGTCTGGGGTTTCTGAGATGGCTGTTGCCAGAGGAGGAAGTAAAGCAACATTTGCCACAGGTTCCTGTTGATAGCGGCTGTTTCTGTGGCCAGGCTAAGAGAAGCAGGCCCGCATACAAGGTCTGGCTCCGGGAACCTGGCAGGTGTTTGTTTCCGAGGTACTGTGTGTCCTGACTGCAGCTCCCTCCAGCCAAGGCAGAGGGCTTTCTGAGACGCTAAGTGTGTATAAAACCTATTCAGTGATACGATGACAGAGAAATGTCCTTAAGGACAGAAATGTCCATGTATCAGAGGTTTATAGAAAGAACACAGGGATGTCCATGTATCGGAGGCCTGTAGAAACCGTCAAATGGAAATGATCAGGAAAGATCTTCCTCATAACTAATGTTATAGTCAAGCATCAACATTACTTGGCAAAGATTTCTAAATTCTGCAAGAAAAGCCACCAAATTCCCTCTTATGGGCAGCCTCACTGGACAACAGAATTTTATAAAACAAACACAATTAGACCTAAGGGAGATATATACTCCAGTACCCTAAGAATAAGGGACTTCTATTTACAGTAAAGTTTCTTGGAGCTGTCATCCACATTGATTGTAAAATGTCTCTAAGTGTACTCTCATGTCTTCACTCCCACTATCCATTTGTCAAGGTCACCAAGACTTCCAGTTACCAAGTCCGTGGTTGCTGGTTAGAACAGAAACAGGGCTGACCAGTCCACCCTCAAAATAGTTCCTTTATGTGACAATTCCTTTGCCTTCTATCTGTCTGTGTCCCTTATAAGCTCCAGACCTAGCAGCCCTTGACTTAGTCTGAGCCACTGACAGAGCCAGGGCAAGTTGAGACAAGATCACACACACACACACACACACACACACACACACAGAGAGAGAGAGAGAGAGAGAGAGAGAGAGAGAGAGAGAGAGAGAGAGAGAGAGAGAGAGAGAGAGAGAGGACTATAAAGCATGAAAAATAAGCCATGGGTTTCAAAATGACACTCTAAAAAATCTCACTGCTCATCCTTTATGGTTGCTAAAGCAGAAATTCAAGATATATTAATTGATAAATTGGTTAATTTATAAGGGAAAGGAAGTACCGACCCTGCACCTTTCCTTTGCAGATTCATTTTGAGATAATTGTTCATGAGGACAAAGTTCTTTATGGAATAATTAGGGATAATGTGTTCAGGAAGTACAATAACCCAGTAATTAATCCTTAGTGGTTCATGGCTGCCGAGACAATCAGGTGAAATGTTAGGAGCCCTTGGTACTGGGTAGATTGGGTGGACAGAATTTAGGCCACTGTTCCTTCCTGACATTAACAGTGAGACAGGCCATGTTTCATGTGCTACAAAAGGAAGTGTGTGTGCTTTATAATGATGTAGTCTTGCAAAAAAATTAACTCTGAGTCCAAGTTCTAGATTGAATTTAATGACCAGTTTACATGAAACACAGAGGATAGGGGACCATGTTAATAGCACCTTGTGGAGACAATAAATTGGGTTCAAAATGTCAGAGTCTGTACAAAAAGATAATATCTTCAACAAAGGAATTTGGAAAGTTGTAGGTGTGTGAGTGTGTGGGGCAGGATGTCACCTATTAAAAGAAACTTAAAATTGATACCTACTTTTTGTTTTTTTGTTTTTTTTCAAGAGACAGGTTTCTCTGTGTATCCCTGTTTGTCCTGGAACTCACTCTGTAGACTAAGCTGTCCTTGAACTCACACATTTGCCTGCCTCTGGGATCAAAGGTGTGCACCACCACCCCTGGTGACAGCTACATTCTTTAAGCTGTTATTTTTAAGTGTGTGTGTGTGTGTGTGTGTGTGTGTGTGTGTGTGTGGGCATGGGGAAGGTTGTGTGCATGGGGAGGCCAGAGGTATTAGATGTCCCTAGAGCTGGAGTTACAGGCAGTTGTGAGCCACCCAACATGAACCAAACTTGACTCCTCTACAAGAACAGTGTGTCTCCAGCCAGACATTAAATTCCTGATGTGCAGGCATCAGGATCTAGGTTCAGATCTCATCAGAGAAAGCTGGCTGGAGTCCTGGGGCTGGGGAAGCAGTGGCGGAAGGACCACTGGGCTTGCGGACTGAGTGGGTGAGCACCAGGCTTAGAGAGATCCTGCCTCAGAACAATAGGGTAGACAGTGGTTGAGGAAGAAACCTGACATGGTCCTCTAGCTTCCACCCACATACATTCTCTCTAAGTATGTATGTATGTACGTACGTACGTATGTATGTATGTATGTATGTATGTATGTATGTATGTATGTATCTATCTATCTATCTATCTATCTATCTATCTATCTATATATATATCTCTATAGCTTCTACCCATACACTTCTCTCTCTCTCTCTCTCTCTCTCTCTCTCTCTCTCTCTCTCACACACACACACACACACACACACACACACACACACCAATCCAGTGTGACTTGGGGCTACAGGGAAAACACAGTATGTGAGAGTGTTAGATGATATTAAGAATCACTGTGACTTGTTCTCTATGTGACAACACTGGTTGTGTGAAGTGATTCATCTGTCACAGATACATACTTAAGAATTTACAAGTGACATGGCAAAACCAAGAAGAACACTGGCAGACATGTGACATTCATTTTACTGTCTCCTACTGTGACATACGGTTGGAATTTCCCCTAAGACTCACTTCCTCCCTCAACCCTTCCATTGAAAGTGGGCTTTATTGGCTAGAACTGGGGCTCTCGAGGCGACCCTTGTCTCAGAGCTCACAAGCATTTGAAGACAGTGTTGGTGGAGTACTTCCTGCTTGTAGAAAGCCCCTTGGGGGAAAACTATCCAGAGAGGGCCAGGTATTTACTGTTTTCTAGGAATCCTGGTGCCTATGCTAACACTTTTAATATTTGAGACAACTCACCCGTTATATTGGTCTAGTCTCTTGTCAGAAACACTTGCAGAAACTCACAAGTTTATTCCTTTTTGTTTTCTGTGTGTTTTGTCTTCATGTTTGTCTGTGCACCACATGTGTGCACGGTGCCCTCAGAGGACAGAAAAGGCCATTGGATCTCCTGGACTGGAGTTAGGGATGGTTATGAACCAGCATGTAGGTGCTGGGATTGAAACCCCAATCCCCTACAAGAGCAGTCGGTGCTCTTAACTGCCGAGCCCTCTCTCCAGCTCTGTGGCAGATCCCTAACAAGCCCTTTAATGGACTCCTGCCGTGAGTAAGCCCGTACATGTACATGACAAATGGTTATGGGGTACTCATGCTGCAAGCACAGAGCTGAAAAAGAACTGTCTGCCCACACAAAGGAGTGGGTGATGGACTAAGCCAGCTCCACTGAGGGTCCTGACATCCTTGCAGAGTGGGACAAGGATAGCAAATAAGTAATAAGAAGTGTTACTCCTATGATCGCATTAATCTCCTTCTACCCCCAGCAGTGATATCCACGCCTGTTCATACAGATGCGAGTGTAAACTTTTACATAAAGCAAAATCTACCCAAGCATCAAAGTCAGGTACCTAGGAGACAGTGTAACAGCCTGGCACAAAGGTTCTCCTAGTCTCTGTTCCTCTTTCACTCTGAGGTGCAAGCCACCCCAGCTTCAGTTTTCTCAGTTTGAATACGGGGGATGTGGGCCAGCCTGGCAGCAAGGACAATGGGGCATTCCTGCCCAGCAGACCACAAAATGCTTTTCACCGCATAGCACTGGAGCGAATAACAGGACAGGCAAACAAAGGCCACGGCCTAGCCCATGTCAGCAGCTCACAGTGGTGACAGTAAGTCAGGGCAGGGTGGCGGGCTTATCTGGGATCTCCAGACAGGTGGCAACAGCAGGCACACAGCATGGTGTTGACGGCACAGAGACAGGGTGGCCTTTGCCCTGTTCCCATCCCATGCTGCACTGGGAAAGGTCCCCAGACACTGCCACACTTGTCACACAGAGGGCTGGGCCACCTTTCTGGTTGGTAGAAGAGCATCTTGCTGACCCCACGCCCTGCATCTCACGGCGCTGGTCCTGTGCCTCTTCTCAGCTCTGAAGTGCAGGCCCCAGCTAAGGCTCTGTGGGTCAGATGATAAGCCACAGCTCCTTATGGAGCTCAGAGCTTCTCACCCTGTCACCTTCACAGTGACAAACAGTGTGATATCCCCAATATCCACAGCCCTCTCCCTCTTACTGAATCAGGATATATTATAGCATGCATTGTGTAACAGTGTTTTAGTCAGTAGCAGGCCATGCAACAGTGGCCTCTTGGTGGCACGGAGCCACCTCTGTTTGTGATGTACACTTTATAATGTCTGCATAGTGCTGGTCACCTAACAACACATGGCACAGAGTGTCATAAGCCATTAGTGACAGTCTGCCTTAAGCCTGACAAAACTCAAAGCAAGACAGAGGCTACATGGTGATGCTGGCATCTTCAGGTCTGGTAAAGAAACTGTGTTTAGGTCCAAGGGTCCCTGGGATGTGTGCAACAGGAGAGAGAAAATGAGCAACCTGCCTCTTCTCACCAGCCCAAGAATAGAATTGTCAGTTGGGCCACCTGGGTCCCCTCACTGGACTGTCTTTGCTCTGGCATTCCTTACCTCCTCCATTGTTTGTTCTCTGACACTGCGAGCCCAACACTGCTTGGCTCCAGTCAGCCCATGAGCTTCTGGATGTTTCTGACTCTAAACAAAGGCAGAATTTCCCCCAGAGCAGCCCTGCAAATGGTCTCCATCACATTCTGTTCACCCCAGGGACTGCCTCCCAGCACCAGACCTGGAGAGAAGGGAAAACAGATGCTGGATGTTTTCTTCCATCACCCACCTGCTGGAGGCAGAACAAGCCCCCACAACAAGGCACATATAATGCAGACAAGGACTGGGAAATGGCTCCCTACTGCAGTCAGTCCTTGGCCTCTTCCACAGGCAGCCTCACCACGCCACCGAAGGCAGATTCAACATGAAGTAGGTCACTCACACCTTTGCCCCGAACAGAGAGCCATCCTGGTAAGTAAGGCACTGCACAGAAAGGGTTTCATTACTCACTGCCTTTTCCTTTTCTCAAACTTTGGCAGTTAAGCAGCCATTTCACCCTTGTTTCTGTAACTGTTTCTGTTCTTTTGTTCTCTCATGTCATGCAGCTGCAAGGCGCCTGCCTTCTCTATCCCACATTCTCACTCTTGAGAGATGTAACGGATGGGGGCTTCCTGTGCCAGTGGATCCAGCGCCTCGCTGTCACCTGTCTCTGTGACACCCATGCCCATCTGCAAGTATCATGGCTCTTCCGGAATCTGTGGTGCCCTGGAGACTTGTTTTCACTTTAGCTTGTCTAGACAGGGTCTCAAGTATTTCAAGCTGGCCTTGAATTTTCTGTATTGCCAAGGCTGTTCGTGAAATCCTGATCCTCCTGCCTTGGCATTTCAGGTGCTAGGCAAATAGGTATGTGTAGTACAAAAAATAAAAACCCAGAGATAGATATTGGGATTCAGAATGATGGTCATATAAGCAAAGCAGTTGGCCACTAGCTCTTACCTCTACCTCAGACTGAAAGGGCTGTCCTGTCCTCCATGTGGCTGGAGAATAGATCTCTCCAGATGCTAGATGCCCGGTCAGACTGCAATCCCGTCTCCACCAAGCCCTTCAGACTGCAATCCCAAACTTCTGCCTCTTCCTTTTATACTTCTCAAGTCCTGGGATTAAAGGCATGTGATCCCAAGTGCTGAGATCATCTTTGTGTGAGCTCTTTCTCTTTATGACTGGATGGACTTCATGTAGCTCAGTGTGGCCTTGAACTAAGAGATCCATCTGCTTGTCTCTTGAGTCCTGGGATTAAAGGTGTGTGCCACCACCACCTGGCTCTATGGCTAGCTAGTATGGCTGCTGAGATTAAAGGTGCGTATATGTATCACCATTGCCTGGCACTGGATTGTGGCTAGCTTTGCTTTCTCAGGCAAGCTTTAATAAATCATAAATAATTTATCACCACAATCAGAACCCATGACCCTGAGATTAAGAGTCTCATGCTCTAACAACTGCTTCATTTCTTCATACTACAAGTATGAGATACCATGCCTGAGCCTGGTGATTTTTCTGTGTACTCCTTCCACTAACCTCCAAATCCCATCTTGCCAAGACCCCCTCCATCTGTCACTCAACTAGAAATGTCCTCAGCAGTCTGTCCTTGATAAGCCATGTCATAAATTTTATCTGAATTGATTAAGCCTCCCCTTTCAGAGAAATCAGAAACCTACAGACATGTTTTACCTATTTATTTATGTATTTATTGATACATATTCATTGCATATAGAAATGTGTTTTAGGAAAGCATAGCATGCACTGACTGCATTCACCCCACTCTCCCTTCACCCCACTCCCTCCCCTTAGATGGTTTTGTTCCCACTTTCACATCCTATATACCTGTATGGTTTTTAAAAATCTAAACTAGCATTCAAAGTAATGGATTTTATTATGGCATTTTCATAAACACCTTGTTTTGGATAGCCACCCCTGCCTCTTCTATCTTCTTGTTCCCTGAGCTCCAGTTTGTACCCTTTAGTCCCAGAAGTACCCCCTTCAACCTGTCACGTCACATCGCACGTGACAATAACCATTGCACAGACTTGCTTAGTTTGTACCTCCACCCCAACCATACCTTAAACAGTTCCCTGGTGCTCTTTGCACTGTAGAGCAGTTTACTTGCTATCTCAGAGTCAGCTCTTTTGTCTTCCTTCTCTCCTTGGATACACACTGAGTGGTGCAGATTGGAAAACGAGGGCTGGGCATGGGGGTAATCCCAACCCCTCTAGCAGTCAACATGGGGCTTCAAGGGGGCATCTGTGGATTGAGGGTCAAAGAACTCTACCCATGCTGAGTGCCACTTCAGAGTCCTGTGCCCTGAAGCGAGCAGGGAAGGATTCTTCAGTGCTTAGTGGCATTATGCTTGTCAGTGGAGCTGCCGGGTTGGCCTTCTGCAGTTTATCAGTGCTCGGGCTGATTTGTATGGTGTGCTCTTGGCTTCCCAGGGTCTTGAGACTTGTTCCTGCTTACTCAGCATGTAGGTCACTTGCTGTCCCACCCTTGGGACCCAAAGGACAGCCCTCTGGTGCAGCCAAGGAGTGCCTAGCTGCAGAGATGTTTGCTGTTGGGTGAGGATCTGAGCTGACTGGCAAGGCCAGTGTCTGGAGTGTCCTTAGGGCTGAGAAGTCCCCAGGTAGACCCAGCCAGACTAGCACTAGGGCTTGCACTAATAAAGTCTGTTCATTTTCCCCCAGAGCAGCTAGACAGCCAGCCAGAGGCTGTACATGCAGCCCAAGTCTCACACAATCCTAGCCAGGTAATGTACCAGTCACTTACACCACAACTGCCACAGAGGTGAATGCACTGGTCCCCAGAGGGCCAGTTCTGTCTCTGGCAGGGAGTTTTGGAAGCTTGCAGCAGATGTATTTGTTATCCTAATGACTTCAGGGACCTAAGCAGCATTCAGAGTATAGGGCTGGAGATGCTAGATGCCCGGTCATATAGTATAATTGGTGGTGCTGAATCTGCCTCCTAGTAAGCTCATGGCAAAGTCTGCAGGAATTTTGTGAACTACTGACTTCTGTAGTCTATAGTCACCACTGTTGTGATGTTCCGAACACAGAAATTTGCAGCTGATACAAACGAGGGCTTTCTTTAATTTGAGGCACTGGCTTCCCAGCATGCCTTATTGTAATTCCAAGGCTGTTAGGATGGCTTCTGGTGACTTGTGTACTGCTCATGTAGGTGAAATCTGGTTTGCAGAGATCTGAGATCACAGCGTACGTAACTCTGCTGGTTGAGCTGCTTTGTTGATTTATCAACAGCCACCTAAGAGAACAGCTTATAAAAGCAGCAAAGATTTCCTTTCTCCCAGCTGGGGCTTTAGTTACTGGCCCCAGTCAGCTGGCTCCCTTGTTACTGGGCCATGGTGAGGTGAGCACCGTGCTAGAAGGGCACAGAGAATCTCATCTGTTTACTTCATGGCAGCCTGGAAGCACAGACATGGTGAGCTTTCTCCTTTTCCTCCCTTTACTTCCATCTAGGCACCTAGCCCACTGGGAGGGGTGTGGCTGTGCCCAGCCCATGGGGAGGGGTGGGGCTGCCAACCCACCCTCGTTATGTATCTTCTGCCCCAAGTTCATCTTCTCTGGAATGCCATGACAGAACACACCCAGAGGTGAGCCTTACTCTGTAACAATAAGTCTTTACTCCATCTGCCTGAGCCCTGCCGCCATGTGGGCACTTTCCACCAGGCTGCCCAAGTTCTGCCCGCTACTACATCAAGGTCCCAGGTAACACAGAGAGATTTATATTAGTTACAAATGCTGCTTGGCCAATGACTAGAATTTCTCATCTGCTATCTCGGTCTTAATTATAAATCTGTATATTTTATAAGACTTACCTTATCAAGGACATCTTCCACTGGTGCCCTCCCTTGCTGGCAGATCACATGGCGACTCCAGAGCAGAGACCAGGAGGAAGAGAGAGTGACTTCCTTCTTGTCCTTGCTTATATATGAGTTTGCCTGCTGTGTCACTTCCTGCCTGCATCTCTACTACATTTCCCAGAATCTTCCTTGACTCCTAGTCCCACCTAACCTGCTGCCTCATTGGCCAAACAGTGCTTTACTTATCATCCAATAAGACAAACACATACACAGAAGCACTTTCCCCACCATTACTCCATCCTCCACCAAGTCGACCATTAAGATGAACCACCACACTGACTCATTTTACAATAAACAGAAACGTTTTCACACCAATCTAAATTCATCTGGATTTCCCAGAATGGAGCAAATGCGCAGATTGCACTTGGTTAGACTCAGCACTTGACAAAGCAAGCACATGTTCACTGTTCTGGATGACCACACCCCAAGTGTCCTGAGAGTCCTGTCACCCACACACCAAGCCATGCTGGGTGCGTTGAAGGCCCTGTTCTGTGGTGATTCTCTTTAGTAGGTGCCCTGGCAGCTTCATTCTGTCTTGTAGTTTAATATGCCTAACCCTGTGCATAAGGAAATAAATAGTCTTTGGCTGGGGGTCATGTACCCCATTATTCCTCCTTTGTATTACAGCTACAGGACTATGAGATTCAGGGAGCTCTCTTGTTTGTCTTTGGTCTTATGTATTTGTCATACTAATTATGAATTTCATTTTGAGATGACTCTACAATGGTGGCATTAGTTCTGACGGGGTTGGCAATTCCTCATTTTGGAGCATTAAATGAATGATCATTAGTCAAAAAGTTCTTTGACTTTTCTGGCCTCTGCTGCCACTCTGGAAGTGTGTCAGTGGACCTGAACTGCCCATTGTCACATACCACAAGAGGACAGGGATCCCTGCTGGTGTGGAGTTCTATATGAAAAGGAGCCTGGGCTATTGTGGCTGTCAGAGTAGAGTCTGCTTCCTTCTTCCCTGCCTCTGAAAAACAATCCAGGAATAATGATGCGTACACTCCAAGCACAGTTTTGCCCCATTGCACGTTCCCGGCATAAATTAACTAAATGGACATCTTCTTGAGAAGTGCCATGACATCACAGGCTTCTTGAGGGCCACCCTTGGCACACAGACCTTGGCATCTCACATGCCAGGTGAGCAGTGCATTTAATTGGAGGTTGTATGATTTGAATATGACTAAACTTAAAGGAAAAAAATCTAGGGAAAAAAATCACTTGAATGGAAATCCTTCCTGTGAGGGAAAAACCTGAACCTAACTGTTGTAAATCTGTGGGAAGACCATTAGGTGGATGGTAGTAAATGGGTTTTCATTTTCATAGGACAAAAAGCAGCAAGGTTCAGAATAACTTAACCCAAGGCATGGCTGCCTGGCTTTCAGTATTTGAAACATTCCTTCCTTTCAGTCCTGAAAACAGAACCCAGCACCCAAGGGGCTCTGCCTGTCCCATCCCCTCTCCTGCCTATGCAACTCTCTCCTTACTTATAAGAATCCTAGAGAAAAAAAAAGATTGAGAAATGCGAAAGAAACATTTTCCTCCCATGGCCTCTTCAGCATGTTTAGTAATGACAACAAAGAGATTCACTTGTTCTTGGAAATTTGAATATGTCCAACACTAAAGTTGCCAAGAAAAATGTGTCCTGGGGAAGGACACTGCCCTTGATATTTTGCGCCATGTCTTCTCCTTGGTGACAAAATAGTTTTTGCAGTGTCTTCTAATTTTCTCGAATGTGGAAAGAATCAAAAGGCATCTTTGTCTTTTGATGATCAGTAGAAAGGGTGAGGGTAGCGTGGACACGGGAGTCAAAGCACTGTTCTCTGTGATACACAAGCAGATGAAAGGGCATCGCCTGCATTGCAGAGCCCTCTATCAGACTTAAGCATAGATTTTTTACTTGTGAAATACAAAACCTTTCCATAACAACTGGAGCTGAGCACACAATAGCCCTGCCAACAGCCTGAGCCAAATCCAATAAAATAAAGGAAGATGTTTATGGCATTTTATCCTGTGTCCCAACAGAGCAGCCTGCTGCCACCCAGACATTCGCGTGCGTGCAGCTATTGTCCACCCTAATGGCTTCATAAGACAAATCCTCAGGAGGAAAATAGCCACCTGGAAATGGTTCCAAGAAAAATACGACTTCATAAAGGTTGGTTGCAAATCCCACTATGAAGAGAAGAGCAGGCATCACAATTAGGGTGTGTATTCGGGCAATGCCACTGGAGGTTTTCCACAGCCTCAAAGAATGAGTTTCTTCATTGAAATGCTAGTGAGGCATGAAACTAAGCAGGGCTGTGGACCAGAATCAGGCCAGGTATATGTGTGTGTGTGTGTGTGTGTGTGTGTGTGTGTGTGTGTGTGTGTGTGTGTGTTTCATCCTGCTAAGAAGTGGAATGGTTATGCCCTCTTTAAATTTGATGGAGTAGGGGACTGAAGAGATGGCTCAGTGGATGAGAGAACTTGCTACTTTTGTAAAGGACCTGGGATCAGTTTTCAGCACCAGTATTAGGTGACTACAACTGCCTGTAACTAGATAACTCTAGTTCTAAGATATCCAGTGACCTCTTCTGGCCTCTGAAGGCACTTGCACACAGTGTTGAGCACACAAACAAGCAGGTACACACACACACACACACACACACACACACACACACACACTAGAGCTGTTAATATAACAAGGGATATGTGGCTTATTTTAGAGAGTTGGAGAACAGTCCAGAGACGGCAATGGGTTGAAAATCTACAGGGATTTGAAAAGCAAATGAGACAGGTGGGGCCGTATCACAGGAGACTAGGAATGCAGCTGGATGAAAATGTGACAGGAAATATTCACAATGAAATGGCATCTGGAAGCATCTGGGGGTACCCTGAACAGACACAGTCCGCACGTAGAACATACCTCAAGAAGGAGGTATTTTTCTGCCTCTAAAGATTTTTTAAAGATGTATTTTAAAAACACAGTAAAACCTCATTTTCCTTTTGGTATATAGTTCTATTATCGTCTGTGTGTGTGTGTGTGTGTGTGTGTGTGTGTGTGTGTGTGTGTGTGTGTGTGTGTGTATGTGTGTGTGTAATTACCATCAAAATAAGAATCCAGACTAGCTCCATTCCCCCGACACAAACACACACACACACATCCCCATGCTAGCCTTTATACTCAAAGCCTTTCCTCCTCCGTTCTGTGAAGTTCTGGTCTGTGTCGCATCATTTCTGCCTTCTGGAGGGGATGAATGAGCTATACAGCATGGGACCTTTCAAGACAGGCTTCTTTCACTCAGCGTGATACCTTTGAGACTCATCCACATTGCTGTGTGCATTAATAGTTCATCCATTTTCATGGCTGAGTCCAGAGCATATAAGACTTGTGAGTGACACATCATGTCCACCTGCTGGGGACATCTGAACTTTTTGTATTTGATTTCTAGGAACAGAACTTCTGTAAACACACCTACTAGGTCTTTGTACAAACATAGCTTTGTACAAACTTTCACTTCCTTAGAATAACACTCAAGAAGGTGTTACTGGGTCAATGTAAGTGTATGCCCGACTCTACATACAGCTGCCAAATGTCTTCCAGACCAGCTACTCTATTCTACATTTGGACTAGCAAGACAAGCAGCATGTGTGTGCCCCAGTTGCTCTGTGTTCACAAGCTCCTAGTAGTGCCAACATTTTCCCTGTTAGTCATTCTAATGCAATAGGATACTGTATGTGACCCACTATGGACAGCTATAGACTGCATTTCCTTAGCAGCTAATGACTCTGAAGCTCCTTTTGTGTAGCACAAAAAATAAAAGACCCAGTAACTGATATTGGGGTTCAAACTTCAAGCTGAAAATCAGAAAACAAAGTAGCTGGGTACTAGCTCTTACCTCAGACTGAAAGGCGATCCTGACTCCACCAAACCTCAGACTGCTGCCTCTCCTCAGCGTGGCTGGATAATCCTGAGACTTCAATGTCTTCCTTTCCTCAATGTGGCTGGAGAATGAATGCTCGATACTGAGACCTTGCTCTTGTCTTATATCCCTCCCTATTGCTGAGATTAAAGGTGTGATCCCAGGTGCTGGGATCAAAGGCATGAGCTCTGTTACCTTCCACTCTTGTGTAGGCCATGGTGGCCTTGAACTAACAGAGATCTGACTACCTCTTAATCCTGAGTCCCGAGATTAAAGGCATATACCACCACTACATAGCTTGAGACTGACTTTGCTTTCTGAATCCTCGGGAAAGCCTCAATAAATCATAAATAATATATCAGCACACTATTGTGTCCTATTTATGATCTCTAATTCTTCTTAGCAAAGTCTGCACTTTGTCCTTTTAAAAATTATGTTGTCCCTCTTCTTAAAAATTATTTATTTCTATACATATGGGTGTTTGGATATCTCATACACATGAGTGTGCATGAATGTGTCTGTTCCACATGTGTGTCTGGTATCTACAGAAGTCAGAGGAGGATGTGGGATCCCCTGGAAATGGAGTCACAGATGTTTTCAAACCACCCCATGCATGCTGGGAACCACCAGTCCTTGAGGAAAGCAGCCAGTGCTCTTAACCACTGAGCCATTTCTCCAGCCCCTACTCATCTCCACAGTTCTTTTCAGATTCTGGTCTTGTCCGTTGGTATGTATCTGATTTACAATATTTTCTCCCAGCTCCCTTTTAATAGTCTTCTGTGGAAAGGTTTGAATTTTGGTTAACTTCAATTTTTTTTCCTTTTATAGTTCCTTTTGGTGTTTAAGAGCTATTTTACTACAACCAGGTTCCAAATATTTCCTGTTTCTTCTAGAACATTCATAGCTTCATGCTTTACATCTAGATATACATCTAGATATATGTTATTCTGAACATAAAATATGAGATTCAGATCAAAAGGCTTTAGTGTGTTTCTGTAAATATACAACTGTTTCCACACTGTTTGCTGGAGACACAATCCTTTCTCCACCCAAGTTTCTTTAGCACGTTCATCAAAATAAAATGGCCACACATGTCCACTTCTACACTCTAGATTCTATCCACTTATCCCTTTGTCTAGCCTGCATCAATACCATACTGTTTTGGATTAATATTGCTTCCTTCAATCTTAATTTTTTAAGTAAACAATTCTTTTCTTTGTTGTCAATGTGACCTCATTAAACCAGTTTACTCTTGAACTCACAAACCTGTTCAAAATTGTTCTAATTATTCTACTTTCTTTTCTTCCCATACAAATTTCAAAATCACTGGCCCATATCTGTAAAAAAGACCATATTTTGTTGAGGGTTAATGATACATTATGAGTCATGAGACCTGCCTGCCTTCCTTGTGCTATTGAATCTTCCAGCCTAGGAATACTGTATGTTTTTTATTCTTTTCATAAGATTATGATGAATTGTGATTTTTTTATATAGAGAAAAGCCATATGAAAGACTGTCCTGTACTCAGGGGTGGAGTAAGAAAGTGCCCAGCAATAGCGAGTTTTCAGCCACAAGGACATATGACTTCCTACAAATGGCTTGACTGAGATTGTGTGCCACTTCTAACTGAACTGTAGCCACTAAATTCAACCTTTTCCCCACAAACTGTTTTTCTAGGCAGATGTTATATGATTTGCCCACCCCATGGTGCTCTGCTGAGATCTGATTCTGTTGGCTTCACACCTCTCCTAACATGTGATTCCTACACAGACATGAGAATTCTCTGCAACCTTAAAAAATTACACTGAAGAGATTAAAGCTAGCGTTTCCATTTTTTGTTCTCTTTTGTTGATTCCCTATGATTTACAGGGAAAGAATGGGACAGTGCTAAGTTTCTGGGCACATTTTTATAAAAGAAGACCATGAAATAGGATGAGATTGTAGGTAAATATAAAACACACCCTCTGTGAAAGAAGTAGGGGGCAGCAAAAGCTAAGGATGAACAGCCAGTGTTCTGAGCCCACTTTTGGTCCCAGAGTTCTAACGGTTCATGTAGCTGGCTTATGCAGGATGGGTTAACCCTGTGGTAGTCAGATCTGGATGCCCTCTCTGAAGCCCATGTGAAGGGCCCTCAGTGAGTAGAGTGGAGCCCCATACTTGCTCTGAATACTTCTGTAATGGTGCAGCGTCCACTCTACTGGTAGAATAATTTCTTTTATTTAGAATGGTTATACTAAAATAATCTGATTTATAGATTTACTGTTTATATGACAGAGACAATTTTCAAAAACTTGCATAGAATGCCTGGTAATAAAAGATGTTTCAAAGCCGCTTTTAACTATGCTTAACTCACCGACAAGCTTCACCTTCCTTACCCATTCTGCTCTGCACAACAATGCCAGTGGCCCACACGGACTGCACACATTTCATGGGAGGCAGGGAAGCTCACTCTCCATTGTTTAAAGGAAGCTGCTGGCTGTGTGAATCCAGAGAGCAGGAGGGGGTTGAATATGATCACTCTCATTCTAGTCTGGTACAGGAACATATTGAAAACCTACCGACCACTGAGACTCCTGGTGTAAAGAAGCTGACCCTACAGAGAAAGAAAAATGTATCACTGTTGAAGTAACTTAAAACTTGTCAGCAGTAGGCAACAAGATACAGAAAACTGACAAGATTTTTACTTGTGTGAGAAAAGAAAAACTGAAGAACTAAAATTAATGTAAGAGGAGGGGGCTGTCAGAACCAATCTTACAAAAATGAAAAGCATTATACAGAATTTTCCCAAAGAACTGCATACCAAATTTTGGCTAACTTAGATGAGTTCTACATGTTGCTAAAAAAGGAAAACAAAACAACAACAACGAACAAACAAACAAACAAAAAATGATGTAAACTGGGCAGGCAAGAGGACTCAGTGCTTTAGAAAGCTGCCTGCTCTATTGCAGAGAACCCAGGCTGGTTCCCAGCATCCTCGTGGTGGCTCCTAACTGCCAGCAGTGCCAGTGTCAGGGATCTGATGCCCTCCTGTGGCGTCCAAGGGCTCCTGCATGCATGTGATACACACAAACTCACACAGGGAAACAACACATAAAGAAAGAAAGAAATCTTTTTAAAGAAAGGTATAAACTATCAAAATGGTACAAGAAGCTAAAGAAAGTTTGAGAAGATTTACATGAAGTGAAAAGACCCAATGAGTAACTTTAAAACTTCCACGAAGAAAAACAGGTCCAGATGATACCACTGGTGGATTCTGATTACTTACTTAAAGTAGAATGAAAACCAGTCTTCCATAAACTTCCCAAAACAGAGGAGAACAAATGACTTGAATGTATTCTAATGAATCCAGTATTACCCTGATGCCAGAAAACAGCACTGAAAGAAAATTAGACATTGGATATCCATTCAAACAAAGACATCAAAACTTCAAAAACACAAGACTGGTCTAACACTGGAAAGTCAGTCAATGAAATATTACTGTGAATTAAAGACAAAATCCACATGACTACTAGAATTTGGTAAAGATATAGTAACCTTTCATAATAAAAATACTCAAGAAACTAGAAATAAATGAGAATGTCCTCAACCTAATAAGTGATCTATGTAGACCCAGAGCTAGCATCCTGATGAGAGATTGGAAGTGTCATCCTTAAGACCAGGAGAAGACAAGTGTGTCTACTCCTGTGTTTCCTACTCAGCATCGAACCAGAGGGTTTAATGAAGCAATCAAGAGAATTTATAAACAAAAAGGGTTCAGATTGGAGAAGAGAAAATGGTAGGTGCATAATTTCATATATAGAAAATCCAAATTCACTAAAAAGATATTAGGACTAATAAATCCAGATATGGTTGCAGAACACAGGGCTATATAGACATCTGTATATCTATATTCTTGAAACAAAAAATCCAGGGGAGGGAGAGAGGGAGCGAGAAAGAGAGAATAGCAAAAGAGAATTAAGGCCAGATATGGATATGGCTAGCACTCAAGGCAGAGACAGGCATCAGATCTCTGATTTCAAGGCCAGCCAAGGCTACATATGAGACCTACCTCAAAAAAAAAAAATAGCACCAACAAATTTAAAAAAGAAGTATAAGATGCGCCAAAAACTACAAAACAATATTGAAAAGCTTAATGACCTAAATAAATAGAAAGGCATCCCTTGTTCATGGGCTGGAAGATTTAACATTGCTACAATTGGTGATAATCCCCAAAGTTACAGAACGGTTCAGACAAGTCACGCCTCCCAGTATCAAGTGACTGCAACATTGAAAACACTATGGTTCTAGTATAAAGACAGATCAGTGATAAGAATGCAAAATACAGAAATAAATCCTTAACTTCATGATCAAATGATTCATGACGGAGGTACCAAGACACTTCAGCCTAAGAATAGTCTGTCCAACAAATTAAACCAGAGACACTGGGCATCTGAATGAAAACCAATAAATGTGGGCCCTTCCTCACATTCTACATAAAAATTAAGGAAAAGCAAAGCACCTCTGTTGGCCTCTGGCCTCCACACACGTGCACATGTGCCCTCATATAGAACAAACACAAACACTACTCGAAAACACAAACATCATTGGTGGTCACAGAAGCTCAAAAAAATGCAAACTAAATCTTTATGTGGACAAAAAATACAGTGTATTTATACATGCAGTGATGAAATGATACCTGCTACAACCCAGAAAACCCTAAAGTCATATTTAGTGAAAGAAACCACAAAGATACCACACATTTCATGATTCCATTTATAGGAAATGTTCAGAACAGACAAATCTAGAAAGATTTAGGAGGCTGGGGCCGTCCTAAAGTTGTATTGTGCTGTTGCTGACCTGTAGCTCAGTTGGAGTGCTTGCAGCATGAAGCCCTGGGTTGCAGCCCCAGTACCGCAGTAACCAGGCGTAGGGGCAAAGCCTGTAATCTTAGCAAATGGGAAGGTGGATGCCTGAGGAGCAGAGGGGCAAGGTCATAACGAGTTCAAGGTCAGCCTGGGTTACATAAGACTGTCTCAAGATGATTAAAATGATAAAAATAAATCATTTAAACCAGCTATGAGTTAGAAAACGCTCCAGAAAAGGCCTATGACAAGAATACTTCAATTGTCTTTTATTTTAGATAGTTAAAAAAATATAAAGACTAAGTTCAAATGCAGACATAGCTGCTAAGGTGAGGATGTTCAGAGTCTCCTGTTTCTAGTGCGGCTATTTCTGCTGCTTCATCTCCTTTGCTGTAGTGCCCTCTGCAGGATGCTGATGGAGACTTTTTATTCAAAACTTCTGCCTCTGGAGAGCCACTTTCAGAAAACAAGGTGCAGAGACATTCAAATCAAGTTAAAATCCCCGAGTTAAAAAGAAATTTTTTTTAAAATACCTGTTCAAAAGCCGGTGGTTGTGGTGCACGTTTTTAATTCCAGCACTTGGGAGGCAGAGGCAGGCGGATCTCTGTGAGTTCAAGGCCAACCTCATCTACAAGAGCTAGTTTCAGGGCAGCTAGGGCTACACTGAGAAACCCTGTCTCAGCACACGCACACACACACACACACACACACACACACACACACACACACACACACACCACACACCACACACACGTCCAAGAAAGAACTAATCTAAAACACACAACTTTCTAACGTGCTTTGCAGGCTTAGCACCCAGGAGTCATGAGCTGCAGCACCTATTGTTTATACACACAGGACTGAGGGGCCATGTGTGTAGTACAGCAACATATCCATATCCAACATCAACAAACCAGAAACCAGGCCCTGTCCCGAGAGGCAGCACCAGAGCCCAGCACAGAGTGGGCCCAATGATGATGCTACGCTCTGTGGTCCTGAACTCTAACCCTGTGCTGTTGTGTAAAGGCCACAGGCAGCACTTACCTGCCATGTGTAGAGCCATGGAACTTTGGGGGAGAAGCACCGCTGATGCCCTACTTCCTACCCTCAATAAACACAGTCACACAGGAAGAAAACCAACAATGAAATTAACCTGTGTTAAAGTCTCCTCAGAGCGGGGAGACAAGCAAAGGAAAAAGTCCATTTGACCAGAAGCAGAGCTTTAAACTGGGCTTGAATAGACTGGAGTGAAGGGGGGTGGTCTAAATGAAGAACCGGGCAACACAGCATTTCCCAGGTGTGGTCAAGGGAAAGAGCCCCAGCTCGTGGCTGTGGAGGCTGCCAGACGCTATCAACAAGGCAGGAGCCATGTGTGGGGCAGGGCTCTTCTCTTTCCATCCTGTTCCTCTTAGACTTCACTTTAGTCGCTGCTGTTGTGTGACCACGTGCACCCTCTATCAGTGACTGCTGCTCCTCAAGCCAACAGGTTCAATTTGCTCTGAGCTAATTGTGAAACTGAGAACTGTACTCTGCCAGAATCTCGCAAGCACAGATTCCCAACAGGCTGAGTAAAATACTAACAGGAAAGAAAACCAGACTAATGAAGTTAACACTAGACATCGTACAGAGAGCACTTAGGCTGTCCCAATTCTTAGGAGTCCAACTGTTTCCTCCTAAAACATGTGGAAACTGAAGACCAGGCAAGTGTGGACGCTTCCACCTTACAGACCTACCAAGGAAGCACAAACCTAGGAGCCTGAGTCTGAGCCTGAGACCATGACGCCTCCCTGCCCCAAGCTGTGGAGCCAACACAGGACACGGGCAGCAAGTGCCACATGAGAATGTGGCAGCCACACAGATGTGTTGATAGCATACCCTTCTCACCCCCAGGGAAGGAGGAGGAGTTCTGACAAGGTCAAAAGCAGGCCTCACCCATGAGCTAGTTGGTAAACACTGGGCCTTCCACAGAGGAGCCTGAGAGCCTAACCATGTTGACGGGAGTATTTGGGAAGTGATTTCTGCTTTCAGCCTTTCCCACCGAGTCAGATGGCTTCCAGGTGGTTTCCTGTACAGGGACCAGTTACATCTGAGGCCCATCTCTAAATTTTGTGGGAGTCTGGGAGAGTTGGTGGTTAGAGCCCCAGTGCCCATGGTAATTCATGAATTTACTTAGAGCTGGATCCAGAGTTGGCAGAGGATGTACGAGCCAAGATGTCATAGGTGTGTGGCCTCGGCTGAGCATAGCGCCCACCCTTGCTGACTTCCAGCAGCACTTGGTTCTCATCCCAACCACTTTCTGCCTTCAGTCAACTCAACCTCTTTCCTGCCCAAAGTGCCAAGAGGCTGTTGCCAAGCTGGAGACCTAAGAGACCTAAAGCACAAAGCTGTCCTAACAAAGAACAGAAGGGATGACATGCCAACCTAACCCAAACAGCCACTCTAACCGATAAGGTTAGACATGGAAATGAGCCCACAGCCTAGAACCCTATAGCTAGTAAGGGTAGTAAGTCAGTAGTAAGGGTACAGTCATTCAAGGGGGAGAGGCCTGGGGTCAGGAATAACTGCAGACCCACACTGCTAGCCAGAGAACAGGTCACATTGATCCCTGATGCCCACATCTATGAGGAGCATAGTAAGCCCGCCTAAGCCACTTGCTGGGCTGAAGGACATCACTCCAGTTCTGACTACTTTATTGTGAGATTCCATTTCTAATGTTGTTCTCACCAGGTTACTGCAGTCTTCAAGTGCTAATCCACTTGCAGGCCACCATGGTGGCAGCATTACAACCAACACCCAGGCCTTTGGGGCTTAGGTGACTGAGGTCCACGTCTGGGAACAGCTCAAGAGTTGAAGGCACAGGGACAATACTATGCTGGGACAAATCCTCATGGGAGGGACATTACAATTGAAGTCTCTATTTTTCAAAGTAAAAATTGCTCAGCCATTTTTCTGAAGAGTAAATGTGTTGCCCACCCCTTAAACTGCTAAATACATTTAATATGTATCACTGAACATGTGCAAGGATTGTACTGAATTGCTTCACAAACGCAAATTATTGCAATCAGTATCTTGTTTTCTACTTCTAAATTCAAAGGCAAACTATTAACACAAGACTGCTACTCTTGCTATTATCACACGTCCTAACAAAACCACATTTCCAGATGGACTGCCAAAATTAGTCAAGTAACTCCTAAGAAACACCACCAAGATTGACATGCCAGAAATTCACAGAAATGCGGATGATATTAAACAGAGGATGCATACACTCAAATTTACCTTTTCTAGGGAAATGTGAGTAGCTTTGTTTACAGTATGGCTCAGTGAGGCCATTCTGAAAACAGTAAGACAGCTGGGTTGTTAGCCTGTCAGCATACTGATTAGTCCTCAAAGTCAAATGGAACACACTTAGGATTTGTGTGTGATGGCGGACGGGAGGCGCGCGCGCGCGCGTGTGCGTGCGTGTGTGTGTGTGTGTGTGTGTGTGTGTGTTATGTGCTGGGCCTGACAGGAGAAGACTGTTAATAAATTAAGCAGAATATTTAAACCCACAAGGCATGAGTAATGACGAACTTGGTCAGGGGGACACACAGCCCTGAGATGACAGCTGATTGTCTTTTCAGCTGCTCTGTCTACTCCATTAGAATAAAGGAGACTAGTATTTAGAGATGCATGAGTATCCGGCCAACTCATAATGGAGCTGATTTGACTGTAGGCTGTCTGCAGACACAATTATCAAACCGTGATTCCACGGACCAGCACTAGCCTCTTTACTTGACACTGAACTACTCGGGGCATGGCAGAGGGACCTATGAGCTCAAAAGAGATGTGGGCTCCAATCCAGATAGTAATCAGACTGTCCAGGTCAAAATGGCAGTGACCCAGGATTCACCTCAGCAGGTGGGTGGGGACCACAGCAAGCCCCTTCCTGAAAAAATGCAACCCACTCACCACTTAAATACATACTCTTGCGAAAGAAAATATCTATATATACAGATCTATATATACAGATCTATATATACACCTTAGCCATGACCACAGCCTGAAGACCCAGGGCTCAGTGCATACGTGGCCTGAGGGACAAATGGCTTCCTGAGGACTTCTGAACTCTACAGAGAGGTGGTTCTGAAAAATGTCAAACAAGGCAAAGTACACACTGCTTCAGTTCTGCACACAAAGGGCATCCCTTATGAGGATGGTATGACCAGCCTCCATCTGAGGGCTGCCTGTTTCATGCAAGGCACTGAGCTAAGCACCCAGAAAGCTCCGGGTGTGGGACTCCTCAGCAACCTCACCTGACCTCTAAACTCTTCATTAATAATAGGCCAAGGAAGGCCATTGTTACCGCAGAGTATGTGAGGAATCCATGGCATGCTAACAGCAAACAGTCAAAGAAACCTCAAGAATTGTTTACAGAGGAAATTTGTGATGACCGAATCTGCTTAGTATCAGAGAACATGGATTTGTGTTGTTCCTTCGTGTGCTTCTTAAGTTTTTCTAATTTATTATATTTTTCCAAACTTAAAACCAGAAGCCCAGGCCCTTTCCTTCAGAGTTTTGGGAAGTACTGCTTTCTGGAAACTTCCAAACTGAGCAACTTGGAAACCATTCCCAGAAGAGTGGCCAGTGCCTCAGCAGCCCTCAAATATAAAACTGTCCTCTTTTCTTTCCTTCATTCCTCTTTCACAGTGCTCTGCATTTCCCTCCCTCCCCTAAGCTCGGGGAAGATAAATGCACTTTCCTTCAGCCTTCTAAGGTTCAACTTCGCCTGTGACCTACAAAGGCCCAGTTCCCTGGGTGGAGTGAAACACACACACACACACACACACACACACACACACACACACACACACACACACGTATGTATGTCTTCTTCTGCACTCTCCAACAGAGTGAATTGAAAACCCCACCCCTGGCTAAAAGGAACAATTGACTTGTACCTGATGCCCCAGGAGCTCAAACACTGTATTTGGAGCAGCCCTGGCAGGTGACAAGGTACACCTCCCACGTGTGGAAGTAAAATGTCCACTGCTGCAACCTGTGGGTGATCTGCTCCAGCAAGTGCAGCCTTGAAGGAATGCAGCAAGGGGACAGAGGCATGGTCACATCTGCTCCAGAGGGGTGAGTGCAACGCACCCCTAAAAATGTCCACGTTTGTCAAAAAAGTTAGATACTTGGGGTTCAGATCTCAAAATAACATCAGGCCTTGGGGACAAATAGAGGGCTGTGTGGGCCCTGCCAATTCTGAAGACTTGAGAGTTTCTGGCGTGGCAGTCTACATTTTGATCCCTAACTATTCACTGACAGTCAAGCCACTCTATGTAGCCATGAGGGGAGAGAAAATGAGCCACCTGAATGGGGGCAACGCAACAGGGTCTTTCTGGACTTAAAGAGAACTCTAGTAGTAGACCTGTCCTGGTGCTCCTGATATAATCCATGAGTTTAGTCTGTTCATGAATGAAAAGGAAGGAATAGCCCTGAGAGTCCTAAGCCAAAACAAAGGACTCTAGCCATGGCCAGCATATTGGTCTGAACAGTTAAACATTGTGGCATCCAGATGGCCATGCCTGTGGGCACTGGCCACCACTGCTGTCTTGGCTGAGGAGGCAGACAAACTGACTATGAGACAAATACTGAACTTTGAGGTCCCGCATGTAGTCATGGCCTTGGTGTATGCATGCTGTGCTAACAGGTTCCCAGGTGTGAAACCTGAATCCTCCTGGAAGTTGTCAGAACATTAAATCTAGCCCAGCCAGGATTCCAGATGGTGGCTGCATTGAAACTATGAGCAAAATCTGCCCTGACCTCACAGATCAGCCTCTCCTTCCTCACAGATCAGCCTCTCCTTCCTCACAGATGACCAGCCTTTCCTTCCTCACAGACGACCAGCCTCTCCTTCCTCACAGACCAGCCTCTCCTTCCTCACAGACCAGCTTCTGCCTTCCTCACAGACCAGCCTCTCCTTCCTCACAGATCAGCCTCTGTCTTCCCCACATATCAGTTTCAGCTTTCCTCACAGATCAGAGGCTGCAACTAGAATGTAAATAATAGAGTCAGGTGTCCTCCTGAAGGGATGGTCAGCCTAGTGGGTCAAATCACTGTTCCAAATCAGAGCTCTGACTTAAGCAAAGGACAGAAAGTAAACTTCTACAGAAACTCAAGGTGTGCTTTTACCATCCTTCATATACATCGGACCCTCTAAAGAGAAAGAGGACTTCTCACTACATGACGAAAGGCTATTAAGAATCAAACTGCAGTTTGGTGGGCAGAGGCAGGTGGGTCTCTGAGTTTGAAGCCAGCCTTGCCTACATAGAGAGTTCCAGGATAGTCAGGACTACACAGAGAAACCCTGTCTAAAAAAACAAACACACAAACAAGAATCAAACTTCAATCCTACGATAACTCCTGGAAGCAGTCTGGGATGCTTCCTTTATCATCTACTGTCAACACCAGAAGGGAGATCCTATAACCAAAGGAAACCAGAGGGACGAGCAAGAAAAATAAACAGTTATGACAATGACTTCTCAAGCTCTTTCTGGCAAAAATTTTAATGGTTCCAACTTTTCTTGAGTGCTCAAATTATACTAAGGAGGCTCTTACTTGGATAAAAAGGGATAGGGTACCAAGAGCTCGGATAGATAATGTCATTTTCCTGATAGACACCCCTTCATCCCAAGCCACTTGGCCTATTCCCAGGCTCATCAACAGCGTGAGAATACCCATGTGGTCAAAGCAGCAGCATTAGTAAACCAGTGTTACTCGGTGGTAGCCAGTGTTACTACAGATTCCCCACACTTTGTAGGAATATAACCTAGAGATGCTCATAACAGTGCTCAAAGGGGCCTCACTGCTACCAGGAAAATGGGACTGAACAAAGCTCATCTGAAGACCTGGATATGGATTTTACTGTAGATACACACTCAAGAACAAAGAGGTTCAGCCCACCAGAACATTACAGCTCTGGAGGGAAAGGTACCCTGAGTGGCAACCCTGCTCCTCTCCAAGAGAGAGCAGCCACAGTTGAGATCTGCTCCACTCTGCTAAGAGAGTCTCCCAGCAGAGGTGTCTGTTGCTTCTCTGCTCTTCTCAGGTGAAAGAAGGTCTCACCCAAAACTCAAGAGATTTACTTGGGAGGGAAGAATCCAGGAGAGTGGCAGCCTCTGCCAGGGTGGAAAATGGCAGCTGCCAACTGAGCAGGCACAGGACTTATATAGGGCTTTGTAGGAGCAGGGTTTTTCCAGGGTGAAGATTTCAGGGTAGAAATTGGTCAGATTTCAATCCCTGAGTTGAATAAACTCAGAAATTGGCTGGATTTCCTGTTCAGGGATTGATTGGTTTTCCTACTCAGGGGTGGGTTTCTTTGGCTCTGGTTTCAGGGCCAGGGAGTGTTTCTTTCACTGGCTCTGGTTTCAGGGTCAGGGTGGGTTTCTTTGGTTCTGGTTTCAGGAACAGTGTGTGATTCTATCTCTGGCTCAGGTTTCAGGGCTAGGGTTGGTTTCTTTGGCTGTCCCTTTTACCTTAAGTAACAAGTGTTTTGCTGACTGAAATCTTATGGACTATGGACACCTGCATCAGCTAGGTCATAAAACGGAGCAGACTTCATGGCTGAGATTATACAAGGACATTCGAGAGTCCTACAAATTAAGTGGCATTTACATATGGCCTATCAACCACAGAGATCAGGGAAAGCTGAATGCAAGAACCAAACCCTAAAACCAGCTTTAAGCAAACCTGTCAGGGAGCCTGAAAACTCTGGTCCTCTGTGAGGCCTATTGTTACACTGCAGGTGAGAGGTTCCCCAAGCCAGGGTCAAACTCTTGCCCCTTGAGATTCTGTTTCATAGCAGACCCCTTCTCCTCATAAAGGTATCCAGACACAGAAGGGAGATGGGAAATCTAAAAATCCACACCCAGTTACTACTCTAGCCACTACCATACTCCAATCACATCAATGGCTTCCAGAGAGAATCCCTATGTCCTTGAGCAGTCTGGTGTACCCATGCAGACCAGGAAATTTTGTATAAGTAAAAGACTTGTACATGACACTCCCCAAACCCAAGTGGAAGGGCTCATACTCTGTGCATCTAACCATTTCTACAGTGTAACAATAAATCTTTGCGCCAAGCTGCCCGAGCTCCGCCCAAAATAACACACAGAGATTAATATTAGGTACAATGCTGTTGGCCGATGACTAGGATTTCTTAATATATATGTTTTATAAAGACTTATCGAGGATGCTGGCGGAATGAGTCCTCTTTCCCGGATCACATGGCAGCTCCACAGAGAAGAGAGGAGGAGGAAGAGAGCGATTTCCTGCTTGTCCCTGCTTATACTCTTAGTCTGCCTACTATGTCACTTCCTGCCTGGATCACAAGACTTCTCTTTACTACATTTCCCAGGATCCTCCTTGAGACTCCCGCCTAACTTGCTTCCCTATTGGCCAACAGTACTTTATTTATCAATCAATAAGACAAACTTATACATAGAAGAACTTCCCCCATCACTACAGCTTTGAAAGTTACAGGTATAGACATCTGGATCCATAACTCCTGAGTGAGGACTACTGCCCCAAATGAATGACCAGGCAGGTAGACTATAAGAGGAGATCATGAGAGCCCCCTTAAATCCATCACCCTGCTTTCACCACATCAGAAGCTGGTCAGTCTATGCATGGATAAAACGGGAGTAATCTATAGCCTTATCCCAGTCACAAATGTGGGAGCTTACTGGTCTACCTATGGCAGAAGCTTGAATTGGGTGAGAAGCCCCTGTTAGCATTGCTTTAATTTTCATGGGTAGGATTCTTTGCCAGCATTTAGTGTGGCAATAGTCTGTCTTTTTGCAGTAACTGTTTGGGCTTCACTAAGTCCTGATTTAAATGTAAATAGATCCAGATGTTATCTGATGGCATTCCTAGCTTCTGGGTTGGTAGACACTAGTTGTCTGCTAAGTTAATGGGTTTTAAAAGGCTTTTTATCTATTAGTCAAAGGATGTTAATTCTGATGTAGAGAGAGGTGGGCGGGGAATTCAGGGGCTACAGCTAGCCCAAGATACAGACCTGCAGAGTTCTAATGTCTCCACATCACTGCAGTTTTAATGAGTCAATCCATTTTACACACAGCTTCTTTCCAGGAATTCTTATTCACACATTATAGTCATATATATATATATATATATATATATATATATATATATATATGTGTCATTTTATAAGCATGATTGTCTTTAAATTTAGTAATTTGTAAACACAGGGCAGGAGTTGCACTGTGCCATTCCTAACAACTTAGCTGGTATCTGTGGGATTCTCACGTAAAACCAGAAATGGACTCTCTTTAGGCACAAGCCTAAGAATCACCTGGTAACAGTGAGGCCTACAGTCCCTGTCAGAGCTGGCATGTGAGAATCCTTCACCTCAAATGCTAGGACTGTGACAGGCAGACTCAGCCTCTCCTCATCCAAACACACCGTGTTGGGGAAGCCACACCTCCTATGAAGCCATCTTCCCATGTGGCTAGTGCCTATGTCCAAAACGCTCAGATGCATTGTGCATTTTGGCATTAATACCAACACCTATGCACTTATGATTGTGCTTTATAACAGCCTGGACCAAATTGACACTTACACTTTTATCCAGTTCTAACTCCATGCTTCCCTCTTCCCATTTGTGATGCTTATTATTATTATTTTTTATCAACTTGACAGAAACTGAGTCACCTTGGAAGAGGGACCCTCAGTTGAGCAATCACCTTCACCAGATTGGCCTGAAGGCAAGTCTGTGGGGAATTTTCTTGATTAATGATTGACATGAGAAGGCCCAGCCCCTTGTGGGCAGTGCCACTCTGGGACAGGTGGTTGGCTGAGTAAGAAAGCAGGTTGAGCAAGCCGTGAGGAACAGCACTTCTCACTGGCTGCTGCTTCAGTTCTGCCTTGGCTTCCCTTTGTGATGGACCATCACCAGAGAGTTGTAAGATGAAATGACCCCTTTCCTCCTCAAGTTGTTTTTAGTCGGTGCTTTACCACAGCAGCAGAAAAGCAAATCAGAACTCAACTTTATTTTGCTTAATATCAATATTGTATAGCATATAATGATTTCTACCTTTGTGGGTTAAAAACACATGCATTTTGCTTTGAAGCTAATTCACATAATTAAGAATCTGCAACTTGGTTACATGCCATTCTTTATTTCTCCATCCATCCATCTATCTATCTGTGTGGGTTCATTGTGGATATCAGAGGACAACTGGGAGTTAGTTCTCTCCTGCCACCATATGGCTTAGGGGACCGGAACTCAGTTCCTTGGACTTGGTAACAAGTGCCTTTACTGGCTGAGCTGGTCCTGTGTGCCATTCTTTATTAGGTGAGCAAAATGTAAGAGGGAAACCTGTGTTTGAACATTTATACTTGCTCTCATAGTCACTGGATCAGAAAATTTCACAACTGAAACTTCAACTAGCACACCCTAAGTTGAAACACAGGAAATGAAGTTTTACATAAAGTAATATTTACATTCTTCCACTGTTCAATAAAATAATACATTGGCCAACTTTTACTGGTACATGCCTTAGTTGGGGTTCCTATTGCTGTGAAGAGGCACCATGACCATGGCAGCTCTTATAAAGGAAACATTTAATTGGGGCTGGCTTACAGGTCAAGGCTTTATAGTCCATTATCATTATGTCAAGAAGAGTGAGCAGGCAGACACGGTGCTGGAGAGGGAGCTGAGAGTTCTGCATCTGGATTTGCAGGCAGCAGACAGAGACAGTCACACTGGGAGGTATGTTGAGCATCCGAGACTTCAAACCTCCTTCCCAGTCACACACCTCCTCCAACAATGCCACATCCACTCCAACAAGGCCACACCTCCTAATAGTGCCACACCCTATGGATCTATGAGGGAGATTTTTATTCAAACCACCACAGTACATATTTTTTAATATGTTCACAGAGGCAGCATCCAAATGGAAATTGTGTCATACTCACTGGAAAGCTGGTTTGATGCAGGATATTTCAATGTTACTGCTGATGCAAAACTCTCCTACAGGAAACAGGTCTTTGGTAACCAGACAAGCTCACCCTGTGGTCACTCCTGTTTACCTGTTTTCTGGCTTAAAATTTTTGGCAAGCCAGGATTATAGAGAACCAAAACCAAACTATATATGGTTAGTGCTTGGAAATGTTCATAGTTAAAGGAATCTAGTTGTTGAAAATAGTAGGTAATTTTACGCATAAGGACACCAGAACCCAGGGACACTAAGTGGTAACAAAATCCCATGATTCATCAGACATGAAGACTGATTATAAGGCTGCTTCACTTGAGTGACTGTACAGAAGACAGTATGGGCTGTAGAAAGTCCCAAAACCAGATAAACAAAACAGAGCATAAAATTTTCAGACACCCATTAATTTTAATTTTTAATTATAATACTTTTTATTAGTTCAAATTAGGAACAAGCTTGCTTCACATGTCAATCCCTTCTCCCTCTCCCTCCCCTCCCCCAGCCACCCACTGACCCCCTCCCTCCTCCCCCCTCCACTCCCCAGGGAGGGAAAGGCCTTCCATGGGGTCTCCCCAAAGTCCACCACATCATCCTGGGCAGGGCCTAGGCCCTCTCCCATGTGTCCAGGCCGAGAGTGCATCCCTTCACGTGGGATGGGCTCTCAAAGTCCCTTCTTACGCCAGGGAAAAATATTACCACTATCAGGGGCCCCAAAGAGTGTGGAGGCCTCCTCATTGACATTCATGCTCAGGGGTCTGGATCAGTCCTGTACTGGCCTCCCAGACAGCAGTCTGGGGTCCATGTGCTCCCCCTTGTTCAGGCCAGCTGTTTGTGTGGGTTTCACCAGCCTGGTACTGACACCTTTGATCTTCATTCCTCCCTCTCTGCATCTAAGTTCCAGAGTTCAGTTCAGTGTATATCTGTGGGTATCTGCCTCTGCTTCCATCAGCCACTGGATGAGGGCTCTAGGATGGCATATAAAGTAGTCATCAGTCTCATTATAGAAGAAGGGCATTTAGGGTATCCTCTCCACCATTGCCTAGATTGTCAGTTGGTGTTATCCTTGTAGATCTCTGGAAATCTCCCTAGTGCCAGAATTCTCTTTAAACCTATAATGGCTCCCTCTGTTATGATATCTCTCATCCTCCTCTCTATTCTTCCCCCGACTCAACCTTCCTTCTCCTCCATTTCCTCCTCTCCCCTCCAATTCTCCTCCTCTCATTCTTCGAGCTCCCTCTCCCCTACCCTCATGCTCCCAAATAGCTAAGGAGTTCCTGTCCCTTCCCCTTCTCTGGGGTCCATGCGTTTTTCTCTTAGAGTAATTCTTGTTTCCTAGTTTCTTTGGTGAAGAGGATTATAGGCTGGTAATCCTGGCTCTATGTCTAAAATTCATATATGAGTGAGTACATACCATGTTTGTCTTTTTGTGACTGGGTTACCTCACTCAGGATGGTTTCTTCTAGTTCCATCCATTTGCCTGCGAATTTCAAAATTTCGAGATTCCATTACTTTTTTTCTGCTGAGTAGTACTCCATTGTATAAATGTACCACATTTTCTCTATCCATTCTTCAGTTGAGGGGCATCTAGGTTGCTTCCAGGTTCTGTCTATTACAAACAACGCTGCTATGAACATGGTTGAACAGATGTCCTTGTTGTATGAATGTGCATTCTTTAGGTATATGCCCAAGAGATGAATTGCTGGATCTTGAGGTACACTAATTCCCATTTTCCTGAGAAATAGCCATACTGATTTGCAGAGTGGTCTTACAAGTTTGCAGCAATGGAGGAGTGTTCCTTTTTCTCCACATCCTCTCCAGCATAGACTGTCATTGGTGTTTTTGATTTTAGCCATTCTGGCTGGTGTAAGATGGTATCCCAGAGTTGTTTTGAGTTGCATTTCTCTGATGGCTAAGGATTTTGAGCACTTTCTTAACTGTCTTTCAGCCATTTTAGATTCCTCTGTTATGTTTAGAATTCTCTAGTTCTGCACACCACTTTTTAATTTCATTGATTGGTGTTTTGGCGGCTAGCTTCTTGAGTTCATTGTATATTTTGGAAATCAGCTTCTGTCAGATGTGGGGTTGGTGAAGATCTCTTCCCATTCTGTGGGCTGTTCTTTTGTCTTACTGACTGTGTCCTTTGCCTTACAGAAGCTTCTCAGTTTCAGGAGGTCCCATTTATTAATTGTTGATCTCAGTGTCTGTGCTACTGGTGTAATGTTCAGGAAGCAGTCTCCTGTACCAATTCGTTCAAGGGTATCTCCCACTTTCTCTTCTAGAAGGTTCAGTGTAGCTGGATTTATGGCGAGATCTTTGATCCATTTGCACTTAAGTTTTGTGCAGGGTGACAGATATGGATCTATCTGCAATTCTCTGCATGTCCAAATCCAGTTGTGCCAGTATCATTTGTTGAAGATGCTTTCTTTTTTCCATTGTATAGATTTACCTTCTTTGTTAAAAATCAGGTATTCATAGGTGTGTGGGTTAATATCAGGGTTTTCAATTCAATTCCATTGGTCTATCTGTCTATTTTTGTGCCAATACCAAACTGTTTTCAGGACTATGGCTCTATAATAGAGCTTGAAGTCAGGGATGGTGATGCCCCTGGAAGTTCTTTTATTGTACAGGGTTGTTTTGGCTATCCTGGATTTTTTTGTTTTTCCATATAAAGTTGAGTATTGTTCTTTCAAGGTCTGTGAAGAACTGTGTTGGGATTTTGATGGGGATCACATTGAATCTGTAGATTGCTTTTGGCAAGATTGCCATTTTTACTATGTTTATCCTACCTATTCAAGAGCATGGGAGATCTTTCCATTTTCTGGTATCTACTTTAATTTCTTTCTTTAAAGACTCAAAGTTCTTACTGTACTTTTTTGGTTAGTGTTACTCCAAGATATTTTATGTTGTTTGTGGATATTGTGAAGGCTGATATTTCTCTGATTTCTTTCCCATTGCATTTATCATCTGTATATAGTATATAGTAGGGCTACTGATTTTTTTAGTTAATTTTGTATCCTGCTACTTTGGTGGCTTCTCTTGGTTACTACTGGACCTAGATCAGAGAAGTGAAGAACCCCCTTATCCCTATCAAAGCTTCCTGTACACCTGGCTTGGCCTTGTCCCTGTAGCTAGTGTCCTCTATCCTCTCCATCAGTTCCAGGACCTCCCATCTCAAATAGCAGCAGAGAAGCAGCAGACACCTGTGTACAGTGCACATCACATACCACACACATGTTTGTGCACATTCGGTATTCACCACTCAGCCTCAACAATGGTCCTGAAAGGCTGATGGCTCCCACTTCATACATGAGAAAGCTGAGCTCTGAAGGACAGCAAGTGGCACAACATTTTGCTGATTCTCAGTATAGGGCAAAACAAGTCTTTCCTTTCTCGGCTGTCATCCCATTTCTCTGATCCCTTTCACATCAGCACAATCCAACACTTCGATTTGGCTCTGCTTCTGTATTTGTGGTGGTTTGAATACAATTGCTGCCCCACCAACAGGCTTGTGTGTTTGAATGGTCAGTCACCAGGGAATGGCACTATGTGAAAAGATTACAAGGATTTAGTGTGGCCTTATTGGAAGAAGTATGTCATCAGCTTTGTGGCTTCCTAGCTCATGCCAAGCTCATGCCAAACCAAGAGCCTCCCTCTTGGTCTGTGGCTCAGGATGTAGCTCTCAGCTACTCCTTCAGCATCTTGTCTGCCCACATGCAGCCATGCTCCCCACCATGATGATAATATACTAACCTCTGAAACTGAGCAAGCTTCCAATTAAATGCTTTCTTTTATGAGTTGCCTTGGTTGTGATGTATCTTAATAGCAATAGAAGATTGACTAAGACAGAAGTTGGTACCAGGGAGTGGGGTATTGTTGTGACAGGCCTGACCATGCTGTTTGTTGTAGGATTATGCAAGACTTTGGACTAGAAAAGTAGTTGAACACTTTAAGTAGGGCATACCGGGCCATCCTAGTAGGAGCATAGAACAAGGTGATGATGAGAGCAATGTAGATTATAATGACCCAGCTCAAGAGGTTTCAGAGTGGAAGAACATTAGTAAGTGGCCTAGAGACTGATCTTGTGATATTTTGAAGAAAAAACTTGGCTTCTTTCAGCTCTTGTCCAAAAAAAATCTGCCTGAGTCTAGATGGAAGACTTTTGGATTAATGGCACTGGCAGAGACTTCAGGACAGTGGAGTATTGACTGTGCCTTGTGGTTATTAGTGGCCACTCTTCTGCAAGTCCATAATGAAAAGGAGCAATCCAGTAAGCAGCACCCATTCACGGTCTCTGCACTACCTCCTGCCTCTAGGACCCTGCCAGGTTTGAGTTCCTGTCCTGGATTCCTTCTGATGGACTATGTAAGCCAAATAAACCATTCCTTCCTTGATCGTGGCATTTCATTGCAGCAATAGAAACCCCAACTAATACAATATTCTTATTCTCAGCCCAATCCAGTCAAAGCACTCTGGTCTCTCGCTGCCTGTCCTGGTCAGTCCTGAGATGACCACACCTTCAGAAGAGCTGACATGGTCTACCTTCCATTCTCTCACACTGATTCTGCTGAACACACAAGCCTCATCCCTGCCTCCTAACACTCTGTCTGTCAGAAATGCAGTGCTCATGGCTGGGTCCTTTATATGCTCACATCTTAGCTTAAGTGTAAAATACAGATTTAAAGTGGCAGACTTTTGGAAATAAATTAGTTTGCATTCATTTATCCTTTGGCAGTATGCCAGTCATGGGATAACCACTGCTCTTTATTTTTTATGCTTTGACAGGGACCATCCAAGAAACCTTTGGGTGTGCACTCTCTCACCAATACATACTTGCTCACCTGTGGAACAGGCCAGGACCATCCAACAAGCCTCTGGGTGTGCACTTTCTCATCCATGGAACTGGCCAAGAATCATACACTTCTCTCCCAGGGTGGCTGGAGAAATGAAGGCCCAACCATTGTATAATCTAATGCTTTCTAAACAAAATGACCACAATACATACAAGACATTGTGGCAGAAGGTATAAGCTTCTTAAAGCAAACTATTGTCAATGAAAAGCAGTTTTCCCATCAATAATTAAGTACATAAAATCAGTTCTGGAACAGAGCATAAAACAGAAAGAGAAGTGTTTGCCTGTTTCCAATGCCCATGACTGGCATACTGTCAAATATAAATGAATGCAAAAGAATGAATTTCCAAACTTCTGTCATTGTAAAACCCTTCCAGCCAACTGATGACCAGAGTGTAGCTTGCTCACTGGGCCAGTCTTCCACATGGCCTCTCCCTGAACAATAGTGGTCTTGCCTGAACACCTCTTACTGCCTTACACAATTTGTACTCTTCTCGATGTCTCTAAAGTTGCATACATTGCTTATTTTTTTATCTTTAAGGGAAAAAATGTGAACTTGAACACAATCGAATGCCATTCGATTCAGAGTCCGGTATCCTACACCAGCATGCCTCCAATGGCAACTCTTAGCATCTTATAAAATATTCAGCCTGAAGTTTTCCAGAGGGAACACAGTGCCAACACCGAGAAGCCAACCCTGTTGTTCCACTCCATCCATTCAGGAGGTGGAGGAGTTTCTGGTGTAGGACTTCTGGCTGGAGGTTCCCTCTGGCTAGGGGAAGAGATCCAAGTCCAGAATGTTTCCCAGGCACCGTTTCCTCTTAGTTAAAGCAGATGGCAACCTATCACTAGGACTTGAACTCAGGGAATGTCTAGCAAATGTTACACAGTAAGAGTTTTCTTTTGTTTATAATTTTGTGTGTGTGATATGTGTACATGTGTGCACTCTATGTGCACAGGTGGAGCCAGAGGTGTACACCTAGTATTTCCCTCTACTGTTCTCCACCCTAATTTTTGAGGCAGGCTCAGGTTTGCTGCTTTGCCTAGGCTACCTGGCCATCAAGCTCCTGAATTCTACCAGTCTCTTGCCTTCCACCAGCACTAAAGTTGCATGCTCAGCTTTTGTGTAGGTGCTGGATATTTGAACCTTAGTCCTATTGCTTTCACAGCAAGATATCTTCTCCATAGAGTCATCTCCACAGTCCCAACATGGGGAATTGTAAAAGTAAACTGTATTTGTTCTACAAACTAAAGGCAAGAATAGACCATTAGAGCCAGGATTTTATCATAGCACTTGGGAGACAGAGGCAGGTGGATTTCTGTAATTTTGAGGACAGCTTGATCTACAGAATGAGTTCCAGGGAATCCAGAGCTACATAGGGAAACCCCTCCTCAGCAAATAGATGCATGGATGGATGGAGAGATGGATAGAGAAGATAAGATTATGATGAAGTGCCAGGTGTTGGTGGCGCATGCCTTTAATCCCAGAACTCGGGAGGCAGAGGCAGGTGGATCTCTGTGAATTTGAGGCCAGTCTGGTCTACAGAGCGAGTGCCAGGATAGGCTCCAAAATTACACAGAGAAAAGATTATGATGAAGTGGTTGAAGTGGTCCATCCAGCTCTGGTACAGCACGGCAGAAACGTCTTTCCATTTCAGCAACTCTCTGCTCTCAGGTTTGGGGGCACCCTCTGGGGTTAGGGTAGTCTCCAGTTCCTCCCATTTCCTCCCAGTTTGGGACAATATAAATTCTAATTTCTAATTTCTGACAAAGTAGTAGCCAGATCCAGATTTCAGCTCTGTAGTTTTCTGATTCCTAGGCATTAAAATGCTCAACTTTTCAATCACACTATTAGAATCCACACTAATCTCCTTTCTTTATCCTAAGTGCAAATAAAACGAACCTCCTCAAGTTCCATTGCTCTGGTCAGTGGCACCTGAGATAACAAGGCTAACTCAAAGACAGGCCCAAACTGGATGCTTTGGTGAGTGGTATTTAATCGGGCATGACAACCTTGGTTTGCTGATGTACTGTCCTGGCTGTCTCCCACCACAAATGAGACACCCACACAGTCTAAAATCTTTTCTACTCAGCATTGGCTCCATTTTGTTTTTACCTGCCTCCACACACCACAAAAGTGCAGTGCAAGCTTGCAAAATAAACCATTTCTTTCTTATAACTAGTGGGATTTCATTTTCATCAAGAAATTCTCAAACCCCACATTTACACAATCAGCATTTCTGTGTGTTCAAAATATTCAGATTCATCATTAATGGGAAAGTGTATTTTCCCAGATGTCTATAGACTTACACTGCTGAACTAATTTCACATACGTCTCAAGAAGAAAACAAACTGAATTAAAGATGAATAGACAAACACAGCATCTTTAGTCCCAAGCAACCCTCTGAGACTCAGGGTCTCCCTGTATTAAAACCTAAGCTATTCAGACAATGCAGTCTCTGGTCATGTTTGCAGACACATACAAGAACACCTTTTGTTTTTTTCTGAGTTCATAAAGATCAAACTAAGCTAAATACATCTGACGATGTGGACTACAACTCAAAAAGGCAACATCAAATATCTACTCTGATTTTAAGAAGAAACGAGTTACTCACTGATATAAAAAGTGAGGACCCTCTACTTCCCAGCTCTCCAGGCGGCAGGGGGCTGAGTGTGATGGCCAAAGTCTATGTAGAAGGGCAAGGAACCTATCTGCCTTTCTGCCTCACTTGTCCGTGTTGCTCTCATGAGTGAGGAGGCCTAACGCAGGACAAAGACTTTGACTAGCAGGGGGAAGGCAAGTCATTCATAGACTGCAGCCCCCACTAAGTTCACTCCTAAAATATGCTCTAGACACACACCTTTAATCGATGCTTCACCAAAACAGCCGGTTCACACAAAGCTGAGACAAAGGTGCTAAGTGCTGCCCTGAATTTTTAAATTTATTGATCTTGTGTCTTATTCAGAAAAATTTCAGAACAGGAAAATAAAATTTCCCCGACTGTCACAGGGGATAGTGTCACCCAATGCCTCTCCTATAAGCCAGTCAGAAGTGTGTGCACACTTCCTGGACCAGGAAACTTGTCATGCTCCAGAGATACAAACCTCCCATCTCAGGACACTTGTGGTTCTCTCCAAATGGCCAGCTTTCCTTTGGGAACAAAGCTAAAAATAGTTCTCTTTATAGAATAACAGAACTAATTTCCTCTGTGATGTAGCACAAAGCACTGTAAATCTCTCAGCAGTATGCAACACATCTAATGACATTTAACAGGCTGGAGGTGCATGTCCTAAGGCCGAAATGCTGCTCCTTTTGAGTTTGACAGACTTCCCACACCTGTCTTGATCTGGTGACCAAGCCTCTGAAAACCCAACCAAATGACACCGAAGACTGATGACTCACCTGGTTAGGGTAAGGTGACACAATGTGCTGACTGTACACCCCGAGCAGCAGCCTCAGCACACATGGCTCCACAGAACCTTGAAGTAACCCAGAAATAAAGATGTGAGTATGGGCCCTGGTGCGTCCTGGGCAGATGTAACTGGAATTTAAAATCATTTTCAGAGAAAGTGGGAAAGTGGTAGAGTATTTTAGGGATGGATGAAAAAGACTTTTGTTGTTTTGTTGGCAGTTATGAGTTGGTCAGCTACCCAAGCAAGAATAGCCTAATTTTATCTGGCAATAATTCTGCTGTCACTCAGAAATGATTCAACTTGTCTGCACAGTATGTCAGCGTGTGATGACCAGTGCTACCAGATACAGCCACATGTCTCTGAGAACTGTTTCATCAGGCAATTTCCCCATTGTGCAGACATCATCATCAGGTGTGTGCACACAATCTGTGAGTGCATGATGAAGACTGGTTTCTAGACATGGTCTCTGGATATAATCAAGAGACACAGCAAACAGGAGCTACATGAGGCTGTCTGTGGTACACAGCTTCACAGAAAACATTGGGTGTGATTTTAAAAAACAATTATTATTCTGTACATGTGTGCATATGTGTATGTATTCATTCATGTATGTGTGTGTGCATGTGTTTGTGTATGTGTGCATGTGCATGTGTGTGTCCGTGTGTGCTTGTGTGTGTATTGTGTACATGCCTGTATGTGTTTGTGTGTGCATGTGTGTGTGTGTGTGTGTGTGTGCGCGCGCGCGCGCGCGTGTGCATGTGTGTATGTTGCACTGCAGTGCCCATGTACAACCAGATGACAATTCTCCAGAGGAGTCGGGACTCTTCTTTCACTGTGGGTGCTGGGGCTTGAACTTGGGTTGTTAGTTTTATACTACAAGTGCTTCTATCCACTGAGTCATCTTGTTGGCCTAAAACATTCTTTCTGTAAGTAAAAGAAAGATAGTCTAAAATAATGATATAAAAGGTGGTAAATGCAGGTAGCAGTAATACGGACATTTATTATCAAGTATTATATAGCATATAGAATTATATGTGCTGCTTTTATGTAACTGGAAGTGCGGGGGATTGCTCACATTAGCATCACTCTGAAAATGACTTATGCTGTGATGATGTTATGATGGCTATAGTGTCACTAGGTGACAGGAACTTTTCTTCTCCATTATAGTCTAATGGATGTATATGCAGTCCTTTGAGAAATAAGATGAAATTATGTGACAGGTGACTGTGCTCATGGCATCTATTTGTTTCTAAAGTCTCTAGCACATAGACAAGACCAATCTTATGCTACTGTGAAAGAGTACAAATTTTATGAGTGCCTCATAATTGTGTTCTACCTCCAAAGCCCCAAGTTTTTAGTAATTTTTTGCTAGGTGTAGCCCAACTCATGATCCTCCTATTTCTGCCTCTTTAGCATATCCTCCTAGCAACTCTATTGCTGAAGACATGGCACATGAATTAGATAATGCTGAGAGATTCAGCTGACACTGACCTGGACACTTTATTCCTACTGGCTAGCTTTTACAGTGCAGAAAGGAGCTATGCATGCTACCAGAGGAGAGAAGGAATTACAGTCTTACCTCTGCGAATTCTGAGAGCAACAATAATGGGTGCAGTGGTGGTGCAAATGCCCTGTACTTACACATGCTCAAACAACCTCTTTCTAGTTGGATCTAAGTCTGCTACACAAGATGGAGCCCATACTTTACACCACTATCAGGGCCAAGAACCTGTGGCTAGATGGGTTATAACAATGAACACAGAGATCCAAAACTGATCAAGGTGTAGAAAGTAAGAGACTGGTATGTTCATCCCTCAATGGGACATCTATATCATATCCCCTTCTTTTCCCAAGGCTTAGTGATTATCACAGAAAAGCATATGTTTGTAAGAGCAGGGGGCAGTGGATGACACGGGAAATTCACTATGAAAACACAGCAGCTTTAGCAGCCACGGTATACAAAACCTGTGTAAGCTCAAGGCAGACAAAACTCCAAACATGGAACTGGTAGGCATGCAGGAAACCCACCACTAGCTGAGGAACTGTTGGTAACTGATGACTTCTGGGCCAAGGGGAGTTTGTTTCCTTTAACAGTGTGGCCCATGGTAGGTCAACCATACGCCAGTGTACAGCCAAGCACCCAAAAGTATATGGACAGCACAAATTGGACTCAATGAGTTTTATTTTTAATGAAGATGAAGCTCAGTGGTGGTGGCACACACCTTTAATCCCAGTACTCAGGAGGCAGAGGCAGATGGATATCTGTGAGTTCAAGACCAGCCTGGTCTACAAAGAAAGTTCCAGGACAGCCAGATTGGTTACACAGAGAAACCTTGTCTTGAAAAACCAAAACACAAACAAACAAAAAAAAGGATGCAAAGTTGGGTAGGTAGGAAATGAGGGAGGAGTTGGAGATAAAGGTGATCAAAATATAATGTGTGAAATTCTCAAAGATATATATATATATATATATATATATATATATATATATATATATATATATATATGAGTTAGACAGATTTACTGAAGTTTCTTCAGGCTAGCAAGATGGTTCAACAAGTAAAGGCACAGGCACTTGCCACCAAGCCTGAAGACCCAAGTTCCATTTCTGGGACCCATATGGTAGAAGGAGAGAATAGATTCTGCATGTTGTCCTCTGACCTCCATGTTCACTCTACACACACACACACACATACGTGAATGTAATAAAAACTTAATAAAAGCTTAAGAATCACAGATATTTAAAAGCAAAATATAACAATACTATTCATAATAGACTAAACTAGCAATTACCTAAAAGACCATACATTCATGCAATGCACACTATAGCAAAGATACCAAATACATTTCTCCTACATGTAGAGTAAGTGAATACTGTGAATACCATATTGCATGGAAGCAGCTAGATTCTAAAGAGCACATATTCTTTGGTTCCAATTATGTAATGTGTAAAGATAGGCAAAATTAATCTGTTATGTTAGAAAGCAAGTTGGTGACCACTCTTGGAAAGCAGCTATTGATAGGGCAGTTTCTCTATATGGTGCTGATGGCCTCAGTATGTCACTTTGTAAACTCTCCAGGGTGTCTTCACAGGCACTGTTTACTTTTCTGTTTGTGGATTATACTTTGAAAACAACAGGAGATTCTCAATAATTCATTGTTTCCACTTTGGTTTGGTGAGATATGCTTACTAAGTACTCAGGCTAGCCTTGAACTCACTGTCTACCCCAGGCTAGCCTTGAACTTGCTGTATACCCCAGGTAGCCTTGAACTCACTGTATGCCCCAGGCCTTGAACTCACTGTCTACCCCAGGCTGGCCTCAAACTTGGGCTTCTCCTGTCTCAACTCTCCAAGTGAGAATTTGTCACATGCTACCATGCTCAATGTCTCTTCACTTATTAAAACTACAGGTACTATCAGGTAAAGTCCTAGTTAAGAGCTAAATGCTTTGTTTATATTTTGTTCCTGTAACACTTTCTTGTGCCAGTTTCAAATGTTTCTTCTTTTTGCCATTTTTTAAATTGAGCTGTACATTTCTCTCCACTCCCCCACTTACCCCCTTTTCTCTACCCCCACATTTCCAATTAACTCAAGATATTTTGTCTTTTTCCCCTTCCTAGGCATGTACGTCTCTATTAGGGTCCGCTCTGTTACCTTGGTTCCCTGGAGTTGTGGCCTATAGACTGGTTATCCTTTGCTTTATGTCTAATATCCACTTATGAGTGAGTACATACTACATTTGTCTTTCTGGGTCCAGGTTACCTCACTTAGGATGGTTTCTTCTGATTCCATCAATTTGCATGTGAATTTCACGAAGTCATTTTCTGCTGAGTAGTACTCCATTGTGTAAATGTACCACATTTTCTCCATCCATTCTTCAGTTGAGGGGCATAAGTTGTTGTCCGTGGTTTTGATCTTAGCCATTCTGACAGGTGTAAGATGGTATCTCAGAGTTGTTTTGATTTGCATTTCCCTGATGACTAAGGGTGTTGAGCATTTCCTTAAGTATCTTTTGGCCATTTGAGATTCTTCTGCTGAGAGTTCTCTGTTTAGATCTGTACCCAATTTTTTTATTGGATTACTTGGTCTTTTGATGTCCAGTTTCTTGAGTTCTTTGTATATTTTGGAGAGTCCTCTGTCAGATGTGGGGTTGGTAAAGATATTTTTTCATTCTGTAGACTGCCATTTTTGTAGTGGAATCTTGTTCCACCAGTGGACTTGGGGTAGTGGCCAGACCTAAGAGTGTGGCTTCAGACGTGCAGACATGACCCTGTATAAGTAAGAGGAGGGGCTGGCTAGCTCTCTCTTGTGGTCAGAACATCCTGAAGAGCAAAGGCTGCATCTCTAGGGGCAGAAGGCGGTGGTGGTTATTTACCATCATGTGTGAGTGCTCCCCAAATATATACCTGTTAATTATTTATATGGGTACTTGTGGACTTCCTTTAACTCACCTTCATGTTTTGTCTTCTTGACTGTGTCCTTTGCTTTATAGAAACTTCTCAGTTTTAGGAGGTCCCATTTATTCATTGTTGCTTTCAGTGTCTATGCTATTAGTGTTATATTTAAGAAGTGGTCTCCTGTGTCAATGGGTTCAAGGCTACCTCCCACTTTCTCTTCTATAAGGTTCAGTATGATTGGTTTTATGTTGAAGTCTTTGATCCATTTGGACTTGAGTTTTGTACATGGTGATAGATATCGATCTACTTGCATTCTTCTACATATCAACATCCAATTATTCCAGTACCATTTGTTGAAGATGCTGTCTGTTTTCCATTGTAACATTTTGGCTTCTTTGTCAAAAATCAGGTGTTCATAGATGTGTGGATTGATATTGGGGTCTTTGATTAGATTCCATTGGTCCACCTGTCTGTTTTTATACCAATGCCAAGCTGTTTTCATTACTGTAGCTCTATAGTAGAGTTTGAAGTCAGGGATGGTAATGCTTCAAGAAGTTCCTTTATTGTACAGGATTATTTTGACTATCCTAGGTTTTTTTTTTTTTTCTGCTTGAAGTTAGGTATTGTCCTTTTGAGGTCTGTGAAATTTTTTTTCTGGGATTTTGATGGGTATTGCATTGAATCTATAGATTATTTTTGGTAGCATTGCCATTTTTACTGTTAATTCTACCTATCCAAGAGCATGGGAGATCTTTCCATTTACTGTTGTCTTCTTCAATTTCTTTTTTCAAAGACTTAAAAGACTTGTCATACAGATCTTTCTGTATGATGTTTCTCTGATTTCTTTCTCAGCCCATTTTCATCTGTATATAGGATGCCACTGATTTTTTGAGTTAATCTTGTATTCTGATACATTACTGAAGGTGTTTATCAGTAGTACTAGTTCCCTGGTAGAATTTTGGAGTCACTTGTGTATACTACCATATCACCAGTGAATAAAGAAAATTTGACTTCTTTTCCAATTTGTATCCTCTTTATCCCCTTTTGTTGTATTATTGCTCTAGCTAGAACTTTCAATAGATATGGAAAGAGTGAACAGCATTGTCTTATTCAGAATTTCAATGGGATTGCTTTGAGTTTATCTCCATTTAGTTTGATACTAGCTGTTGGCTAGCTGTATATTGCCTGTATTATGTTTATGTATGTTCCTGCTATCCCTGATCTCTCCAAGACCTTTATCATGAAAGGGTATTGGATTTTGTCAAAAGCTTTTTCAGCATCTAGTGAGATGGTCATGTGACTTTTTCTTCCAGTTTATTTATGTGGTGGATTACATTTAGTGATTTCTGTATTTTGAACCATCCCTGTATCTCTGGGATGAATCCTACCTGGTAATGGTGGATGATTTTTCTGATGTGTTCTTGGATTTAATTTGCCAGTGTTTACTGAGTATTTTTGCATCAATGTTCATGAGGAAGATTGGTCTGTAAATCTCTATCTTAGTTGTGTCTTCGTGTGATTTGGGTATGAGGGTAATTGTAGCCTGGTAAAAAGTGTTTGGCAATGTTGCTTCTGTTTCTATTGTGTGGAACAATTTTAGGAGTATTAGTATTAGCTCTTCTTTCAAGTTCTGGTAGAATTCTGCACTGAAACAATCTGGCCCAGGATTATTTTGTTTTTGTTTTTTTGTTTCGATTTGTTTTGGTGTGTGTGTGTGTGTGTGTGTGTGTGTGTGTGTGTGTGTGTGTGTGTGTGTGTGTGTGTTTCTTTGTTTTGGTTGGGAGACTGTTGATGACTGTTTCTATCTCCATAGGGGTTATAGGTCTATTTAATTTGTTTATCTGGTCTTGATTTAATTTTGGTATGTTGTTCTTATCTAGAAAATTGTGTTTCTTTTGAATTTTCCAGTTTTGTGGAATACAGGTTTTTGAAGTATGATCATTCTCTGGATTTCCACATTATCTGTTGTAATGTACCCCTTTTCATTTTTTTTTTTTATTTAGGGGAGGGTTTACGAGACAGGATTTCTCTGTGGTTTTGGAGGCTGTCCTGGAATTAGCTCTTGTAGACCAGGCCGGTCTCAAACTCACAGAGATCTGCCTGCCTCTGCCTCCCAAGTGCTGGGATTAAAGGTCTGCACCACCACCACCCAGCTCCCCTTTTCATTTCTGATTTTGTTAATTTGGATATTTTCTCTGTGTCTTTTGGTTATTTGGATAAATGTTTGTCAATCTTGTTGATTTTCTTGAAGAACCAACTTTTTGTCTCATTGATTCTTTGTATTGTTTTCTTTGTTTCTCTTTTATTGATTTCAGCCCTCAATTTGATTATTTCTAGCTGTCTACTCCTTCTGGGTGAGTTGCTTCTTTTTGTTCTAGAGCTTTCAGTTGTTCTGTTAATTAGATAGTATGGGATTTCTCTCACCTCTTTATGTAGGCATTTAGTGCTATGAACTTTCCTCTTAGTACTACTTTCTTTGTGACCCATAAGTTTGGGTATGTTGTGTCATTTTCATTGAATTTTAGGAAGTCTTTAGTCTTTACTTCTTTCTCGACCCAGTGGTGATTTAGTTGAGCATTGTTCAATTTCCATGAGTTTGTGAGCTTTCTGCAATTGGTGTTGTTGAATTCTAACTTTGAGTTACGGTGATCTGATAAGATTCAGGGTTTTGTAAACATTTTTTTTTTTAATCTATTGAGGTTTGCTTTGTTACCCAGTATGTGGTCAGTTTTAGAGAAGGTTCTATGCTGAGTAGAAGGGTATATTATTTTGTGTCTGGGTGAAATCTATAGATGCCTGTTAGGCCCATTTGAGTCATAATATCTGTTAGTTCCCCTATTTCTCTGTTAAGATTCTGTCTGACAGAACTGTCTATTGGTGAGAGTGGAGTGTTGAAGTCTCCCACTATTAGTGTGTGGATCTTGATGTCTGATTTAAGCTTTAGTAATGTTTCTTTTACAAATGAGGGTGCCCTTGTATTTGGAGCACAGATGTCCAGAATTGAGACTTCCTCGTGATGGATTTTTCCTATGACAAATATGAAATGACCTTCTTCATCTCTTTTGATTAATTTTAGGTTGAAGTTTATTTTGTTAGATATTAGGATAGCTACACCAGTTTGTTTCTTGGGTATAGTTGATTGGCAAATCTTTTCCCAACCCTTTCCTCTGAGGTAATGTCTGCCTTTGTAGTTGAGGTGTGTTTCTTGTATGCAGCAGAAGGATGGATTCTGTTTTCATATCCAATCTGTTAGCCTGTGTCTTTTATAGGCAAATTGAGTCCATTGATATGAAGGGATAATAAGAATCAGCGATTGCTACCTTCTATTATTTTTGTTTTTGGTGGTGGTGGTGGTATTGTGCATGTGTGTGTTTCTCTTCTTTGGGATTTGCTGGTGTGGGATTATGTATTGCCTGTGTTTTTGTGGTTGTAGCTAACTTCCTTGGGTTGGAGTTTTTCTTATAGTACTTTCTGTAGGGCTGGATATGTGAATAGGTATTGTTTAAATCCAGTTTTGTTGTTGAATATCTTGTTTTCTCTGTCTATGGTGATTGAAAGCTTTGCTGGATATAGTAGTCAGGGTGGCCATCCACGGTCTCTTAGTGTCTTCATAAGGCCTGACCACGACCTTCTGGCTTTCATTGTTTCCATTGAGAAGTACAATGCTATTCTGATGGATTTGCCCTTTTATGTTGCTTGGTCTTTTTCCTTCCCAGCTCCTAGCATTCTTTCTTTATTCTATATGTTTGGCGTTTTGATTATTATGTGTCAGGGGGCTTTTGAGGGGGGTTCCAGTCTATTTGGTGTTTTGTAAGTTTCTTGTACTTTCATAGGTATGTCTTCCAAATATTTCTTTACTAAAAATATAACCACACCCTTTAAAAAGAAATATTCTGGGACTGGAGAGATAGCTCAGTTGTTAAGAACACTCATTGCTTATCCCAAGGACTGGGGTTCAATTCCCAGCACTCACATGGCAGCTCACAACCATCTGTAACTCCAGTTCCAGAAGATTCAACACCTTCTTCTGGCTTCTGCAGGCAAGCACACAAGTGGTACACGATCATATATGCAGGCAAAACACTCATACACATAATTTTAAAAATATAAGTAATGTTTGTATTATTTATTTACTGTGAAGGGGAGGGGCATGTTCACAGACCCTGTGCTTGTGCTGTGGCGTGAGGTCAGAGGTCCTTCTCTCTTTCAACCACATGGGTTCCAAGGATCAGCTCTGGTCTTTAGGCCTGGTGACAAGTACTCTTACTTTTGAGTCATTTTACTGTCTCCCAAACATTCACATTTAATATGCTTTATTATCTTGGTCTGTTCCCTTCAAAATAACTTTGAATAGAATGTGAACATCCCTTTCTTAAGCATTTTAGAAAGCATAGTATTAATTGAAGTATGTTTAGTGCTAGAAGATTATTTATGCCAATTAATAAAGCTTCATATTTATTAATTTAGTCTGTTATTCAGTAATAATTTTGAAGCACCTAGCACTTAGAAATCTAGTTTTTTGGTGGACATGTATGAAGAAAGTTTCAGGGAATTTATTCTAATAGTTATAGATGACAAATAATAAACACATCAGTCAATCAGGTGGTGACTGAAGTGAGATAGAGCTTATCACAAAGCCCACAGTGTCCTAAGTAGTCTTTAGATAAAGACCCGTTTCTTCTCACTATGGTGTGGCAGCACCACTGCCTATTTCCTCACCAGTAAGAAAGAGGTAGAAGGCCTCTGCTACTTCATGCAAGACAACTAAGTTAGTTTTTCTCCATTGAATGTGCTAAAGATAAAACACTGTGTTAATCATGGGGGGGGGGTGGAGACGGGGGAGACTTACTTGAGAAACCCATGAGATTCTGGCCATCCTTCAGTACACAGCCTGCTAATGAAATATTTTGGTCCTGGTACTACTGGTTACACATCAGCTAGAACATGGAGAGTTTTCCATATACCGAGAGTCTCACCAAGTTCCCAACAGACAAGACAGTATGTAAGTAAATGACAGGAACAGGAAAAGCTCTTCTCTTCGAGGCTTGCCTGAAAAAGAAAAGGCTCTTTTGGAGTTGAGAGTGTGGGGCTCGGTGGTACAATATTTATTTGGTGTTCACACACACACACACACACACACACACACACACACACACACACACAGACACACAGACACAGACACACACACACACAGACACACAGACACACAGACACACACACACACAGACACAGACACACACACACACACACACAGACACACAGACACACAGACACACACACACACAGACACACAGACACACACACACACAGACACACACACACACACACACAGACACACACACACACACACACACACACACACACACACACACACACACGGCCACACTGAAGGGAGGGAGTGCTGAAATTCCGCTCTCCATCACTCCTCCCCATCAGTCCTTCCCCCTCATGTGGCCACTTTTTGACTACTACTCTTTTGCTGTTTCTTGATCTTCCTCTGCCTGAGCCAACTCCTACAACTTAGGTTATCCACCTCAAGAAACGCCCTCCACACTGCCACATTCTGGCACCCATTATCCCTTTCTGTCTGACACAGGTGATTCACCTTATGCCAGTTTGATCTGGCAGTGTGCAGGAGACACTAAAAATCAGCCAAAGGCTTGAATGATACAGGCATCCAGCTTAGGGCACGGTCCTTGTTAAATTCAGCCTGTGAATAGGGAAAGGTGGACTTTGCTCCACTTAATGTTTTAGATACCTACTGCTAGAGTAAACGTTTTTTACAGTAGAATAAGTTTTTAGTGACCGTGCTGTGTAAACGGCCTATTTCTCCACTCAAGTGGAAAACAAAGAAAAGTCAATTCTTAAAAGCTGTCCTTTTTCAAATTCTAAGACCTAATTGTGTCAGCTGGAATCATGAGCAGGAGCGCCACCTACTGTCAAGAAGGCATTTAAAAAATAAAACTGTTCACACTGCCCTCCAAGCCTTAAGCCAGTCTTTGAAGTAAAGTATTGAAAACAAGCAAAGACACAGGCTGACAAGATGGCTCAGCTGGTAACAGTGCTGCTAAGCCACAGAATTCAAGTCTAATCCCTGGAATGCACATGGCGGAAGGAGAGAACTGATTCCCACAACTGTCCTCTGACCTGCACACATGTGTCATGTCATGTCTCCTTCCCCAGTAAATACATACCTGGAATAACAAAAATATTAAATAAAAAGTACAGCCTGCTTTTGTATGTTGAAAGGCTTCAGATAGTCAGTGTATTTTTAAAAGTTTCTATTTTTATTTTTTAATTGTGTGTGTGTGTCTGTGTGTGTGTCTGTGTGTGTGTGTGACTGTATATGTGTGTCTCTGTGTGTGTCTCTGTGTGTGTCTTTGTCTCTCTCTCTCTCTCTCTCTCTCTCTCTCTCTCTCTCTGTGTGTGTGTGTGTGTGTGTGTGTGTGTGTGTAGTTTTGCACTGGTGAATGCTGTACTTTTGGAGTCTGGAAGAGGGCATTGGACCACCTGGAGCTAGAGTCACAGGCAGTTATGAACCACCCACCACGGATACTAGACACTGAAGTAGGTCTTACACAAGAGCAGCAGCAAGTTCTTAACCACTGCGCCATCTCTCCAGCAACATAATTTACATTTTTAAAAGATTGCCCAGGTTGGAGCAGGAAGTCTGTTTAGGAAACTGCAGTCCAAGATTCTGGTGGAGCAGATGGATAGCATAGGATATGCTGGAGACAAAGCCCCACAACATGCCAATAGGTTAGTGCATGAGACAGCAGTGGAGAAGAAAAGTCATGAGTGCCTCAGAGCGCAGGGGAGTCCTGAAACTGAGGGACAGTCTTGGCGCCTGTCAGTTTAGACTCCTCCAGGAAGCAGCCTCACTGGTATAGTCTACATACAGCTTTCAAGCTGGAGTCAATGAAATAGCTCAGGCATGATTTTTTTTTTCTGTTGTTCAATCTTGAGCAAGTTACCTTTCATCATTTCACACGCATACTCACACACACGCCACCAGACACACACAGCACACACACACTCCATACATCACTCCATATATTCATAACACACACCACACACACATACATACTCACAGACATACACTGCACACACCACTCTTACATATTCACATACATGTGACAGACACAAACATATACCACACACTCACAAACACATACACACTCACACACACCACAAACACACACACATACCACAATATACATACCATACATGCCACACATATACACATATACCACACATACCATATACACTCACACACACACACCATACACAAACATACACCACACACACTCAGACCCACATATACACTCACACACACCACAAATACACACTCACACATACCACACACACCACACAGATACTACATGCATGCACACATTCACACCGCACACACACACACACACACACACAGAGCCTCATTGCCCCACTTAGAGGAATAAATGAAATGTAAAAGAACCTGACCAACAAGAGTTAAGTCTGTCTCCTTTCCAAACACCTAGAAGGGCTTGATAGTGCCAATAAAATGCTCCCCTGGCCTGACATACAACAGGTGTATCAAATATTCTCCTATCATACAATTATGACCTAGTTCTGACTCTGATCTTACATTAAGATCTCTGGTTGCTGCTACTTTCCAAATGAAGTGGTAACATTTATGATAAAAATAAACATGACTTCAAGCGACTCTGTGACTGCTAGTAAATCTCATTTGTTACACTCTCGGGGGCCAAGAATGTGTCATTACAAAATGCTCCCATTCCTTTTAAGGAATAAATCTAAAGTTTAATAGTCACTTTAATGTCTCATTAAAAAGTGCCGAGTAGAGTTTAAAACCTATTTTATATGCTCTCTGGTTTCGCTGTCTTCAGCACAGTGCTAGGCAGAACCATAGGAACCACAGATGAGTGGAGGGCCGGCAGGTGGTCTGATGAAGACAGTGTGACCAAGGCAGCATGGAGAGCCACGGTGAATGCCCCAAATCTAAGCCTCTGGGGAGCTGTGCTGCTGCCGGGAAATCATGTCTTCACTTCCTCTCAGTCTGCCTGAAGCTCCACATCACACATGGCAGAGTTTATTAAAAGCCTGGCTTCCAGAGTCAGGGAGACCACAGAGGGGGCTGAAGCTTACTAACATAGCAGCTTTCCTTAGCCTGCTCCTAAACTGTGCACTGGACTGTTCCCATCACATAACACACCTAAAGGATTTGTGCAGCATCAGGCATGCAGTGTCAACTGTCATTAATGGGTCATTAGTTGTTCTTTTCTATTTTAGGTAATATATGCTCAAAGGAGAATTGGGATATTACAGAGAAAAGCCACATGGCTCCCTTGTAACTTTCTTATTAAATTTTTACTTTAAGACACCCCTAGAAAGTTGCTTTTGAAGGGTCTGTCTGGATGAGTTGTTTTCTCTAAGGCCTACCCTTGCACAAGGGCTGAGATTTGACTCTAAGAACCAGTAATTAAAAAAGAAAATGCTTTCTTTTAAATAATAAAAAAATCCTTAACAATGTATACTTACTGTTATTCTTTTAAGCTGCAGCTGCGGGTGTAAAGAAAGGAAACCAGGGATGAACAACCCACGTGGAATTTATTTACAGGAAGAGGGGGGAGGATGGGTTAGATTGTCAGTCAACCCAAGAGGAGCCAGAGAGAGAGAAGGGGGGGGGACTACGCATGCGCACTGAGGTTCCACACATGCACAGGCCGTAATGCATAGTGGGTGACGTGTGATGACGTAGCATGCTTTCCTGTGCATGCCCCACCTGTTTTTAGGGGGCAGGGTCATCCAGGTGCATGTTCTTATAATCCTGGCTGTTGTTTATTATAAGACGTGGGGAGGGCAGAAGGCTGGACCTTTTAAAGGGAAGACTGTGCATTCACAGAGTCCTCACACAGGCCGTAATGCATGGCAGGTGACATGGTGATGACGTAGCACGTTTTTCCGTGTATGCCCTGCCTGTCGTTAGGGGGCGGGGTCATTCAGGTGCATGTTCTTACACTTACTACCAGCCAAAGACAACTACCTCTATTTGTGTATGTGCGGGGGACATGTGTGTGCCTGTGTGTGAGTGTGTGCCTGTGTACATTTGTGTGTATGTATCTGTGGGTATATGCCTGTGTGTGCACACATGTGTGTGCCTGTGTGTGGGAGGGGTCAAGGGTTGATGTTGGATGTCTCACTGAATCTAGAGCTCACCAAGTGGCCACTGAGCTCTAAGGACACCCTTGTACCCACGCTGTTACATCTCCATCGTGTGCTCCCCTCCCCCAGGCACGTGGACTGACCGATCCATCTCCCTAGTGTAACTGCATACATTTCTGTGCATTCTAGAATACCTCAATGGGTGGTGGTGGTGCACACCTTTAATTCCAGCACTCAGGAGGCAAAGGCAGGTGGATCTCTGTGAGTTCAAGACCAGAATGGTATAAAGCGAGTTTCAGGACTGCCAGAGCTACACGAAGCTAAAAGAAAAAAAATCCTAATATAAGAATTAAAGGTAGACACTGAAAAATCTCATTCCTCTGTGTCCCAGAGGCTTCCTGAGAAAAATCTGTCTACAAAGATACAGGGAACATATGAGCTGTATGGGTTTTAATGAGATTTCTCTTTTCCTCAATGGGCCATAATTAACCCTTAAAGGTTAAAACTGTTTCCTAATTGCTGTATAGATCTCCAATTATGCACAAATAATGTTTGTGGGCCTTCTGAACCAACTCTTAAACATTTCCTCCCAAAGACTTCTCTACTAAACATTTTCAAGCTTAAAATAAGGTTGATGGTCATCTCAACATGTACAAACTGGACATCTTGACATGTACAAAACTGGTCATCTCGACATGTACAAAACTGATCATCTCAATATGTACAAAACAATGGTCATCTCAACATGCAGAAAAACGGTAACTTATCCAAACACCTACACGTGTAACTTAAGCACTAAGAATATGTGCTATGTAAATGTAAACTGGACAAACTACATGGGGTTGTAAGACCTTCCATGCAGAAACTGTTGGATCTCAAGGGACCTTGGGAGCATTGCCAGCCCAGTCCTTCCTCCGAGGAGGAGGAAGAGCCTGAATCTCCAGCTCGCAGAGGGATGGAGCCAGGATCTGAGCCAGCCCTTCCTTTCTGCTGTAGTGCTTTTGCTCCTCCTCCAGCTGGATATAATCTGCCTAGCAGGACAGACACTCCATTTGGTTGCAACCAAAACAGGACTAGCTTTGAGACAAAGCAGCCTTCATTTGCATTTCACTTCTGGCTTCAAGGCCTCATGCTGCTAAAACTGCCACTGACTCCTTCTTTCTCCAAAGAATGATAGTTATTTTGTTCTTGGGTTTTGATCACAAGATCTTCCTAACTCTCCAGGGATGTGATCCTGTTCAAGATAGCCACACTCTCTGTACTTGTTAACGGTGAGCAAAATGTAAGTTTGAACCCCTAGTGTTAACAGCAGAATTACACTTACAGCATAGGTGATCCATGCAAACTCAACAGTAAAAGGTGATGTCATTACGAGACTGCACACCACTATAGTGAATATTGTAAAACTCAGTCTCTGCCCTGGGGTCTTAATCTTCTGCACAACACTCCTCAGGGCATTTGCAGATGCTCAGGGTTAGGCAGGGGTATGGGTGTCACTTCAGATAGGGGCTACCTATCAGGTCCGAAGACACCCCCTTCCACTGGACTCCTAGTTCTTCTAAAGCTCAATTCCAAGAGAGATGTGTGTGGAGTGCTCCAGAGATCCAGAGAGGAAGCTGAGGGGCTCCTGCTGCTCCTCCTGGGGACTAAGCGTATCCCTTAGCTGAGGGCCACAGCCTCCTCCTGGCTCCTAGAGCATTCTGTACATGTGAGGAAGAACCCCACTGGCCTTGGTGCCTCACCTGTAGCCCAGGGCCAGATTCCCTGCCCTCGTCAGCATGGCAAAGCAGCAGCATGAGCTAGCCCCACGCGCTAGGTTCTGGCTGCTGCATGACTGATGGTGCTGGCTGAGCTTCACAGTCTTCCCAGCCACCCCAGCCCTTTTGGCTATGTCACATATATGGCCTCCTCTGTCCTCCCTTCAAGGTGGAGGTCCCTGCTCCTGCATTGGCTGCAATCCTGGGCCCATTAGGCATCTGTGGAGTTAGGCTCAGTGAGGTAGTTAGTTGTGTCAGACCCACGGTCTTTGACCCTATATTGGCCTTGGTAACCATGGCAGTATTGTACTGTGAGGACATTTTCTGAGCTGGGTCAAGTGGAAGGATGTATGGGCATTTTAGCCCCTATGAAATTTCTAAGCCTGGTCGAAGTCAGCAGTGTATGGGCATCACGATGTCCTCCTGTCATTTCTGAGCCCATGCATACAGAGAATACACGGGTATGTTGGTTCCCATGTCATTACCACACATGGTCATGAAAGGATGGATGGACGTATTGGACCAAATACCATTTCTGAGCTCAGTCAGATGTGAGGTATGTGGGCATGTTGGTCCCATGTCATTTCCAAGTCCCAGTTCTATGGGGGTTGTACAGGCCATGTTGGCTGCCATGTCATTCTCAAATCCAGTCATATTGGAGGGCATGAGGGTATGTGGTACCCAACACCATTTCTGAGCCTGGTCACATGATGGGTATATAGGCATGTGAACTCTATGCCTTTTTAGAGACCAGTTATATGTTGGTGTGTGTGAGCACATTAGCATCATACCATTGTCAAGCATGGTAAAGTGCTGGGGTGTACGGGCATGCTGGAGCCCATGCAACTTCTGAACCTATCATATAATGGGGTTTCTGGCCATGCTGGCTTCTATCCCATGTCTGAGCCTGGTCATATGGGAGAGGGTATGGGCGTATAGGAACCCAACCACTGTGTAGTGGGGCTATGTGGGTATATGCCATTTGTGATCCCTGTCATAAGGGGAGAGCTATGGGCATTTTGGCCCCATGTCATTTTCTATCCCATCACATTGGGGGTACATGTTGGTCTCCACACAATTCCCAGACCTGGTTGTATGTAGGGCTATTCAAGCTCGTTGGCTCCATGACATTTCTGAGACTGGATATATGGAGGAGTGTCTGGGCATGTTGGCCCCCATCTGAGCCTGGTCATACATGTAGGGTATATGATTATGTTGACCCCATGCCATTTCCCAGACCATTCATTTGGGGGGGGGGTGGTATGAGCACGTTAGCCCCATGCCATTGCCAAGCCCAGCCATACAAGGAGGCATCGGGCATGTTGGCTCCCATGCCATTTCAGAGCCCAGTCTTATGGGTAGTGTGTTTCCATATTGTCATTTCCCACCCTGGTCACATGCTGCTGCTGTTTGCGCATGCTGGCCCACGTGCCATTTCTGAGCCCATTATATGAAGATCAGTATGGGCATGTGGGAAAACATACCATTTCCGAGTGGCGTAATATGGGGGTTTGTGGGCCTTGGGATAGAGCGTGTGTAAAAAAGAGTACCTAGGTCACTGGATGGCAGCACTGGCACATGGCAGATGTGTGAACAGGCACGTGCAGGCCTGCACTGGGACATGGCATACATGGGAACAGGTGTGCTCAGATCCCATTTGTTGGCTCTGGAACAGGGCTCATGTGCAAAAATGTGTCTTGGGACACCACAGGCATGTGAACAGGTGTGTCCAAGCCACCATATGGAGGTTGGTGTTGGAACATGGCAGGCATGCTAACACATGCGCCCCGGGCTGCTGATTAGAGGCGTGCTGATTAGAGGCCCTAGAGCACAGCAGGTGTGCTAGCGGGTGTGCCCAGGCTGTCACTTGTCAGTAACAGGACATGGCAGGTGTGCAAACAGGCATGTCAAAGCCAGCACATTGTAGTCCTGGGACATGGTATGTGTATGAGCAAGTGAAGATGGTGAGAAGGTGTCACTGAGTGTCGCCAGCCTAGCCGGTAAGCAACAGGACAGTCTCTTTCTCAGAATACTCACCCTGAGGAGCAGCTCCATGCTGTTCAGTAGGAGGACACACAGAAGTAAGCTAAGTTCTCAGTCAGCAGCCTCCATTGGATGCCAGACACAGGAGTGAGTGCTTAGATGATCCTAATGGGGCTTTCCAGCCACCTGCTTATGACAGGAGACACGGCCCTGTCCCCACCGAAGCCTGGTTGAAGTCCTGGTTAAAGTAAGCGGTATTTTATGGCACTAAATTCTGCAGTGTTTTGTTACATGAGTGTATCAGCTACTTCTTCAATGGGGTGACAGATACCAGACAGAAGCATCCAAAGGGAGGAAGCATTTATTGAGCAGCATGGTTTTAGGGGACAAATCCATCATGGGTGACAGGAGGTGGCTGGTCACATTGTCTACACAGTCAGGAAGCACACAAGGATGAATGCTGTTGCTCAGCTCACTTTGAGAAAGCAGGGGAGGATCCAGGAGCTGGCTGGGTTCATGATCCACGAATTGTCAGGAGCAGTCCTGGGACTCACTAGCAAACCCTGTGAACTCCTCTGGAAGTTCTGAGGGTGGAGGGTCCCGAGTTTCCCTCCCCTCTATAATCCCAGGCAAGCTCACCTGGCACTGGCATTGTTTCTCTGTAGGTTCTAGCCTCCACTTTGTCTGTTTATGGATATATGGATATATATACATATATATATATATATATATATATATATATATGTATATATATCATTTAGATTTTAAATTCATTATGTAAGAAATACCCAAGCCATAGTTCCAAAGGTGACATCTATTACTTTCACAGAAATCAAGTCAGTGTTCAGTTCTGGTTTGTCATGGTAACTCTGTGATGACCAGGACTCTGGGCTACTTCGGTTACTGTGCTACGAGTCTCAGTCATGGTCTCTACTCATGGTGCAGTATGGTTGCTGGGGCTCTTGCCACCATGTCAGCATTGCAGAAGGATAAAAGAAAGAAATAGGCAAAGAGGAGCACATGCCATTCCCAAAGTCACATCCTATAAGTTGTTGTATGACCTACTGGATGAACTCAAATCATCTAGCTGTAAGTAGCTGGAAGGCACAGAAGGTCGTGCATGAAATCAGAGATCTGAGGAAGATCCAGCAATCCTGGAAGACAGCAAGCTGTCATTGTCATATGGCATATCCAGAGTGGAAGGTTCCAGATGTGACGCCTGGAGATTGGACCCTGTGTTCCCCTTCTTGGCCCTGGCTCCAGCTTCGACCCTGGATGTCCCCTTTGGAGCAATGCAGGGAGCAGGTGCACATGTCCCCTGGCATCTCAAGCAGGGACAGAATCATTTTGATGATGAGGGCCAGCCAGGCCATCCCAAAAAGGATCCATAGGGACACGATGTTCTTGTACCACAAAGGGTACTTGCGAGATGGGTCCATCCCTGGGAAAAGGCAAGGCCAGAGGAGGTGGGGGCTGGATGGAAACTGGAGGCCTGAGTGATTGGTGAGTTTAGTGGAATGCAGGAAGCCCACATACTTGACATTCCCCATCTGGCTGCCACTCTGAGATCCCAGGAAGCCTCTCAGGATTCACTGGCACTTTATATCTGGAGATTAATCTTTTCTAGAATTTCTCAAAGTGCTGTCCCCAGGCTAGCTCCATTGCTGCCACTTGAGAGCCTATTGTAAAAGCAGGTGACTGAACTCACCTGGCCTGGTGAATAGAAATCTCTGGGTGCCTTGTAGGCTACAGTTTTCCAAGACTCCAGGAAAGGCACTGCTTGTTCCATTTTCTGTGTTTAGCTTTTATTTTGTGTTTATTAAAAATAGTTTTAAGATTTATTTTTATGTGTATGGATGCTTTGCTTACATGTATGTCTATGTACTGTGTGCATGTCTGGTGCCTGGGGGTCAGATCCCCTGGAACTGGAGTTTCAGATGGTTGTGAGCCACCATGTGGTTGCTGGGAATTGAACCTGTGTCTTCTGCAAGAGCAGCCAGTGCTCTTCCCCACTGAGCCACCTCTCCAGCCCCTGTTTAGTTATTTGTGAGACAGGGTCTCATGTAGTCCTATTTGGCTGTGATCCTCCCGGCCTCCACTTCCTGAATGCTGGGACTGTAGGTATGAACCACCACACCCAGTTCTGTAGTGCTGGGATCAAGCCCAGGACCTCCAGCATGCTAGGCGAGTGCTTCTCCTATGCTCTACCTGCCTCATTATTGTCTAGGTTGAAATGGGGCAAGTTGTATGGAGCCAGGGAGTTTAGAAGGATGGAGATAAGGATAGGATGAAGAAGGATAGGAACCTCAGTTCCTAGCAGCTATGACTGTCATCTGAGCACTCCCATGTGGGACAAGGGAAGGCAGCCCCTCCAACCCCCATCCCCATACATTTGACTTTAGAAACTAGCCAAGGCCTGACTTTCCGACCTGCTTAACTTGTCCAGCGTTTGCCTCTCTCTATTGTTGCCATTTTTCCCTGTTTCTCAGCTCCCCATGGCTCCCTCAGCTCCCCATGGCTCTTTATTTCCAGCTGCTCTTGACCTGTTCTTTTTCAGATGTCCCTCCTTGGAGGATAGCCCCTGTCACACTCTTGAAGCCTGAGTGTCTTGGCTAACAAAAGAAGCTTTTCACAGCCTAAAGCCTCAGGGTGCAGGACACTCCCAAGACCTGGAGCTGTTCCTTGTGGCTTGCCCTGGAGACCCTGACATACTGGGTCAGTGGTGGCTGAGGAAAGGGACAGAAGGGTCACCTGGAACCTTAGCTGACTCCTGTCATAGGCCCACTCTGCAGTGGGCTCCTCCTCTCTCTGCTTCCCAAGGACCTGGCCTGCCTTGCCCACCAGACTGGGAGCACTTTACAGTGTGGATCTCACAGCCTTTCCTGCCTTGGGCCATCCGCCATCCTGTCCTGCTGGCCCCACATCAGACCCGGCCTGTGTCACAGGCTCTGGCTGGCAACCCAAATTAAGCTGATAGAGTTATGAGATTGACTATTTGATTCCTCTGTGGTACCAAATGAGGTCAGTGGAGTTTTTACTACTGGGTACAGAAGCCATGAGGCCCTTTCTCCCGTTGATTTATTTTTTGGCACAAGTGTCGAAAGCTGGCAAAGGGCTCCACTGAACAGTTAATGTAATTGTGGGTGAGGGCTGGTGGAGAAGATTGTGGCTGGGGTTTGGGTGGCTCCTGCTACCAGCTGCAGGCAGGGACAATAACATCCCATGACCAGTGTGTGTGTGTGTGTGTGTGTGTGTGTGTGTGTGTGTGTGTGTGTTGTGTGTGTGTGTGTGTGTTTAGGGGAGCAGCATTCCACCAAGAAAGCAGTTGGTCCATCTCTAAAGAACAGGGAGAACTGAGGTTGGGAGAAGAGGTATGGAGATTTTCAGAACAAGTGTGATTGGCCTTAGGCACTCACTGCCCTTCTCCAGGCCTCAGTTTCTCCACATATTTAAGCCAGAGGCCTTGCAGATGAAGGAGCCAGGGGCCTCTCTGTGTGCGAAGGTGCAGAGGTAATGAGGACCACAGCACACAGCTCTGCTCTCCCAGCAGCCCTTCTGGCACCCAGGACTTTGGACTGGGCTCAGGGCAGGGAGCTTTAGAGAAAGAGGCCGAGCAGGCTGTCCTGCCCATTCACAGAGCAGCTTCCTAGGCAGGAACTCTGCCAGCAACCTCACTCCTATGTCGGGTCTCTGCCCTTCCTGGGGGCTGGCTGATGCTTTTCCTCCCATTTCCGGTGTGTCCATGTCTAGAGAATGCTGCCTAGTTGGAGAACTAGCTTGTTTTTGAGATGGGATCTTCTGATGTAGACCCGTCTTTGAACTTTCGATGCTCCTGTCTCTGCCCTCTTAAACACTGGGATGGCGGGATGAGCCACACAACTGTGTTTAGTTGTGTAGATTGAATTTCATCCAAAGACTGTGGGAAATCCCTTTAAGGTTCAAAGAAGCTAGGCATGGTTTATGACCCAAAGTGCCAAGGGGGTGAGAGCAGATAGCACATGCCCCCCTGAGTGCTAAGCTTCATTGTGCTGTGCCCAACCTGTGCAGCTTCCGGTGACAGTCCAGGGCTGATGGAGGAGACAGCAATGGGAAGAGAGTGCTGCTGGCTGTAGCTCACTTCAGACACATGTTGGGATGGGATAGGCATCTGACCTAATCTATCCAAGTCACTTCTTCCTGAGCCACAGGCTGGGGAAGACCAGGCTGGGACAGCAGGAGCCTGGATATGAGACCCTCCCTGAAGGCAGAGACCTTGGACCCAGAGGCCAGAAAGCAGTGATGGGGTCCCCAGCAAGCCCCAAGCTGGATCCTTTTCTTTACAATTAGGAATACTGAGGCCCAGAGAAGGTTCTTGAATAGCTTGAATTGTGGGAACAAACAGATTAGAAGGGGTATCCCATTGAGCTGCCTCAGGCAAATGGTTTGACCTCTTTGAATTTCAGCTTCCTTTTTGGTAAAATGGGGGTGACACTCATTCTGGATTGCAGGCTGAGTGTCTTGTTGGAGCTTGTCTCAACAGTCCACTGAAGGAGTGTGGGGAGGCCCTGCTGTGGAGGACTATTCTCTGAGCCAACTGCCACCATCTTCATCAGGTCAGCCGGACCCACTTGGAAAAGATGGTCACAGGTGGACTGCTGACCTTGTGGACTGCTGACCTTCCCTCTAAGAAGTGGGGGGGTGGGAAGGGACGAGCCATCGAACCCTCACCTGAGTATCCAATCATTCCTCCCAGCCAGTTGTATGCAATTCTGCCCTAACTGCAAGTGGTCCAGGTCTTGAGAAGAGTGGGAGTCTACAGACTGGGAAGGACCAGGGAAGAGGCTCCATCTATGTAGCCATGGAGAAGTCACCATCCATGCTGGGTGAAAACTTTCCAGTGCAGATACTTTAGGGTCACCATGCTCTTACCTGTGACCCCTCACCCATGCTCAGTAAATACAAGGATTCCCTGAGGGACTTCAGTGGAAGCAAACTGATTTGTCATTAGGACCTTAGGAAGAGTGGGGAGACATGCTTAGTCCCCTAGCTCCCACCCCAGGAGAAAATTTCCATGACAGGCTCTCTCCTCATCCCAGGACCATGGCCTACTGGAGGGTATGGTGTCCCCAAGACTTCCCCAGGGGAGTGAAGGAATCTGTGGCCTTTACTGTTTTTTTCAGTGCCAGAAGGAGAGAGACAGACAGACACAGAAAGAAAGGCAGACACACACACACACACACACACACACACACACACACACACACACACACACACACACAGAGAGAGAGAGAGAGAGAGAGACAGAGACAGAGACAGAGACAGAGACAGAGACAGAGATGCTGAGGTTTTCTGGAGCCACTGCCCCTCCATTGCCACTGTCTTCACAGCCTCCGCTGTCTCCTGAAGTCTCAGCTGTCTCTGGGGTGCTTGCACAGCACTAATGGACCCCATTGGAGCCTTCTTGGCAGGCTTCTAGCATGGCTGTCACTTCCTTCTGAGGCCCAAGGGAGGTACACTGAGTTTCCTGATTGTTCTGCCTGGTTCCTCACCTGGGGTGGGTGGGTGGGGATGGACTTGCATGGAGAGGTGAGGGCAGTCCAAAGGCTGCCCATCCCTCTAGGGCACCCACTGAACCCATAGCTTTGGAGAGGCACCTCCACACTGGCAGGCAGGACTCAAGAGATCACAACCCACCATGCTGGGAAAGGAAAAAGCCTACTTGGGTTACAAGTTGTGCCCTAGGCCTACCAACCCACCCACATGACACACGGGTCACCTACAGTGACTTCCCAGGCTGCCTGGGAGGTCCAGGCAGCTGAGTTGCCAGGACCTGGGCCCGGGCCACTCACCGATCACGTAGTCGCCGAAGCCCACGGTGCTGAGTGTGATGAAGGCAAAGTAGAAGCTCTCCACATAGCTCCAGCCTTCCATGTGGGAGAAGAGAAGTGGGGGCAGCAACAGAAAGAGCAGGAGGCCGGAGAGAAGCGCGGCAGAGCCTGCCAGCCACCGTGCCCGCGCTGGGTCCTACAGCACACAGCAACAGTCTGTGGCTCTGTTCCGGGCAGCAAAAAGGGGTGCCCCATGCCCACCTCTCCAGATTTGTGCCCACCCTCCATTTCCAAAAACCTCTGTGGCTTTGACTCCTCCGAATCTTCTCATGCCAACCACGACCCTAATAAAAAGACTGTTCTGGGCTGTGCTCCCACAACTTCCTGATCCTGCCCTGTCTGGTTCTGCACTCCATTTCCACCACAGCCCCCCATCTGGAATTGACTCATCCAGGTTCCTGGCCACTGTCTCACCTGCCAGCTGCCCCCCAACTGTTGAACACATCGGTGAACCCCTCGCTGCATAAGGTGGCCCAGCCGGTTGAGCACCACCAGGTTGAGTGGGATTCCGATGAGAGCAAAGAGTATGCAGAAGAGACGGGCAGCCATGGTCTCCGGGCTCAGGTTGCCATAGCCTGATGCAAGAGGGAGGGGTATTTAAGGGGACCCTTCCCCCAGTTCTGGGCATGGCCACCCTGGCTCTCTTGTCCCAGTTCCACTCTTACATTGGAGGTGGCAGCTGTGACCACCCAGCTCGGATGATGAGACAGAGTTGGGCTGGCACATTAGCTCACTGTGGGTCTGTGGAGAACTCCTTCCTTCGCTTTCCACTTCTTGGGCACTGACCCCTGCAAGACTGACCTGGGCAAAGGCCTTGATCTTTCTGTGCCTGCTTTCTTGACCTTAAAATGGGGTGCAGGCATTCACTGGCATTGGTGTAATGAGAAGCCACAGTGGGATCATACTGTGTGTGGGAATGTGAACCTCTGAGCATCAAGTGGGTACCGGACTGAGTAAATGGACGGATGAATCATGACCGAAGGTTGCCATGTGTTTATCTGGCTTGAGAACCTCAGAGGTCTCTTTCTCAGGATCTTTCATCCCCTTTCCACTCATGTTTTATTTTGTTTGTGTTAAAACAAAGTTTTGTGTTGCCCAGGCCTCAAACTTTTTATGTAACCTTGAACTCCTGAACCTATTGTCTCCACCTCTCAAGTGCTGAGATCACAGAGTGACCACCAGAGTAAGGGTGGTGTTGGGGAGGTGTGTGTGTGTGTGTGTGTGTGTGTGTGTGTGTGTGTGAGTGAGTGTAAGTGTGGTGTGTGTGTGTGTGTATGTGTGTATGTGTGGTGTGTTTGTGTGTGTGAGTGTATGTGTGTGTATGTGTGTGAGAGTTTGTGTGTGTGGTGTGTGTGTATGTGTGGTGTGTGTATGTATGGTGTATGTGTTTATGTGTGTGCTGTGTGTGTGTGTGTGTGCTGTGTGTGTGTGTGTGTGTGTGTGTGTGGTGTGTATGTATGTGTGTGGTGTGGTGTGTGTGTATGTGTGGTGTGGTGTGTGTGTGTGTGTGTTGGGAAGAAAAGGCAAAGACCAAAAGAAGAGGGGAGGTGAAGCCTGTCTTCAGTGGTGTGAGCCTGCCACCTGGTGGTAAATTGTGGGTCATGCAGGTGATGCTGAGGGCAAGGGCATTAGGGCAGCAGACCAGCATTGTTCCCTGGGCCACAGGGACCCAGAGCTTTCTGTCCACACTGTTTCCACACAACAGCCATAGGTGCTTTTAAGACAGGTTCCACCTCAGCCTGGCTCTGTAGGGGAAATGTGTCTGGAGGATAGTGACAGGGACTGAGGGGTGCTGGTGGACTGGGATGGTCTGCAGGGCCCAGTTGGGTGACCAAAGTCCTCCAGGGAAGCAGTCTCCAAACTTGAATATGCATACAGTTTCCCTGGTGTCTGATGAAATGCAAACCATGTCCTGGACATGAGATGCTGCTTGCAGGAGGGCGGGGGTGTGCTTGCAGATATACTGCTTTGCAGGGGTGACACCCTGTGACCCTCTAGAATGCCATCACTGGCCCCTCAGGGTGAAGACAACTCCAAAGCCCCACCAGATTGTCCCCATGTTGCCCTTACCGATGGTAGTGATGGTGGACACAGAAAAGAAGAAGGAGCCCACAAACTCCCAGCGCCCCATGCTGGTGGTATTGTCCAGGAGGTAGGTCCCATCTTTGTATGCTTGGATGATGTCCTGGGGGAGATGATGCAGTGACCAAAAGGATCTTGGGAGAGGGGACTGGGCCCCTGCACCCCAAGACATCCTCACACCCATGTCTCTAGCCACACCTACACCCACACTTCCTGTAGAGATGCCTCATGTTGTATAGACAGTTTCTCCAAAGTGATCCACTTCCTCCAGAAGGGAGGAGAGAAGCCCCTCCCCCAAGTTACGTTTCATGGTACCACTGCTGAGGGTGGGGGCAGACGTTTCAGTGATACAGCTGCCTTTGAGTCACCCACACTCCTGTTAGTAACCCCAATAAACACACCCCTTCACCCAGCTACAAGTGGGAAAAGCTGTTTCATTGGTCAATCATGGTGCCCCATCTGGCTTGAAGAGACTTATTCATGTGTCCCCAGGAAAACTCACACAATATCTCCCTCTTCATTCCAAGTTCCCTTCTGGCAAGGAATCACTACTTCTACTAAGCAAGAGCTCCCCAGAGGCAGAGATTGTGAGGACAACCCCTTCTCCTCCTAATCTTACAGCCAGGTCAGGGTGGCTTCTTGGCTCTCTCTCAGGTTTCACTACTCATTTGCTGTCTAGCTCAGTCTTAATCTTGCAGGAAGCAATAGGCAGATATTGCAAGACGACAGACATGACCTCAGCCTTCAGTTGGATGGAACTGGATTAACTCTGATATGGGGCCAACATGACAGTTACAGGTATGAAGGAGGTCCTCAGTTTCCTCATCTGTAAAATGGATCACTAACAGTGGTGAATAGTTGCTATCTTAAGGATACACACTGTGTGAACACAGAGGTGACAGGACAGAGGCAGAATGCTTCGTGGAGGGAGTGACACTTGGGCTTTCTGGGCCCCCTCTGAGGGTCTTCCCATTGAGAAGGCATTTAGGAAGACAGGACAGTAGGAGCAGATGCTGGGAGCTCATACTATGTCTTGAACATAAAATCATGGGAATCTCAGAAACTTCCACATACATCAGGCTACACAAAAGCAGCCAATGGGTGATTAACTTACAGCCTTAGTTCTTGGCTGTGCAGCATTGTGTTTAAACCAAGCCTCTCTAAATGGAGCGATGGTTCGTCTCCTAATGAGGATGGCAGTATCTGCTAGAGAGGCATTCTCGACACAGGGGCTGGGCAAGGGGAGGGCTGAACAGAAGCATTTGCTGGCATTTGCTAGCTAGCTCCCAGCTAATTGGCCCGTCCAATCCATGACCACTCCTGTCCAACCCCAACATTTTTCTCTTCCCTCGGGGACCTGACTGCAGCTTAGGGATTCTGGGGCACAGGTCCTGCCCCTCTCTGTCATAGAATCACTGCAGGAGAGAGAAGATACCCACTGGGGCTTGTGGGTATCTCTGTCCCTGCACTCTTGGCAGAGGGATGTGGAGTAGTCTAGCAATGCAAACACTGATTTGCTCAGCTGCCAGCTGGTGGCCCACAGGGGCCAGGATGCCCTCTCCATGGGAAGCCCTGCCAGGATGAGCCATCTCCTGCCTTTGTGTGTTTTAGCATCCTCACCCTCTGAGGGGCCTCTGGCTGGGGGGCCTCTGCACTTCATCCATCCCTTCCATCCGTGCCTGCTCTAAGTCCAAGTACTTCAGGTGAAGTGATCTCAGCCCTGGGTCCAGCCCAGATCCCCTAACTCTCAGCTCCCTCTCCTTTGCTCTGGTGCCAGCCCAGACAAGCATAGGTTGAGCTCTTTCTCCTAAGGTCCCACCAGGCCACTCCCCTGATGTATTTGCCCCTTCAGCGCTTCACTGAGCCAGAGCACAGCACGCGCCTCATCCCCCGCTGTGAGCCTCCCCGCCACCCTCTCCCCACGTCCCTCCCCCTGCCTCTCCCTCCCCCGTCCCCCCAGCCCGCCTCTCCCCTATGCTTTCCCACAGGCTGGCTCCCTAACCCGTATCAGCAGGTCCAGCGCTGCTCCATCCAGACACGTGAAGTTCTGTAGCAGCTCCCATTTGTCCCTCTGGAAGACGCGGCTGGAGTTCTGGGCCGCACGACCTTCCAGTGCCCAGAACACTCCGGTGCCCAGCACCAAGTAAGCCAGATAGGAGAGCAGGAGGAGCCCGGTGGCCGGGACCCGACAGCCCCGGGCCCAACAGGGTCCCTCAGGAGATAGCAGCTCGCACATGGTGGAGAGGCCAAAGCCCGGACGCGCTGCTCTGATGGGCAGGAACTGGGAATGGACAGGAAAGGCCAGGAGGGGCCAGGAGGGCCGCTTCTCTAAGCAAACTCTGCTGGTGGCTGTTTCCCTCGGAAGAGAGCTGCAGGGTGCTATGGCCTTGCCCACCTTCAAGGATCCAATCCCAGAGAGTTGGAGTGCCCACCTCAACACCAGAGGAAAGGGAAGGGCTGCCAGGTGGCCACAGGGATGGGAGGGAAGGACGCAAACCCCTACCCGCCCCCCCTCAGTGCCTCCCTTCTGTGGGAAAGACTCCTGCAATCAACAGTGCGGAAGAAGGAAGAGAAACCTCCAAAGTTCATTGTCACAGGCTCCTGTCTAAGCTGTGAGATCAGGGACTCCTCCAAGTGGCTGCTCTAGGTTCCCCTACAGCAGATACACTCAAAAAAGCGGGAGGGCATGGCTTGTCTGTGTCTGTGGAATTGAGAACACATGTCCCCAGGCTCACCCCTGCTGCTCTGGAGGAAGTCTCCCGGTCCCCATTCACTGGAGCAGAGGCAGATTTCAGTCCTTTCCTAAGTGGCAGTAATTCCCCCCTCCCCCGGGGGGGGGATGTCCCTCAACGATGTGGGTCCTTCCCAGGGACTCCCCTCAACCTCCTGGACTCCTACCCCTAAATCTGCAAATACAGTCTAGAAACCTCCTTGCAACTGGGGAGATTAGTTCTAGGAAGAGCCAGCTCCTAACCCTTTTAAGAGTGGGCATTGGGGCAGATGGGCCAGCCTCTCCTCCCTCTGACAGAAGGACCGACCAGGCACGGATGGAGAGTCTATTCCCATGGGAGCCTAGGCCCCAGGGAACGATTCTGCAAAGTTCCTGGGGTCTGCTGCTCCTTCAGCATCTCAAGGGGAATGAGGACCATGAAGTCCCTCTGGGTCATTTTTAGGAAAGTGGTGGGACACCCAGCAGAGGTCCCAAGCCTTGTTCAGGGAAAACCCCTTCACTTGTGACCCTGGAGTGAGAACTGGAGAGTGCTCACAGGCAGCCTTTGAGTTCAGGGTTCAGCAGATGTGATCCTCTGAGGGCAGTATGCTGTATGCACCGAAAGTCTCCCTGGGTGTGTGCCAAGCTCCCAGTCCCTGCCCTGAACTCTCATTCTCTCCAGGTTCACTTCAGTCAGTTAAAGCTCTGTGGGTGCTGCACTGGGGCTGCCTCTCCAAATGTTCCAGTTCCTCAAGGCCGAAGCTGGAGCAAAGGTAAGAACAATTGCCGTCATGTCCCCAGACCTGGTACAGGCCTGGCCCAAAGTGCGGCTTTTTGAGTGCCTAGCATGTATGTAGCAACTAACAGAAACCACCTCTGCCTTGGCTGTAAGGGTCTAAGGACTCGTGGCATGTGAAGGTGGCATGCTGGGCTTTTCTGGGCCCTTGTTGGGGGACCAAAGAAAGGGGCTCTGAGGCCAGCATGCAAACATCCACCCACACCAATCTTTGATTTTTGCCTCTGCATCTCCCCTAAGTCACTTTGTAGACACACCTTTCTCCTTTTGGAGAAATACAGACAACCTTCTCTGGGAAGTGTGTAGACTGGGAAGGAAGCCCAGGGAGTGGCCTGGACTGGGGTGGGGGAGACAGGATGGGTGGCTGGAACACTTGGATACTTGGGTATCGTTCAGAGATGGGGATTTCACCCAGACGTCCAGGATGACCTGAGATGGTCAGAAGGCGAGGGGCTAACAGTTATTGAGGGCCCACCGTCACCAAGCAACCCTCAGGAAGATACTTCTCTGTGCCTAAGTTTAATAAATATCCTAAATAACACCATGCCGTGTCACAGAAGGGAGCATGACATCTCCCAGTGGCTAAGACACTTGCCAAGTGGCCACTGCTTACTGAGGTGTGTGCTCTAATGGGTGGAAACACTTTTGGTGAAAGGGAATGACACACATACACACATTAGTTAGTAAAAGATGAGGTTGATGTTGGATACTTCTAGAAGGATCAGCTGGGGAAGGTGGGGTCTAGGCTTCCCTGCCATGGGGCACACATATGGTGGGAGCCTGAGCATCCTAGGAGTTGGCCGCTTTGCTCTCTGGCGCCCTCTAGTGAGTATAACCCACACCAGAAATTACATCAGGGGCCCAAGAGAGAGGCTATGTGTGCACATGTGGAGTGTTGTTTGTGTGTGCTGTGCAGTGCTGTGTGTATACTTTGTGTGTCTATGTTTTGTGTTTCTAGGGCAAGAGCCTTGGCAGGTTTAAGCCTGAGCCCTCACGAGGAACGGGCAGGGCTCCCTCTCCCCACCTCTGGCCTCTTTCCTTTAGCTGGAAACTTGTCCCAGGGCAGCATCAGCTCACTCTTGTCACCCACAGTGCTCCAAAGGTGGGGGAGCCATGGGAAGTATGGCTGCCACTGCTGCCTCCCTTTCCTGTGGGAGCTGATTCTCACCTGCTGGGTGGAGGCTTCCTTCCCAGCCCTCACTTGGGCAGGAACTAGCTTCTTAAGACTTTGACTTCCTCTTTCCCGCACGCAGAGAGCTGGGCCAGACATTCCAGAGTATGTCCCCTCCCTCGAGACCCCCACTCTTGGGGACAGCATTTTCCCAGATCCCTGACTATCCCTCTGCACCTCTAGGCCCTCTGTCCTGTGGAGAAGGGGCTCTGGCCTCCCAAGGGCTCTGAGTGTGGGTGAGTGGCCATGAGTGGCTGTGGCACCTTTGTCTCTAAGAATGCAATGGTGAAGGAGACAGAGGTGGTGTCCTCACAAGCGTCCCCACAGAGTCATGTTTGGACTCTACACTCAGCACCGTTTATGGTTCAGTGTGTGAGTTCCCCAGGAACTGGGTTCCCCTAACCTTAGGAGGTTCCAGTCTCCACTTGCCCTATCAGGGACCGAGAGGACTTTGAGGGACACGTTTGCTAGTGAGTCCCTGGCCCTACACACTGGCCCCTTTGGGTTGCAGCCAGACCTAGATCCTTGTCCTTGATTGCAGAACCAGTGTGAGCCTGGCCATGGTCTGCCCAATGCTCATTCCTGGTTCTGCCTTTAGCCCAGGGCTGGGGCAGGAGAGGCTCGAAGTGTCCCTGTCTCTGGCTCAGTCCTCAGATGTTGGGGTGACTGGCGGTGAGTACCATCCCTGAGTGAAATGTGTGCTTGGGGTAAGGAATCTCTGGAAAAGCAAGGAAACACTCTACTGACATCACAGTCCCAAGAGACCTCTCAGGGCCTCAGCACCACCCGGTGGCCTCATTCAGTCCCTGAGTCAGCAGGTCTGAGTGGAGTTGGAAACCTGATTCCTTAATAAGTGCTGCTGCTGGTGCTCATGGTGCTGGTGAAGGTGGTGGTGCTACTGGTGCTGGTGGTCCATGGACCCTACTCTGAGAACTCTCACTTTTGGCAGCACCCTGTCCCCAGTGTCTGTGCTAACTTGTGTAGTGAAGAGAGAAGTGCTCCCAGCAGGCAGAACACACGGCATCACTGGAGTGAGGCGAGGCAGGGGCATGGCTCCCTGGCACTAAGAGCAAGAACAGCCATCTCATTCTCCCCAGTTTGCCCATAGGTCTCATCTAATTTCCATTCCCAGGGCGATCATGTGTCCCTCTTAGGGTCCTCCTTGTTCCCTAGCTTCTGTGGAGCTGTGGATTGTAGTATGGTTATCCTTTGCTTTAAACCTAATATCCACTTATGAGTGAGTACATACCATGTTTGTCTTTCTGAGTCTGGGTTACCTCACTCAGGATGGTTTTTTCTACTTCCATCCATTTAGCTGAAAATTTTATGAGGTCATCCTTTTTTACTGCTGAGTTGTACTCCAAATGTATAAATGTACCACATTTTCCTTATCCATTCTTTGGTTGAGGAACCAACCTGGTTGTTTCCAGGCTCTTAATATTACAAATAATGCTGCTATGAACATATTTGAGCAAATGTTCTTGTGGTATGATTGAGTGTCCTTTGGGTATATGCCCAAGAGTGGTATCACCGTGTCTTGAATCTTGTAATCAGATTGATGAATATCCCAACTATCATCATAGAGCCCTCATCCAGTAATTTATGGAGCCAGACCTAGAGATCCACAACCAAGAACCAGGCTAAGCTTTGGGAATCCAGTCGAAGAGAGGGAGGAGGAAACATATGAGCAAGGGAGGTCAAGATCATGATGGAGAAATCTACAGAGATAGCTGAACTCATGAAACTCATGTGGAAACTCATGAACTCTAGACAGACAGCTGTAGAGACTCCAGGGGACCAAACTAGGCTCACCATATGTGGGAGACAGTTTTGAAGCTCGGACTAGCTGATTGGCTCCTGGCACAAACCTGGTACATGATCCAGCTTGTTGGAACCCACTCCCTATGGTGGGATGCTATGCTCAGCCTTAATGTGTGGGAGAGGGGCCTGGCCCTGCCCCAACCTGCTGTGTCAGACTATGTTGACTCCTCATGGGAATCCTTACCCGTGGAGAGGAGTGGACTGGCAGTGGGCTAGGGGGTAGGTGAAGGGAGTGGGAAGAGGTGAGGGGGGCAAGAAGAGGGGTGGGAGGGAGAACTGTGGTTGGAATGTAAAATGAAATAAAAGAAAATTAAACAGGGAAAAAAAGCAAGAACAGATGAGGTCCTTTCAGAGGCATCATGAAGAGAGTCAAGGAGCCATCTTTCCCAAAACCTTCCCTGCTGGTCTTGGTTTTCTGAGACATTCAGGTATTTCTGAAGCCACAAAACTTAGCCTTTCTTGGCTTTTCCTCATATTTTTAGAGACGTGGGTCAATGGAATGATGGTGGTCAACCAGCTTCCTGAATCACCGAGTCCTGCCTTTAAGCAAGGCTGTGCTTTCCCTGAGAGAGCAGGGAGCTCCTAACCCTTTCCCTTTATTCAGGGGAAGTCTGGCATGTACAGGGTCAAAAACTCATCCATTGACAGCCAGAGGACTTCACGCAGCAGGGACTGGACTGCCTCCAGTGCCAAGGGTCCTCAATCAGTCTGGACACACAGTCCACTGGGAGTGGAGAGCTTCTCCAGTGGAAGGAAATGAAGAGAAAGAGCATGGACCACCCACAGGAGGGAAAAGGATGAGGGAAGTCTGAGACAGTCAGAGGGAGGCTGAAGGTGCCCTCCTCCTTCAAGTCTGGGAAGGAGTGGTATCTGCTTCACCAGGACAGAGAACTCTACTCATTTGGGGACACCTACAGAGGATCTGCTAAGTTGTAGCAAAGTTTTCCAGAACAGGGGCCTCCCTTTTCCTTTCCTGACAGCCCCCCTTCCTCCCCCCTTCCCTTCCCTTCTCTTCCTTCTACCTCCTTCATCTTGCACTTTAGTTTTATGAGATTTCCCAAACCCCTCTGAAGCTCAACCAGAGTGGGGCTTAGGATGGGGTTTCTCTCAGTAGCAGATCCACTTTGGGGACTTCTGGAAACAGTTTTTGGGGTCTTTTGTTTCTCTGAGACTGGGTTTTACATAGCCCTGATTGGCCCTATGTAGACCAGGCTGGCCTTGAACTCACAGAGATTCATCTGCCTCCCAAGGCCTGGGATTAAAGGTGTGTGCCACCATACCCAGCTGACTTCTGAAAACTACTAGGCCACAAAATCCACTGGAATTGAAGTTCAAAGGTGAAATGTCAGAGGACAACTAACGGGGTCTTCAGAGCACCAGCTCCATGTTGAAGAGCCCTTCCTGAAGGGAGGAGGGGTTCACAAGAAAGTTACAGGAGTCCCAAGCCCCATCCCCAGAGATTATAGAGGCAGTAAATTCTTGCTGAATAGAGAAGACTTCAGTTCAGCTGCCTTCAAGCTGTGCAGAAGCCACAGTGGAGCATCTTCTGAAGCTTGTCCCCCAGGCCGGGGTGACTTGCCCATGCTCCTTTAAGTTTCCCCAGTCAGCTCATTGGTCATCGGCACAGCAAACCAGAGTCATTTGTGGAGTCATTTGTGAGGTCTGCAGTCTGAAGTGAACAGACATTTGTTTACATCTCCCCAGGAAAAGTCACTCCCTCTGCCCTCCCTTTCTTCCTCCCACCCCTATTTCTCTCCATTCCTTCTACACATACAAATGGAGTGTCCTGGGTGTGCTGTAACCTGTGAGCCTTTGGCTGTTGAGAAGAGATCTTGCTGGGCTGTAGAATGGTCACACATGTCCCACGTCCTAAGCCAGCATTCCTGTAGGTGGACGCTGTTCCTCTGTGGGTGAGGGCTAGACACGGGGCATGATTTATAACCCTTTCAGGGAATTGTTGTTACTAACAGGCAGAGCCAATTTGTGCTTCCCCGGTGGGGAGGGCAAAATCAATTAATGATGGATGTAAAATGGCCAGGCAGGCCTGACAGCAGTGTCATGGCCTAATAACAGGGGGTGCTGAGGGTTTTCTGAAACTGAACTAATAGGAAGAAAGGAGAAAAACAAAAAGATCAACCCCCAGGTACAATGGGCAGAGAATCCAGAGTAAACAGAGTAGCTGGGCCCAGGGTGCCTTCCATCTGATAGATCCTTAAAATAAAGAAAATGACAAGCTTCCCACATGACCATCCAACACAGGCTTGACTTATGGAGTCAACAGATAGGAGCAGAAGTGAAATGACACTTTCCAAACAGGAGCCAAGGGGAGAGGATAACGCCCCCTTCCCCAGGTATGTGTCCTGTAAGAGAAAGGGTGCAGAGAGGAGGGGTCATCAAGTGCTCCCCAGTAAAACTAAATGGCTGGGGACTGAGTTGTAGGAAAGGATGCTAGGGCCTCCTGGAGATCTCCTTACAGTGGTACTATGGGGGAACATTCTGGGTGGGGCAGATGGTACAGGTCTACATGGGTCTCTATCTATCTGAGAGGTTGATCTCAGGAAATCCAGCCTGCTGTGATCAGCAGTGAGGAGTGATTTCCAGGAAGCCTCCAGCCAAATAAGCCGACACACCTGAAAGTGATCTTTTTAAAAGATGGATTTATTGTATTATTTTAGCGTGTATGAATGTTCTGCCTGCAGTATAGATGTCTAGAGCCAGAAGAGGGTGTTAGATGCCCAAGGACCAGAGTTGCAGACATTATGAGCAACCGTGTGGGTAGCATGAATTAAGCCTGGGTCCCTGGGGGAGCAGCCAGTGCTCTCAACTGCTGAGCCAGCATGCTAGCCCTTTGATATTGATCTTGGTCAATCATTGCTATTGTTTCTTTTGGAAAGTGTGAGGTGCTCTTTTCTTTAGCATAACTTCTGAGTCTTAGCTGGAAACACAGTTTGAGTGGGGAAGGACCCTCATTTTCCTCAGACCAAGAAGTTAATTTGAACACCCCTACACCCACAGTTTTGAAACAGATGCCTTGGCCAGCATTGGGCTTCCTCAGAGCAGATCTGAGATTGTGTGAGATGGTTTGTTGGGTTTGTGACCCCAGAAGTTATGGCAGAGGATTCAGGGGGGAGGCAGGGAAGAGTGTGTCAGTAAGTAGGGGGCCCTCGGTCTTGACCCTACTGGGACACCTGGGAGAATGAGTACACCTCAGATTGCCCAAAGGGTAAGGAGACCAGGCCCTCATCCACTCACTATCTGTGCACGTCACCAGATGAGGATCACAGCAGAGAAGCCAACTGCTTTAGCTTGCTTTCTGTTGCTGTGATAAATACCATGACAAAAGCCAATTCAGGAGGACAGGGTTTATTTCATGTCCATCATGTCCATCATGAAGGGATGTCAAGTCAGGAACTCAGGACAGAACCTGGAGACAGAAACGAAAGCAGAGACCATGGAAGGACACTTCTTACTGGCTTGTTCATAGATTCAACTTACATTTAGTTATGTTGTGATATCTTGTTTTTACTCTAACAAATAAAGCTTGCCTGAAGATCAGAGGGTGGAGCCAGCCACTAGTTAACCATAGAGGTCTGGAGGTTTGTACATAAAGACAGGAGGTGATATCACTGGGCGGAGAGAGGAATATAAGATGGGAGGAGACGGGAGCTTGGCCTCTCTTCAGTTTGAGGATTTCATAGAGGTAAGAACTCTAGTGGCTGGCCGCTCTGCTTCTCTGATTTTTCAGCTTTCACCCCCTAATATCTGACTCCCAGATTTTATTATGAAGACCAGTTAGATTCTTGCTACATAGCTATCTTTCTTAGGACCACCTTCTTAGGAAGGTACTGCCACAGTGGACTAGGCCTTACAACATCTATTAGAAATCAAGCAAATGCCCCACAGATATGCCCTTAGGCCAACCTGTGGAAGGCGGTACCTCAGTTGAAGTTCATTCTTGACAACTGTGTCAAGATTACAACCAAGATTAGCCCTGACAACCGAGATTAGTCCATCAACCTGTGTACTGCCCATGGGCAAGCATCTTATACGCAGGACATTCATATAGAAAGAAGTGGTCGGATGAAGGATGTCCACTGTCCACTAAAGCCAAATCAGCATTTCAGGGATGGTGTGTGTGGCCGAGTTCTGACAGAGCCTACTACAGACTGCTGCTTCTCATCTTTCTGGTCCTACAGGGATATGCCCCCCACCCCCACTCCCACCTTAATGGATCGGACGGTAGCATTTTTCCATGTAATAGATTCCCCCTTCTTCCAATTCCTCCCAGATCCTCTCCAACTCCCTATCTACCCAAATGTTTGTTTGGATTTCTGGCTTTTACAACCTTTCTGCCTCCCCTTCCACACAGATCCCTCAGTCTTGAGGGGAGGGATTTGATGAAGACATCCCATTTAGAACTGAGTGCCCTAGTCAGGCAGTGGAAGTACACATGTGTAATCCCACAACTCAGGAGGCAGAGTGGGTGGATCTCTATGAGGCCACAAAGAGAGTTCCAGGACAGCCAGGGCTACATAGAGAAATCCTGTCTGAAAAAACCAAAACCAAAACCAACAAAAAAATAACTGAGTGTTCCAAAGTTCCCCTGTCACTGCACAGTGTCTAATTTGGGGTCTCTGTGTTAATTCCCATCTTGCTTTGCAAGAAGCAGCTTTTCTGATGAGGGTTGGGCAAGGCATTGATCTATATGTATAGTAGAATGTCATTGGGAGTCATTTTATTGCTCTGCTCAGCAGAATAGTACCAGCAGGTTTTCTCCTATGACTTATCTAGTCTCAGATTCTTTTTATTTAAATTCTTTAATTACTACTCATATTTACATATCCACCCCCCATTTCCTTGCCCTCCCACTCTCCCATGTTCCCTCCAACCCCCCAACCCATTCCCCCAACTCCTCCCCAAGGATAGTGAGGCCCTCCACCAGAGACCTTCAAAGTCTGTCATATCATTTGGGGGAGGGCCTAGGCCCTCCTTGCTGTATCTGGGCTGCAATAGTATTCCATAGGGAATGGGCTCCCAAAGTCCATTTGTGCTCTATGAATAAAGACTGGCTCCACTGTTAGAGGTCCCATAGACTGTCTTGGCCTCCTAGCTGGCACCAATGTTCAGAGGGCTTGGTTTGGTCCAGTGCTGTTTCCGAAGCTTTATGACTAGGGTCTCCATGCTCTCACTAGGTCAGGTCAACTGTTTCTGCGGGTTTCTGAAGCACTGTCTTGGCTTCTTTGCTCATCCCTCCCCCCTCTCCACAATTGGATTCCAGGGGTATGGTTCAGTGCTTAGATGTGGGTGCCTATTTCTGCTTCAAACAGCACTGGGCTTGGCTACCTTGGTTAGTCTCAGATTCTTGAACACTTTAGCAGTGTCTGGAATGGGTTCCATTTCATGGAGTGGGCCTTAGATCAAATCGAAACATTTGTGCAACTATTACACTAGTATATCTAGTAGGTATGTACTGTTGTAGCTCAGTATTCATAGCTGGGTGGTACTGATGGTTACCTTTCTTCTCTGGTAGCGTGGAGACTACTTTCCAGCACCCTGAACACTAGTCAGTAGGGGTGAAGCTTCTGGGTGACCAGTCTGACATCTCCATGTTCAAGTATTGTCATCAGCAATAGGGCCTTACCATCAGGTTGTGGTAATATGTATTTAGCCTTGAAAATAGCCTGTGATGTTTGGGGGTTTTCATTGGACACCTTTGGCTGCAATTGCCTCTCTTCTTCTGAAGTTCAGTGTCTTGCATTGTCTGTTATCTGGCATCTAAAAGTCATTGATTTGTGTATGTTGCCTAGTTTTAGCCGTACACAGTGGAGTAAATTAGGTCTGGTTATGCTTCATGGCTGCAAGCAGCAGACACAATGGACCCCAAATGTCTTTGACAGTAAGCATAAAGGGCCAGAGTGAAGACTGCACAGGAACTGTTATACACTGTTGAAATTTTAATGTCTGTATCATGCAGCTATTGACACGAATAACACTATGGAACAAATTCCCTAATTCCAGTGGTTTATAGCAAGAAATATTTGGTCTCATGACAAGAGGTCTTGGAGTCACTGTGTCTGGGTTTGCTTCAAGCTACGAGTTAGTCTCCAGACTAGCTTGGTTTTGTTCTCTGTGTTTTCCAGGCTATGGGCTAAAAGGACAGCAGCTATCAAGTACATCTCAAGATGTCACAGGAGTGAAAGAATTATTGTTACTCTGTGTGTGTGTGTGTGTGTGTGTGTGTGTGTGTGTGTGTGTGTGTGTGCTCACGTGCGTGTGTACATGGTCTGTGCGGGCATGCATGTCACAGATTGCATGTGGAGATTAAATGGTTGTTGCGGGATATTTACACTGTGAACTCAGGGATTACATTATTTACTGGAAAAACCTGTTTCTAGCTGTCCTAGCACATACCTTTAATCCAAGAGGTTTCTGCTTGAATATTGTAAATAGGATTAAATAAAATCAATCTGAGGTCAAGAGGTGGAGCAAGCAACCAGTTGACAGCAGAAAGCCAGAGTATAAGAGGAAGTAAGGAGATGGAGAGAGACACACACAGGAAGTAGAAGGGAGGGGCAGTCAGTTGGAAGACTTTTTGTTTGAGATGGCATAGAAGAAAGCTCTCACTCTGGGAAGATGGCAGCAGAGGAAGAGCTGGGTGCTTTCTCTGCCTTTTTAAGCTAGCAGTAAGTATCTGGCTCCTGAGTCTTTCAATAAAATAGAATGACAGAGAGTTAAAAACAACCAAGGATAACTTGTGGGAGTCAGTTCTCTTCCTCCCATGTAGGTCCTGTGGGTCAAACTCAGGCCATCAGGGTTGGTGGCAAGTGTCTTTACTTACTGAGTAATCTGAAATCTCCTTTTTCAAGATATGTGGACATACTTTCCCACCCTGCCCTCCCCCTATGAAGAATTCTATCCAGGATTGGACCAGGATCACTGACCAAGCTGCTCTCCAGAAAACATTTTAATTTCTATTTGAACTCAGATATTCCTTGTTGTCCCTGCTCCATTGATGCTGGAGTATCCTTTCAAAACATTCATCCCCTCCTCCCATTTGCAGAGGCTCTTTGGGGGCAGGCAGAGGCTCTTTGGGGGCAAGCACATTGTGGTCCAGGGTGGTCCATACCAAAGCCCCACCATCCACTGGGAGATTTAAGGTGGATTTTAAGGAGGCTCTGTCAAGATTGACTGCCAGTGTCCCATCGGCCTGGGTTCCCTGACTGGTGTGTTCTCTTCTTTACTCCCTCTCCAGGCTGAGTGACTGTTTCATGCCCCGTGTGAGGTGGTACCACACATCTCAGCCAATAAAGCCTTTGGATCCAGGACATAACAGCTCAGCAGGGAGTGACAGTCAACGGATCTTAGCATGTTCTAGAAGATGGACCACATCAAGGTGTTCCAGGGTCACTGATGCCAATCATGAGGGGCTTTGGCAAGGTCCGTGTTGTCTTCAGGACCCTGAGTGTGAATCAGTGGGACTGTATTTCCATGCTGTGGACTCCTGAAAAGCCTCCCGTTTGGTCTTAACCCGTACTCTAGGCTTTACCAGGGGTGTGGTAGGGTGGAAAGGAGTGGCCCCCACCCCATGGAACTAAGTCACTGAACCATAGGGAGGTAGAAAGGGAGACTCCAGCCTGAGAAGTGGGTTTGGGTTCCAGCTCTGCCACTTATAAATGGAGGAACTGTTTAATAAGAACTGGCCCCATGCTAGGGTCACAGGGAGGACATAGACAATAGGCTCTGGTTGTCATAACACTTTCCATCTTAAAGTCTGTGGCAGTCCAAAAAATCAGCCGTAGGAGCGCAAGGCTGGCCTGCCCCACGCTTCTAACTCCTAATGACATAAGCCAGGCTACAACAAAGAAGAATGCTACAGGTCTGCTTAGCTTCAAGACACCTAAAGAGGAGTGGAACAGCCAACAACATCAACGGGGTCATCTCCTTGTCACTCCCCATGACCATGAGTTCTTGTATTTATGGACAGACATACCAGGAGCCGAAGATATTTTTATTCAGTTGTCATCATTTCTGGGCACCTATTCCTGCCCTGTAGCTGGGTTGGGAACACAACACAGGCCACTGCCGACTGTGTTCCATTCCTTCATGCCCACTGAGTCCAAGTCACAGAGCCAGGTTGTGAAATGATGGCAGAGTCACTGAGGCAAGGCCACTGGGTAGCTCTGTTCTCCTTGTGGGGCCAGGGAGTTTGGCCCTCATTGTGTAGAAGCCCACACAGCTTGGGGTGAGGGTAATGGCTCAAGGTCCTGATTCTGGGGGGCTTCCCAGTAGTCTCTGTTACTGTGCAGTCCCCAGACAGCAAGGATACATAGCTCCCTGGAGGCAGGGCAGTGGGTGATGGTGAAGTGTTTGCGTTGAGCCACTGGCCCTTGAGGTACCCTACATTCTAATGTCTTATCTGTGGCTCTGAAGCCCTGCCTGGCCTGCCATGGTCATTCCTGGGTTTCTGAGCTGGGGGTAGACTTGGGTGGCGACTGGCAAATAGTTATAAATAATTACCCTCCTGTGTTACACTGCCTGGGATGTACCCCGCCTGGACATTATGATGGAGTATTGCACCATCGCCGGGACTCTCATAAACGTGACAGTGAGCAGCAACCCAGTCTTGCTTCAGCTTCTTGGCATTGCCCGCCCTCCCAGAATCTCAGTCAGGACCACTCATCCTGTGCTCTCCCAGGCACCACCCTTAATGAAGCACAGCTCTCCTCCTCTGGCCTCTAATTTGCCAGTTGCTCTGGGGTGGCTTTGTGTTATATCTAAGGTCACTAGCGAGGGTCAGGGTCATTATCATCACATCAGTCATTCTGTCTGCAGACCAGAGTGTGACTCCCATCAGAAAGTCAGTTGCTCCCCAGGCCTGAAAGAAGACAGGGTGCTATTAGCTTGGAGAGGAGTCTTTTCTCAGGACTGACAGGCACTGCAGGGAGGCTGGCCACGCCCCCATCTTCCTTTGCTCTTTGCTAAGGTACCACCCTTCAGCAGAGTCACACTCATTCCAATCCCATGGTTTCCAAGGGTGCCTCTACTTACACACACACATACACACACACACACACACACACACACACACACACACTTACTTTAAAATAAGCCTTGGGACCCGCCCTAGGCATACAGCTTTAAGTCTGTGTTTGAACAGGATTTTTGCATCCATGCACACAAAGTGTGAGCATGGTGTTCATCTGCCTAAAGTTTGGATAATAAGGTAGATGCCGTTGGCAGTGGAACCAGGATTTATCCCCAGTGCATGAACTGGCTTTTTGGAGCCCATTCCCTATGGAAGGACACTCTCGCAGGCTAGATACAGGGGGGAGGGCCTCCGTCCTGCTTCAAATGATGTGACAGATTTTGATGCCCCCCCATGGGGGGGCCTCACCTTCTCTGAGGAGTGGATGGGGGGTGAGATGGGGAGATGGTGGGGGGAATGGGGGGATGGGAAGGAGAGGGACCTGGGATTGGTATGTAAAATAAGATTGCTTTTAATTTAAATTTAAAAAAATTAGTTAAAATAAAAACAATAGGTAGGTGTAAGAGGGAACTGCTGAGGTCTTTTGGGTGAAGTGAGGGACATATTTTAAAACATTTCAGTGGGCAGGCAGGCTGAGGAGTGAGGTTGGTGAGAGCATGGAGAAGAAGCTGCAGTCAGCTAGAAGTGGACCATGGAGCCTGGCTGGGAGTGAGGACAGTGGCCTCTGTCTGTGCCCACTGGATGTGGGGAGCAACAAGGCAGAACAACATGGTTCCTGCCTGCAGTACTGCAGGGCCAATGCTGTGTGTGAGGCCACACTGTGTGAGGCCAGCACTGTGTGTGAGGCCACACTGTGTGTGAGGCCAGCTCTGTGTGTGAGGCCACACTGTGTGTGAGGCCAGCACTATGTGTGAGGCCAGCACTGTGTGTGAGGCCACACTGTGTGTGAGGCCAGCTCTGTGTGTGAGGCCACACTGTGTGTGAGGCCAGCACTGTGTGTGAGGCCACACTGTGTGTGAGGCCAGCTCTGTGTGTGAGGCCACACTGTGTGAGGCCAGCACTGTGTATGAGGCCGCACTGTGGAATTCAGCAGAGTTCCCCGCACAACATATTCTTTCAAAATATTTATTTTTGTATTCACTTACAGCATGTGTGTGTCTATATGCCATGGCATGTGTGTAGAGGACAAGGACTATTTGTGGTCACTATATGCTCATTTCCAAAGCCTTTTAGACATCACAGGCCACACCACAGACCCCCATGGGACTGAAATCTCTGTGGGTGGCCTGGTAATTCTAGTTCACAGGCAGGGATGAACTTCCCAGTTTCATCTCTCCAGGCCAAGGACAGGTGGGTGAGAGCTGGGACAGCCTTAGGCCTAGGTCTGATGTTTCCTCTATGTTGAGGAGAAGCCTGGGCAAGGATTACTACTGGAAGATGGGAGGGAGGGAGTCGGAGCTAGTTTCTACTCTGGGTCTTAACTCCTCTGGAAGAGGGAGGGAGTCCGAGCCAGTTCCCTCCTCTAAGGTCCTGACTCCTCTGGATCTGCACCCAGCTGTGCCCAGGGGGATGAAGAAGCGATGCTACACAGCAGAGTTGAGAGCACTGTACTCTGGGACATGGCTCCTCACAGGAAGGGCCAACCACACAGCCTTGCAGATGCCATTTTTGTTGCATACATGGGTCCCAGTGAAGCAATGGTGACGGCATACCCTGGGATGGAGCATGTCACCATAGACAGATCAGGTCTCATCACCAAGGCCACCTTCCCTGATGCCAACTCTGGTGCTCAGTATGTTATAAGAGAGCTTATCTCTGAGGAGCTGCCCTGACAGGTAAGGGTGGTCACTGTCTATGACACACAGAGGATCACAGCATGACTTGTCCAAGGCCACGAATGGCAGAGATGGTTTGATCTGAGGTCATGTCCTTTCTAATCCTCCAAAAGAGCTAGTGTTCTTTCTGTGTCTGTCTCTCTTTTTTTCTCCCTCCCTCCCTCCCTCCCTCCCTCCCTCCCTCCCTCCCTCCTCCCTCCCTCCTCCCTCCCTCCCTCCCTCCCTCCCTCTCCTCCCTCCCTCCCTCCCTCCCTCCCTCTGACCCCTGGAAGCACTCTCAAGCAGAATCTTAAGGTTTGTTGATAGGGCCTTTTCCACCTCTTGGAGAAGGAGGACTTGTGGTTGTGGGGTCGCTCCAGGGGACTTCCAAATTCAAGAATTAAGGAAGATTATAAAAGGGCCCGCAGAAAGGGGCTTAACCTCATTGCCTCAGACATTCAAGCCATGCTTGGCAGTGTAAGGGTGGATTTGACTCCATGGATGATGTACACCCCTATGGAGGCATATACCTGTCCGCAGGTGTCCCTGCAGGGATTTAAACATTTTGCTGGCATTTCCCTGGATCCTAAATCAATTCAATTCATCCTGGCTCTCAGTGCATGCTCAGAGCAGGGAGCCTCTCTGGGCTCCTGTTCCTGCTGTAGTCACAAACTTCCCGCAATGAGGCAGCACACTAAAATAAGAGCAGAGAGCCCCAGGCAGGGCAGGCTGTTTGCTTTGGCTGGGAGGGTGCTGGCCTGGCTGCTGTTTGCCTGACAGCCGGCCTGATAAGTGAGCTTCATACACAATACTGTGCAGTGGGCCCTGGCCCATCTGCTGTGTCTGGACAGGTTAAGCCTGCTGGCCTTTGGCTCTGGCCTTGGGGGAAATGGCCCCTGTGTCCCCCTCTCCACGACTTCCCCTGAGTCTGCACGATCACTAAGAATCCAGGTTTTTTCCTTTGGGAATAACAATTAGATTGTGGGACTTGAGTGTGTTTTGATGGATTACTTCCAGGCTTCTGGCTGTTTGGAGAACAACACTCACAGCTGCAGGGCAGAGCAAGGCCAAGAGGCGCAACAGAGAGGGCAGCCCTTGCTGGATGTGGCTTTCAGAACAGTGTGGCTCAGTGGAGAGAGCAGAACATGGGCTTCCTTGGCTTTGCCTATTTATCTGTCTAACCTTGGGCAATGTCTTCGACTATAGCAAGCCTCGGATTCCTCTTTTGTCAGAAAAGGGGACCAGATCTTGCCTCTGTGTGCATTATAGTGTGCCAAGAGCATAAAACACAGTACTATAATTGAAAACCTTCCTCAGTGCTGACTAGCCTGTATGTTCGTGTGTGTTTTGTGTGTGTGTATGTGTGCACGCATGCATGCAAGTGTGAGTTGTGTACCTGTGTGCACATGTGTGTGTGCCTGTGTGCACATGTGTGCATATGGAGACTGGAGTTCAACCTTGGATATTGGATATGGATGCAGATGTATCCATCTATTTTTAGGTTAATTAATGCACTTAGAGTGTGTGCTATGGCTCACATGTAGAGCTCAGAAGACAACTTGTGTGTGTTGACTATCTCTATCCACCATGTGGGTACCTGGGATCAAAGCCACCAGGCTTGGCCATAAGCACCTTTACTTGCTGAGCCACCTCACTGGCCCCACCTTGTCTTTTGAGACAGGGTTTCCCTCTGGGATGGGATACTCATTTAGCTTAGGCTGGCTGGCCAGAGAGCCCAGGGGCCTGACTGTTTCTACTTTTCCAGCACTGGGGTTGTGAGTGTGTGTGCCAATGCCCAGCTGTTTATATTGGTTCTAGAGATGAAACTTGGGTCCTGTGTCTGTGTAGCAAACATTACCTATGGGGCCATCTCCCCAGCCCTGATACATGTCTTAAGTAAAGTGCCCATGCCAGGCAGTGGTGGTGCATGTCTTTAACCCCAACACTAGGGAGGCAGAGGGTAGCAGATCTTTGAGTTCGAGGCCAGTCTGGCCTACAAAGTGAGGTCTAGGACAGCCAGGACTACACAGAGAAATTGTGTCTCGAAAACAAAACAACAAAAGTAAAGTGCCTGGACTTATGGCTCTCTGGACTGTCAGGGACAGTGCCACCAGGAAACACACTCCAACACCAACCTTGGGCTTGCATCTCTTCTACAATGAGAATTGATGACATTTCTCTTATTATGAAGTGGCTACAACCCAACTTAAAAACACTGCAGGGAGGAATGAGGGCTGACTTCTGCAGTTTATTATGGGGAGGGTTGCTAAGGGCCTTTCTTCCCCATCTTCCACTGCACATCATCACCTCTCTCTTCCCCCGGGAGGTCTCTGGTCCTCCTGTGGCAGTTAATTTTGATGGTCAACTTGATTGGATTGAAAACAGTGCCTAAGAAGCCAGTACATCACATTTCTGGGTGTGTGGCCGTTTCCCAGAGGATTAACAAAGAGGGAAGAGCCACCCTGAAGGGAGGTGGCTCTATTCAGTAGATTAGGGGTGCAGACAGGATAAAAGGGATCCTTCTGCCCACTTCCTGGCTCCATTCTGTGAGCCCTTCTCCTCTGTCCCCCCTGCCACAATAGACTGACAGTTCTGACACCATGGGCCCATTGAGAACTCCTATTCCTTAGAGTTGTTTGCTCAGTGTTTTGTCACATCAACAGAAGGGTGACACACACTCCTCTTCCATCACACTGTGTGCTTCTTTCCACAGCAACAGTCCTGTCCACAGACAAGCTCATCTTCAGTCTCCCCTTAGCAACACAGCCTCCCTCTGGCCTCCTGCTTTTCTGCAGCTGTCCCAGCTGCCTCCTTTGCATGGCTGCCCTTGCAGGGAAGCTGCCTGTGTCTGTCTTCCTCCTCCCACACATGCCTGGCCAACATACAATGGCACTTGCCCACCGCTGCTGCATGGTGGGGCCCATCTGCTGCTCCTGGCGCTCACACAGTGGGCATCTAGTGACAGTCTAGTTGTCTGATGTGAGCATGACAGTTTTCCTTCAGCTCCAGGGCTCCATCCACATGCAAACGGATTCCTTCTAAACCACAGATAGGCAGCAGGAAGCTGAGAGAGTGTGGCAACCCTGGGGCAAGGTGTCAGCCATATGATCCGGGACTTTCTCTTTTTATATTGTCTGTGGTTTGAGTTTGTTCACCAGGCTTGGTTCTCCATGTGGTGAAGCTGGGAGGTGGGACCATTAGGAGATGGGGTCACAGCAGAAGCCTGAGATGGCACCCGCCCTTAATCCCAGCACTGGGGAGGCCGAGGCAGGCAGATCTCTCTCTCTCTGAGTTCGAGGCCAGCCTGGTCTCTAGAGCGAGTGCCATGATAGGCTCCAAAGCTACAGAGAAACTCTGTCTCGAAAAACTAAAAACCAAAAACAAAAAATAAAATAAAAGAAAAGAAGCCTGAACTAAATCCGTCCCTGGGTTCCTGTCTCACTGTGTGACCCCTCCCTCTTACCCCATCTGCCATGAGGTTCTGAGCAGAGCAGAACTGCTGCAACTACTGTATTGTTCCTGAACTCCCAGAACTGGGTCAAGTGAACCACTCTTGTTTACTATGTTATCCAGCCTTTGGCATTTCATTACAGCCATGGAAAATGACCAGACGGAAATATTGCCAAGGAGGGCAGCGTTTGACAAGCCAAGACAACGTTAAATCTTTGGAATATAGGAATGAGTCTAAAACTAAATCCAAATGTAGGTAGGGGGTCTGGCCTTGTTCCTGTGAATGTCTTGGAATGGAAAAGGCTTGTCCATATTCAAGATGGTTAGCTGCCAAGAGAGCAGGCCAGTGAGGAAGGCCAGGAAAGGCCTTCTGCTCTCCTGCTGGGGGACAGGTATTTCCTCCACGACTGACACAGTGTCCCCAACCCGGGGCCTTCAAGTGTTGTTTACATCCATAGCTCCTTGGCAAGAACTATGTGCCATGGAGAGTGAAGTTTCCAGCCGGGGTTTCAATGAGTTACCAAACTGCCCTCAGTTCCTTCCTGTTTAGAGAAGGCTGGGCAGGAAGAGAGAGATGTCTTCCGAGGACAGAGAACAAAGTCAATGTCTCAAATGGGGAGAAGGAGGCTGTCCAGATGCAACAGGGGCACCCAGGCCACTCACCCACACACCTGCCCCTGGGACTTGGAGAAGCAGAGCCAGCTCACAGGAGGTGACTGAGGCCACTGCTGTGGCTGCAGGAGCACATGGGATGTCTCTTTCCTTTAAAGCTTCCTGCTTGCTCCAGCCTCCCCCTTCTCCCAAGTGTGGGACACAAGAATAAATAGGGACAGCTGGGCCTTGGAGGTGTTCCAGGGGCTGTGGACTTACATTTCTTCTGCAGAATGCTCTGTCTGGCCTTGATGAATGCCAGGATGTCAGAATCGGTCTGGCTGTCCCCAGTGAGAGGGATAGATGACATCGGCCTTTCAGGGATACTGAAGGTAAACACAAATCACTACTCATTATACCTGGATGTTGCCTCTCCAAAGAGATGTCCAACCTTGCTTAATTTTGTTTTTTAAACATTTAAATATGTGCCTGTCTTTCTCTGTGTATGTCTTTGTCTGTGGTCTCTGTGTGTATGTGTACATGTGTCTCTGTCTCTCCCTCTGTGTGTTTGTGTGTAGTCAGAGGATAACTTGTGGCAGATGGTTCTCTCCTACCATGAATTCTGGGGATCAAACTCAGGCTATCACATATGTGGAGCATGTGCCTTTACCCACTGAGCCTGCTTTTCTGGTTTTGGTCTCTTGGTTTTCATCTGACCTCCTGCTTTCCACTTCCTCATTGTGAAGGCCTCACACTTCTTTCATTGTGCCACAACTCCCCCTTCATATCACTCCTGGAATAGAATTCAAACTCTGCCTCATGGTTTCCTGGGTCCCCAGTGCTCTGGCCCCACCCCATGGCTTCCTGGGTCCCCAGTGCTCTGACTGGTTTCTTCCTGCTACTTCAATAAACTGATTCTTTCCAGTCTTGGGGTTTTTGCTCCAGCTGCTTCCTTTCCCTGCCCTGCCCCTACTCACCTTCCTACAGCCAAACAGCGCTAGACATGAGACTGGCAAAACCAGGGGAGTTCTCTAAGCCAGGGAAGGAAGAGGGGAGGGGCCAGTATCCTTCCCTTTACCAGGAGAATTTCTGGAAATTTCACACAACTCTTCTGCTTACAAATTTCATTGGCCTCGTGGCTGCAAAGGGTGCTGGGAAATGTAGTTTTCTTAATAGTAGCACTTTGGCTAAATATGTTTGTGATCTGGAATAGATAGAATAGTAGTCTCTGTCTTGGGGACAAGTAGCTACACCTTGTCAGCAGTGTGTGTGTCGGGGACCAGGAAAATTCCATTAGGAAATTTCCAGCGGTTCCAGTAACTGGGAGCTCCGGTCTGCATTGAAGGTGACAAGTTACCCTAACCAGGGCCCCAGCCTCCTGGGGAGGCTAGTCAGCTCTCTGGCAGTGGGGCAGAGGGCTCTGGCAGAACTGCCCTAACTGGTGACCAGGTTGGCCTTAAACTCAGAGGTCTACCTGCCTCTGTCCCCCAAATGCTGGGACTAAAGGTGTGTGCCACCATACCTAGTGCACCCTATGTATACACCAGGAGATGGGGGCGCTCAGAGCTTTGGGGAAAATTCCTCCAGTTTTGAGAGTGAGAATGCAAGAGAAGATCTGGGGGACTTCCCAGGCACTGGGGCCCTCAGGTGGTTGGGGACGCAGACTTTAGGGCTCACAGTGTCACAGAACGCTGCCAGATGGCCTGGTTGTCACAGTATTAGGGACTACATACCTGTCTTGAAGCTGGGTCCTGGAGCCACTGGGTCCTTGGCTGTACTGACTGGGGCATGGGGAGGGGATGATTCTTCTGGCATTCCTGTCACTGTAAAACCAAACCAACAGAAGCCAGAAGTCATGGGGAAGTGCACAGGAAAGACTGGGACACTCGTCCTCTTAACGTTTGTAATTCCCAGAGTGATGTTTGGAGGTGGGTCTTGTGGAGGTGACTGGACAGATGAGACCCTTGTGGGTCCAGCCCTCATAATGGGACTAGTGCCCTTGTGAGAGGAAAGCAGACTAGAACACCCTGTCTGGACACCACGGAAAGAAGGGAGCCACCAGCAAGATCTCCATCTCTGTGCTACAGAATCCATAGGGTGAACCCAGCTCCTAAAGTGGTGGAGACAGTGCTTTTGGGCGGTGATGAGGTCATGAGGCAAGATCCTCAAGATAGGGATTAGCAATTGTACAAAAGAAACATGAGTGCTTCCTGACCCCTGCCACTGTGGGAGGGGCAGGGCCCTTACCAGACATCCAGATTGTCAACTACATCTTCAGGTTCCCAGCCTTGATAACTGTGGCAAACAGAAAGACAGAAGAGTGTGGAACGTGTTACAGCAGTTGAAGGCTTACCTGGCATACCCAAGATCCTGGGTATGCTCCAATACCAGAAAAATCAACCACCAACCAACCCAACCAACCAAGGAGCCACTCAGACTCTGGCATTTTGTAACAGCAACCTGAGAAGACTGAACTGACAATCTGACCACCCCCCCAGCCCTCACCCCCCCCCCCGTGATTTTCATTGCTGGAGCAAAGTGTCGCTGGCTGAAAGAAGATGGACGGCACACAATGACTGCAATGATCACAGCTGCTGTTTATGGACAGTGTCTACAACCAGGCCATGTGGCAGCGCTCTGTGACACTGTGCCCCTTTGCCAGCAGTGAAGGGCAAAGACACAGCCCCGTGCTGTCACCCTCAGCAGTCTGCGGCATTAGACCTTCAGGGTCATGGACTCAGAAAAGAATTTCAGGACTAATCAGGCTCTGAGGTGGAGTTAATAGATGTATTAAAGAAAGGCATGCAACTGGAGAGTAAGTGTACACCCAGAAGGTGTGGGCTTCTCCACATGCAGCAATCCACAACTCTCCCCTGGACAGAGGCCCCTGAGTCCAGGCGAAGAGAGGGAGGAGCAAAGGCGTCAAGACCAGGATAGGGAAAAACACAGAAACTAGCTGACCTGAGCTGGTGGGAGCTCACTGACTCTGACTGACAGCTGGGGAACCTGCTTAGGACTGAACTAGACACCCTGAATGTAGGCGACAGTGGGTGGCGTAGGCAGTCTGTGGGGCCACTGGCAGTGGGACCAGGATCTATCCCTAGTGCATGAACTGACTTTTTGGAGCCCATATCTTGTGGACTCAGCCTAGACACGGTCCTGCCTCAATGTGGTGATGGGGCAGACTTGGTTGACTCCCCACGGGAGGCCTTACCCTCTCTGAGGAGCAAAAGGGGGAATGGGAGAGGGGAAGGGAGGAGCAGGAGGAGGGGAGTAAGGGAAACTGGAATTAATATGTTAAAAAAGGGGTGCGGGCTTCTCAAAGTAGAGCCTCAGTGAGTAAGACACATCAAGCGTGGGAGCTGGCTCCGCAGGGGAGAGGCCTGGAGGACGTCTCAGGAGACACCATATATACCTTTTGGTGGCTCTCAAGTTATGTCTCAAGATTGCCTGGAAACAGCTCACACATCCCCTTCCATTCTCTCCTGAGACATGAGATTATAGGGTGGCTCCAGAGAGTCCTTGGGAGAAACGATAACCTGAAAGGTGATACCAGAGCCACGAGGGTACACCCGGGACTTAGGACATGTCCTTTCCCTGTTTCTGGCGGGAGTGCTAGACAGCAGCAGGCTTGCAGCTGGGAGGGGAGAAAGGCCTCAAGCAGCTGGCTGTTAACTGTGCGTCCTCCTCTCTCTGCTGCAAGCCACTTCAAATGCATTCTGCAGTGAGGGTTCCTTTCCGCTGTCATGTCCCTAAATTTTCCATTTTTCCATCTTGTCTCATTGCAGCCCCTGCTGTGATCTGGACAGGAAATGTCCCTCCCAGGGGCACTGGTGTTAATAATAGCCTGGCTGCCAGTTGGGGGAAAGGATGGATCCTGAGGATCCTGCCGGCGCCCGTGGATCAATCCTCTGATAGATTCTCGATTTGATGACATTATTAATACACGGTGGTGCTGGGCTGGAGGAAGTAGGTCACTGGCAGGGGGTTGGGAGAGCGTGGTTTTGGCTTCCAGACCCTTCCTGTCTGTCTGTCTGTTTCCCAATGCTTCCACAAGGTCCACACGTCCTCTCCTCTAGGATCTGCTGCCACACCTCGGTCCAAAGCTACCGACCTAAACCTCTACAAACCTGGGTCAAAATAAACCTTCCTTCCATAGAGTTGCTTTCCTTGGGTATTTTGCCACAGCGTGGAAAATCAAACACAAGCCCTTCAGTGGTCAGAGAAGGGCACCATCACCCCTGTCTTAGAGATGTGAGTAGAGGTGGCGAGGTTAAATAGCAAGCTCACACACCTCCGAGGCTTACTTTCAGCTTCCCTGTGTCAGTACAGCCATCTGTAGTGGCCGGCCCCTGCTGGCATTCCAGGGAGGCACTCGCTATCTTTCCTTGGCCACACTGCTGTCCCTGAGTGGTCTCTGATGACCGCTGCATGCTCACTGAGGGAGGATCCACATCTGGCAGCTCACCAGATGTGTTGGGTCCATTTAGCATTACTGCCTGGTGTGTGCTCTTGCCCAGCAAGAGCCCCACATTCCTCCTGTGAGGGGACAGGAAGACTGCTCTTTATACCTCGTGTCTCTCTAGGCTATACTGCAATACACTCTCCTACATGAACTTCGGAGACTCTTCTGTACTTTGGGACGACCTGTGAAGAGCAGCGTCAGAGGAACTTAAGAGGTCATGTAGTCAGAACCTTCATTTTACAGCTGGAGACACTCAGGCTGGGAGGCAAGCCAGGGTGACAGACAGGTGAGCTCTTGCTTAGCCCCACATATGAGTTTGGCTGGCTGCCTAGAGCCAACCTTTTGCTGTTCTACTTCAGACATGATGGCAGGACAGACCCCTTCCCATGAGGCGTCTCCACAGGCTCCCGGCCATGAGTCAAATAAACAAGAAGGGACGTCAGAGATTATGTTCCCAAACCCTACTCACACCTCCCATGCTCATTTCCTAGCTGTGTAAAGTTTCTCTGAGCAACCCTCTGTGCTGGGTCTTACTTGAGGTGCTGCAGGACCAGAGACAGCCACAAGGTGGCAGACTGCACATTCTTCTTGGGAGAAAGGCTGAGCTTCAAGGGTGGTTGGAGCCAGTCCTAGGAAGGGAAGGAGGGGTTTCCTCCTGCAGGTGCCACCCTCAGAGCAGGCCAAGGACGGTTTGGAAACAATAGTGAATCTGAGGGAATAAGCCATTGGCTCTCAAACGACCCTTTCCCAATTTATCTTCCTCCAGAGGCCAGGACAAGTTCACAGACGCCAGGCTGCTGAGGGCCAGGACTGAGCAGCAGAGTGGACCAGACAGACAAGGGAGCAGGGCGGAGGGACGTGACCACACCAGGCAGACAGAGGCAGACAGATGCTCCTGTAGAGGCCAGCTGCCTGGTCTGTTCCCTCATGCAACCCAGGCAGGAGGAGGGCACTGGGCGAAGCTGGGGGGAAAGGACTCCCTAGTACCTAAGTGGTTCCCTGGCTCTGGGGTGCCACCATTCAAATCTTCCTGCCTCTCAGTCCAGCCCTACTAATTAATTAATATAGGAAAGGCCTCACTATGGAGCTCCCATGTTTATTGTTTTGTTTTCTAAAGCTGCTTGGGCCATCCATTTTTTATCATTGCACATAAAATGTCCTGCATATATTTTAGTATATGCAAGTCTTTTATGCAATGTGTGCTTTGCAAACATCATCTGGTTTGTGCACATTTTATTGTTTATTTATCGTGGGTGTGTATGCACCTGTACATTCAGGAATGCCTGTGGAAGTCAGCAGATGGCACTGGATCCCTTGGAACTGGGGTTACAGGAGTTTGTGAACAACCCAAAGTGGCGGCAAGCAGGGAGCGCTTTTAACCACACAGCCACCTCTCTAGTCCAATAGTACCCTTAAACATTTTAATAAAGTTCAATTCATTGTTTTTTCTTTCACGAATTTACTGATTTTTTAAAACCTTCAGGCATGCAAACAAAACACCCCTGTGTTGAGTGGTGGGCACTGTTTCCTGAAGCTCTGGCACTCAGGCCAGGCATGTGTCTGGGAGGCCTGGTGGAATGTCAACCAGAAGTGGGTCTAATGTGTGGGCTTTTTTGTTTCCTAGGTAAGATCTTCTAAGTTAAAATGTTTATTTTTAATTATGTGTGTGTGTGTGTGTGTGTGTCTGTGTATGTGCCCACAGAAGCCAGGGTGTGCATTCCCCCGGAGCTGGAGTCACACATGGGGCTGTGAAAGGCCTGGGGAGAGCACGAGGACGGAAGTCCATGGCCTCTTCGAGAGCAGCAAGTGCTCTTAATGGCTGAGCTGAGCCCCAAGAGTCTGGAGTTTTAGATACTGCCACAAGTCTTGCAAAGACAATGCGGACAGTCCCCCAGACCCTTTCCACAGCAGCTGGTACAGTCCTGCCCTTTCCTAGCTGAATCCACCCTGACTCGAGTGCGCACCCTCCATGTCTTTTTGCCTCCATGCCTCTTTCAGCTGAGCACTGTGTCACCTGGGTCTGCATTGTCTCTCCTAGGCTTCAAGACTTGAAGAGTCTGTTTTTTTTTTTTTTTTTTTTTTTTTTTTTTTTTTTTTTTTTTTTTTTTTTTTTTTTTTTTTTATGACCTTGTTACTTTGGAGCTGCACTGGCCAGGTATTTTGTAGAATGTCCCTTGGCTGGGATTTGTGTGACATTTCCCTCACGTTTCTCCTGGCACTGTCTGACATCTTTAAAAATGTGTGTGTGTGTGTGTGTGTGTGTGTGTGTGTGTGTGTGTGTGTGCACCATAGCATGCATGTATGTGAAGGGCAGAGAACAATTTGCAGGAGGTGATCCTCTCCTTCCACTGTGTGGATCCTTAGCATCAAAATCAGGGGTCAGAAATTTCTGTGGCAGAGCCTTTACCCACTGAACGATACTGCCTGCCTGTGACATCTTACTTTTACTTATTAATTTTAGATATATTTATTTGTTTTCATTTTTATATGGGTGTTTTGCCTGAATGTATCAAAGTTCATTGCATGAATGTGTTTTGCCCTTGGAGATCAAAAGAAGGCACTAGATGCCCTTGACTAGAGTTCCAGGTAGTTGTGAGCCACCATGTGGGTGCTGGGAACCACACCTGGGTCCTCTATAAGAGCAGCCAGTGCTCTTAACCTCTGAGACATCTCTCCTGCTTCCTGGTATCTTTTTAAAAAGCTTCATTTCAGACTTCTGACACGGAATCTTTGGTGTCCTTTAACCTAAAGGTTTGATAGCCCCTGGATGGCAGAGATGCTGTCCCCTCCTCTGGCCTGGCAGGGGTGGGTGGCAGGAGGTGCTGATCAGAGACTGGTACCGTGTTTGATGACTAGTGAGAGACCGGGGCACTGTGTGCGGAGACATGCAGTCACCATTGGATTTCTCCACCAGAGAGAATGAACTAGAGGACAAGAGATCTGTTGGAGCTGGTGTTGTAGGCATTTGCAACTCATGCAGCCATGTGGGAGGCTGTCCACATCTTGCCCATGTATCCACTGAATCTTCTCTAGGACAAGGGATGTTAATACTCTCATCACAACTCCCTGGGTCCTGGTAGATTGACTGCTAGCTACCCCTCCTCAAGAACCCCTCCCAAACCATGCCCTTCCTGCTCACACCAACCCTTTCTTCCTCCTCAGCTGGCAGGACCAGGGCTCACGAGATTGGACCAATTTTCTTCCGTTACATGGTGGTGGGTGCACTGACTTGGCTTTCAGAGAGAGGGTCTGGAGGGGTGCACACTCAAGGGAACTTAAAGCCACAAGCCTGGGGGACTCCAACTAATTAAACAGCAAAGGCAGTCTATTCTACCAGACCCTGGGAGCCTTTCCTGGAGCCCCAGACTCAGCTCCTGGTTCTGTACTGACCTTTTCTTGGAGACAAGCTGTGGTTGGTCCTGCTGGGGAAGTGGCTTCAGGTGCTCCTGGGGATTCGTGGTTGGGGAGTTTGCCTGTTGGCCCAAGAAGGCATTTTGTAAGTTAAGATAAATCCATGGTATAATGTTCTTGATGTAACTCCTGTCCTCTGTTCCCCAGCCTTGGGTCAGGAACTTGGGGCCTCAGGTTGGCTAGGCAAGTGCTCTACCACTGAGCTGCACCTGAAACCCTTGATGTAGTTTTTTTTTTTTTTAAAAAAAACCCTTTCTTTTCTTTTTCAAAACCTTTATTTATATGGAATGTGAACTTGGGGACCAGAAGAGGATGTCAGGTCCCCAGGAACTGGAATTAAAGGCAGGTGTGAGTCACCAAGTCTGGGTGCTGGAAACCTAACTCTGATCCTTTGGAAAAGCAGGAAGTGCTCTTAACCACTAAGCCATTTCTCCAAACTGTTGATGTCATTTTCAAGTGGGGAAAGCCTATTGTAGAAGTCAGTATGAATGATGGACATGACAAAAATAAATCTAGACATAGCTATGATCAATTTTGTTCACTGAAGTACTGTCTTTGATGCAGACATTATTAGTGAGGTCTGGCTTATTTTCTGTGTCCCCAGGTCCTCAAATGGAGCATATATTAATTTTTTCAGGTAGAAAGAGGAAAGTATGATGTCATTCAGCAATTCTCAGGAAATCCTTCCTAGGCGTGCTTCTCCTTGTCCCTAAGACCCTCTTATGGAGTCAAGGAACACTTCTGGAGCACTCACCTCTGCTTGTCTCCATGACCCCAGAGAGCAAGGCTGGGGTAGCAGTGACTCTGAGTCTCCCACAACACCCCATGACCCTCCCACAACACCTTGAGCCTCTCTGGACCTATGGGCATAGTGAGTCTGCAAGGAGCTGCTTCCAGGCTGTTCCCATTGGCTTCCTGTCACTCTGGAAAGGCATCACAGAACACTCATCACTTCCCTTGTTCTGCCTCAGTCCACCTAAGAGACTTTTATAGGGTGGGCTATGAAACTACCCACAATTGAGGGGCACTAGCTTCCCTGTGGCAAGGTGTCTATCATCTCTGTTGTCCACCATCTGGCCTCTTTTGTTTCAGCGACAACACCCTGGGTGGCAGGAGGCACATGGATCCAAGCACCTTGGCTGTTTTGGCTTTCACGGTCCATATAACTAACGAGCAACGGGAATCTGCCAGCCTTGTCCAAACACTTCTCCAGGTTGTATTTTGTGACCCTTGGCTACTGTCCAGTGCTGAACTCCCTTGGGCTGAAAGCCTCACTCCCAGATAAACTCCAGGAATAGTTTTGGACTCAGAGTGCCAACAGAGGCCAGGGTCATTGTGGACATACATGGGAATCAATTACATCTTCATCTACCCTATCTTCTACTTGACATTAATAAATGGCAGCAATGGTTGCTGTGACTTCGCTACCAACCCAAACCACATACATTGTCTCCTGGAGGCCACAGTCTTGCACGTGACAGCTCCCACCTGAATGTCCTGATGTCTCCACAGCGTACCTGCAGGTTGTTGGCCTCCTCAGTCCACCAGACCTGGAACTCCTTCTGCAGCTTCACCTTGGCTTTGTCCATGAGCAGCTGCAGGTGTTCAATCTCTACCTTCAGGGCTTTCAGGCGCATGAACGTCATTTTGTACCTACAGTGGGACCAGAGAAGCTGACACCCTGAAGTCACCAGCACAGGAGGATGCTGTAAATGAAGAAGGTCACAGAAGCCTGGCAGAGCTGCCCTGATGCTCGGAAGGGGGCCAAGGAGGGTCTGCCAAGGCTAGAACATGGCATCAGGTGCTGAGTCCATCAGAGAGATCAAAGTGGGTCATTTTTTTGGTCAGTAAGCCCTTGGGGATCTTCTGCAAGAATGAGAACTCCCTTTCATTGGGCAGGTACTCAGGATAAGTGTGACAGTTGATCCTCATTGTCAGCTTAGCTGGATTCTGAGTCACCCAGGAGACACACCTCTATGTCGGTACCTATGAGGGTGCTTCCAGAGAGCTTTCACTGCAGGGCTGATGTACCCTGAACATGGGTGGCACCAGCACATGGACTTGAAGTCTGGATGGAATGAAAAGCTGAGCACGAGCCTCCATCTCTGTGTCATCAGCAGCCTGTGTTCCTGCCTGTGCCTTCCTTGCCGTGATGGACAGTACCCTTAGACCAGGAGCAGAAATGAGCTCCTCCTTCCGTGAGCTGTGTTTGCAATTGCTTGTCATGGCAACGAGAGAAGCACTAATACATCGAGGGGCAGATAGACAACTGAGGGAAATGCCAGTGTGGATGGCAGCACACAGGTGTGGGCAACACTTGAGCCTTTGCTGGGAAGCTGTGAGGGAGTGCAGTGCTAGGTGCTAGCATTGCTCAGGTGAGTGTGTGCGTGCATGTGTGCGTGTGTGCGTGCGTGCGTGCGTGCGTGCGTGCATGCGTGCGTGCGTGCGTGCGTGCGTGTGTGTGTGTGTGTGTGTGTGTGTACATGTGTGCCTGCATGTGCATGAATTCATGTGTGCATGTGTGTACATGCATGTGTGTGTACATGTATGCCTCTGTGTGTTGACGTGCGTGCCTGTGCATGTGCTGGGGGACTGTTGCAGTGATGACATCAGTAGCTTGAGGCAGGAAGGTGACTTGTTCTGAACCACCAGTTCCCAGCCATGGCATGGAGGATACAGGAAGGAATGCACCCGATCAGGGAAATCTACATCTCGTCACGCTGTAAGCAAAGTCACTTTGGGCCCCCAGGGAAGCTTTGGTGAAGCTGTGGAGTGAAGCACACCATGGTTCTTTCAGAGCAGTGCTTCTCAACCTTCCTAAGGCTGTAACCCTGTAACACAGTTCCTCATGCTGTGGTGACTCCAACCATAAAATTATTTTGTTGCTATGTCAGAACTGTAATTTTGCTACTGTTATGAATCATAAAGTAAATGTCTGATATGTGTCACCATCCACAGGATGACAGTCACCGCTCTAAAGAGCCGTGGCCATTTGGACAGGGTGCTTCCCTACTCAGCGCCCCCACCCTTCCCAGGCCTAGACCTCCTGACGTTTGAGGTTCCAGGCTGGACACATTTCCCAAGGGGAAGATGGAGGCTTTGGGAGGCTCCAGGTAGTCCTGGCTGGCCCCAGGGGTTGGGGTCAGAATGTGTGTGACAACAACCGACAGCTCACCTAGTCTTTTCTTCCTCCAGCTGTGCTCGAAGTTTCTCTTCCTGGAGGTCAGGCATGGAGGGTGTGACCGAGTTCTCTGAGATTCCTGGAGGATGAAGATGCCAGTGGGTTATAGCAGCAAAGAAGGCAGAAGGAAAAATGTGATGGGGCCAGTAACAGAGTTCAAGGGCATCCAAAGACGAAGGGGTCCTGGGAGTTCCTTCAGGAGCCTCTGGGTGGCAGCCTGAGCTTGGCTTCAAACCACCCTCCTCTGTGTTCAGTCACTGGAGGGGATTGCTCCTCCTCTCCTATTCTCCCCTGCACTCATGTCCTCTGGGGTCCACAGGGAAGAGGCAACCTGCATTTCCATACTGCGGAAAGAGCCCTTTCTAGGCCAAGAAGAGGGCGTGGCTCTGACTGCCTACTGTGCCTGCACGGGCGGGCCAGCGGAATCAGAACCTCAGTTCTTGTTCTTTACCTCTATAAAAGACTGTGACTTTCAGGCTGACATGGAGGTGACATGAATCCGCATCCTCTGTGACCAGAGACAGAACCAGTGGCAAGGTCTGGGGGAGGCCTGAGCCCTCAGTGGGACTGGCTGGTAGCTGTGACCTGACTCGATGCTGACTCCTTTGTGTGGTGACCTGGCTGTAGCTGGGGAGCCCCAGGTACCCTCCTAGCTCATCTGCTAAACTTCTGGGTGGCGTCTGCCATTGGGCAGTGCTTCTTAGTCAACACAGAGGTACCACAAAGCCAGCAGAGTGAAGGCCTCACTACCTCCCCCTCCCTGGCTCCACCCCTGCCCTCCAGTCCATGACCCTCCTGCTATCCCCCCAAGAGTGAAGGTGCCAAACCTCCCCCCAAGAGTGAATACCACAGAATGAAGGCCTCCCCATCCCCCACTCCTGCTCTCCCAACTCAACCCCCAACCCCTGTCCCCCAGTCCATATCTTCCTGAACAAGATCAGACTTAATCCCAATGGCAATAACTTAAGGAAGCATCAAGCCAAGCCTACATTACTGATGAAACTTAAGGAGACTAATCTGCCAAATCCTGGAGCTAACTTCCAGATCCTGGGGCAGATCCCCATCTGTGTGGATGCCAGGGTCCTATATTCAAATATCCTTCTGGAACATTTTATTCCATTTTATTATTATTATTATTATTATTATTATTATTATTATTATTATTATTATTATTATTATTATTATTATTAGTGTGGGAAGTGCATATGTGGCATGGCATCCGTAACTTTATGGAGCTGACTCTTTGCTTCCACTTTCAACCATGTTCCAGGGATTGAACTGAGGCCTGTGTGCCTCACCCACTGGGCCATTTCTCCAATCATTTGCTTTCTGTTCACAGGCATGCAGTGGCTGGCAGCTCAATGCTGTTTACGAGAACATGTTTCATGGGTCACAGCTATTCCCGCTGATTCTGAACAGAGACTGTCCCCATTAATGTCCCCTTCATCTCCACACAGGCTTTATGGAGCAGCACAGAATGTCTTTTCTATTCGGAGGGCCCTTTAAATATTAAACACCACACAACATGAGTCTGAAGTCTCACTGGCAGGCCCACTTACCCCTTTCCTTGTGTGGAGGTCCAGGAACCTTGATACTGCCTAATTACCTCGTTTCAAAACCAGAGACCCAGTGTAACAGCCCATCCAGGGTGGGAGGTGCAGGGTGGAGAGGAGCTCCTGCTCCTTCCAACTTTTAAATATACAATTTCAGGCCAGGGGGATGGCTCAGTGTGTAAAACACTTGCCACGAAAGCAAGAGGACATGAGTTTGAATACCCAGAGGCACCGGAAGCTGGTGCAGTGGTGCACATCCCGGGGTAGGATGGAAGCTGAAGGTGGGAGAGTCGCCTGAGGCTCACTCTCCAGATAGCCTGCCATCCACAGCAGCAAACGACAAGACAGACCCTGTCTCAAAGAAGGTAGAAGGCAAGTTTGACTCCAACTTCCACTCCATGTGTGTGCCCTGGCATCATGCACCTGCCTACATTCATACCCACACAAATAACTCTCTCTCTCTCTCTCTCTCCCTCTCTCTCTCCCTCTCTCTCTCTCTCCCTCTCTCCCTCTCTCTCTCTCTCTCTCTCTCTCTCTCTCTCTCTCTCTCTCTCTCTCTCTCACACACACACACACACACATCATTTGGAGGCTGAGGCAGAAGCATTAAAACATTAAAAGCTTGAGGCCATCCTAGGCTGCATATTGAGATTCAAGCCAGCTGGGGCTATAGGAGACAAAACCACCCTCCAGAAACCCCAAGTAATCCAGTCTGCAGCAGGTCAGTTACTAATGCAGGCCATTTATTGAATGCCCTCTCTCTGAAATGTCCTGCCAAGGCGACTAGGCCCACGGTCCCCCCCTGCACCACTAAGTCCTTAGCATGACCATGCATGGCAGGCACTGGTGACTCCCCTCAGTTAGACTTCGTGTCTGGGGTCCATGAACAACACAGATGAGAACAGCAGCTAGGGAGGGGCAAAGCTGAGGTGTGAATGGAGGCACACGTCTACGCCAGCTCTCTCCATCATGGCCCGTGTGGCCCTCTGGTAAGCCTGTGGCTAGTCAAAGGTCTCTAGTGCTTTTCATAAGTGGTTCCAATGTACCTGGTCCCAATGGGCGGACACTTTGATCCCAACTGCACAATTCCCCTGCAGAGAGGCCTCTATCTGCCAAGGTCTACACTCTTCTTCCCCCCTCCCTGCTTCACTGATATATATGATTATATATGCTAAATGGTTACTACTCTGGCTTTTATCCTTGTGGAACCAATTACCCTTCCTTCCTTGTGCTAGGTGAGCAGGCATCTTCTGTCATCCCACCTGAAGATGACACTGTCATCCTGTGGGAACATTTTATCAGCCTTATGAGGCTGAATGCTGGTCTTTATTATCCATGATCCTCCCTGACCTCCAAGTCACAGGCACAGGGCACTTTAGAGATGGGACCTTCCTGTTTCCTGAGCCTTGTTTAGAGGCTGTGTACAATACACACTGGATTCCCCCATTTATTTGACTGCCCTGTCTTTGAAAAATGGCAGATGTGAAACACGGAAGGTGGTGTATTAACACCAAGTGACAGCGAGCCTTTAAATGGTCAGGATACTTCCTTCCCTAGGAGTTCGGGGCCCATCTGTCATGTGGCCTGCTGACACAGAACTTGGCCTCATCTTCATCTTTTTACACCTTTGACCAAGGGCAAACCAAGGGCACACGAGGGATTCAGAGACAGCTTGTTCTAGAGTGATGGTTGGGGTCCAGGAACCAGCAGAGAGGAGGAGGATGAAAGAAGGGCTCTGGCTTTGTATGGGAGGCAGCACCAAGGGCTGTGAGGGTGAAGAAGCGAGGTGAAGGGTGCTCAGTCCCACCATGCATTCAGGCCCTTCTGCAGGAGGTAGGTTCCTGCCTCACTCCACGATGTGTGGTGGTTTCTGTGGGTACACTGCAGGTGTGTGTGCTGTCCAGGAGCCACAGGTCCAGGGGTCATTCTGAGTGTGTCTGACACAAGAATAGAAGGCTAATGTCAGCTATTGCTGGTTCAGTCCTTGAGTCCAGGTCAGTGTGTGCCACCCCCTTCATCATCACCGCCACAGCGGGTTCTGCTGTTCTACTGAGTGGACCAAGGATCAGCATGACTAGGGGAAGTGGGCAATGCCACAGGACTACCTGGGTGCTTGGTCCCTCCTTCACTTCCTTAACAAGGTGTGTGTGTGTGTGTGTGTGTGTGTGTGTGTGCATGCACACGCACCTACCATGGTGTGCATGTGAAGGTCAGAGGACAACTTTGTAGAGTCGGTTGGTTCTCTCAGCTGTCAGACTTGCAAAGCAAGTGCCATTACCTACTGAGTCCTCTCACTAGCCCTTAGGAAATGTTTCTTTAGTGTTGACTATGGCCCGTCCTATTCCAGAAGGGTTAGTTCTAGGGATGAAGATGAACCTCAATAAACAGCAACAAAAGTAGGTCTTCAGCATAATACGGTAGGCTGGAAGACAATGCTGGACAAAAATACAAAGTGTGTGGCGTGATGTGGTGGGTGACCTCTTGGAGGAGGGGGCAATAGGGCAGAGACCTGAATAAATTAGGGGACTGGGAAGCGCGTGAAAGACTCAAGGCACAGCCTGCTTGGTGCCTATGAGGAGCAACGAGCAGGCCTGTGTGCCTAGAGGAGCGGATAGGACAAAGAACAATCGGAAACTGCAGCAGAGTGTGGTTGGCCCCATAGGCCATGGCAAGGACACTGGCATTGAGACACAAGGGAGCTGAGGGCTTAACAGTGGGAGAGTGGCTTGATTTTGTCCTTCACAGATGATCTGAGACAGTTATTCTGCAGTGAAGAGCTGCTAATGGCGATGGTGCCAGGATCCCCCAAGCTTGTTGACAAAGTCTGGGAAAGAGGGCTGGGACGAGGGACCTCGGGCAGCTGGGATGAAGGCACAGCATCCCTGACACACAAGCTACCCGCATTGTCCCAGATGGGCTTGAGGCCAAAGGTGATGCTTGTTTTGTAGACTGCATTGTGACACACCAGGAGACAGGAGCCAGCCCCCGTGAAGAGAAGCCTGGGCTGAGGAGTCAGGTGGAGGCAAATGAAAACATGAGCGAGGAGAGAGGGGGAAGACAAAGGGCTCTTGGGCTTGTAGGTCTTTGTTCCCACTGGGACCCTGGCCATGGACAGAACCCCCAATCACCTGACAGGGGGCACAGGGGGAGCCTTTCTTTCAAAGATAGGATTCTGGCTGGGATAGCCAGCCCCACAGGAGGGGTCAGCCCCAAGTGACCTGTGAGGTCACCATGATGAGCAGAAGGCTCCAAAGCAATGCAAAACAAGCAAGAAGAAAGGGTTCAGCTTCACCCCGGTGGCTGTCCATCTGGATGTCACACAAGGAGGAAGCCCTAAGCAGCTGAGTAGCAAACCAGGAAGCCAGAGGGCAGGGGAACTCAATTCCTCCATTGCCGGGATGCCAGCCAAGACGTGGGCCCTTCTGATTGAGCTGGTTCTGCTGGGGAGGTCTCCACCCCCCCTCACCACTTCTCCACGACCCCCCACACTCTACACAGTTATCTGATGCCTGGACTGTACACAATCTCATTTCTCTGCTTCGGTGGCTCTCGACTGGGGTACTCATTGAAAATGCTTATGGGGCTTGTCAGCACAGCGGCAGCTGGGCCCAGGTCCAGACCTGCTGAGTCCACATTTGTCAGCAAGTCCCCTGGAGCTCCCCCACCCCTTGTTAAGGAACCAGCTAAGGCTTTGGGCCCTTTTCACTGCTAGCACCTGTACAGGAGTTCTGGAGACAAATGGACCTGCATGAGGGGTGGTGTTCGGGAGGCCCCAGCTTGCCCTGCAGACACTGAAGGGCACTGTGCTGAAGGGGCAGGAGCATGGGGATTTTCAGCAATGTACACTCAAGCTCTATGAGGTCAGAGCTGCCTGACTTGGCCCCCGTTCGGGGCTTGGCAGAATCTGTGTAATGCTTGTGGCTGTAACTGCACCTCACAGGTGTCATCTCATGAAGTCCGTTCCTGTCCCAGATGGGACTCGGCCTTGAGGAGGGGTCTGGCCTCCTCGGGGGATGCTTGCTGATAAGCAGTGCTGGGCTGGGAACCCGGCTCCGTCTAGTCTCCAAGCTGGGGCTGTAAGCAATTTCAGTGATGCAGGGAGCCACAGGCAGCTGGCTGAAATCGGTATTGACTCACCCTAAGTGGGTGGGGTGGTGCTTTTGCCCATGAATGACTTTCAGATCTGCAGCAGGGCCAAAATTAAGCCTTAGTCTCTTCCCAGGTACTGGCTTGTGAAGACTGCCCTTTACTTACAACAGCCTGTGTGTGCTGAGCCCCCACTGGGCATATGTGGCTATGAGCAGGGGTCTGCCACAATTCAGGCCATTCCTGGGAGCAACCTGTCCATCTTCTTGACCATACTAGAGGTACTCATGTAAGCAACACTGACAACCGTAACCACGTTGTGAAGCTGAAAGGGACCCTCTGGGCTTCTGGAGAGCACAGGCTGTGGGGCCTAACAAAGCTGTCACCTGGTCAGGGCCCAGCACAGCAGGAGGCGGTGGGCTCTCTTGTTCTTCCATACTAGGCAGGGTATCAGGGCGATGAGGCATTTCCTTATCTACCAAGTGAATTCTTTCCACACCCACTCTGGCTCTCCTTGGACTAAACCGTCTCACAGAGCCATAGATCACCTAGCCTCATCTTGTTTGAGGAGTCAAAATGTCTACTCTTATGGAGATTAATGGTGCAGTGGCTCAATCACCACACTGGTCAGCAAGCGTCTGGCTTCCCAATCAGACCATTTTCTGCGTAATGGCTCACATTTATTGTCAACTGGACTCATCATACTGACGGTGCTTGGTGCCATTATCCTTCTTGGTATTGGCTTTGTGGAGTCCCTTAGCTGCACAGAACATGCTTGGACTTCAGCCATGATGAAGAGGTCTGTGGACACATGCCTGGAAGCTCCCGGGACATCACCATCCTTGCCCCACCTTCCCTGTACACACTGCCTGTCATCCCTCTGGGAGAACAGATGATCTTTGAGAGGAGAAAAGTGACACTTTAATACAAGCACGAATGTCTATCTTGGGGGAAAAATCACAGGCCAGACAGCCCCTCCGAGTCTTTGCCTGTGTGAACAATTTTTCTCTCCTACCCTGGGCTGCTGCTGCCCAAAGTCACATGCCTGGGATGGTACTACTCTTCCTGTCCCTCATCATGTTCCCTGAGGAGGTGGGCCACAGAGAGGGACAGAGTGCACACGGTCCATCAGCAACAAGAGGGAGACCCCTGGAACCCTCCATACTCAGGAAAGGCCTTCATGGCTTCATGGTCATCCTTGCCCAACCAGGAGCTCTGTCCCACTCACATCTGTTCCCAGGCCTTTCTATACTCTTTCCACCATTTTCTGATCTATCCACGATCCTGTCCACAACCCTTCGTGACTCCACGATCCCTCTCTCAAAGCACTGTATATCTTACAATCCCACTCCAGGGGCTGGAGAGACGGCTCGATGGATGAGAACACACACTGCTCTCCCAGATGACCTGAGTTCAGCTCTGAGTCAAACTGCCTGTGACTCCAGACACCCTCTGCTGACCTCCTTGGACACTGCATTCATGTACACAAACCCTCACAGGGACACACATATATGCACATAATTAAAAATAAGAAAAATAAATTTTAAAAATACTCTCTCCTGCCCTTTCAGATTCATGAACCATAGTTACCACATGGGTGTGTCTGGCTTCCTAGAAGGAAATAAGAACTGGACATCCTGAGAACCTGTTACCTCTTTCACAGCTGGAGCCCGTCAGCATGGCTGCCATGTTGCCAGGACATGCAGGCCTTTGGGCAGTGTAGTTGCCTATGCCAGAGAGTGATTCAGGCCTTCTCTCTTATGACGATATGAATGGCACTGACATTGACCAATCCCTTGACTAGCTTTAACAGGAAGTTTAAAGGATTTTAGGAATTTAGTTGGGGACTCTTAATGGAGATATATGTTTTTACTTTGGTTTATTTGGGCAATCATTTATCACACACTGGAGCCACAAATGAGCTCCAAGGTGCAAAACTGGTGTATCAAGAGGGCAAGAGTTGGCCGAACAGCTCAGATTCTCATGTAATCTCAGACAAGGGCCAGAGCTGATGCCCTGGGAAGAAACTTTGAAAATAAAGAACCAGACATTTTCCAAGCCAGACAGTGGTGGTGTGTGCCTTTAATCCCAGCACTCAGGAGGCAGGGGCAGGAGGATCTTTGTGAGTTCAAGGCCAGCCTGGTCTATAAAGCGAGTTCCAGGACAGCCAGGGCTGCTACACAGAGAAACCCCGTCTCAAAAAGCCAAACAACAACAGCCAGGCATTTTCCTCCAGTGCTCATATCCCTTTTAACGGAGGGAAGTGTGTATGGAGTTGTGCACTCTTCCTCAGCAAGTGGGGCTTGGAAGAGACCAGTAGCGAGCTTGGTGGGAAGCCCATGTCTAAGTGTGCCTGAGTGAGAAGTGAACACTAGAGTCGTGGGTGATTTCAAGACACATGTGTTGTCTCTGAATCTGGAGTTGGGAAGAGATGCAGAGTGGGTGCTAATGAACTTGTGTGAGCTGGTTACAGCACATCCCAAGATCCTCAAGCACACCCCACGAGACCAAGATCATTTTTAATAAGGTTCCCTGGGTGGAACCGGACCCCAGGAGAAGTAAAGAAAGGAGTAGGCCACTGCTGCCTGGAACTTTGTGACGTCTGTTTCTATTCCATCCACTTCTCCAGCTCACCTCTTGTGCCCCCTCCCTTTCACCCTGGGGAACTGGCTGGTATAAAGGTGGGGTCCTTAGCCTGGTATCCTGCCGAGGATTAGTCAGTGGTGACCATTAGTAGGCGACTGCAGGGAGGGAGAAGACAGAAGTCAAAACAGCCCAGCCAAGGAGGAGCAGGATCAGGACTCAACTGTCACATTCAAGCTTCAGCTGTGTCAGCTACCAAGGTCTATGCATCCCTCCCTGTCTTAGTGGTCCAGTCACTGCTCAATCTTTGTAGTCCCTGGGCCTAGGCCTGACAACACCTCATAACTTGTTGTTTTTAGTATCTTTGGGGTGCTATGTTGGCCCTTGTGACTTTGGTACACTCACCTATATTTTATGAATAGGCCTAAATTAATTCAATCTTCTTCACAATTCCTAATACGGATACTGCTATCTATGCCTTGCCTTGACCCCTGGCTGTATCAGGTACACTGTCCAAAGAAGTGCACACCCTCAAGTCAAGGGTGCATGGCAGAGGAACTCCAGAGCCCCCAAAGGAGGAAGAGGCAGGTCAAAGCCATGGTACAACAGTACCAGATAGGAGACATCTGTGTCAACTGACCTTCCTCCCAACCCCTTCTTGAGGAGATGGAGCCTTAATGGATGGAGCAAGTAAGGGAATTCCAGTGAGAGAAGCTGACCACAGAAACAGTTGGCCTTTGCTGGACTTAAAAGAGAGAAGTCTTATCTTTGAGAGAAATTCAAATTGCTAGAACTGCAGTTCAACATACAATGACCCATTTTAATTGGTTGTATTTTGTGATGAACAGTCATTGACCTATTGAATTGTGGAGTCAGTCAGTCTGGGGTTGGGATATAGAAGGAAGACCTCCTATAATCAGAGGGAGAGAGAGAGAGAGAGAGAGAGAGAGAGAGAGAGAGAGAGAGAGAGAGAGAGAGAGAGAGAGAGAGAGATTTTCATGTATATATTCCCCTGCGCTGTTCGACATGCTGGGCATGCTATCTGCAGCTATAAGTCCATTAGAAATGACCACATGCTTGGAGGTAAAAATGAGAACTGGTGCATTTATGCTTTTACCTTTAAGTGGGGGTGATATGGACAGAGCCATAGTGAGGAGAATTAAGATGAATAGATGAATTTGAAAAAGACTGGGATCCTCGTCTTCTTATCAAGTCAACCATCATGGTGATTCCACAAAACCAGTAATTTCTGTTTGAGTTCTGAACCCTTGAAGCCTAATCCTTCATTGAGCTCTGGGATTACAAGAAACCATTTCAATGAAGCTCAAATCATGGTCTGTGCCACCTCTATATTTGGAAAACTCTAAATAATTTCATATAGTTGTTTCCATTCTCATTTCTAAATAAACCATTACAGAGTGGGTGGGAACCTTTTTGCAGCCTCCAGCATCAACTATCCCCCACATCTCCCCACAGATGTTAGAATTCTGATGCATACCACCAGCCTTCTCTTCATAGTTCGGTGTCTCATTGTGTATGTTTAAAGTCCCTTAAGGACCACAGAGCAGCAGAAGGCCACACATGCAATGGGTGGGAAAAAGAAAAAAAAAGGACGTAAAATTGGGTGGGTAGGGAAGCAGGATGGGTCTGGGAGGAGTGAAGGGGGGAGGGTGAATATAGTCAAAACTGGTTGTGTGGAATTCTCAAAGGTCTAATTTAAAAAGAACAGGGCTGGGGAATGGCTCAAGTGGGTAACACATGCTGTATAAGTGTGAGGACCTGAGTCCAAATCCCCAGAATCACGGAAAGCCAGATGTGGCAGCTCACACCTTTAAACCCAACTCTTCTGCAGTGAGCTCGGAAGCTGAGGCAGGAGGGTCCCTGGAAGCTTATGGATGACCTAGCCTGTGAGTGCATAGTTGAGCTAGCCTGGTGACTACATGGATGAGCTAGCCTGGTGAGTGCATGGATGAGCTAGCCTGTGAGTGCATGGATGAGCTAGCCTGTGAGTGCATGGATGAGCTAGCCTAGTGACTGCATGGATGAGTTAGTCTGTGAGTGCATGGATGAGCTAGCCTGTGAGTGCATGGATGAGCTAGCCTGTGAGTGCATGAATGAGCTAGCCTGGTGAGTGTAGTAGCAAACAAGAGACCTTGTATCAAACAAGGTGGAAAGATGAGACCCAACACCCGAGGTTGTCCTCTGCCCTCCACACATGCATTGTGGCATGTTCTGTAGCATGCATGTGCCTGCTCACACACACAGGCACATAATATACATGCATACAGATACACACATACAAAGATTGGAAAAAAATCACAAAGCAATTTCTTGAGCTAGAAAGAGTTTTCACAGGTGTCCTCTTCATAAATGTCTGAGGGACTGACACCCAGACATGTCTCAAGCATGAAATGGAATGTAAGCACCTCCCACTGTGCACTAATGAATAGCACTGAAAAACCGTTATTACACAACAGGATAACGCTCCTGGAACTCGGCTTTGCCACACAGTCTGCATACCTCAGCAATGTCCTGTCTTTCAGTCACTGCTGCACATCGGAGGTTTCACCTAGCTCAGGTGGATCTAGTGCTTGCGTTTTTATTCCAATTTTCACTAGATGGATGCACCAGTTTCTTGGTTGCCCAACTGGGGATCTCTAAGCTTTGGTTTTGTGGCTGGCTTGTTTGTCTCTCTCCAGTGAGAACCATGCTATGATGAGTGTCTCTCTGGACTCATCTGTGGGCACATTCCTAGGAAAAGCAAGCAATTGCCTGGGAGGGAGCAGTTTGTCTTCTTCTATACCAAATATTACCAGACCACCCCAAAAGATTGTTACTAGAGTTTAATCACACAACTCACATACCCCTGCTTCTCTTGTTTTACCCCATCATTCCCTCTGTTGTTCATCTTTCTCTTTTTTGATCTTTCTCTTTCCACCCTCCTCCCCTCCCCGTGAATAGATCCTGCTATGTGGTAAGTTACCACTGTCCACTTCTATATTGCATGTTTTGGGTAAGTACCTGGCTTTTCACAACAGCTTCCTTGTGGCTCCCTGAAGAGACATCAATATATGCATCAGCTCTTTGGGGATGTTGAGAAAGTTTTTCCTAGGTCTGTGACACATGGGCAGTGATCTGTCTGTCACAAATGGGATTCATTTTTTTTAGGTGCAAGGGCAGGAATGAGCATACGGAGGAACCATCTGTAACATGTTCTAGGCTAGAAGATGAAGACAAGAGGCTAGTGTTTTGTCTTCTAGATTTTTGGTTAAATGACTAATTAATGCAAATGCACATATATGAGGTCTCTGTCAACAGAGAAGATGGCACTGAACTATCAGCTCCCTCATGAGCAGCACAGTGCTCAGAGGACAAGACAGCCCATTCCTGAGGCTCGGTAGCATTTCTGCAAGGAAGCAGAGTGGTGTCAGTGAGCAGATGTGGTGACTTCACCAGCTTAGACAGTGGTGCCAGTGGTGTAGTGGTGCTGACGGCTCCAAGCCATTGTTGGCTCAGTGTCAGGGTCTGTGCCCACTGCCTGGACATTTGGTTCTTTTTGTCCCCTGCCACCATTGTCAGAGCTCATCATGATTTGCTGAGCCTCTGCTGTGTCCATGCCTATCACACACACATCACCTGAAATGCAGGCCAGCTCTGGAGCACACACTTGTCTGTCCCCTAGGGACCAGGAAAGGGATGCACAGGAGGGCTGACAGGCCAAGGTCATAAGATCACAGAGGTGCCATGCTTCTTGTCCCCCTTCTGATCCCAAGGTGAGATGGTCAGTTTGGCTGGGCCAAGGGATGCCCACAGAGTTTGTCAAATATTTCCCTGTGAATCTGTGATGGTATTCCCACGTGTACTGATCCTCATCAATGTGTGCGAGCATCATTGAATCCATCAGGGGAACTTGGCCTCTGTGCTTTGATGGAGGGATCGATCATCTTCCCATGCTCATCAGAGCCTGTGTTTCTCAGATGTTAAAACTTAGTCCAGAACTCACAGCACCAATGTCCCTGAGCATTCAAGGTTGGGACGGTACCATAACACTCAGCTTTCCTGAGACTCCTGCTTGCCTAGGGACTGTAGATCACATGACTCCTCTGCCTTACTAACCAGCCTCCTCCTGTGAATCATCCTCCATTGGCTTGGTCCTTGGTCCTGAGAGCCCTGGCCAGCACCCAGGATGAGTGCCTTTACTTTGAGAGACACTGCAGCTCAGGACTGGTGCCAGGACATACGGTCCCCAGTTCTCCACAGTTCTGGGAAGGACATCTGGATGGATGCAGGAGACTGAAGCCACAGCCTCAGACTGGGTAGGAAAATGGGCTGAGGCCTCCTCATCCCAACCTTCATCTTGAGCCTGGAGATTCAACTGTGGTCCCCAGTCACCATACTGCACCCTATATGCTCACACACAACTGTGAACTGGGATCCACACAGGGGATAAGACTTTGTTGCTGGTCTCAGAATTTCCTGGCTGCTTTTTGGAACCTCTGAGATGTCACCTCATCTGGGATGTTGTTTCCTTCCCATTCTTTGAAATTCCAAGGAATCAAGCTCCATGACACTTGTTTCCCAGAGGGTAGATGATCTGTAATTGATTCAAGTCTCACATGTGTCCATATCACAGTGGCATGCGTCCTAAGGACAGCTGCGTTCATAGAGGTCATACTCTGGTGCTTGAGAGCCGGAAAGAACAAGAAAGCCATTAGTTCATGCCATGAGCCGTCAGAGAATGTAGCTAAGTCTCAGGGGCTGCGCTGGGTGCTGGTACAAACATCTCATTTTACAGATGAAAATGGAAGCCAGGCTGCCCGGCACATTTGTAAGGCAAATCTGTAATGCTATACATCTCACTGGTATATCAACAGATGCTGTGGGAACCCAGTTCAGTGTGCTCATCACGGGGCTGGGTGTGGAAGAAATAAATGGGCTGGGTGGGATTTTTGTCACTTTGACACAAGCTAGAATCGTCTGAGAAGAGGGACCTCTTAGACTGACCTGTAGGCAAATCTGTGAGGGAATTTTCTTAATTGTCGATTAAAGTGGAAGTGCCCAGCACATGCAGGTGGGTGTGGCCACCCCTGAACAGGTGGTCTTGGGTTGTTTAAGAAGCAGGTTGAACAAGCCATATGAAGCAAACCAGGAAGCAGAGGTCCCCCATGGTGTCTGCTTCCATTTCTGCCTTTAGGATCCTAGCTTGAGCTCCTGCTCTGGCTTTCTTTAATTATGGACTTTAATCTGTAGGGTGATTTAATCTCCTGCCCAAGTTGCTTTGGACATGGGGTTTTAATCACAGCAACAGCAAAACTAGCACAGAGATGCTCCGTGTAATGGGGGGGAAGAGACTGAATCGTCATTTCATAGAGGGATGTGCAGAGCAGAGACGACTCGGGAAGCACAGTGTGGACTGTCTATCTAACTTGAGAGTGTTTTCACAGAGTCACCGGCAGAAGTCATGTGAAATCTGTGGCATTTCCTACAGACACAAGCTTAACAGCATATAGACAAGTTGTCCTGTCTGAATTGGGCTTGGGGACCATTCCTGGACCCTGCTGTTTACATGCTGGCTCTGCCCACTGTTACCAGTGATCCTGAGGGGTATACCTCCTCCCTTTTCTCCCTCAGAGTCCTCTGTATACACTGCTGGTAAGCTGTTCATCTCTGCCTCAGACAGCGGGTCTTCTCTGTGTCTGTGGGCTACTGGTCTCTAACCCTCAGCCACACTCAGTGAGGCCTGGAGAGTATGTGAGCCTGGCTTGTCTCTGTACTTCTCCCAACTTGTGGTGCCCAGATGAGCTTGATCAAACGGGTCGAGCCAGAGCGCAGCCTCTCTGAAGAACAAGGAGCCACAAGAGGTCACTGCAGGATTTTCTTGAGGAAGCAAAGCTCTTGATGGAAGAGATGATGGCGGAAGGCAGGGGACAGCCCAGGAGGCCTTTTAACTTCCTTAAGGCCCTGTGTGGGGCCTGGGGAGTCACCTTCAAGAGCACACACCAGGCTGGTGATGATCCAAGGGCCTCTTTTGTTGCTGAGGCTGGCAAAATAGGGGCGGGGCATAGGGAGGAGGACCTGGAGGAGTAGAATTTAAGGGATCCCCAATGTCTTTAGAACTTGCCAGTGGTGTCTTTGGATCTTTACATCACTGTACCAGAGACACAGTGGATGAGGCATGCCCACCGCACTGGCAGGGGGCTGCTTCCACAGGGGGTGGGTTGAAGGTAAGCGTGTGGGCTTCTGTGCTCTCTCCCCCTCCTTTCTCTGCCCCAGTCTGTGACTCCATTGGGGCAATGGTAGAACAAAGCAACTGAGTGGTCACCTGTCCCAAGGACCAGGAGGTTTTGGTAGAGTCTGGTCTTCATGGGCTCCCTGGACTATGTCAGATCCTCCAGTGATGTCCCTGACAGGATCATTCAGGTGGGTCCAGACCACTAGAAAATTCCCCAGGACCTGAACAAAGCTGGCTTGGGGAGGAGCAGGCCCAACTCAGAGAATAGTGTACAACACACACACACACACACACACACACACACACACACACACTCCTTCAGCCTTAGTCTATATCATATTGTCTTCTGTGATTCTGGATCCTGGCAGCTCTTTTACATTCATTCCTGTCCTAAGGTCTCAGTGACGGGCACCAGACACCATTCCTTGTGCTATGTCTCAAAGCTGGGGGGTGGGGCAGGGGGTGTTCTTACCTGACACACTTCTCACTACCTTTAGGAGAGTCTTGCATTTTTTAAGTTCCAAGCACAGTTCTTGTTAGAGTTTTGATGCTGCGTGGAATGTGACCTAGACCTTCATAGAATACTGTTGCTCCAGAAGAGAGGTGTGGCCTCAGCCGACACATTCCCTGTGGAAGGCCCTCACTTTATACCCCTCCCTCTGACTGTCAGAAAGTTGGTACCTGGATCCTGTTACCCAGCTGCTCACACAAACACTCTCCGTGAGTTATGCTTTAATGTCAGACCTCTCGCTTTTATGGAGGGTCGATACGAGAATCACTGGTTAAACAACGCTGGGATGTCTTTTGTAAAACTGCAGTTGAAGACATCATTCCTGGTGTCACTAGGTGTCCTTTACATGAAGATCCACACGATAAATTATGCCTTGAGTTTAGTTCCAGGAAGAAATTCTATTTCTGCAGATAAATTAGTTAGTGTGCTCCCTGCTGTCAGAAAATGAAAACTCAGGGAATTCTGGGTGCTTCTTTTTTTTTTGCTCTGCGGCTAGACAAGGGAGAGCCAAATTTATTGCCTGTGTGTGTAATTTGCTCAGCTGTGGGGTCCAAAAGCACTTACTCCTTCTACTTCTTTTAAATGGACTTATTTTATTTTATGTTCAAATGTCTCATTGTACTTTTGCAAGATGTGTGGGTCTGGAAGCCGTCTGGTGAAGCATTCATTGGTCCATTGATCTGGCCTGTTTACTGCTTATGCTGACTGCGGGGACACAAAACTGAATTCCTCCGCACCCAGCTTTCAAGGAGTTCATGTTTTAATGTGGATAATAGCTTGGAAATTATTAGTCATTATAAAATAAGGTCGATGAGTTCAGAAATACGCAAGACTGAGGAAAACAAGACCAGGGGAGAAGAGGCTGGGTGAGTATGGGGGAAGAGGCCAGGAGAGTCTTCCTGGAGGGGTCAAGGCTGAGCTAGCTCTGTGCATGCAAGGGAAAGGACAGTGATGGGGACATAGGCAGCTCTGACTCTGACCTCTTCTCAGTACTCATCCTCTTTCTGCTTAGACTGGAGATTCTGGGAGAGCAGGGTTTAGTTCTGTGTCCCTGCATGGACACCAGGATGCCAGGCAAAGTGCCCAGGGTAGTGCAGTGTGGCAGCTGGAAGAGCCTGAGTCAACCAGGCTATCTGGTTGTGCATCTATAACTACTAACCACTTCAGGTCTTAGCTGTAACTTGGAGAGCAGCAGGGTGGGCCAGCCCAGTGAGGCCTGAGCTGGGGATCCAAGAATAGAGCCGGTCTGCCCGAACATGGGCACTGTTTATCAGGTCCAGGGTAAAAAAACAAACCCTGCGCTGGCTGCTTCTCCCACTTCTTTGATTCTGAAGGCTAGATAAGAATTTACCTCCTGGGGAATTTGTGAATATCAAAGAAGAAAATACACAGAGAGACATGTGAAACTCCTCAGAGACACAGGCTGGTTGTCTCTTCTGTCGCATCAGCCATTGTACCATTCCAGGCAGCAAGGACAGTACAGTTGCACCCACACTCTCAACTCTCCAAGTAATGCTTGTGTTAAAATAACCCTATGGCATTCATCCCCAAGCCAGCATGCAGGACGCAGCTCCCCCCAAATCCATGTCTGTTGTTGATGTTCTTACAAGTGGCCACTGACATGTCTCCTCAAGGCCACCCCTGGATCTCTCAGACTGCCACATCCAGGGGGCTCACTGCTGCCCTGCCATGTGCCAAATCTTCATGCATTTGCTTGTTCACTGGTTTTCAAAAGGACCAAGGCTGTGAGGAAGTTCCCGGATATAGTTTGGGCAGGTTTAAAAATAGAGCCATAATCTGCATTTGTAGTCAGGAGAGGGAGGAGAAAATCCCAAGTACACGTGTATACACATACACACAAGGCTGGCCTCATGGGGTGTTTGTCTGTGTGTCAGTTCGGTGCTAGCAAAAGCAGCTACATGGGGGGCGGAAGGGAAGCCCTTGTTTAGATTTGTCCATTCCTTTGATGTAATTTCTCCCACCATAGCTGACTTTAAGCTGCTGTGTGGTGTCAAAAGGTGGGCTTGAGGAAACGCAGAGCAGCATGCACTGTGCAGACCCCCCCCCCAGAGGTCTGATGGCCACAGACAACTGCAAAACCACACATTATAATTAGCAAAGAATGAAAATTAAGGGTTTGAGGCTTTTGTTTTAAAATATAATGCAACTATAAACATAATTAGATTTTCAACATCAGTTGTGTTGAAACTTAGAAGCACCCCATAATCACCAGCCAGTTCTTGTGACATTCGAGCCAGCCCCAGCACACCCCTGGCTTCCCCTCATCAAGGCAATGATCTCTTCCAAATGGTGCCTCTCACATCACCCCTAAATCTATGTTCTTTGGGATATGGAGATGTCTTCTTATGAATTTCCTTGGACACTGATCTGTTTTGCACATAGAGATGCTTTCTAATCCTGAATGTCTGAGCTGACCTTTCCTGCTTAGATTTGATTGGTTCCCAGGGTACTCCCAACCAGCAACTCCACTGCCCTCCAAAGAAACCTGGGGACACACAGAAGACTAGTGGGGCAGGTCTAATATGAAGGGCGAGGCAGCAAAGGGAGCACAAACCAAAGACGGAGAAGCCAACACTTTCTGGCTGGTCACTGGCTAATTGTTGCACTAGAAAACCAAATGACCGGACAGTGTAGTAGACCACAGACCACACCAACATGCAGAGGCTACTCTGAAGTCCTCTGTCCTAGCCTTTGACACAGGAGTCAGCTGCAGTGTGAGGGCAGAGGACAAAGCCTCCTAAACAGACAAAAACCCTTTCTGTACTGGGGTCACATCGGGCCGCAGCCACTTAAGGCTCCTGGACAGCAACCTGGAGTCAAGTCCCTAAAGTGGCAGCTGGGAGATGTTAACACCTCGTCTCTAATAGGGATAATATGCTCTTAAAATACATGGATCTTCCTGAAGCTCTTAATTGGACTCCTGCCCAAATGCCTTCCCTTTGAAGTTTGCTGATGGCTGCCTCAGGACATCTGGCCCTGCTGACCCTGACACCTGTGCAGTGTAGACAGCCTCCGGGAGGCTGGCTGAGGAATTAAGGCACATGCTTTCTGAGAACATGCAGAAAGGCCCTCAGGGTGCCTGTCCCAGTGGGGAGGTACTGGGACCTGGGAGGTTCTGGGCTGGGGAGCAGAGAGGACCGGATGGAGCAGTCCTGCTATGGGCATGCTTCCCCGGGTCCAAAGTGATAGTCACTTCTGGATTGAGTGGCATTTCCACTTTGGCGATACTTTTGATGAGTCAGCAATATGAAAGCTAGGGAAGGACCCTGTATGAGGGACAGGAGGGATGACTCTGCTCCAGTGACATGCCCAGGGTGAGCACAGGGCAGGGTCCATGACCCAGGTCAACTGGCTTATCTAACAGATGCCGTCCTTCATTCCGGTGGTTCCCTGAGGCTGATGGCACCAGGAGAATGTCAACGCTAGGAGTGCAGAGTGTGACCCTACCAAGGCTTGCAGTGGGAGGCTCAGCACCTAGGTAGGTGGCCTGGGCATAGGTGTCCTGACATTTTGACTCATCAGTTGTCACTTCACACGGTCATTATTATGACTGATTTGGGTCACGCTCTCGACAATTTTATGTGCTACTTCCCTTCCACTAGCCCTGGGTACTGGGTTTCTTGAATTGTGAGTCACTGCAGGACCCAGGCTATCATAAGGTGTGTGGGGTGTTTGGAATATTAGTGGCTGAGTCCTGGCCATCTGGAAAGAAAGTGAGGTGGTTTTTCCAGAGACCTGTCCCACCAGCCTTCTGGATAGTGACACTATCCTCCATACGATTTTCTCGAGTCCCGTATCAAAAGGGACAGTTTCTGCATCTCTGTCTGCCACCGAAGGTGCAGGAGGCCTCTTGGACTATGACCATGTGGGTTTACTATTGACATTGTCAATGCACTGAACTGAGCCAACCATTGCTGTAGGCTAGGAATCATGGGAATGCACACAGAGACCTGAGGTCATCACCCAGCAAGCTCTAGCCAGGTGACCACAGGCAGGCCCCTAAACCTCCCCCGTCTGGAGGATGCCCTGGGCTCTTGTGCATATGACAGTGGTGAACAGAGCTGGTGCCCATAAGACCATGGGTACTGATGGGTTGCTGCTTTTGCCATAGGTTGCTATGGTTAGGATTGATCAGTCTGCCTCTAGAAGGCTCAGGATAGCTCTTTGAGGGGCAGGGTTCAGGCTGGGATAGGATAGGGAATCTTGGGAGAAGAAGGAAGCAGCTGGAAGTGCAGTCACCAGTGGCCCAGGGCAAGAACACGGGGTGGGGTGGGGAGTTGGTTCTCCCAGAGGAGGTATGCAGACTCCAATCCTCACCTTCCTTCAACTTCCAGAGTGGTGAGGGCTTGTCATTTATCTGGATTAGCTTGGACCACTCCCCATTTATTACAAGGGGCCTGCAGCATACATCCCTGCTGTGGAAATATTCCTTTATACTGTGTGAAGATGTGCCACTGTGGTTAGTTTAATAAAAAAATAAATGGCCAATAGCTAGGCAGGAGGTAGAGGTGGGACTTCTGGACAGAGAGCTCTGGGAAGAAGAGAGGTGGAGCCACCAGCCAGATGCAGAGGAAGCAGGATGGGCAGTCAGGATAAAGATAACCGAACCACATGAAAGAACACAGATTTAAAAATATGGGTTAATTTAAGTTATAAGAACTAGTTAGGAACAAGCCTAAGCTAAAGCCAAACTTTCACAATTAATAATAAGTCTCCATGTCATTATTTGTGAGCTGGTGCTCCTAACAAGAAAGTTCATCTACATATTCCCCTTCATCCCAAGGGCTCCTCAGCACACACCAACCTTTACTCTGAGGGTTCTGCAAGGAAACCCCTCTTTGTTCTGAGGGCTCTGCGGCATACTCACCAAGAGCTACTTGCTGTAGGTGCCGCTGGGTGATGGCATCCTTTAGCTGACCTGTCAAAGACACAAAGGAAAATCACCGGTGAGTTTCAAACAAGCTGAAAGAAGACCTCACCTCAGGAGCACCTGACAAACAGAGGGAAACAAAGTTCAGAGTTGGCGAGATACCAGCAGGCACAGCTTCTAGTGAGAGCCTTTCCAAACCCAGGGTGGTGCTGGGAAGGAGACTGCAGAGGTGGGGTTGGCACATCACATGGATTTCACCTTGGGTCAGCCATCTTATGGTTTAATTATGTAAACCTGTCATTGATTAACTTTTCTGGGGCCCTGGTCTCTTAAATAATTATATTATTAATAAAGGAGAAGAGTGGATGCCATCTTTTAATAATGTCTAAGACCCTTTCTTCAGTCCTCTTCTTTCATTTTAAAGCTGTATGAAAAGCCAATCACTGCTTATGAGGCACAGATAATTCTGGGTCACGTTAGCGGGTGACACTCAGCGTGTACATGGAGGTCAGTGAGTGTTGCAGAGCTCTGTGGGACTGGAATCACACTGCTTCATTTGCTCTGGGCTCCTCCTCCCTTCATAGGAAACATCAGCAAAACAGGAAGGACCAGAGGAGGGGAGGAGATGGCTCTGTTGCTAAAGCGTCCACTGAACAAACACTAAACTCAGAAGCTACGTGAAAAGCAGGGCATAGTGTCCTGTGTCTGTAACCCCAGCACTGGGGACGAAGAGACAGGGTGTCTCTGGAGCTTTCTGGCCAGACAGTCCAGCTGAATCAGTGAGCTCCAGATTCAGTGAGAGACTCTGCCTAAAAAAAGGGCAAGAGTGACTAAAAAAGACAACCCAATACCAACCTCTGCCCCCCATATTTGTACACACACACACACACACACACACACACAGAGAGAGAGAGAGAGAGAGAGAGAGAGAGAGAGAGAGAGAGAGAGAGAGAGAGAGAAGAAATATTCAGAAGATGGTGACTGGGAGGTGGTAGGTCAGAGGTCATGCTCTGAATTTTTGAGCTAACCAGAGATACTTTGATGGAGAAGAAGACATGGGGAGAACTGGACTGATGAGTTTCTGGACAACTGAACAGTGATGTATGGATGCTTTCTTCGGTCCATTTGGGAGAGGGTGGGTATGGAAGTGAAGCTGTAGGAATGCCAGCTTGGGGATTTGATATGAGAAGGAAACAGTTCACAAGGCGCACTGCCTGCAAATGGATTAAGTGTTCTTAGTCTCCCAGGACAGCAGCAAGCACCTCTCAAAGACACCAGGCAAGCGCATCCCATGGGCTTCCTCCATCTCTAAAATCCCAAGTTTGGGACCTTGAGACATGGGGAGTTCTGGATTAGCTTGGACCACTCCCCGTTTATTACAAGGGGCCTGCAGCATACATCCCTGCTGTGGAATATTCCTTTATACTGTGTGAAGATGTGCCACTGTGGTTAGTTTAATAAAAAATAAATGGCCTATAGCTAGGCAGGAGGTAGCGGTGGGACTTCTGGACAGAGAGCTCTGGGAAGAAGAAAGGTGGAGCCACCAGCCAGATGCAGAGGAAGCACACTTATTAAGTCAGTGCTGTCCACTGAATGTCCCCAGTGGGAGCTGTGATCCAGACACTGGGGGAGCCTGGGAGCCTTGTTGCTCCCTGTCTTCTGTATTACTTTATGTACATAAGGAATATACAGTTCCAAGGTGAGGATGGGCAGAGAATGAGGTCTTCACAGGAGACCGTCTGTGGTGGCAAAAGAATTTAGAAGGATGACAGAACTTAAGTTAATTCCAATTAAGTATCCTTAAAAACCCTTCCTGAAGAATGAGCTAGACCCCTTCCCCAGGCAGCTTCACAGTGAAGCCATATAGAATAAATTATGCAGGTGGAGTCCGCACCTGCATCCCTTCCCTTCAGTCCCGAGCAGCATAGAAATGGATTATTTTTGGTTGACAGAGCTAAACCTTCACATCAGAGGGGCCACTCTTTCCCTGATTTGGCTGTCCCTCCAGGACACAGGATGTCACTCTTTCCTTGATTTGGCTGTCCCTCCAGGTCACAGGATGTCGCGTTTTCCCTGATTTGGCTGTCCCTCCAGGTTAAGCATCATCAGTTCTTCAGTTGTTGGGTAATGTCTGGGTGGGGGTGGAGCACTGCTTCCAGGTATGTGATCAACCTTGTTAATGCAGTTCTCTCTAATAGTTCCTCATGGTGGGATGACTCCAATCATAAATTATATTCATTGCTACTTTATAACTATAATTTTGCTATCGTTATGAATTGTAAATATCTGATATACAACCTCTTTGAAAGGATTGTTCAACCCCCAAAGGAGTCATGATCCACAGGTTGAGGAATGATGAATTAGGGTGATGGCCTGGGGCACCTGCATGGCTCCTCTTTGTCTTCTATATTTCCTCACTGGAGAGGGAGTCAAGGACAGGCCTGAGCAGTAATTGCTCCGCAGGGAGGGACTATTGGGAGTGTGTTGAGGGGGAGTCGGGAGGAAACCTGGCTTGTTATGAATTATTGTATTCTTCATGTGCATACAACATTTTCTTCTCTTAAAGAAGCATAATGGAGGCTGGAGAGATGGCTCAGAGGTTGAGAGCACTGACTGCTCTTCCAGGGGTCCTGAGTTCAATTTCCAGCAACCACATGGTGGCTGACAACCATCCATTATGAGATCTGGTGCCCTCTTCTGGTGTGCAGATATACATGGAAGCAGAATGTTGTATACATAATAAATAAATAAAATCTTTTAAAAAAAGAAGCATAATGGTTTGATTATGGAAAGGAAAGATTCTTAAAAATGTTTTCCACATTATTCCCCAACATGTAAGTATCAATGTAGCATTTATTCGAATTGTATTGTGTTAGGACATTTGATTTAAGAAGTTGACCTACATTTCATTTAAATACCATTAAATGACTTTTAGATTGGTATTAGGACAGAACGTCCAGCAATTTCTGGAATGGCCCTAAACATACTTCTACCGCTTTGTACTACGTACTTAAGGGACAACACATTCTTGATATTGGTAATCATAAATCAAAATGTTCATCACTATGGAAAATTCTGGAAATGCTCTTTATCCTGCAGTTTAAAATACCCAGGTGAGACTTATTTCTGTAACACATCTGTCTCATTAGCATGTAAATTTGCTTTTGTTTTTAATAAATGCTAAAATCGTACATATACCAAATTGCTATCAAATACATTTGTGTGTATGTTTGTGTGTGTGTGTGTGTGGGGGCATGTGGAAGCCAGAGGTAAACTTTGAATGTTTCCTTCAACCACCGTCTAACATCTAAAAAGACAGGGTCTCTCACTGAGCCTGACATTCACTGCTGTGGCTGGTAGCCCTGGAGCCCCAGGGATCTGCCCATCTCTATTTTGGAGTTTTGGGATTTTAAGCATACTAATTGGTTATCCATACTAAACGGTCATTCCTGGAAACATACATGCAAGTAACATTATATGGATTGAGCAGTAAAGTATTTATGTATTTAAGAATATGTACAACTACATAAAAGGGGGGCATGAATTTGAAAGATGGGGGACACATGGAGGATTTGGAGGGAATAACAGGAGGGAAGAAAATGTTGCAATTATAATTTTAAAGAACAAATTTAAGATGGAAATAAAAAAGGAAGCCCTACTTTGAAGTCCTCCACCCCTCCCAGGAAAACTGTCTCCCAATGTTCTGAAGAATGATCCTCTCCCTGAGTGCCTGACAACGTGTTCCTCCCTGGTAAAGCTCCTCCAAGCCTTGGACCCTTCCAAGCAGCACTGTCTGACCTAGTCTGTCTCCAGTTGCCCTGTTTTCATTCAATGATGGGCTCCCCAACCCTGTGGCTGGGGTGGCTCAGGGCTTCTGCAGAATGGGAAGGTTAAAGATTTCCCACAGGCTCTGATTTGCTCATCTAAATAAAAAGGGAGTTTTTTTTTTCCAGGGCTGAGAATTCTCTAAATGCTACAAACACGCAAATGCACTCAAAATAAGGCACCCTTGAGGGACAATATGTTTATAATACAACATATTGATAAAGGCAGTTGTAAAATGTAATCCCCAATGCTCGATTTTGGTGAATTGACTGACATCCTTTACCATATGGCATCTGGGGTAGGAGGGCCATATCCCTAAACAAGCTTCCAAAAATAGCCTTATGGCTGATACCTAATTACACTAGCCAGCAGAGGCATTCTCCAAGCAAAGCTAACATTCTCTCTAATCAGCAGGATCTTGTAGCTCCATGGGTTTTGGCAAAGGAGTAGCTGAGGGAGATTGCAGAATTTGCTCAGCATGAGGCTTGCTGTCATTACCAAGGTGATAAATTTTCGGATTCTGGCCAGGGTTCCTGGACATCTTCCCCATGAAGAGGTAGGGATGAGATGAGATAGAAACAGAGAAGTCCTTGCACAGGCAGGAGACAGTCTGAGAGGGGAGCAGGGACCCTAGACTGGGGCAAGGCTCAAGGAGCAGGCTAAGGAAGGAAGGGAGAAAAGGAGGGAGGGAGGGAAGGAGGAAGGGAGAAGGAAGAAAGGGAGGGAGGAAGGAAAACCCTTTCCAAGGGACAACTTGGTAATTAGCAATTTTCCTCTGTTGACTTATAGTGCTATGCGCAAGAAACACCTTTCTCTCTTTCTGAACCAGTCATTGATGGGGCAAGTGGCAGTGGGAACAGATGGGGTACTTTTAAGCCAGTACCCACTCACAGAAACGCTCTGGAGATGTGCAGCCCTGAGAACACCCATAGTCTGATCAGAGCACATGGAGGGTGTGGATTCTCTGGGACAAGTGTTAGCATCATGGGGAAACAAAACTGGTTCTACATCCTGATACTTGCAGTGTTTAGGAGGCAAGAGTGTTCCTTAAAGCTCACACTTGGTTTTGCATGTAGGCCAGCTTGAGATCACTCACTAAGGATAAGCCATTCATGTGGGATTCCAACAGCGTGGCTTTGCAGACTGCTCATGGGGAGGACTCCCCCCTTCCCTTCCCTCCCTCCCTCCCTTCTCCCCTCCCTCCCTCCTTCCCACCTTTTCTTCTTTGTTTTTAGAGACAGCTTCTCATTATATAACACTGACTGTCCTGTTACTCTCTATGTAGACCAGGATGGCTTTGAAATCAGAGATCTGCCTACCTGTGTCTCATGAGTTTTAGGACAAAAGGTGTGTGCCACAAAGCCCTGCTGCTCCTAGAATTTTTATGATTCTATTGCTATACTGAAGATGTTTGTACTGCTATCAAGCTGTAAGTGTTTATCACTTATCTTTGGACACAGCACTATGTCCAAAGTGCTGTGTGACAAGGTAGTGACAAGGACACTGCATTGTAGGTAGCCACATTTGTTTCCTCTCTATCCAGATGAAGTCCTTTGTTCCTCCAGGACAAATATTCTTGCCCCCTCTCTCCTGTCTCCTTTCCCTTCTCCCTTGTTCCCTATCTCCTTTACAGTGTCCCAGACCATTCTAACACTCCTCTTAAAATTATACCTCAAGGAAATTTGCTGCTGTTTTTCTGCCTGAGTCAGAAAGCAGTCACTTTACCTTTACCACCCCCCACTCCTGCCATCCCCCACCATCACCCCACCCCCATCTTCAGCCCCCACCACCAATCTCAGTCCCCCTCCCCTGCACTGCTTAATAAAGGATCTCTCTGTGACAGCAGGTGTCTGGGTGTGGTTATGAGGAAGGGAGACCGCTCTGTGCAGGGTTCCCTTTCAAGAGCTACACAGGTTCTTGTGATCTGGTAGTTATGCCTCCTTGGCTGTACCACCTCACAGCAGATGACAATGGTGGAAGAGAGAGTGGAGAAGGTCACACTGCCAAACAGGAAGCTAGGAGGAGACTGGGTGCTACAGTCTCTTTTTGAGAGCATGCTGTCACACACTTGGAGATCCCCCACTGACTGGCTCAACGGGTGGAGCACCAGCCCTGAACTTTCGAAGACCAAGAGTTGGATCCCAGAGGCCATCTAAAATGCCAGGCATGGTAGAGTCTGCCTGTAATCCCTAGCCTTGGAGGTTTCTGAAGCTCACTGCTGGGCAGCCCAGATGAGACTCCATGTCAAGAAAACAAAAGAGGCAGATGACAAAGTGATCAAAAGAAAAACACCTAACTTCTACTTCAGGTTTCACATGCAGGCACATAGATAGGCTCACATACTCACACTTCCCCCAAAAGAAGGTCCTACACAAACATTTGGGGAACATAGTGATACTATATCCTGCCCGCTGCAGTAGCTGACTTTCTAAATAGCACATTGGGTGGCTGAATGAAGCGAACATCTGTATCCTTTTGGTCAAACTAGAAAATAATCACAAATTTGCAGGTATTGGGGATTGAGTTCCGTAGTGTAACAACTTCCTCTGAGATTGAAACATTCCATCCTGCAGGAAGTTCTCAAACAGGAAGGAAAACAACTCAACATAGCTTCAGGAAGTTCCTGAAACTGAGCAGATTCATTAGGCCCCTCCCTGCCAGAGTAAAGAAAGCTGAGCTGCAAGAAGACTGTTAGGCAAAGCTGCAAAGAGGACTCTTAAGACCAGAACAGCTGCCTGGGAGAGGTTTAGAGCAAGCGAGGTACCTGGAAAGGACACTCTTCAACCCCGTGAGCTGCCTGCAGGCTGTGGAGTAAGTTCCATCTATCACCCATGCTGGGGTGAGAGCTTTGTGGATGCAGCTGTCTTTGAGTCATTTCTGCTCCTATAAGTAATCCCAATAAAATATTGTTGCACCATGTTAGAGTTCAGTGGTATCTGTATTTGGTTGTGTGTCTGTGTCTGGTATATCTGTGTATGTGTATGTGTGTGTCTCTCTGTCTCTGTCTCTGTCTCTCTCTGTCTCTCTCTCTCTCTCTCTCTCTCTCTCTCTCTCTCTCTCTCTGTGTGTGTGTGTGTGTGTGTGTGTGTGTGTGTGTGTGTGTGTGTGTGTTGCACCTCTCCAGGAAACATTTTGCCCCATCATAGTTCAAATCTCAACTTCTTAGTAGTTAGTCTATATTACATCTCTGGGCCTTGATTTCATCACTTGAAAACCAGAGTGGCTATTACTGCAGTGACATGTTTGACTGTATCTGAAGATGCTTGGTAGGAGAGAGGGAGAACAAATGGGTGTACGTGATACATCACCTAAATTCAGTTTAAAGGCTCTTTAACGTGTATTAAGTGGAGTCCAAACAATTTCCACAATAGTCCCCAAAGGCTATGCTGTGAATGCTGAGTCAATGGTAGAAGCTTTGAAGGGGGAAAGTGGCTTAGGAAAGGGTTAGACTGCTGTTGATGCAGAAGAGAGGAAGAGCAGGGGTTCTGAGGAAGGCTTGAGTGTGTGTGCTCCAAAGAGAGCTATGGGGAAAGGGCAGAGAAAGGCAGGCACACACTAGGCCAGACGGTGTTAGGGGAGGGAGAGAGGTGGCTGGCTGCATTCCTGCTAGAGTGTGGGGTCCTGGGTAACCAGGGCCTCAGGAGCCAGGTGACATATAGTCTCCTATCTGGGTATACCATGACTGAGTCTTACCAGCCTTACAGCTGGAGCATGGGAGAACACACCAGCTATGCTGCCTGCCTCAGGGAGGGGACTGCTCTGCAGCAGGAGGTCATGGCTGAGGTTCTGAATCCATAGTGCTGAGGTGGCCAGTTTCTCTGTAATAGCAATGAAGATCTGAGATAACCAGTGCATTGGATCCCTCAAGGCTGTTTGTAAAAACAATGGGCCTGGAATAAATTAAGTGTGTAATTCTTAGATGGATCTCCAACAAACAGGAGTATGTAAATCCTTTGAAGGCTTAAAATCAGTTCATTCTCTCACTAACGTAGCTAATGTACAGCTCATCAGGCTCATTACTATAATTTGAAAGTCTGTTGAGGCAGGGCTGCCTTGTCTGCTCAGTACAGCCCTGGTGGAAGGAACACAAAGGAACAAGATGGCTTTGCTGGCTTAGGCTACAAGGTAGGCTTCTGAAGTCTGGAATCAGCAGGAATATACAATGGTGAACTGAGCCTGAGCCTGCCAGACCTCTTGGCTCCAGAAGACGGAAGGTAACTCGAAGTGCACTGTACAAAACAGTGGTGAGAGCCAGGCTCACAGGGACAGACTGTGGGGGAAGTGAGGTTCCCATCAGCAGCCCAGAGTGAAGGGGACTGGGGCTGGGAGGAAGGTGACACTCCTAATTTTTGTGCATGGCTCTGGTCCCTATCTTACTGCATCCCAAGGTTGGAAAGGAGGGAGGAAGAAGGGGGAGAAAAAGGGGGAAAGGAGAGGGAGAGAGGAGGAGCGGGGAGGAGAGGAAGGACTGGGGGAGGGATACAGGTCCAGCCTTCCTCATGTTGTCTGGCCCAGCTGCTGAGCCTCTCTGGCAGGAGCTGCTACATCCTAGTGGCACAGTGGGGCAGTCCTTCTTCCTACTGTTTCTATCAGAGCTCTATCTGAATTGGGAGAGGAAGTCAGAGGTTCTGACAGCAGAGAGGGGTGGACACAAGGAGAAAGAGCAAGGGAAATGAGTTATATGTGTTTCAGTTATAAAAAGGGGGGCAGCCCACAAAAGCTGATATGATCTATATGAATAAAGTTAGAAAAGAAAGCTAAGAGCCGGGCATTGGTGGCACACGCCTTTAATCCCAGCACTCAGGAGGCAGAGGCAGGCGGATCTCTGTGAGTTCGAGACCAGCCTGGTCTACAAGAGCGAGTGCCAGGATAGGCTCCAAAGCTCACAGAGAAACCCTGTCTCAAAAAACCAAAAAAAAAAAAAAAAAAGAAAAAAAGAAAAAAAAAAGAAAAGAAAAGAGAGCTAACAAAAGACAGCCATTTGCTTGACAGGCAGATAGAATTCTATACATACAGAAGTACAGAGATCTGGGTTAACCTTATTATAATTCTATAGCTATATATGTATGTACACAAGCATATACATATACACAGACATTCATGTGTGACTTATATAAATGTGTGTATACATACTTATGTATCTATCTACACACACACACACACACACACACACACACACACACACACACACTCACGGTGGTTTGAATAATCCCATGCCAAGCCCAGAGTCTCTGTCTCTCTCTCTCTGTGTGTCTCTGTGTGTCTCTGTCTCTCTCTCTCTGTCTCTCTCTCTCTCTGCCTACAGATCAGGATGTAACTGTTCTGGGCCATGATGAAACCTCTGAAACTGCAAGCAAGACCCCAATTATATGTTTTCATTTATAATCATTGCCTTGCTCATAGCGTTTCTTCACAGCAATGGAACAATGACTAAGACAATGTATGTATGTATGTATGTATGTATGTATGTATGTATGTATGTATGTATTTTTAGAGAGCCCTACTTAGCTCTTTAAAAACTTGCTATATAGACCAGGTTGCCTGCCCTTGAACCTACAGAAATTCACTTCCCTCTGTCTCTTGAGATTAAAGGCATGCAGCACCATGGTCAGCTTTGTTCATATGGGTTTTTATCCCCAAGTCTTGAACCTCCTTCTTTTCTTACTCTCTTCTGCTCCCAGCAGGAGGCCATCTAAGAGGCTTACGGTATGTCCTCCTATCATCTATATCCTTAAAACAACCTGTTTCAAAGTTTTCTGTGTAATTTTCAAACTATGAAAGTAATATTGTGAACTGGGGCCTTGTGGCACATGCCAGTTAACCCTAGCTACTTAGGAGGCTGAAGAAGGAGGATGGCAAGTTCAAGGCTAGCTTGGGCAAGTTCTTGAGACCATGTCTCAAAATAAAAAGTCACTTTGAAAGCAAAGATGGCTGGGTTCAGTACTCAGCATCCCTTCTTCCCCAACACATGCACTCGCACGCACGCACGCACGCACGCACGCACGCACACCCGTTAGGCCAGTGAAATCATCCTGCTTCATGCTATGCTTTTGACATCTGTGTGTGTTCTTCTGTGTGCACTTAATCCTGTGTCTAGCTGCTACAAACCCCATTGTGTGTTGCTCAGCATTGTTTGCTGTGTCCTTCAGTCTGAATACCTGGGTCATCCCTATTTCCCCACCCAATAACATGAACAGACTCTTGGAGCCCAAGCAGGAAGTCCTATGAGTGGTGAGAGTTTCTGCTCAGCCTTAGCCTCTGTGTTTAGTGTGGGTAATGCTGTGTCATGCACAATCCCAAGACAGATGCTTTAAGGTATGTTGAGGCTTCCCCAGGAGACTGATGAGGGTGTGCAGTTTCATGGATGCTCTATTGTAGAGCCAGAAACTGGGAACAGCCTAGATGTCTAGCAACTGAGAAATGGACAGTAGAAATGTGATATTCTTACACAATGGAATATTATTAAGGTGTTAAGAAAAAGGAAATCATGAATTTTGCATGCAAATAGCTAGAACTAGGAATAATTATCCCCAGTGTTATAGCCCCAACCCAGACAGGTGAACATCTCATGTTTATTTCATATGAACTGTCAGCGTTCATGCTTTAGATAGGTGTGCTTTGTTTAGAATACTCACAGTGGTTAGGTAGCTAGTCAGTCAGAGACATGAGGGCATCTTCCACCAAAGGAAAAATAAGGGATAAAGAAGAAATTAGAACAAGAGGATTGACTGGGGTGGAAGAGGGGAGAGGAATGGAGGAAATATAGGGAGGGACAACTAACACCATATGGAAACCTACTCCCGTAGAAGCCTCCTAAGACAGCTACACTTATAAAGGAGTTTAAATGAAGTCACCATATAATGGGGAAACAATACCCCAACTAGACATCATATACCACCAAATAACACCCCAGTGCCAGGAATAGGTTATATCACTTTGAACTGTTGGCTAGTGAGTGCCCATAACCCCCAAACATGTCAGGCTACTGACAATGCTGCTGGATATGTGCCTCAGCTTGGCTGCGTGCCCTTGTTGTAGTTGTGTCACAGAACATGGAGAAGCTGAACCAGTGCTCAGGGCTTCACCCCACTGGCTAGGTTCATGGTGCTGGAAGGTGCTGTGTGTGATACTAGAGGACAAAAGTAACCATCACCCTCACCCTGTGGTGAAGGGCTCCTGCACAAAGTCTTAAGAGGGCCAGAGTACTTGCACACTCTTTTCTTTTTGAAAGGGATGGCATGGAGAGGCCATCACAGCAGGTAGGCAACCCTGGAGTCAGCCTCAGTGGCTTGGACACCAGCAGGTCATTAGCTGCACCCTGGTGAGGTGACTGGATATGGTGTGCCTCTGTTTCCTCAGTGGAAGAATGGGGATAACAGTGTTATGTACGTGAGGGTTGAATCAAGGCAGTAGCATAAAAGGGCCAAGCCCACTTGCAGGTTTGTAAACCCACCAAACAGCTCCAATCCCTGAGCAGGAAACCCCACAAATCTATGGGTGTGGATTGACATCTCACCAATCCCCACCCTGGAAAACTCTGTCCCCAAGATGACCTATATGAAGCCTGCATCTTACCCAGTTCCACGCTGCTTCTCAGCCCAGCAGACGCAGCCACTCTCTTGTGTCTTTCCCAATAAATCTCTGGTGAGGTTTTCTGTCTTGTGTGACTTTGTGGTATTCCTTGGCTTCCAAATGCCAGGATACCTTTCCCTTCAGAGCTGTAACACTTACATAGGGGGAGCCTTCCCCTCAGAACCTCCCTGTCTAGAGCTGTAACACTTAACAAGAGCCCATGTGTAAAATACATCAATTAGGGAAACAGGGCCTGGCATGCTAACAACCATGTGAGCATCAAAACAGTGACAATTGGCAAGAAGGAAAATCAGCACAAAGAAAGATGTGGGAGGAAGAGACAGTGATGGTAGAAAAGATTGAGGATTTAGTTACTGACCGTGAAAGACAGTGTGTGTGTGTGTGTGTGTGTGAGAGAGAGAGAGAGAGAGAGAGAGAGAGAGAGAGAGAGAGAGAGAAAGAGAGAGAGAGAGAGAGAGGAGGGGGAGGGAGGGAGAGGAGGGAGACAGACAGACAGACAGGCAGAGAAACAAAATCTAAGCAAGAAGATAGGATGGTAGGATGTTACAGGAAGTTGAACCAAGCCTAAAGGCCTGGGGAGATGTGGCTGGGTGGCTAAAGCATGTGCTACACCGTGAGGACCCAAGTTCCAGTACCCAGGATCCATAAGATGACAGTAGTTCCTTTAATCCCAACTTCTAAAGGCCAAGACAGGGTCCCCAGAGCAAGCTGCTGGTGACACTAGCCATACTGGTGAGCTCCGGGCTTGACTGGGAGACTTCGTCTCAATGAATAAGGTAGAAAAGCAATCTAGGATGATTCTTGACATCAACCTTGCACCTCCACATATACACACAGACCTGCACATGTACACACAGATCTGCACATGTACACACAGACCTCCACATGTACACTCAGACCTGCACATGAGCATCCCCTGTGTGCCATTGTGCACACCATTTACATACACATAAGAGAAAAGGGAAAGAATAAACAAACAACAACAAAGCTAGGAGCCTGGGTTTAACTGGGAGAATGCAGTTGGAATAACTACAAACATTGTTACAGTATTTGTGCTTTTAAACCAGGGAGAACAAAGCTACAGACTAAGTCAGTACAAGAATAGAAGAAAGGTGGGATTAGTGTTGTAGAAAGACAATGTCAAATTTCAACAGAGAATGAAGGAAATGTAGAAATGGATGGAGGGGCTGGGGTGTCAGTCAGTAGCTAAAGAGCACTCATTGCTCTTGCAGAGGACCTGGGTTTGGTTCTCAGAACCTACATGGTGGCTCACAAGCATCTGGAACTCCAGTTTCAGGAAATCTGACTAATGCTATCTTTGAGCAAGAGCACTATGCATGCCTGTGGTGCACAAACAAGAAAATACTCGTACATATAAACTAAATAAATCAAAAATTGTTAATGAAATGAATAGAGGAAAATATACAAAGACTCCTCTGTTTTTGCTAAATTATAGTAATAGCCGTGTGTGTGTGTGTGTGTGTGTGTGTGTGTGTGTGTGTGTGTGTGTGTGTGTGTGTGTGTGGTGCGTGTGTGCACACCCAGTGCCAGCATCTGTAGAAACCAAAAGTTTCAGATTCCTTGGAGCTGGAACTAGAGGTGGTTTTGAGCCACCCAAAGTGAGTGCTGGGAACTCAACTCTGGCTTCTGCAAGAACAGGATAAGCCTTCTCTCCAACCCCAATTTTAAAGTCTATTTTTTGCAAAATGACATTTCTGTTCTCTAGAACTCAACTGTTTTTCTATTTCAGACACTAAACATCATTTGTGATAAGGCAATGAAGTCACAGTCCATTCTAAAAATATATAGCTGTCAATAGTTCCCAGAAAACCCCATTGGAGTGAGCAGCTTGCCTCTCTCTGTCCTCCCACAGGGACTTCCCCAAGCAGTTTAGCACCTTGGCTGTGTTGCAAGGGGCAGGCTTTTGCCTGTAAGTGATGAGGTCCTCCGCCTGGGATGAAGACACCAGACAGTAGTCTGTTCTCATGAGACAGCTCCTTGCTTATCATCTGAACACTGTACAATGACACAGTATGGGCAGTACTCTTTTATTTTTTATTTTTTTGAAAAAGACCCAATTAAGCCGTGGCTTTCTTGTTCTGTGGGGTGTTCACCGGGGCTACCCACATAATCATCAGAATCATACAGGACTGGCACATTCTTGTGCATTTGGCATTGACAAACATTTCATTAAGCCAAGCTGCTTCCTGATGTCATTACTCTACTATGTGTGACTATTCTACACACATAGTCAGAGGATTAAGTAAACAGAAACATTTGTTAAAAGCTTGAACCGACGTGGAGTGGCTGTGGGAGGAAGGAGGAATTTTTCTGCTTAGCATGAATTGGTCAACACTAAGATGCCATCAGGCAAAGGAATTGGGTTGTGTTGGTGTTTGTCACCCCACACAAAAGATGTCAATTTAGATAGTTGGAAGGTCTATCTAAAGAGGAGAATAGCCAGCTTCCAGGACCTGCCCTAATGGGGGCTCAGAGAAAAGTTACCAAGTTGTCTTTGGATATCATGGGTGTTGTTTGGGCCAAGGCCAAGGCCTGGGTTGTGGCCTCTGACTTCCTTCCATTATCCTCAAGAGTAGAGCAGGGGGCAGTCACTGGGGGACCTGGGGACATCCAAGGTTCATCAACTCCAGTGTAGGTGGTCCAGACACTTGTTTCTAGTGTTCCTCTATTCACACTGGAAGCTACAGAAGTTCCTCACTAACTGTGGAGGCAGAGGCCAGGGCTCAGGAGAGGAATCTAAAATCAACCCTCAGTACTCACATGTTTGATTTCTGCAAAAGTATCTAGTTTTATACAGTTAATGTATTATAGTAACAAGGTTTGTATTTGACAAATGACTACAATGTTGGACACATTTCTTTTATGAACTTTGTGATTTGTTTTGCTGTTGTCACATGTAGGTCCTTGATTGGACTCTTCAATATTCATGCTGTCTCCATCTGCAGCCTCTGACGTATCTTCCTCTGTTGAAATGAACTGTCCAGCTAATTTAATTTTTCAGTCCTTCATTCTAGTGACACTTCCTTTTCATTTCATACTGTTGCTTCTTTTTTGGCTCTTCCTTCCACTGTGTTCTTATTCTCGAATCTGCTACTTAGGCTCCAGCCTTCAGCAGCAGTCTATTTCGTAGCTAACGTATCTGGAGTCATGACATCATTGGCTTCTGAATCACTATAGACATCTTTATCATCACCTATCATACATCTATTGCCAGCAAACCACTGTCTTTGTCAGCTGGAGATACACTGCCAGGATATTCATTTCATCCCACTTCTGGGACTCTTTACTCAGCTCTTCCCCTGGCGCAAAAGTATCTAGTTTTAAAAATTGGTATTAATACATGAAAACTGTCAGTTTAATATACATACCACACACATCCACTGTAAGCTAAGATTTGATTCTATTCATTTTCTGTTAACTAGTGCTTACAAAATGCCAGAAGGAAGAAGCCACCCTGGGTCGGGTCAGCAGGAATCTGTGAACCAATTGCCCTTACCAGAAGGAGGCTCATGTGCTTCTGGGAACTGTTTTCCCTATGAAGAGCCTGGGCACAAGACAGGATGGAAATGGGATGGATTTCCAGGTTTGGAAGCCTCCCGTAGGGCTGGGGACACGGCTTGCCGTTAAGAGCACTTGTTGCTCTTGCTGACGACCTGCATTCAGTTTCAGCATGCACACGGGGCTCACAATTGGTTACAACTTAGGTTCCAGGTTATCTGATACCTTCTTCTGGCCTGTAGCAATGGCATGCATTTGATACACATACACACATGCAGGCAAAAAACTCAAAAATAAATAAATCCTAAAAAGAATTCTTGGAGTCCCACTGCCGTGTGGTACATGGTCCAGTTGCTTCCTTTGGAAGCCTCTGAGAGGCCCTTGGCTCCATGTCTGCCATTGCTTATTTTTGGATTAGGATATATTGAGTGCAACCTGGGTAAACCATTTGTAGGAACAAACGAGGGATAGCATACGGGTAGGAGCCAGTGGGAAACTGGGGGGTTGCAGTGGGGGTGCAAATCCAGAGAAGCAGAGCTGGCATTCAGAGACAGCTGAGCAGTGGAGGAGACCCAGAAACCTGCAGCCATCTTGCTGGGCCCAGAAGGGATGATGGAAGTGATATGGGCTCTGGGCACAGGGAATTAGTATTGGTCACAGACACTAGATACCTGCATCCTTTGTCTGCTTAATCCCTTTGAGTTTCTTCATTAAAGTGACAGGAGTTCGGGGGAGGTAATGAATGAAATACTATTAGGGCACTTGTGTGTGCCGTGTAGAGTGCTGGGGATGGACCCCAGGGCCACCTGAATGCAAGGCAAGTGCTCTACCACTGAGCCACACCCAACCCTGTTACTACAGTTCTTCACTATACTGGCCTTAACACCTTTTTTGGTGAATTTAAGGCATGTCTTGCAAGCATGAGGACCTGAGTTTGATCTCTAGAACCCATGGAAACAAACAAATAAGGCATGGTGTATGCTTTTACTCTCAGTGCTTGGAAGGTGCAGACAGCATGGAGTCTCCCTGGACAGCCAGCCTAGCTGACTTGAGAGATGCTATCTTATAAAATGGGTGTATGGCACCCAATCTATGATGGCTGAGATTGTTCTCCACCCTTCACACACATGTGCCCACATACACATACATACATGTTCACAACGGTTTTTCAAGGCTGCTGCAGAATTAGAAAAAGCAAACAGAGTAGTCAACACTGTCTCGACTGTTATGTGAGCAGTAAGCTGTGGTCATGGTAATGGCAGCAGTAGAAACAGGGACGTTAGGAGGCCTTGATTCTGTTACAATAAGGTATGACCTTTGCATCTCGCCCTCTGTTCTTTTTGATGGCGGCAGCTCTCAGGCCTAAATGAACAGGATATCTTGAGCCCTGCAGGCTTCCCTGAAATGCCTCCAACCCCTGGGGAGGGCACACTCATTATCGCCTCACAGTGGTCCAAATCAGGGGTCTAGTTCAACTCCCATTTGCCAAGCCTCTCTGCCTTCTGATGCCTTACCCTGCAGCTCTCCGTCACTTTCATTAGCAATGGGGTCTTTTCACAGTCCTTTATAGTCAAATATGATTGATTTCTATAATTGGAAGCAAATGGCTTTTTAATAAGCTTGCTTGAAATGCTGGTGGTTAATGGCCCCGTTTCCGGAACCTGTGATGATTCTGCCCCTCAGTCTGTGACTTTCTTTCAGAGAACAGACTTACTTGGTTTTGGTAAAGGTTTTCGAAGGGAGGGGAGGTGGAGATGGGCCTAGCTGCCATACTGCAGGAGCCAGACCTCAGGAAGTGGTGTTTTCCCTCTTTCAACAAGAGTTCTGCCTGCATAGGATTCTAGCACATACGGGCTCTCTTTGTTTTCAGAGTTCAGGGTCACAGAGTCTTCCTGGTCTCTTGTGGAACAATAAGGAAACAGAGAGCTAGGGTTATAGCTAAGAGGCAATGCAGACACATACTTTGGGGGGCGGGGTGTCTGCAGTGCAGCTGTGAGAAGTAGCTAAGGGGGAGCTCGCAGCACACAGCCCAGAGCTACCGTATGCTCACCCACCGAAGGTGGAAAAATGTGTAAGGGAGGATTGGCTTGAGTCCTGGTCTCTGGGAAGTGGAAACTCCAAGGGCTGACACCAGGAGGACAACCCCTGCTGAGTGAGAAGAAAAGCAGATGCAGTAGAGAGAGAAACTGCCATGGTACCGAGAGATAGTGGTGATTTATGAACTTTGTGTTCAGACCAGTGGAGAGGAAACCTCACCACATCCAAGAAAGGATGGAGGTGCAAGTTACATGACGGAACCAATTAGGATAAATTGATGATGCATGGAATACTCTGTGTGTGTGTGTGTGTGTGTGTGTGTGTGTGTGTGTGTGTGTGTGTGTGTGTGTGTTTGTCTGTGTTGGGGGGTTGAACCCAGGGCTTCAAGCAAGTACTCTACCAAGGAGCCAGTCTCTCAGCCTCACTAGTACAGTTCTTTAGTGTACTGGCTTTATGATTTTTCTTCCAGTAAATCTGCAAACATTTTGGGCATCTTCTTAGATTTACTTGGAGACTCAATCTTGTCTTTCATATACACATGGCTAGAGACAGATGGGCAACTGCACTTAAGAACTGTAAAATGGGAAGCCAGGCATGGTGGCACATGCCTGCAATCCCAGAACTCATGGAACCCGAGCAAGGACTGTTCAGGGCTAGCTCTGGCCATACAGTGAAATTCCCCATCTCTGAATGAATGAATGACTGAGTGAGCTAAGGGATGTAGCTGTCACTCCTGGGGTCTAGCACCTGTCTGAGGGGACGCTGGTGTCACTCCTAGGGTCCAGCAGTACAAGCTGGTTTCTTTGCTCATGAAACCCATTTATCACCAGCTGCCCCAAAGGTCTAGCAGGTGTTTCAGGAGGGGGCTAGGATTGCTGATCTTGGGAAGATTGGAATCTCCAGCTTCAGATTTCTCCAGGGGAGTCTGGATATTATCTCTGAGGCAAACACAGCCATTTTTTGAGATAGCCACTCTATAAACCTCTTAAGGTCTGTACATGCACAGCAAACAGCCACTGTTTCCTGGGGGAAGATTCTAAGGGGGAACTCCAGTAAGCACAGGTACTTTGAGGAAAGACTTAGGTGTTTGGTTCCAGATTCTAAGTTCAGAAGCACAGATGGCAGTAAGACAATAAAAAGATTCTCCCTACCTGCAGCCTTACCCCTATATAGCTAGGTCAGCCCTTGAGGTTGGAATGGCGGATCTGATGCATAGACAGGGCTGGATTTTGCTACCCAGATGCTTCATCCAATTTGTCTCCATTACTACTGAAATCAGCAGACTTGGGGGCTGGTGAGATGGCTCAGCAGGGATAACACCCACTGTGCAAACATTAGGACTGGAGTTTGGATCCCCAGCATGCCTGTAAAAGCTGGGCATGGCAGTGTGTTTCTGTAAGCCCAGTGTTAAAGAGGTATGTGGAGACAGAAGAGTCACCGGGGGCTCACTGCTCAGCCAGCCTTCATAAATCAATGAGCTCCAGGCTCAGTGAGAAACCATGTAAAAAAATAAAAGGTGGAAAGCCACAGAGAAAGACACCCAACATAGACCTCTGGTCTCCACAGGAGCATGCACACATATGCACCCATATGTGCATGAGCATGCACAAACATGCACCCATGTGCGCACATGCACATGCACACACATGCACGTGCACACATACGCACGCACTCGCGCACTCACACACATGCACAGACACACACACACACGCATACACACACACAGACACACACGAACTCGCATACACACAGGCACATACACACACATGCACTTGCGCGTGCGCGCGCGTGAGCATGCACACACACACACACACACACACACACACACACACACACACACACAACTTTAAGTAAAACTGATTTCTTTCCTTAACTGGCTATGTGGGCCTCATCTGATCAGTTGAAGACTTTAAGACAGACAGAGACAGAGAGAGAGAGAGAGAGAGAGAGAGAGAGAGAGAGAGAGAGAGAGAGAGAGAGAGAGAGAGAAAGGAACAAGGGAAGTGTCCTAAAGTAGAAGAAATCCTGCCTCCAGGCTGCCTCTGTATATGAACTGCAACGAACACCTTTCTGGCCCCCCAGCCTGCAGGACACAAATTTTGCAGCCCCTGCCATCTTACGACCTTGTCTCTAGCCCTCTGCCTGCATCCACATATATCTGCTCCACTCTTGCTGCTCTGGGCCCCATTTTAATGCGGTGGCCTGTTCCTGTCAACACAGTTGCTTCTGCAGTTGAGGAAGGAGGGGGGCGGGGCAGATGAGTGGACTGCACAGGCCTGATCGTGGTCTCACTTTGCATCTGTGTGAAGCAGTCACAACAACAGGAAAATTTAATAAACTACACAGGAAACAATGGCCCGTGACAACCTGGCTCTGTTAAGGAACATCCTGAATAGGATACAGTTCATTTTGCTTTTTTTTTTTCTTTTAAAGGCAGGGCTTTATTATGTAGCCCTTGCTGGAACTGGCCTGGAACTTTTTGTACAGACCAGGCTGGCTTTGAAGGCACAGGGATACTCTTGTTTTTGTCTCCTGAGTGCTGGGATTTAAGGCATACATCACCCTGCCTGGCTGACTCCATAGTTTTGGGAATAACTTGTGCACCATCTTGCCAGGGCTACAAGTCCAGTGTCAAGGAGCGAGTGGATATGTATAGGTGTTTGGGCCCCCAATCCAGTGTCAGTGGATATATCCAACTGAGATCAGGTAGGGCCCCAAGGACAAGGCAATGATGACACACTGTCACAGTCCTCTGTGAGTCCCATACCACCCTCTGGGAGCATTAGATGATGTGCGAGTGTCTGGGAAGTCTGCTTGGCCTCATCAGATGTGGTGGCCAGGGACAGACATTATTAGGTCTTTGATCCTTACAGTGATCACCAGCAATGGCACCACCAGAGACCAGTGTACCCAGCAGGTGGCAGCCCTGGCTGCATGGAAGTAACTGTGGAAGCCATTGGGGAAGGACCCCGGGCACAAACCTCTGGAACCATCTGGGGACTTATTTTGAGACAAGTGAACTAATTTCCAGGGGCAAAGCCAGTAGAACTTTGGCCACGATCGTTCAGGAATAAAAGAAAGGACAGCTCTGGCTGTTGTGGGCTGGCGAGGTCTGAGACATGTGGGAGTCATTGGGAGAAATTTCCTTCAGAGCTGTCACCCCTCCAGGGACAAGAGCAGGGTGGTTTACTGGGGCAAGAAGGCCATGAAAGCTGGGAAAGGCCGAACATTCTTTCAGACACAGTCCGGATGATTATATTTCCCACTCATGCCAACCCCAACTCACAAAATGCTGAAGAAATGAAATCTGTTTAAATGTGTTCTTTTTCACCCTTCTTAAAAAATATCTAAAGCTAATATTTTGCAGACAGCTCTCTACTGGCCATGCTGGCCAGGCCTCGTGGGGTCCAAAACCAACACACCTGATCCAGATCAGTCAGCATCGGGAGGCCAGAGAAGGACCCAAGGCTTCAAGGGCTTCAACCTGAAGTTGCTCTTGTTAGAGCTGTGTGTTCTGAGGAACAGGGACTGCTGGATTGATGGCGGGGCTGGGGCAGGGGTCATGAGTCATCCCAGCCTCCCCTCCTCTATGGAGTTTTGAGCTGAGTGTCTCTGCGGACAGTTCTGTCTGGCTCCTTCACGGTGAATATTCAGAATCTACCTACGGGGTATCAGTGAGGAACATGCTGACTTCTACTAAGAATGCTGTGCGGAGGGCCTAGGATGTTGTTTTTTGAACAGAATATGCTTGATGTAATGGCTTTCTGTACTACAGAAACCACTGGAATCTGTTTTCCATGGTTCATCAGAATAATGCCAGTGGTCTTTTGTGGGGTGTTATTTTAACAATGTGTTATTTTAACAATGTCTTGTGGAATTGACATTTGCCACCTGGCTGTCAGGAAACCCCCAACCATGCTGAGACAAGGGGCGGATGATGGGTGAGCTACAGCTGCTCCTACAAGCTGTTCTCTGACTGACACACATGTATAAGCTGTGTACACAAAATAAATACATAGATAAATGTAAAAATATTGAAAATCATTCAAGTATTATGAATGATGTTTTGGTATAGATTAAATCAAATCAGTCTACTTGGTGATAAAACTTACAATTCAGTAGTGAAGTCACTGAACTCTGGTCTGGCAATGAATTTTCCCATTTATATAATGAAGTTATTTGTTCTGGTAGAGGCTGCTGGCTGTAAAGCAAGCAACGGCCCCCTTAATGTCTCACTGACAATCTTTGCAGTGCCATTCACAGGGACTCAAGTGAGGCAGAGTAAATAACTTCCCAATTCAGAAGAACTTTAAAAAAATAAGCAAGCTAGTCTCATCCACCCCCACAACATTTAGAAAAATTATTAGTAAACAGATGAAAGTAAACAGATGAAACTGTTTTAAGTTTCATCCAAAAAATCTTAAGATAAAATTAAAATAAGTTGCAGGCACGAAGAAAACATCTGCTACCTATTCCATAGACAAAGGCCCAACATCCAGAGACCACGGAGAACTGCTATGAATCAAAGAAAAAAAATCCAACTAGCTAGTCAGCAAAGAGTACATGATACATGAAAAGGGCCTGTGATACCAGCTGTTTGGGAAGTGCAAATTAAAACAACAAGATGCTCTCCAACTGGCAAGAGCTGCCACAGCCAATACTGTCACATTCAAGTACACACCCAGGAAAATGGGTGCTGCTGCAGACTGTGGGAGAATAAATCAATGAAGCCCCTTGGGCCAATGAGCAGCAAATTGGGGAAACTAAACTTGAGCAATGCCATTCCTCCCTTTTGTGCTATATATCAATATTTCTTCCCACAAAGACTAACATCTCTATGCACAAGTACACACATTGCTTTTGTTGGAAAACGGGGGCATGAAATACTTGTTATAAACAAGTAGTTGCATGGGTCAGTTTATTCAACACAAAAACTAAATGTTACACCAATATATAAATGGTTCCATGAGAAAGCAGGGCATGGAATAACAGGTGCTGGATAGCCTTATTTGTAAGTTGTCTGTCTGTCTGTCAGTCTGTCTATCTCTATCATCAATCAACCAATCTTCTATCATCTGTCTATATACCTATATTATTTGTCTATCATATTATCTCAATCTACCACTTACCTAGCTATCTGTCAGCTAGTTACAAATGCATAGCAGAAGATGGAAAGAGGTACAAACTGGCTGCAAGTGGCTACACCCTCTGGAGAGATGACTTGACTGGCACTGCATGGGAGGAAGCAAAGAGGGCATTTACATTTTGATATACAAGCAACAGTCTTCCCCTACTTCCATCATTCACTTTGTCTTCTGAGGCCTCCATTATCTTCAGGTAACTATCATATGAAAATATTAAGAAGAAAACTAGAAATAAGAAACATCTAAGTTTTAAATTGTGGCTGTTCTCACTAGCCTGTTGAAACTTCATAGAACAGTGCTCTGGCCAATCCAGGATGTAAATCGTCCTTGGTACAGTGCATCCCTGGTGTGTGTACTCCCCACCCTTCAGTCAGGAATTAACAACCTTCATATCAGACAGACTAGCGCTGTATTGCGGCATGTGAGTTTAAGTACCCTCCTCTAATTTTACTCCATGATGGCTCCCAGATGCAAGGTGAGGAGGCTGGCAATTTGTGGAGGCCATGAATATGTTTCTGCATCATTACAAGAAGAAGGATGACACAGACTAACTAGTGCAATGCTAGCTAGCCTGAGTCAGAGGAGCCTCATCTGGCAGTGGGTGATGGACGCAGCAGAGGCTTAGAACCTGATGAGATGCTGAGATCAGATAAGGGGCTGCTGCCTGTCCAGCCCTCACTGGGACATCTTCATCACCCACTCTGAGGCCCAGGAACATCACGGACAGGGGTGGCACAAATCGGGACTGTAAGAAAGCACTGTCAGCCAGATGTGGCACAGTTGATGAAATCAGAACACTAGTAAGAGACTGACAAAAGTAGAAAACTAGTAAAAGCCAAAGCAGAAGGATTGCCACAGCACAATCAAGTATTTTTCCAATAAAAGGAGAAACCTCACCCACATAATTTTTATTAAAGTATATTGTTTAAATGACTTTATTGTATTACTAGTTCTTATTAATCTTGAAATGTATTTATATATATATATAAATTTATATATTAACTGACAAAAGATCATATAAATATGCATATCTATATCTATATCTATATATTTATACACACACACACACACAGGAAAGAGCTTGTTATACACACACACACACACACACACACACACACACACACACACACACGCATGGTCACGGTCCAGTACAGTACTATGCATAATTTCGGGGATGCACTGGGGATCCAACAGCAAAGCCCTCACTAATAAGGGAAGTTCTGAAGTGCTGTATGAATGTCGCATCCATGAATCACTCTACAATTCACAAACGCTAACCTCCCGAAAGCATCTGTAACCTTCTAAACCCCAGATCAGAGGGGAAAGCCTCTGGCAGGAGGGCCTTCCCCTGGTGGACTCCATCTTCCCTCCTCCCATCAGGCTCTCTGCCTTTTCCTTTATTGTCTCTCTGCTAGGAAAGATGGGAAGGCTTTTCCTTCTTACTGGCTCCTTTTCTTTATCAACTTGACCCAGGGAAAGATACATGCCCTCCACCCCCTCACCCTGTGGGCATCGTGACAGTAGTAACTTCACAATTTCTCCTCAGTTGTGACTTTTCCTGCCTTCTGACTGATCTGCACCCAGGGAATCAGGACGGCAGCATTGAAGTCAGCGTGATGCCTGTGGCTGGGACTCAGTCTGCCTGACTCTCCGCTCTAAAGTCTGCAATCTCCTTTGTTTACCCCACAGACGTTCAGACAGTTCCAGACTTCATGGTACTCCCGAGTCTCCTGCCTCTGGCCACCCTGTAAGGCTCACTCAGGGGCTATACTGTTTTCCCCACAGAAACTGACTGTGATGCAGGCTGCATGTGTCTGACAGCACCTCTGCTTTTTAAATGAAGTCCAATAGCAGACTACTGTGAGGGGTGTGCTGAGGCACTTGCATGTTCTGAGTAGGTTTTGAGTAGGACGGGGTTGCTCTAGAGGATCATGTGACTGAATGAAGCTGGTAGGGAACTGAGGCTGTTTCCACCATGAGTGGAATGGCTGCCATGTGAGGAGAGGTATCTCAGCCCTGTCTGTTTTCTCTTTTGGAAGCTATCAGGAACCCTTCAGCTAAAGATTCACTAGTTTTCAGGGTGGGTGAGAAGGAACACAGCAAGTCCTCTGTTACAGGTAGCCACTTCCTGTTTGGCATCACTAACACCCTTCCCCTGCTCCTAGCTGCTGTCATTCCCTCTTCCAGTCAATGGGAGACAGTGGAACACCCCTGCCCTCCACAGAAATGGCATCTCACAGACGCTTTCAGGGTGAGTCAGGAAGCTGAGCCAAGCTGTGCACCTGCATTTAAAGACAGTTAATTTCTCTCAGGAGAGTGCCACGCTCAGAGGGACCACCACTCAGGGAAGCCACTGTCCCTGTGCCTTCCCCAGCTGCCTGGCTGACATGCAGTTGACACTTTACTGTGGGCTTTTTTTCTGATCTCTAGACGATGGCATCTTCTGGCCAAGTTATTTCCAAAATACGAGAATGGAAATGATTAGGTCGGGGCTCTGTTACGATGAGATTAAAACACATCAAAACTCCTATTGAAAGACCTGGAATTGTTTTCTTAGGAGAAGAGACATTTTATTTTAAGACTTTCATTAAAATGGAAGTGCTACGGGGAAAACTGGTTATTTCAAAGATAGACTACTCTGAATCTCAGCTCATACCATATTCCACAGTAAATCCTAAATGAATTCAATGAGAAAAATGTTAACACTAAAAAACTGTAAGAATATTCAGACAAGTATTAAACAGATACTTAGCAATAAAGTCCCCCTGTTATTAGTCAAAATGACCCTCCCAAGGTGCAAAAACACGGAAGAAATCATAAAAGAAATGATCAGTAGATGTAGCTGTGTAAAATAACAAACTCTAACTCTACATAAAGACTGGTTAATATTGTTGGCAACACAGAGGAGCAGTGGCGAGGCACTTCTCTGAGAACTGAGAGATTGAGAACGTGACTTTGGGCCAGTGAGATGGCGTACAGTACAGTTAAAGGTGCCTGCTGCCAAGTCAGAGGGCCCGAGTTCAGTCCTGGGACCCACATGGTGGAAGGAGAGAGCTGGATGGCACAAATTGTCCTCTGACGTCCACGTGTGTGTGTGCCATAACATGCTCACACAGAAAATAAACACTTGTAAAAATGTTTGCAGGCACATACTCTGCTCATGTCATTATAACCTATTAAAGCGAGTCGGATAGTTTTATTTCTTTCCTTTCGGATGCAATAGCAGAAGCCAGCCAGCATGCAGGAGCAGGAGGTAGGTCCAAGAGTGATGCTTGAGAGCGTGCTCACAGAGCGTACACACCCAAAGATGGAGGACAGGGAGAAGCTCCACCTTGATTAGCAGAGGGAGAGGGAACAATGATTTCCCAGATCCCGAATACACAGAGAAAACAGTCACAGGGATCTGAAGTAAAGGGAAGAAAATGTCCGGGACATGCTGCTAGCTTCCGGGGTGTTTACATTTTTTGTTTGACTCTTGCCCACTGCACTTTCTGCTACATTCTCCTCTAACTGTTTTCAGTACTGAGGAGAGAATTGAGGGACCATCACACATCAGGAAAGCACTGTGCTCTGAGCCACAACCCAAGCCCTCCTTCCAATTATCTGAATTCATCACAGGCTTGTGAGTGACCCGCTCCTGCCATGTCAGCTTCCACTGAGTTTCCTGACTTAGAGGAACCTGGGGCTGGGGGACAGGTGCCGGGTTTACCAGACAAACTGATTTACCTGCCTACTAAGGCAGCTGGTTCCTGGTCTGGTATAGGAGGGACCTGGCCAGGGTGTAGACCTTCACTGTCCTTTGTTGTCAAAGACGATGTAGCCAACGGTGGCTTACTGCTGTAGAAACACAGATGCTGGGATGCTAAGACGTGAAAATAGGCTGGTGCCTCTAAGGCAGTCTACTGTCCCAAGATTTTGAACTCAATGGCACTTTTAGAGACAGATGGCAACAGAGAGGACACAAAAGTATTTAAACATGATTACTCTGATCTGTGGGACAAGTACACAGAAGTCACAGAAGTACCATTCTTCACCCCCCTGAAACAAAAGGAGATTATAAATTGGTTATTTCTCCCAATTTTGATTTTGATTTGTTTCAAGATCAAAATTGATGTAAACAAATTTTTGAAGACAATAAAAGAATCCTGCAAAAAGAGTTTGGTGTGTGTGTGTGTGTGTGTGTGTGTGTGTGTGTGTTATGCCTGCACGTTGTGTGCATGTGGGGAAGCATGTTTTGCATCAGGTCTTCCTTCACAGCTTCCCACCTTAGTTTTTGAAGCAGAGTCTCTCTCATTAAACCTGAAGGATACCCATTTTTGAGGTTCACATCTTTGGCTTGCTGGCCAGCCAGCAGGCTCCCAGTATCCTCTTGTCCCAAGGCCATACCTGGCTTTTCTGTGGGTGCTGTGGATTTGAACTCAAGTCTTCTTGCATTCACAACAAGTGCTCTTAACCAGTGAACTATCTCTCTACTACAGGCAATAGTTATCCACCTTGTTAGTTGGCTCTTAAAGAAAGGAAATAATCCCTGCTCAGGAACACCTGATGCCAGGAGTCTGCTCACCAGATCCTAACTTGGCAGCAGGATCCAAGACACCCAGAGACTGTCAAGTCCCCAGTAACAGTCCCACCTCCATCCATAAGAAGAGGACAGACATCAGAGTATTGGATCTGTTTGCATCTACCAGAAGGGAACCTTGCTCCCATACCCACCAGGAGAAGAAGAGACTCCTGCTACACCCACCAAAAGAAAGGATGACAAGAGGACAGTGTAAAAGCACATTCAACAACAAAAAAACCCAATATGACGCTACCAGAGACTAGGAACTATACACCAGCAAGACCTGAACATCACAATGCAGATGAACCAGAAGAGAATGACCTTAAAAACGTCTTCATGAAAATGATAGAGGACCTCAAAGAGGACATGAGAAAATCCCTTAAGGAAATGGAAGAAAAAACAAACCAAAAATTACATGATATCAACAAATCTCTCAAGGAAACAGTTCAAGACCTAAAAACTGAAATAGAGACAATAAAGAAAGCACAATCTGAGGGAATGGTGGAAATAGAAAAGCTGGGTAAAACGATCAGGAACTACAGATGTTCAGGAACAACAGAATACAAGAGATGGAAGAGAGAATCTCAGCTATTGAAGACTCGCTAGAGGTTATACATTCATCAACCAAGGAAAACCTCAAGTCCAACAAATCCCTAACACAAAATATCCAGGAAATATGGGACACTGTGAAAAGACCAAACCTAAGAATAATAGGTATAGAAGAAGGTGAAGAAATCCAACTCAAAGGCACAGAAAGCATGTTCAACAAAATAATAGAAGAAAACTTTCCTACCTAAAGAAAGACATGCCAATGGAAATACAAGAAGCCTACAGAACACTAAATAGACTGAACCAAAAAAAGGTATCCTCAACACATAATAATCAAAACACCAAACATACAGAATAAAGAGAAAATATTAAGAGCAGCAAAGGAAAAACATCAAGGAACATATAAAGGCAAATCTATCAGAATCACACCTGACTTTTCCATGGAAACTCTGAAAGCCAGAAGGTGCTAGATAGATATTCTACCTACACTAAGAGACCATGGATGCCAGCCCAGACTGCTATGCCCAGCAAAGTTTTCAATCATTATAGATGGAGAAAAAAAGATATTCCATGAGAAAACCAGATTCAAACAATACATATCCACCAATCCAGACCTACAGAAAGCTCTGGAAGGAAAACTGTAACCTAAGGAAGTTAACTACAACTAGAAAAATATAGGCAATAGACAAACCCACTTTATCAACAGCCAAAAGGAATAAGGGATAAGTCTCACACATAATTTCACCACCACCACCAAATCCAAAACAAACAATAATGAACAATCAATGGTCATTAAGATCTCTCAACATTAATGGTCTTAACTTGCTTATAAAAAGACACAGATTAGCAGAATGGATAAGAAGACAGAATCCATCCTTCTGCTACATACAAGAAACACACCTCAACTTCAAAGACAGACGGTACCTAACAATTAAAGGTTGGGAAAAGATTTTCCAATCAAATGGACCCAAGAAACAAATGGGGGTAGCAATCCTAATATCCACCAACTTGAACTTTAAACTAAAATCAATCAAAAGAGATGAAGGAGGTCACTTCCTACACATCACAGGAGAAATCCATCAGGATGAAGTCTCAATTCTGAACATTTATGCCCCAAATACAAAGGCATCCACGTTTGTAAAAGAAACATTACTAAAACTCAAATCAAACATAAAACCACACACACTTATAGTGGGAGACTTCAACACCCCACTCTCGCCACTAGACAGGAACACCAGACAGAAACTTCAGAAACAAGGAACTAATAGGAGTTATGGCCCAATAGGACTTAACAGACATCTATAGAACATTCCATCCAAATACAAAACAATATACCTTCTTCTCAGCACCACATGGAACCTTCTCTAAAATTGACCACATACGTGGCAGCATAGCAAACCTCAACAGGTACAAAAAAAATGAAATAACCCCCTGTATCTTATCAGACCACCATGCTTTAAAGTTAGAATTCAACAACAACACGAACTACAGAAAACCTACAAACTCATGGAAATTAAGTAACACCCAATTGCACAATTATGGGGTTGAGGAAGAAATTAAAGATTTCCTAGAATTCAGTGAGAATGCAGACACAACATACCCAAACTTATGGGACACTTTGAAAGCAGTGCTAAGAGGAAAGTTCATAGCGCTAAGTGCCCACATAAAGAAACAGGAGAATAGTCACACTACAGAATTAACAGCACAACTGAAAGCTCTAGATCACAAAGAAGCCAATACACCCCAGAGGAGCAGATGCCAGGAAATAACCAAATTGAGGGCTGAAATCAATAAAATGGAAACTAGGAGAACAAAACAAAGAATAAATATAATGAAGAGTTGGTTCTTTGAGAAAATCAACAAAGTAGACAAACCTTTATCCAAACTTACCAAACAGCAGAGAGTGAACATGCAAATTAATAAAAGCAGGAATGAAAAGGGGGACATAACAATAGACACAAAGGAAATCCAGAGAATCATCATCTCATACCTCAAAAACCTATATTCCTCAAAATTCAAAAATCTAAAGGAAATGGACAATTTTCTGGACAGATTTCACTTACCAAAACTAAATCAAGAACAGATAAGCAACTTAAATAGACCTGTAACCCCTAATGAAGTAGAAGCAGTCATCAGAAGTCTCCCAACCAAAAAAAGCCCAGGGCCAGATGGCTTCAGTGCAGAATTCTACCAGAAATTCAAGGAACAGCTAATACCAATTCTCCTCAAAGTATTCCACACAATAGAAGCAGAAGGGTCATTGCCAAACTCTTTTTATTAGTTTTCAATAACCTTGATATCCAAGCCACAAAAAGACACATAAGAAAGAGAACTACAGACCAATATCCCTCATGAAAATTGATGTAAAAATACTCAATAAAATACTGACAAATCGAATCCAAGAACACATAAGAGAAATCATCCATTATGATCAAGTAGGATTCATCCCAGGGCTTCAAGGATGGTTCAACATACAAAAATCCATCAATGTAATCTGCCATATAAACAGACTGAGGAAAAAAATAACACATGATCATCTCATTAGATGCCGAAAAAGCCTTTGACAAAATCCAACACCCCTTCCTGATAAAGGTCTTGGAGAAATCAGGGATAACAGGAACATATCTAAACATAATAAAGGCAATATATAGCAAACCAACAGCCAACATCAAACTAAATGGAAAGAAACTCAAGGTGTTCCTCTAAAATCAGGAATAAGTCAAGGTTGTCCACTCTTTTCATGCCTCTTCAATATTGTACTTGAAGTTCTTGCTAGAGCAATAAGACAACAAAAGGAGATCAAGGGGATACAAATTGAAACTCTCACTATTTGCAGATGATATGATAGTCTACATAAATGACCTGAAGAATTCTACTAGGGAACTCCAACACCTGATAAACACCTTCAGCAAAGTGGCAGGATACAAGATTAACTCAAAAAAAAAATCTGTAGCCCTACTATATACCAATGACACATTGGTGGAGAAAGAAATCAGAGAAACATCACCCTTTACAATTGCCACAAACAACATAAAATACCTTGGGGTAACACTAACCAAAAAAAGTGAAAAACGTGCACCGTCAGAATTTTGAGTTTCTAAAGAAAGAAATTAAAGAAGATACCAGGAAATGGAAAGATCTCCCATGCTCTTGGATAGGTAGGATCAACATAGTAAAAATGGCAATCTTGCCAAAAGCAATCTACAGATTCAATGCAATCCCCACCAAAATCCCAACATAATTCTTCAAAGAACTTGAAAGAACAATTCTCAACATTATATGGAGAAACAAAAGACCCAGGATAGCCAAAACAACCCTGTACAATAGAGGAACTTCTGGAGGCATCACCATCCCTGACTTCAATCTCTATAATAGAGCAATAGTCCTGAAAATAGCTTGGTATTGGCACAAAAATAGACAGGCAGACCAATGGAATAGAGTTGAAAACTCTGATATTAACCCACACACCTACGAACACCTGATTTTTGAAAAATAATCTAAATTTATACGATGGAATAAAGAGAACATCTTTCACAAATGGTGCTGGCATAACCAGATGCAGGCATGTAGAAGACTGCAGATAGATCCAAGTCTATTGCCATGCACAAAACTTAAGTCAAAATGGATCAAAGACCTCAACATAAATCCAGCCACACTGAACCTATTAGAAGACAAAGTGGGAAATACCCTTGAATTAATTGGTACAGGAGACTGCTTCCTGAACACAGACACTGAGATCAACAATTGATAAATGGGACCTCCTGAAACTGAGAAGCTTCTGCAAGACAAAGGACACAGCAGCCCACAGACTGGGAAAAGATCTTCACCAACCCCACATCTGACAAAGGGCTGATCTCCAAAATATACAAAGAACTCAAGAAGCTAGTCTCCAAAACAACAAACAATCCAATTAAAAAGTGGGGTACAGAACTAAATAGACAATTCTCAATAGAGGAAGCTAAAATGGCTGAAAGACACTAGAGAAAGTGTTCAACATCCTTAACCATCAGGGAAATGCAAATCAAAACAACTCTGAGATACCATCTTACTCCTGTCAGAATGGTCAAAATCAAAAACACCAATGACAGTTCATGCTGGAAAGGATGTGGAGAAAGGGGAACACTCCTCCACTTCTGGTGGGAGTGCCAACTTGTACAGCCACTTTGGAAATCAGTGTGGCGACTCCTCAAGAAAATGGGAATCAGTCTACCACAAGATCCAGCAATTCCACTCCTAGGCATATACCCAAAAGAAGCACAATCCTACAACAAGAACATCTGTTCAACGATGTTCATAGCAGCACTATTTGTAATAGCCAGAAACTGGAAGCAGTCTAGATGCCCCTCAACCAAAGAATGGATAGAGAAAATGTGGTACATTTACACAATGGAGTACTACTCAGCAGGAAAAAAAAAAAAAAGGAATCTTGAAATTTGCAGGCAAATGGATGGAACTAGAAGAAACCATTCTGAGAGAGTTAACGCAATCACAAAAAGACAAACATGGTATTTACTCACAAATATGTGGATTTTAGACATAGAGTAAAGGATTACCAGCCTACAATCCACACTGCCAGAGAAACTAGCAAACAAGGAAGTCCCTAAGAGAGACATACATGGTCTCCTGGAGAAAGCGAAAGGGACAAGATTTCCTGAGCAAATTGGGAGCATGGGAAGAGGCTGGAGGGAGCTAGGAGAATAAGGGGAGAAGAGGAGGGATGCAGAGGACATGAGGGAGCAGAAAGGTTGAGTCAGGGGAAGAATAGATGATAACAAGAATGGAGATTCCATAATAGAGGGAGACATTTTAGGTTTACAGAGAAATCAGGCACTAGGGAAAGGTCTGGAGATCTACAAAGATGACACCAGCTAACAATCTAAGCAACAGAAGAGAGGCTACCTTAAATGCCCTCCCCTGATAATGAGATTGATGCCTAACTTATATGCCACCTGATAGCCCTCATCCAGCAACTGGTGGAAGTAGAAGCAGACACCCACAACTAATCACTGAACTGAACTGGAATCCAGATGCAGAGAAGGACAAGTGAAGAGCAAAGGGGTCCAGGCTAGGCTTGTGAAACCCACAGAAACAGCTGACCTGAACAATGGGGAACTCTTGCTCTCCAGACTGATATCTGGGAAACCAGTATGGGACTGATCCAGACCCTAGGAACATGGGTTTCAGTGAGGAACCCTCAGAAATCTATGGGACCTCCTGTAGTAGTTCAGTACTTATCCCTAGCATAGGTGTGGACTTTGGGAGCCCATTCCACATAGAGGATTCTCCCTGAGCCAAGACACCCAGGGGTGGGGTGCCTAGGCCCTATCCCAAAGGATACAATAGACTCTGATGTATCACCATCCAGGGGGAGCAGAAAGGATATGTGATAGGTAGGGTTTTAGTTGAGGGGTGTGGTAGGAGAGGACAGGAGGGAGAGGGAACTGGGATTGTCATATAAAACAATTTTGTTTCTAATTCAAATAAAAAATCTGCAATAAAAGAGAAAAGAAATAATAGGAAAGTTTTACCATATAAAAATTAGGTATTATTTGGCTACCAGTGAAATAGAAAGTGCTCAGGAACCTCTAAGGATGGAACTCAAGACACAGCTGTAGGTCACAATGTCAGGGAAAAATGAATAACCCAAGGACACAGAGGCTACTTGCACTTTAGACATACGGGTTTGTCGATCTGTAGTTTCCTCTCTGTGGGCCAATTACAAGTACACTCCATGGCATCTGATCTTGCCCGGATCTGGGATGTGGCAGTGTGGGGATCAGAGCTGAGTGGTGGTGACCCCAGCTGTGGCATAGCCCATCTATGCTCTGCTCATATATTTTGCTCAGAGTTTTACCTCCAGCTTCTTTACATTTAACCTGCCATCTGTCAATGATGCCATGATGTGGCTCTTTCCTGTGGCTGGACAATACAAGGGTATTGTTCAAGAGTCAGGCCAGGTCCTCACAGTCCACTCACCTGGCCCCTCTTGGATCAAGACAGTTTGAAAGGTAGTGGTGGCTGTGGAGTAGGGCACAGGCTTTGTTTACACCTCTCAATTGGCTGCTTTCTTGGTATTGCTGGAAGGTTAAATCTTGGCATCGATGTCAATTCTACTCACAGTTTTCTGGGGGAAATAGAACCCTGATGTCACGTCCCCAAGGCTGTGACAGCATGTCTTGACCCTCTTTGTATTAATCACAAATAAGCATCTAGTCTGCGTAGGTCAAGTGTAGTCCTCTCCCCTTAACCCCTTTGAGAATCTATAGGGATAAATGGGACAAGCAGGGCCACTGCTATATTCTGTTATGAAGACACATTTGCACACCATATTGTAGAAATGCATCTGGTATATACATGTTACTGGTGGCCTAGCATGCCTACATTGTTGATAATTATAAAGAAATACTTACCAAAGCTCTGAAAGTATTTTTTGATGTAGAAATATTGATGAAGATCCAACATTGAGTCTAATCACTACTACAATGCTCAAGGCCAGAGAAGCATCAGAGGTATACTACGAAGACTGCCTTATGGTGAGTACTATTTCACTAGGCAGGTGCTATCAGCTTCACACCATCACTTGCCTCCCCCCACCGCTGAAGGCAGTGCTCAATTTCAGCTAAGTTACTTTCCCCATCTATCATAGCTTCATTTCTCTTGCTGTGATAAAAAAAAAATGTCCTGACAAAAAGCAGGGGAGAAAGGGCTTATTTCAGTTCCCAATTCCAGGTCAAAGTCCATCATAAAAAGGAGTCACTGTGTCAAGAACATGAAAGATCAGTCACATCACACCCACAGTCAAGAGCAGAGAGAGATAAACGCAAACACGCTTATTCCGTAGCTCATTTTCTCCATTCTTACACAGCCCAGGCCCTAAACCTAGAGAATAGTGCCATTCAAGGTGGACTAGGTCTTCCCACACCCATTAATGTGATCAAGACAACCCTCACCCCAGACACATCCACAGACCAACTTGTTCTAGACACTTCCTCATTGAGACTCCATTCCTAGTTGTTATTAGACTGTGTTAACCTGAAAATGAAAAGCAACCACCAAACCATCCAAGCTCCTGGGCTCCAAATGAATTCAGGGACTCCTAGTAGGTGTGACTTAGGGCCTACCTGATGCAGCTCTGCCCTGTATGTAAATGAGAACTGTTTCCTTGACTTAGATGGACTGGGGCTACCCTGATTTTCTAGACTCTGCAGAATAAGCCAGAGGAGGCACTCAAAGTGGCTTCTGAGGGGGAGGTGGGGGCAAGAAGGAGCCCAGGGACCAGTTACAAACAGGCAACAGTTGCTTTCTGGAACACAGAGGCCGAAGGGTCCCCTCTGTGAAGCTGCTCTGTCAGGGAGATGGGTCTTGGTTGTGTCTTGTAGCCAAGGGTAAGACACATTTTCCTTCTGCTTTGACAAAGACTTGAGGCACATGTGTTTTCAGATTTGTCTGTTGCTTTTCCAGGCAAGCTTATCTAAATGGGGAGCTCAGCAGCTGGGAGAGGTACGCCTTTTGGCTTCTCATCTTTGGGTTTAGGGATGGTGATGAAAATGCCCAGCACCAAGTTTGGGTGGTGTAACACTACTTCACAGCCCTTAGGAATATGAAGCAGTGCTGTTGTGATTACATGACTATGACAGGCCGAGCTACTTCTGAAACACACAAGGAAAAAGAAGTACGACTTTCTCACTGGGTAAGCCACCCAGTGAGATACCTGGCACAAGCTCAGGACTGACATATACAAAAGCACCTTTCAGTGAGGTGTGTGTCCCCGGCTCCCTGGGCAGGTATGTAGGCTAGACTTTATGGTTATATGAAGAAGGCACAACACCACCCAGAGTCCACTGGAAAATGGTGAAAGTAGCTTCCAGAATATCATCTGCTTACCAATTTTATTTCTTGTTTCATTTATACTTTCTCCCAGAGCCTTTGCTTCAGAAAATCTGGAGGAAAAAGGAAATAAAGACAAGTTTTAGTTTTTGCTAGTCATCCTATATTATGTGTGAAAGAATAAGAGATTTCAAGAATGTGATGAAGCCAAAAGAAAACTGAAATAAGCTTAATATGGTAGGCCTATAAGGAAGATGAAATTTGTACGATTACATCTACTGTGAAATATTAATCTACTTCACACAAAGTTTCCAGTGAGAGCAATAGTTGGGTGGTTAAGAGTACTGCCTGCGCTCCCAGAGGACCTGAGTTCAGTTTCCAGCACCCACACAGCGGCCAGAGCCATCTGTAACTCCAGTTCTAGGGGATCCAACACCATCTTCTGGCTTCCAGGGGCTCTGCATGCATTGCGTACACATGCTGCAATACTACATGCCAGCAAAACACCCATACATACAAAACAATAATTTAAAAAGCGTTCATACATTTGCTAATGAATAAATTCAATGATGCTTTATGGTGCAAGGGTACAGAATGAAGCATGGAGGTAAAGCTTCTCTACCGTGATCTATCAGCCATGTGCCAGCCTCATAGTCAAAGAAAACATTCCTAAATAACATTGACTTCTTGACATTCAATATTATAGCAGAAGTCAGCCACTGATGACCAGTCATGAAACAAATCAGGGATACTTCCTGGTTCTATGAATAAAGTTTTATTGGGATGCATTCACCCATTCATCATCACTTTATCTAGAGAGACTTGTAAGTTACCACAGCTGAGTGGAAAGGATGTGACCGGGACTGTGTGGCTTGTGGAGCAAAAACATTTTACCATTTGACCCTTTACAGAAAATGTTTGCTGTCTCTTGTTGCAGATGACTATTAAACCAGATTTTGAAAATACAATTTAAGAGAAAAAAATACAATAACCCCTCAAACAGAAATAAGTATATCCTGATATGCAGATCTGTCTAGTCTTTTCTCCAGCTCATTTTACAGGGTGAGGTCATAATGTATGCATAAGTCAATATACACATATATAATGATATAAATAATATATAATATTTTATACCCTGGCATTTTTTTCACTTAGCATTGTATGTTCTTCCCTATGTCTTTAGAAACTCTTATATATGGTGGGTAAATGCTAGCCCATGAGATGATTGTGCTGGCACTCATGTGCCCTTTACATCTCCTAACAGATCTTTATGTAGCATCCATAATTAACCCAAGTTTGCACTGAAGAAATAGTGCAAGTTATAACCTATGGGAGGAATGGGTAGCTCTTGAGGAGACAAAGGCCATAATACATGGCTTGTGAGGAGGGTGAGGGGGCTAGCCATGTTGTGTCACTATCATGAAGCAGAGAGAGGAATGTAATACTTGGCTGCCTTGCTTTTTATCTTTAGTTCAGCCCAGGACCCCAGCCCTTGGGATGGAGCCACACACAGCTGGAGGGGTTCTTCAGTCCTCAGTTAAACCTTTCTGGAAACACCCTCAGCAGACACACTTGGAGGTGTGTCTCCTAAGGGATTCCAAGTTCAGCCACAATGACAACAAAGATGATCTCTACATCTTTATAAATTATTAGTTGATCTCTGGTCCCTTCTGCCATGAAATTGAAGGGGTGTGAAAACCCTATCAAGAAAACAAAACAAATAAACAAACAAAAAACAATAAACCCTGCACAATATATGGACATAGTACATATTCTATCTTGATAACAATGACGACACTGTTTGAGTTTGTCTAGGAAGGGGTCTATCTATGTGTAATGAGTAGTAAGAACACCTTCCTGTATAAGTTGAGAGTGACCTGGATTTTGAGGATACACAGAATTTTAGAAAACTCTTCATTCTAGAAGTTTCCAAACACATATTAACAAAGAGCATGTTAGGCTAAGTCCTCCCATCTCACTGATCTGGTTTTCTACTGTCCATCTTAATTCAGCGATCTCTTCTCTCCCTGTCTTCTTCCAGCCTCCCCAAATCTATAGAGTTCAGAGAAGCTCAGCGATCTTATTGTGAGGAGAAGCAAGGGCGTGGTGGTAAAGTGGTGACAGTTCCATCACTGCTGTTTTCTGTGTCTGTGCGTATGGCCTGGGACTTCAGACAGGGAGTTTCAAGGAAGAGAACTGCATTTTCCTACAAGGCTGGGTGGCTAAGGACTCCACCCCTGGCTCCTGAATGAAGGCTCCTCGTGGTCATTTATGTCTTCTCAGTGAGGGATTGTCACCTTGCAGGGACCAGTGACGAGGCACCTGGTAAAACTCAGGGACATCCATGGGATGTGTGGACACAAGCTCCATGTGCTGTGTGTATGAATCGTCACCACCACAGTGCAGGACAGGAGCTGGGGTCATGCCCTGGAAGCAGCAACCACAGACAACAGAGGCCAAGGGTCAGCCTTCACATAAGCCAGTGTAATGGAAGAGGTCCCTGATGATGGGTGTTAGGGGCTTCAGTGCTGCTGCCAACTTTCTCCATCGTCAGAAGGAATGAGAAGATGTAGGTAACTGAAGCAGAGTCCGATGTGACTTCTGAGAAATTCTGGAGATAATACTACCTTGTCCTTGGTATGTGATATCTAAAGATAGGATTCAGTCAGGGTGAAGCAGCTAAGGAGCCCACTGCTGCTTACCCCACACACAATTCTCTAGGGAACTCAGGCAGCGATCGCTCTGACTTAGTTAGGGCCAGAAATGGTTTACTCTGGAGCCAAGAGTGATCATGGCTTGTAAACATGGTTTTATGGACTTTTGTTTTAATGGACAAAGAAAGCTATAAATTAAGGCATGCAAAAAAATACCTTGGTGGGACATCAGAAAGGTGGGTTATGCTTGGGTAGAGGACTTGTAGCCATCAGATGTTATTTGATGACAGTCTTAGCACTCCCAGTGATGGAGAGTAGTTTTGTTTTACGTTAATGCTTTCCAAAGGTCTTTATCTGTTTATTAGGAGGGTAGATCTCACTCAGAGGTGTGTAAGGAATGGCTCTTGTTAGGCTAAAGGTTGCTCTCACTTGCGGTATTCCAACCTTTCCGCATCATTGAAGTTTTAATCAGTCAATTTCCCTGTGTAGATAATTTCTTTTCAGGAATTCTCATGCACAGTGGGCGGGTAGAGGCCACAAGTCTATGTCAAGTGTCTTCCTCACTCACTCCCCACCTTATTTTAGAGACAGGGTCTCTTACTGAACCTGGAGCTCCCAGATTTGGTTCATCTGGCTGCCTGGTGAGCTCCAAGGGTCTGCACAGCTCTGTCTCCTCTATGCTGGGGTTGCAGCCTGAGCTACATGTAACCAGTCTTTCTTATGTTAGTGCTGGGGACCTGACCCCAGTCCCCAGGTTGTATGGCCATTTTATTGTAAAGCAAACCTAGCCTGCCCTCCCTGTGCTTTTCTTTTACTTCCTAACCCATATCTGGGTATCTCCTGCTGACAGTCGGTCACTTCCCACTACAGCTCTGCACTTCTTGGAGGCTACAGCAAATCTTAAGCAGTTTCCTTGGCTTCTAAGAGTCCTCCAAGGCAATTTCAAATAGACATTCTCAAACAAAATAGTTTTCTGAGCAGTGTGTGTGTGTGTGTGTGTGTGTGTGTGTGTGTGTGTGTGTGTGTGTGTGTATGTGTCCAATATAGAGCTGATGGTGCTGAGAAGATTCTAATCTAGTCTTTATTCTCAGCGTTTCTAATTCTAGTTCAGCAGACAAAGTGTAAATATAAAAATCAAATGGAAAAATAATAAAGGTTAAACTTGAAGTCTAATGGGAACCGGGGAGCTCCTATTTGTCACGGTAGCATTTCCAGATGGTGCCGGTGATTTCCCCAGCTCACTTCTCCCGCTGCTGCTGTACACTGCTGCTCCATTCCATGCTGGAAGGATCCGACTAAGTGAAGAGTGCTTTTCTTGGTTTAGCTCATGTTATTAACACCTTGATTTCCAATTGCAGTTCGTCTCCCTGTTCATTTCCTCTTTTGTTACTTAATGGGGACTCTGTGTCTGAAGGGTTCAGTTTGTAAGACGTTAGACACAAAAGAAAAGCTTCGCTGTGCTTTGCATGGGCCCTGGTATTTACAGAACACAGGGTCGGCAGCCTCTCTCCCTATTATTATATATTAGGAAGGTGATTCATGCCTAGAAAATGGAGTGATTAGGAATCACAATTACCTTCCACTGGAAAAGCCTCTACTGAAGGGCCGGTTCATACACTGTAGGCCAACCAAGGGCAAATGTTCTTCTAATGTGACATCCGACTTCTCTCATCACATACGGGCAGCTGAACCTCCCCAGACCCAGGGGCAGCACCCAAGCATGCTAGAAAGTCCATGCTAGAAATGTACAGGTGAACAGAGAACGGAAAGCCTCCTGTTAGGTGGCATGGGGCACATGGGTTACCCATGTGCCCTCCTGAAATACCACACAAGGTCTTATACCCCCAGGAGGTGGAGAGACTCATAGAGGATTTTGGGCTACCAATAATTCTGCCATTAGGGATGATTGGGCAGCTTTTGTTGGAAAGATTTATCGTAACATGTGGGCTAGAGGAGATTGGTCTGGTGTCAAACAATTCTAGTCTCACCATCAACCAGATGTGAGACAAGAGGAGTAAGATGGGAGACCAGCCTGGTGGGTCCTTGATGCTGAATAAGATGGGAGACCAGGCCAGGGGCTCCTACTGCTGAGGGTTATTGGAAGGGTGAGAGTTCCCAAAGGGTGAGGAAACCGAATGCCAGCTCGAACCCCAGACCTCTAGTCTCTCAGAATTCCTAAGACCAACACTTAAGGGTGTGGGTCCTCCCTGCCACTAGGGAACACAGGAGCCAATATTTGGAAGGGATCAGTACTACCTGAACAGTGTTTCTATGTCAGAGCCTTGGGAGTCACCTCTCTGAGTGACTGGGCATTTGTTTTTGTGTCTTCTGGTGGAACACTTTTTTTTTTTTTTTTATAAAAAGATATTTTCTCTCAGTCTTCTGCTATAGGCACCTGCATGTATGGTGACTAGGCCTTCTCAGTTGACTAGCTGTGTATATGCCAGGTATGGGTCTAGAATCACTCAGCAGACACACCTCTGTGCATGTCTGTGAGGGTTCCATGAGGAGGGAAGACCCTCTCTCTAAGCCAGCACCATATCCAACAGGTGGCCTGTGTTTGAAGATGTCCTGGGAAATGACAGCATGTGTGGCTACCACTGACTTTCACCGACTGATGCTCCAGCTTCTTCTGCCTCCCAACATGGACACACTACCAATGACTCTGTGGGATCTCCAGGCTGTGGGCTTGGACTGGGGCTGCTGAGTTACCTGGCTTTGTTAACTGAATCCTCAGACTCTTCAGTGTGCAGATGGCCACTGTTAGACTCCCCAGATTGTATCCTGTAAGCCAATCTAATAATTCTCCTTTGTGATATGTATTCATTTATTCTCTGTGTTCCTCCAGAGACCCCCACTTGACATGGCCAGGAATGTACTAACTGAATAATCTCTGTAAAATGAATAAGAGTGTAGGTCCAGAGAGAAAGTGAGGCTCCAGGTGGTACCCCATTGCCTCTTGGCATGAAGCACTTCCGTAATGACTTCAATTATATCAACATTAACAGATACAGAATTTCCTTTTTAGAATGGGCTGGTCTCCTGCCTTTTTGTTGGATTTATTGTTGGGCAGACGTCTTCAGAGAGTTTCCTGTGAGTCTTGTTCTTGTTAATTCCTTTGCATAATGGCCAAGAGGAGGATGGGAGCATTGGTAGTACTGCCCATTGTGGGTGAACAAGATGTGCTTCCAGTAAAATCATGATGGCTGCTTAGGTTGCCAGAACTCTACTGTCTGTATGGATAAGCCTTTGAGAGACCCACACATGCTCCCCTGGCAGGCCATGACCTACTTTCCTATCAGAAACAGGTCCAGACTTACAAGCCTACACCAGCCAGGAGCCATGATGATTTTACAAAAGGGAAAAATGAAGTACATCTGCTGTGTTAGTGGCTTTTAAACTTGGGTATACAAAGTATCATGTGTGTGTGTGTGTGTGTGTGTGTGTGTGTGTGTGTGTGTGTGTGTGTGTGTGTGTGCCCGTGTGCAGGTGTGGACTGAAGCCATCTTCAGGTATCATTTCTTTAGCTCCACCCACCTTGTTTTCTGGAGTAAGATCTCTCGATGCCTGGAACTTGCCTAGTAAGCTGGGTTAGTGCTCCTGAGTCTCGGGAACCCACCAGCTTCTACCTCCCCAGCTCTGGGATTATAAACACAGCCCACTGCAACACTGTACTCAGCTTTTATTACTACTATTATTATTTTAATTATTGTGGGGGTCTGGGGTTGAACTCAAATCCCCAGGCTTACATGGAAAGCACTTTACCAAAAGAACCACCTTCTCAGCTCCTATTAATTTTTTATGGGACTCCTCCTTCAAAGGCCCTGGGGGTCAAGGCTGCTGAATACTATAGGCCAGTGGTTTCCAAATCAGGTTGTTAGTGCTATCCAGATGCTCAGGCCCCACCTAGTTACATGAGTGTCTGGGGAGTTGGACCCAGGCTTGGTTGTATTTGGTATCACCTTGGATCATTTCACTAGGAAGTCATGACTGTGAGCATGGACAAAGAAGCCTCCAGGCTTGGTGGAGATCTTTCTTGGAGAAGGAAGCAGCTGTCATCTAGTTGCCAATGTTGTTTCCAGACACCCAAGGAAGGTAGCCTGTTCCAACATACCCCATTGGCTTTATCAGGAATGCCTGGCATGCAGGGGAGCAGAAGCATCAGAGGGTTTGAAGTACCTTTGGTCTCAGATGCTAACATTAAAGCCAGCATGTGCCTGCCCATGCTTCTAGGCAGAGAGTCTTCAGTTCTTCCCAGAGTTACTCAATTCCTCCCTAGCCTGGCTTTGGTCATTGACTCTGATTGCTTTTTAGCTCCCCCCCCACTTCTATTCTTTATGTGTGGTACATGTGCAAGTGTGTGTTGGATGTGAGTCTTTGTGTGTATGTGGGGGCAGAGGAGGACACCAGGTGTCCCAGGCTATCAATCTCCAAGTTATTCCCTGAAACAGTGTGTCTCCCTGAACAGAGCTGTGCTGGCAGCCAGCAAGCCCCAGGAATCTTCCTTTCTACCCCACAGCACTGGAGTGAGAAGTGCTTGAGTGGCCAAGTCCAGAGTTTGACATGGGTGCTGGGATCTGAAATCAGGCCCTCATGCTTAAGTAGCCATCACTCTTAACCAGTGAGCCCTCTATCTAACCCCCCTTCTGTTTGTGGGGTACACTCAGGTGGATCTTTGTGTATGGACGGCTCTGGTTTTAGGTTAGTCCATTTGTAGGTTTTTGGAATTGTGTTCCTTCCTAGTCTTGTGCCTTTAAGATCTATCTTGTTGCTATGCAAGCATCTAATCCATCATCCCTTCCCCACACCACACTACATCCCAATCCATGGAATTTCTGTTATATTACTGCTAAACCCAGATCTTGAAGTCCCCCAAGCCCAACCAACAAAGAGTCTGAATCCCTTATGCAAAAGCAAAGAGTCTTTATTCAAGTTCGAGCTTTGGCCCTCCATGTATCCAAGGCACTGGCACAATCAGAGAGCCTCCAGCTCAGTTGAGGGGGGCGAGGTTTATCATAGCACAGGTTGGGGTGAGAGATATCTAAGGTTCAGGACCCCTGATTGGCTGACAATTATCTAGGGGTGTCTGGGTGAAATGGATGGATGTGTGCTGGGTTAAGGGACATCTGGTGATCTTGTCTACAATGGTTGGAACATAAGGTATTTTCCCCTTAATGATGATTGGTCCCTTCATTGGTGGTAACTGGGTAGTCCCAGCTTGTGCTCTTTCCTGGAGCCAGGTGTTGCCTTAGGGTAAACTGAAACTCAGGCCTACTTTTTACTTGGTTTCTATTGAGCCTGTCATGGCAGCAGTGTAGCTAGGCAACAGATGTGTACCAAGCTGCCCTGGGCTCTATATTACCTGTCAGCTGCTCAGCACTGGAACCTAGAGTATGTTCAACTATCCCCAGCTACAAGCAATGCAGCCATGACAAGTTCCCCTAAATGTCCCCATAGGGTGGGGTATTAACCCCAAATGGAATTGACAGGTCACCAGGTGCACACACTTCTCTGGACTGAGCCGGACTGCTCTCCAGAGCGATGGGCCTGAGTTGTGTTACTGGACTCCTGAGGAGCACTGGGATCTGCCCATGCCTTGGGGAAGCAGCTGTCAGTCTGGGGTTGTCCCTTGGCCCTTCCTGTCAAGTCTCTCATCCCTCCCTGTAGCAGCTATGTTAAGCCTTCATCTCTAATCTCTCTCCTCAGGCCTTTCATCTACTCTTGATTCTACCAAATAATGGAAGACCTAAGAGTGTAATTTGGTCAATACATTAAAAATTGTGTGTGTGTGTGTGTGTGTGTGTGTGTGTGTGTGTGTGTGTGTGTGTGTGTACACTAGAGGCCAATTCTATTACATTGTGGTTTTCTTTTATTTTTGAGATGCTGAACATGAAACTCATTTATCTTACTAGACTGGCTGACTGGCTGGCTATCAAGCCCCAGAGAACCTCCTCTGTCTGTCTGTCTGTCTGTCTGTCTGTCTGTCTCTCTCTCTCTCTCTCTCTCTCTCTCTCTCTCTCTCTCTCTCTCTCTCTCTCTCTGCCTTCCCAGGGCTGGGAATTACAGGTGCACGGTGCTGGTGACTGGAATTCAGGACCCCATGCTCACACAGCAAGCACTTTATCCACTGAGCCAGCTTGCCAGCTTGACTCATTTTCTCCTGAAGATTATAAGGACATTTGTAACAGTCCTAAGCTGGTGAGAATACATACAAAGTGAGCTTTGTCCATAGAGCTAATGCTGTCAGTAGCTGACAGACCCCTGACCTACAAGACGCTTACCCCACTAGCACTGGGATGGTGAATCTCACATGTGAAAAGAGAATTGTAACAGGGTACACACAGGGACATGTGAAACTGTAGACATTAACCTTTCTTGCAGACATTAGCCTAACAGGTTAGAAGGCCAGAGTAGGAAGTCTGGGACTGGCCTACCTAAGCCTGGGGTGTGGGGGTGGGCAGCTACTCTCTGACTGGATCTTACCTCTGCTTCAGAATCTGCTTATTGTCATCGATGGTGACACTGTCAGCATGGTCCCTCTTGAAAATTTCAAAAGCCTCCTGGCATCCCAGTGACATCTCCTCTCTCATTCCTATTTGGAAACACAGGGGAATGGCTTTAGTCACATCAACAGGATGCCATTAATTTCATTGCCACTTTATTCAGGCCATAAAGCTGGCCTTGGCTCCCAGCGGCCTATAGCCCAGAGGCTGTGGCCAGACAGGTGGTAGGAGGCTGTGAGAAGACATGACTCACGGGGTGGGGGTGGAGCTTGGAATGCCTGGTCAGAGGAAATGAGAACCAGGCCTCCAAGCCCCAGATAGCCAGCACATCTGCAAATCCACTTCCTGCCATCTCTTGGTGGCACAGCTCTTCCTGTTTTCTCCATATGCCCCATTTTGGGTCATTAAATTTCTCTCTGAATCTCCAGGCATTTAGTAACACAAATTAAGAGTCCAGATTGAGAGCTACAGAATCTAGAAGGTTCTGCTCTTAGTTCTAGCTCCTAGTTAACAATCCAGCCTTACTTCCTGTGGCTGGTGAAGAGGGTCTTGGTCATTAGCTAGAGGTTAGTTACATGTTCCGCCCCAAAGCCCATGGTGGGAGGTCCTAGTTTGCGTCCAGCTTTAACACCCTATTGTGCCATGGCCACTTGCAGGCCAACCCTCATAGCTTGGCTCTGCTCTCAGCAGAGATTCTGGAGCCTAGTTTCAGAAAGGAGGCCCTTTAAGGATACAGGTGGCTTCTTGCACCAGCTTCCACCCTGAGCAGCCTCCAAGGCAATGGTCAATGCAGGTGTGTATTTGGGTCCCTCAGGGATACCTCAGTTACATTGGTTTTGGATACATCTACAGGCTTTTGTCTTTTGAGACAGGATCTGGTGTAGCTCAGGGTGACCTTGCTTTTGCTACATTGCCAAGTAAGGCCATGCACTCCCAACCCGGGCCTCTACCGCCCGAGTCCTGGGTTACAGGTGTGTGTCACACTTGGCTTATGCTAGGAAAGGAACCCAGGGTTAGTGCATGCTAGGCTGTGGGCGCCCTACCTTTATCAGCACCTGTGCACTGGCAGTCTCAGGATGCTGAGGAGCTGGATATGTGGGTATGAATGACCTGGGAGACGACTTCTAAAGACAGTTTACTGAAATGGTAGTGCTAACTTGTATAGCTTGGGGGGAGGGGAGAGGCCAAGGGAGGAAGAGCTACAGCTCAGGGTTGTGTGTGGGGGGGTGGCAGCAGGGGATGGGGAGGGTACACCGGAGCTCTTCAGTCAGATTAGCAGACTGCTGGTCATATGATTTCTAAGAAGCTAATTCCCCGGGAAGAGGGGCGAGGGGGACGGACATGACACAGAAGCCTGACTGACTTGACTTTATCATGACATGGCCTTAGCCTCTGTGGAGTAGCATAGGCCCAGACCTGACTTGGGTAGGGAGTGCCCACACCTGCCATCCTTTCTGAGAGATGTCCAGCATGTGGGCAGCATCCTACTGTTCCTCATCTGGCTGAGGAACCATACTAGGTCAGCACTCTTTAATTAAAAAAAAAATGTCATTCTCCTTCACACTCCCCTCTCCCAGAGGCTCTTTTTCTTCTATTTATCCAACCCCTCTGCTGATTTTTGAAGAGTCGGAGCTAACTGTCATTTCTACCTGGAGCTTCCCCTGAGCCCACAGAGACCAGAGCCTCCCTGCACCAGGCTCCTTAGTCTCACACCCTTGACAGTCCAGCAGACACCATCTCTGCGCATGGCACTCCTTTTCACTGAAACACAAACCCCTCCAGGGCCACAGATCATATCTTTCTCGGACTCCTCATGTTTGGTTCACAGTCTGCATTCAGAAGACTCTGTGTGTGTTGAGTTCAGAGGGCCAGGACTAAAGAGGGTGGGATGAGCCTGTTGTTATGGTTATAGGAACACAGCCCAGGGCTGGTGAGGTTCATGGTGAAGCCTGGTCTTTGAGAAGCACATTCCTAAGGGCCTCCTGCAGCACCCCTCCTTCCTGGAAAGAAGTTCACTATCTCCTATCCTCAGCTTGAGGAACTTGGACCAGCCCATCTGACACCAATTTTATGATTGCGGTGATAAAAATAGCAGCAGGAGGAATGTCTGGATGGTGATGTGCATGGCACCCCACCCTCTTTAGTCATGGCTCATTTCTGTCTCCATCTGTCCCCCACACTCCTGGATCTGGTGGGAACTGGTTGGTGTGAGACTCATCAGTGCTCAGGAGATATTCACATGGGGCGCATCTCCCCAGTGGCGCCTGACCTCTCCTCTGTCTCCAGGCTATGCTCAACTGTAACACTATGCTTCATGCAGTAGAGTTTAGCTCCACAGACAACACACCGGAGCTTTCTGTGGGAGCCTCAGGCTGCCTTCCCCTGAGGCTTCTACTCCTCAGGCTGTAGCAGGGCTGGAGTGAAAAAGGAGCTTCAGGGCCTGGTCCTTTCTGCTCCAGCTCCTGCCTTCTTTTTTATGAATGTCCATGGCATTCTTGAGGCAGCAAGTCTGGGGAGAACTTGTAATCATCTGGACAGCCTCTGGGTTCCTGGAGAGGAGTTGTGGGAGCAGGAATGATATGGAGGGCACATCCTTAAAGAATCTAGATGATTCTTCTAAGAAACTTGGAGCCACTGGTCAAACATGGCAAATATGAATCATTGTTTTTTGAAGACTGGATAATTCAAAAGACATGGACATGCTTGGGCTCACCACCTGGAAGATGGCACCAGTGTGCCCATCATCCTGGAGAGTTCATTCTGGAATCTGGGTGGCTTGACTGTGGTAACCATGGCTGGGTGGACACAGGTGTTTAACAGCTGGAACTGGGCAACTAGCTTTTCAAGGACAGTGGGGTAGCCGACATCAACATCTTATCTAAAGGGGAAGCCAGGCCTGGATTTTGCAGAGACTTCCAGGAAGGCCATTGTATGCAGCATGCCAGCAAATGTTCTTGCAGATGCCTGAAGGGTGGACACTACAAGAAGTGTGTGTGTGTGTGTGTGTGTGTGTGTGTGTGTGTGTGTGTGTGTGAGAGAGAGAGAGAGAGAGAGAGAGAGAGAGAGAGAGAGAGAGACAGACAGACAGACAGACAGACAGAGAGCCTCATTTCCATCTCAGCCTTCCTCCTGCAGCCCCCATACTATATCTACCTCTTTTCAGATTATACAGATAGACTCAACCAGGAGTCATCCAGCAAATTAAAGAACAACTTTACTCTCAGGAAGAGTCCTCTCTGCTTTGCTTTTCCTCTTTGGGCTTAGGGAATCTTTCTTCTGTGGGCAGCTCTTGCCTTAAACACACATCCTATGCATGAGAAAGAGCAAGACTGTCTGAGAGCTCACCCTGCTGAGGGGACAGGCATCCATTTCTTTCCTCGAGAGGTGTTTATTTATCTTTGGCACGGTGCTAGGCATGCAACAGAGATGTGTAATTGGACAGGTAGATTGAGGCTTTGATGGTGATGTTTCAAATGCTCAGAGTCTAGCCAGGGAGAAAGAGAAGAGGACTGATAATTGCTTTGCAGCTTGCTAGACTAGAGAGCGAGAAGCAGGGAAAAGTAACTGCTGTGAGAGTGGGGAAAGCTGTTGGGAGGTGGAAGTGCTCTCCAGGATGGTGCAGCATCTGTCTGGGAAGAGGTTCCAGATCCCAGGGGAAGGGAAGACAAAGGGTGTCCCACACCTGCACTGTAATCCTAATATCTGGAAAGAGAGATTAGGAGTTCAAGGTTATCTTCAGATATATAAGGAGTTCAAGACCAGCCTGGGCTATATGCTGTGCTGGAGATCAACATATATGGATGATTTTGAATTCATGATCCTGCCTCAGCCTTCTAAGGGCTGAGATTACAGCTGTCCCCCCACCCCACACACACCCAACCCGTGGCTTTTGTTTTGGTAGGGCACACTGTGACACCACAGGCTATCTGATGCATGTGTCCCTGGTCTTCACTCTACCACCATGCTGCTAGGGTAGGTTCACATCTTATAGGATATGAAGTTGAAATTCAACATGCTTCTCCCTACTACAAATCACCATGTCTTATAGCTCACTTTTAGCTATGAACCCCAAGACCAAGAAGCTTTTACACAAATACAGCTTGGAAGCACCATGATTTCAGGAACAGCAAAGAGAAACCCTACAGTTGGTTGACAGCTAACAGGATCTGCAACACACAGAATTACCCTGGTATCCATCCCAGGGTTTTATACTCAGTTCCTCAGTACACTGAGCTCTGGCCTGCATGGTTTCTAGATCTTTGTTCACGTAAGGGGATTATAGGTCATAGGTCCCAACACCAAATAGCAGAAAATGTGGATGGCTATGAGAAGCCTCCTGGCTTGGTGAGCCACAGCACCACTTAAACCAGACAGGAGTGTCTCCCAACACAACTCTGCATTTTCAGGTGGTTAGCTGGAAAAGATTTTCAAATTCCGAAGACAGAACATTGCTCCACTTTTCATAGTGATTAAGAGTGCTTAACTGGAAACAGCAGCCACTAAGGGATGCTTAACAGTGGTCTTGGGGGTTTGAAGGCATCTGATTTTTGAGGACATTCAGTTATTACACACTGGTCCCCTACCCTCTTTTTATTTAAACATTTATTTATTTTAAGTGTTTGTTTGCATGTATGCCTGTGTAACACATGCATGGCTGGTGCCCACAGAGGCCAAGAAGAGGGTGTTGGATCCCCTGGAAATGGAGTTATAGATGGTTGTGAGCCACCATGTGGGTGATGGGAACTGAACCCAGTCCTCTGGAAGAGCAACCAGTGCTCTGAACCGTTGAGCCATCTCTCAGCCCTCTTGCCTCCTTCTTAATGTTCTCCTTTTTTGTCATCCTAAAATTGATTATTTTGCTACATAGTATTGCTCAGAGCATCTGGAAGCTCTCCCAATGCTCACATAGGGTCCCACGGAAACTGGGTGGAAAGAACACACCAGGGCTGTGGGGAACCTCTGCTTCTGTCTTGGGCTTGCTGTCTGATTTCCTCTAGTCTGGGGCATGTGGACCTCAGCTTATTTTCCTGGCTGTTCTCACAGGACAGACTACTGCTTAAGCTATTGCTTCAACATTGACCAAAGTAAAAGGATGAAGGCTTATGTTACCCATGCTGAAAAGCGATTTTGTTCATAGAGAGCCAAAAATATATTTTCTTTGGGAGACATGTCTTCATACAGGGCTCCGGTTCTCTCTGACTGAAGAGAGGGAAGAGAAGACCAGTAGGAAGTGTTGAAAGGTAGAGGACAGAAGGAGGTGGCTTCCAGAGGGAGAGAGGGTTTGGAGTGTTTGGTTCAGTGCTAGGAAACTTTAAAATGGTCAGTAACAGAATGGCTACAATAAACTATGACAGTACAAGGTAAGTAGGTCACAGGCGAGCATGGAATATACCTTTGTATGATATCAAACACAAGGTTTTAAGTATTTATTTGTGTTTTATGCAGATGTGTATATACCTGAGCAGTTCCCAAAGAGGTCAGAAGAGGGCGCTAAATCCTCTAAAAGTAGAGTTATAGGCACTTGTGAGCTGCATGTGAGTGCTGGGACTCAAATCCAAGTCCTCTGGGAGAGCAGCCAATGTTCTTAACAGCTGAGCCATCTCTCCAGCCCCTGATGCAAGGTGTTCCACAGACAAGGAAACTTCTAAATACTTGTTGAATTGCATGAAATAAATATGACTATCTTGCTGTGAAAAATTAGAAAATTCCATCCCTGTGTTTGCCTAACTTAGAAGAATGGACCTGGGAATGGAAAGGAGGAGGCTTAGATAAGCATTGAAGCAGGGCTATGGGAGGGGAGGAAACAATCTGTCAAGGTGAGACACGAGACAAGAAATTCAGGGGCCTTACGAAGACCCAATGGATGGCTGGTTACTCATCAGTCTCAAGAATCTCACCTTGAGGAAATGATGCCCCAGCCAAAGACTCCGGGAGGTGGGGAAGGACAAGTCAACAATTTATTTCGGAATGGAGAGCAAAGGAGCCCCTGATGCTGCCCTGGACAAATGCCCTGGAGAGTGGAAGGGCTGAGATTTCAAAGAGACAGGGACTAGAGCTGAGAAGAAGGCTCATGTGTGTCTCTACACGTGAAAAAGTGCTTGTGTGAGCAAGAAGACCCGAGTTTGGATTTCTAGCCCCTACATAAAAGCCAGGAGATTGAGAGGTAGAGACAGGCAGGTCCCTGGACTTCACTGGCCAGCTAGCCCAGCCAAATTTGTAAGCTCCAGGAAGACCCTCCATATTTGCCTCTGACCTTACACACTTGCACATAGATGCACACACCTATGTGAACACGTGTGCCCACACACACACACACAGATGTGGACAATCTCTGAGGAAGATCAGAGGGGCATATGGGACACTAGCTTACCTCCCTCCCCACCACAGAGAGGATTTGGTGAGGAGGGATGTTTTGGAGGCACTTGAGAGGACGGAGAACAAACCTTCAGTTTTAGGCTGCGGCTCCCCTTCCTCATACCCTTGGAAGTGCTGCTGATCACCCACGGCATTCTCTGCCAGGGAAACTAATTATAGCCTTGGCATTTTTGGCAGGCTCTTTGGGCAGGCTCTGCCTCAAAAGCGCTTCCTTCAAGAGGCAGTTTCCAGATTAGGAGCCAATTAAGTGACAAGTGGCATTTAACAAGTATCCTCTGTGCCTTTTGTTTGTCACTTCAGGAGCCGGCACATGGATCATCCCTGCTATAGTCCTGTCCCCCTCGGTGGTATCCTTGCCTTTGAACACTCCAATCATTGAGAAAGAAGGAGTCCTTTCTCTACATTCCCTGCTACTGGGGTGATAGAGGTCACCGTAGAAAGTCCAGTCATTTGCCATGATTCTGCTCCCTTGAAAGGGCCATGACTCGCCCAGCTACCATTTAAGGGGTTGCTGGGTGGGTCCAGTGGGATTTGGAATCTGAGGATGAGCAGAAGAAAAAAAAACAACAAAAAAACCACTTAGCCACGGCCAAAGTGACTGCAGATGTCAGGAACACAGAGATCTTTGGCAAGGTCACAGATGATACTCATTTAACTGACCTCCTGCTTTTGATTGACAATTTCTGGACTAGGCCAGTGGCCCAAGGCTTAGGAGTCAAAGGTCTGCATTCAACCATTGCTATCACCTGGGCTAAAGTTCTCAGATGAAGACCTTCCTTGGAGTTTCCTGGGTTGCCTCATGAATGATGACACAGGACAGCCTGCAATTAGAAGATCCTCAGCGAGGGCTTGGGCCAGGCTGAAGCACAGTAAGTAGGCTTGGCAAGGACTCCAGAGAGGAGAGCAAAAGGAAAATGTCAAGTGGAAAGCCACATAAACCTTAGGAGACCCACCCAATGGTGGCACCACATTTAAATAAATCAAATGGGTTCCCAACTCCTAGTGCCAGGAGTCACACATGCCATGGGCGTTCTCCAGGGACCCAGCAGTGCAGAGCGGGTAGGCTGGCTGGGACTAAGGGGGCACATGCTCAAGACCAGCTGTATTTTCCTTTTGCTTTAGTAACCATGTCTGATTCATCCTCCTGCTCCTGTGGCTCAGTCTCCAACTTTCCCCACACTGAGCAAGAAAGCCTTAGCATGCTAAGCAGGTGGACACTGAGCCTCAGCAAGAAGGGAAGCTTCTAGAAGACATCATGAAGACCCCTCAACACAACCACAGAAGGCCAACCACAGAAAACACTCATTTTCTGAGCTCAGTCCTTCCAGGGGCTTCATGTTTGGAAACATTCTCATCCAAGACAAAGTACCCATGTGTACCATCCAGAGGAGACAGTGGACAGACGTGGGCACTGAGCCTGGAAAGCAGTCTGGGACCTGCTGGCATTTCTGGATTTTGAAGCTAAGTCAGCAATCTGTAGGAGGCTGCTGGGGCTTCCACTTCCAGCCTGGGCCTGGAGCTCTCAAGGGCTTCTGGCCACCTTTACTCCATCCATTTGGAGGCTCCCAAAGGGCCAGTGTCCAGTTATATACCCAGGATTGGGTGGCAGGACCTGTGTGTCCCGACAGGTAGCTGACCCTCTAAATAGAAAGCAGCCTTCCTTCCTCTTCAGCTGCTACCTCAGTGAACCCATCGCAGAGCTCCTGGCTGCCTTCTGGGTGATGCATTTCCACAGCCCCTCACCTCCCAGCCTCTCTCAACGCATAAGCTCCGAGTTCACTGCCTGGAATACTGTAGGCACTGCAGGCAAGCTCTGTTGATGAGGACATGACTGGAGATGGGACATCTCTGGTGGAAGTGCTTTTCACAAATGCCACTGTGAAATGTATGTACCACTCTCACGCATTTTTTTCTACATATAAATTTTACGATACACAGTCAGCTGTGAATCATTTGTTTGAAAGTCTGACAGGATGGATACATGTGGAAACACTTCAAAAGTGAAAGTGTAAGAAAGAGTTATAATTATCATCGTTGGTGACAGCAAGTCATCCGAAAGCCCGCCCGCTGCAAGCTGTTTAGTATACAGGAGCCATTTTAACGCAGTGGGAGGACTCTTAAGAGAGTTGGGAATTGTGGGTTGTATAGGGAGAAGGAGTGCTTTTAACACCCAGGCTGGCTCCACAGCCTCTGTGTTCTCAGCTTTCATTCAACAGCCACCACCTCTCCTCTTCTTCCCACCACAGCACCTGCCTGTGGGCTCATATGGTTATCCAGCACTCAGGCTTTCCTTCTGGTAACAATGGAACGCATCATTTTTATCAAAGGCCAACACTTCCTTTGTCCAAGTTGTGGTACCTAGGCCTCCCTAGGCCTACTTCCTTCCAGTGTTTCCCCCTCTCTGGCCTAAGGAACCCCTCTACTTTTTGGATTGTTCCCCATCCACATTTTTTAAAAGGCCCTAATGAATGGGATATATATATATATATATATAGATATATATAGATATATATATATATTACAAAAATGGAAGGTTAGAGCATCCTTGTTCATAAGCCTTGACTCCACCACCAAAGTAGCTGGAAAGATCACTGATCACAGTGGGATGGGCAGACTATTCACTGCACACAGTGGGATATTCACTGCACACAGTAGGACGGGCAGAGTGGGATATTGCTATCTTCAGGTAACATACTCCCATGATTTCTCTGCTCACTCATTTATCATCCATTTCTCTTTCTACTTCTCTGATTCTTTCCACATACCACAAAAGACTCATTTTTGCCTCTCAACAGCCTTCCATCTCTTTCTTTCAAAGGAGTTGCAAACTGTCCATGTATTCCACCAAAAGTCATCTTCCCAGACCCATAGGAACCTTAACATTTTAAAGCCAGTGGTCAGCTTTCTGTTCTTATTTTAGCTGAGTTCTGAGTATGCAGTGTGCAGTATGGTCAGGAAGCGTGTCGGATGCCCTCAGTCAGCCATGAATGGTGGTAACAGATGTGACTTTCTGGTTAGGCACTGTGATAGTTAGCTTTTACTTATCAACTTGCCACAGCCTAGAATCTCCTGATAAGACAGTTTCAGTTGAGAAATCTATATCCTGTTGGCATGTGGGGGATTGGCTTGGTCATTAATAAACCCAACCCACTGTGGGTCGCACCATTCCCTAGACTGAGCCCTGAACAGTGTAAGACTTCAGAAAGCAAGCTGAGAGCCAACAACTAGGCAGCATGAGTATCCTTGTTTCTCTTTGCTTCTTGACTATGGCTATAACATGACCAGCTGGCCCGAGCCCCCATCACTGTGACTTCCATGTAATTATGGGCTGACCATTTGTAACCCTGTATGAGTCTTTGTGTCCTCTTCCCTTCAATGGGATGGAGTGACAGTAGTGATTTCTGTATAGTCTCCCGCAAGCTATGTGCCTGGAATCATGGCAGCTTTCCTGCCTGCCCATCCCCATACTGTTCACACAATGTGAATGAAGATATATATCATTCATTATAAGTCACTGAGATGTAGTCTTGCCTTACAGTGAGAGAACAATCTAGTCTATCTGGTCTACCAGTTGACCCACCCATCTGACTAGCTCCCACTTGCCTGAAGCACTTCTTTCCCTGGTTCACCACCTTTCTGATGTCCCCTCACCTTCCTGGCTTCTCTTCCAAATGCCCAGTGATTGTAAGTCTCTGCCTTGGACACACCTCGCTTTCAACAGAAGACAATTCCATTTGGTCACAAACAAATGGCTCCAAAGTTTAGATCTTCAGTCCTGTCCTCGCCTTTGAGGGGCAAACTGGTGTGCCTGCATGGAATATGTACATGGCATCTGTGCCTCCTCAACAGACAGAGGAAGTTACCATGGCCTGCATTTCTGCCACACCCTCTGGAAGGAGTGTAACCACTGGCCAACAGAGTTCAGAAAGGGGTGTGACCTATGCAATCTGCAGGAGCTGAGCTGTCAAACCCCCAAAGGATTCAGTTTCCTGTGGAGGCAAAAACATATCAAAGGCATTGACTAACTTTTTAAAAATTATTAAGCTATAGATAGCCTATTGCAGAAAGTTGGCAAATACAGATGATGTAAAGAAGCTGGAAAAAAAAAAAGCCAGCAAAACCAAAACCACTTAGTTCCTGTATTTTTGTCCTCCCGGTTCATGGTGTACTCTGTTTTATTACATAGTTAAGATGATAACACACACACACACACACACACACACACACACACACACACACACACACACAATTCCTTAACCTGTTTATTTTATTCAACATTATCTCATAACCCTGCTTATGGTGCATTAAGATCTTCAAGAATATTACTTTTTATAGCTACGTAATATATCTTCCTTACAGTCTATTCCCTTATGTCAGACATTTGTATTGTTTTATATACACGGTTTGTAAGTATCTGCAAGGATTATCTTGCTACATGACCACTATTCCATGTCTAATCAATTGTTTCATCAGGTACTTCCAGTGCCACTCTACAGTGCTTCCTGTTTGTGAAGCTGGGAGTATGGAGGTGAGTGAAGGCTCATCTCCTTTGGAGACCAAACATTCTAAAAGGACAACAGACTGCATGACAGCTTGACTACAAAGAGGCATCAAAGAAGAAGAGACCAGGGAGACCAAAACAGTGAGGGAGGCTGTGTTACTCAGGGCAGTTGGAGGATGTTGTCTCCAAGGTGGCTTCTCTGCAGAAGCATTCTGGGTATTTTAGTAAGCCAGCTTCCTGGAGAGAGTATGGAAATGGATTTCTTGTTTCCTAGGAAGCTAGTTGGTCCTGAAGGCATTTATGTAGGAAGAACCCCACAAAAGTGTGTCCTAGAAATCATCTTGAGCTTGACTCCTCTAGTCCTTAACTTTCATATGGGAAGCAGAAGTGAATGGGCCTGTACTTGTATCTGTGTGTGACTGTGTGCATGTGCATGCATGCATGTGTGTGACTGTGCAAATGTGTGCCCATGTCTGTGGTCTGTGTGCATGGGTATGGCAGACCAGGAGAGAGGGTTGTCTGTGGGATGGAAAGCTCAGCCAAGGAGCAGGCATAGGTCTCTGAAGGATTATATATGGTAAGCATGGGACAGAACTCAAAGGCTCTGTCTGAACAGTGTGGTGTGAACACTTTCTGTGTCTGAACTTTACAGGTGGTCGACAACATATAACCAACGAAAGCAAGCACCTGTGTAGATGGGTGGAGATGGGGGCAGGAGAAAGGGCCTGGGGAGACTACTGTTCATAGGGGTTCAGGGTTGTCAATCAGACACCACAGAGAAAGCCCTGCAACTAAGGATCAGGGAGGGCTTCACAGGTTTCTTCACTCACTTGTGTATAAAAACTAACAGCTGAATTAAGGAAGCCACCCAAGCAGCCCCTGGATAAGGAATGAATAAAGAAAATCAGGTTTATATATACATAAGGGAATTTTTCCAGCCTTAAAGGAAAACGAAGTTGTATCATTTGCAGGAAAATGGACAGAACTGGAGATAATCACAGTAAGTGAATTCAGCCAGACTCACATAGGGATCCGGCGTTTATACAGGTATATAAAATTATGTTTGTATATGTCATGGAAGTCGGAGCAAGGGGATAAAGGTGACTGAACAGGAGGAGTGGGGAGAAAGGAGAAGTCTGGTGAATATACTCCATGGGCAATTCAGACTTGTATGCCACCGTCCTTATAGGACACTGACGAAGTAAAGTGAATTTATACAGTAAAAATAAAAATAAACACACAGTCATGATGAATAAAAAGAAGAGGAGAAGGAAGAGAAGGGGAAGGGAGGGAGGGAGGGAAGGAGGAAGGGAGGGAGGGAAGGAGGAAGGGAGGGAGAGAGGAAGAGCCCTTTTTTCTTCAAACCAGAAGCAGAACTGGATTGTGGAAGAGAAGACCATGCCAAGTGCATGGGGCCCTCACCTCCCCAGTGTGCCATGTGGCAGGAAGAGGAAGAAAAGATTCTAGGAGTTGCATAGCATAATGAAGAAGAATCTAGAGTCTAGCCAGACCAGCATTTTCTGTAGCAGAAAATGTGCATTGGCTTATGTCCTTGGTTGAAGTAGCTGGTAGCCTGGTCCGGAAGCTGCCTCTCACTTCAGTGGGCTCTCTAATGAGCTCTGGGGGAGACTGGGCAATAATTGGCTCTCATGGTATAAAGAACTCAGAGGGAGCAGGCTGAAAGCCCCTCGGCTGGACTTCCTCCTATTAACAACAACTAGTCTTTGAACTTATAATTACGAGTCACAGGGCTCCTAGCCTGGTTGTGAAAGTGACTCATTTTAACTAAATTATTAGTGTTTGCCCTTTTCCAAATGCTATGATCAACTATTTTGTGTTAAAGGGGAAAAAAGGAACATTTTTATTAAAAAGAGCAGGGTGTGTAGAAAGAGCAATCTGTGCTATGTTTTCCAGACGTGTGGAGCACAGTCAAATCTCAGCCCTTGGCAGCCAAGCAACAAAATAAACAGAAAAAAAAATGGCCAGGAAGGCACAGGACCAGGAAAAGACATCTCAGAAAGGACGGAAGTGCACTCTCTGCAGCCAACAGCAGAAGATCACTGCAATGTAGGATTCTCAGATGCTCTCCCATCCCCTTCCCTTCTCTCTCCTCCTCTCCCATCCCCTCCCCTGTACCCCCTCCTCTCCCCTGCCCTCTTCCAGTGCACTTGGAGCCACTGGAAATGAGGGTAAACAAGAGATCCCTTTCTTTGGGTTGGGTGGACTCACAACTTTGTTAGAGAGTCAGTGAGAGCAGATGCCACTGGGTTTGCCCAGGGCTAATTACTCAGACAGATGGAGCGCCAGACACAGCAATCGTATGAATTAGTGTGGTCTGGTGACAGGGTCTATGCAGGAAGGACAACCATAAAACCTGCTCCAGGGGGCACAAGCTACATCAATAGTCTTTGGGATAAAAGGAAACAATGATGCAATCATTACTCCCTGTTAGTTGTAAATTATCTGAAAAAGAGGATTCTGAGGGGGGTGTCTCTTTCCATATAATTAACACTGTCCAGGGCCACAGTAAGGAGAAGCAGGCCCAGAGCTGTCCAGGCCACACAGTGGATGTTTTATAAAGAATAGTATGAAGTTTCCAACTAACCCATTTAAGTAACTGCCTGTCTGTCTGAAGAGGTTTCCCAAGCTGCATAGAACCTTGGCTCTTCTTGAAATGGTCTGATTTCCAAATCTGAGATCCTTTTAAATTACTTTCCACTGAAAACCATTTGTCTTGTTTCTTAAATCCATGACTTCTTGACAATTCCATAGAAAAAAATGGTTACCAGAAGGAAGTGTGTGTGTGTGTGTGTGTGTGTGTGTGTGTGTGTGTGTGTGTGTGTGTGTGTGTGTGTGATATCTTGAGACAAGGTCTCTCACTGACCTATAACTGGTCCATTTGGCTAGGGATGACCACAAGACCCAGACACCCTCCTGTCTGCCTTCTCAGAACTGGGATCTTAGTCATGCAGTGCCACACTGGGATCAGGCAGCTGCTTCTGTTTGCTTCCTAAGTCCTTTCCACAAAATCTGCTCATCAAACTTCTGGGCCTTACATGGATCCCTATAGTTTATACATAATAACTATATGTCACTGATTACCCCAACAGACAGGCTACATTTTTGTAGTTTTTGGCTACTCTGTATGCAGCCTCTGGGTATTCCTTCATTAGGAACACACTCTTCTCTAGTATTCTGGTATATTTCAGCCTGTATCCTTCTGCATGTCTTTCTCTGATGTGAGACCCCCCCCTACTGACTCCTACCCCACAAGTCCATTTTAAGGGACTCCATTCACAAATGAGGAGGAGAGTGGGAACAGGAAAAAAGGGTTACATGGCACAGAATAGACAGTGTGGACAGAGTATGATGTTCAGCTACTTGGTGGAGGAGATATTCAAACTCTGTGTGGTTCCAATAATAGAAATTAAACTGTAGGCTCCTTTTTTCAAAAGGAATGCATTAGTACAAGTAGTATAATTGATAAGTACAAAACTATCTGCCTTCAGATGTTCTGGATATAAAGATTCTTACAGGAAAAAAATAAAAGAAGATGAGTATGGTGGCTCACGCTTTAATCTTAGCATGTGAGAGGCAAAGGTGGGAATATCTCTGTAAATTCAAGCCCAGTCTGATCTATAGCAGGAGTTCCAGGACAACCAGGGCTACACACACACACACACACACACACACACACACACACACACACACACACACACACACAAATAAACAAATAAAGAAAAAAGAAAGAGAACAAAAATTGATCTGCAAAAATCATTCAAAATATGTCTAGAATTCTATAAAGAGACAGGAAATATAAAGGAAAAACAGACACAAAGGAGCAGAGAAAGAGAAACTGGGGAACAAAAGAGGAGAGGGGGGAGAGAGGAAGGGAGGGAGAGGGATGGATGGAGAGAGAGAGAGAGAGAGAGAGAGAGAGAGAGAACCCAACTCAACACATGTGTAATAGAAGTTTACAAAAACTAAAGGTAAATTCAGGGAACGGGGAGAGGAAACACTAGAGATCTTGGCTCTGTGTCAACATGCACACACACAATGAATCTTGGTTGTATAACTATAAACCAAGCTCATCCTCTAAGCCGTAAGGACACCAGAGAAACAAGATTTAAAGGAGTCAGGAGAAATGCCTGTTGCTTACCACAGGTGACGGCTATGATGCTGGCATGTGTCCCCAAACAACAATGGAAAGAGGGACTACAGAGCAGCAGCATTACATATTGAGAGAAAAGATCAATCAACCTAGGATTCTATACCCAGCTCAGGAGTCACTCAAATGTAGACAGAGAAACTTCTTTCCTACACCTTTAGAAAATGTCTAATTCCTCCAATCAATTCCAAGCAATTTTTACCCCAACTACACAAAATTTCACAGGATCCGATGCACTCTGGCTTTCCATGCCTCAGCTCTGCCTGAGAAGGCATGTACACTGCCTTCTCAGCTCTGACAAACCCTTCTCAAGGGCAGGTTCCAATTCATTCTTACAACGTCATGCCTCATACTGTCTCTTCTGGGAAATGCTCCAGGACACCTACTTAGAATTATGAACTCACTCTTGCATTCTCTCACATTTGTTTCAACAAATTTCAGATGCCTGCTATCTGAAAACCAGTAGGCAAATATGCATAACCATGTTAAAGGGTTCTCATCAGAATTTTAGAAGAGATCAACCTTAAGTTATGATTTGCTTAAAGCCCAGCTAGACCATGTTTGGTATCCAATTTAATAACAAGAGGAGTCTGAGTAACAGAAAGCCACAGTGTGTGTGTGTGTGTGGGGGGTTAATGAGCACCGTTCTACACCAGTTAATAAGAGAGGAGAGAGGATGTGTGGTCCTCACCAGAAGATGACAAAGGTAATAAGAAACAGGAACAACTGATTGGCTGACCTGCAATTCACTCCCAACTCTCTTCACCTTTGCCTTCTGCCCACTCTACACCAGTTTGTGGGAAAAATAATTTAATTTATGCATAAAATATTAGGTTTCCTAGTACATATATTAAAATAAGTGGAGGCTGTTGAGATAGCCCAGCAGATAAGAACATATACTGCTCTTATGGACGACATGAGTTTGGTTTCCAGAACCCAGCACCCACAGCTCACAACTGCCTGTAATTTCGGTTCAGGGAGAGATAGCACCCTCTCCTGGCCTCTACAAGAACTTACACTCACATGCACATACATAAAAAATGAAGATAAGCTTTTAAAAACTCATAGGGAGATTAGGCTTAACAACATATTTTATATAACCCATAGCAGCATGCTAATAAGTAATCTATATCAATAAGTTTACTTAAATATTTTACTGATGTTTAGATATTAAGCCTTTGAACTGCTTTACATTGTTCAAACTTCCAGCACATCTCAGTTTGGAATCCAAACTCATATTAGGAACATTTGATGTATATTCATGTTTCATAAAATTTATAATTGTAAAGTATAAATATATGTTCAGGGTTTCCAATAACCAAATTAAGTAACAAAAATTACAAAAAATATTTGTATCCACATAGACAAAACAGGCCAATTGTATGTTCATGCCGGATGAGAAATGCAAACTGTCCAACAGTAACATATCATGGCATGCTTAAAGTTATATGTTGTCTTATAGAAAATAATGATATATTTACCGGGTCCATTTTTATATTTCAAACAAGTTAATTAAAATTAGATAACATTAGGAATTCGGAGCCTGTCTTAGTTCAGGTTAATATCATTGTGGTGAAACACTATCACCAAAAGCAACTTGGGGAGTCAAGGGTTTACTTAGCTTACACTTTCTACATCACTGTTTATCATCAGAGGGACTGGACAAGAACCCACACAGGGCAGGAACCTGGAGGCAGGAGCTAATGCAGAGGCCACGGAAGGGTGCTACTTACTGGCTTGCTCCTCATGGCTTGCTCAGCCTGCTTTCTTATAAAAACCAGGACTACCTGCCCAAGGATGGAACCACCCACAATGGGCTGAGTCATTCCCTGGCAATCATTAATTAAGAAAATGCCATACATCAGGATCTTATGGAAGCATTTTCTTGATTGAGTTTCCCTCCTTTCAGCTGACTCTAGCTTGTGTCAAGTTGACTTAAGACCAGTCAGCACAGAGCCCCAGCTTCCTTGGCCACACTGTAAGTACTTAATGTTAAACAGGAGGAATGGCTGTCATTTAGATGGGTAGCTGTAAAGGCTGGAGAGGCCCCAAGTTCATGTCTGTATCCTTCTCAGACATTAAGATTGCTTTGCACATTTCTAGCCAAAGAAAGTATGCAAGAAAGTGTAGGTGTGGAGAGCAATGTGCTTCAGAAAGCTTTTGTTTTCATTAAAAATTTACTATCCAGGTGTGGTGGCACACACCTTTAATCCCAACATTTGGGAGGCAGAGGCAGGCAGATTTCTATGAGATCAAGATCAGCCTGTTAACTATAGAGTGAGTTCTCTTGAAAAAATCCCAAAAAAGAAAGAAAAAAATTATATTTACTGTCATCATCATCATCATCATCATGTGTGTTTGTGTAGGTGTGTAGGTGCTCACTGAGGAAGAGGACAACCTTCAGGAGTTGGTTCTCTCCCTCCCCTACAGGATCTAGGAATGAAACAACTCTCATCTTAGACACTTAGTGGCATGTGCTCTTACCCACTGAGACTCTTCTCAACACCATTCTTTTGACAAAAGGACAAACTGAAGAGGAAGATTTACTAGCAACATTCTTTATTCTTCCTGTTTTGACTTGGAACATTATATAGTAGCTGTAACTATAGCAGACACATCATCACCAGGAGTCGACTCACAGTGAGGATAAAGGTCAACATGCAAAGACCGAAATTCCAGTGACAAACATTGAGCTGTTGGACCAGCTCGGATAAGAAAACAATGACTGTCCTTACCATCTAAGTCAGCCATACACAGTTATTATTTGTTACTGAAAGTGTCCCTCCCTGACACAATGAGCATGGTGAGGTGGGATGAGAGCCAATGGGCAGCTTGACTATCCTAGAAGTACGTAAGTTTAGAGAGTTGGGTTGCAGGCAGGACATGGCGGGGCTACAGATATGTCAACTGAGATTCCCAGAACAATGCAATGCAACCCTTGCCTTATAGGCCTCACAACACTGAGGATTTTCTATAGTAGTTTCTAGAAGGATTTTTTTCCCCACTAGATTTCAAGGGCTGAGAACTTGTCTAGAGGAAATAGCCAGTGACTATTTATTAGCTGGCAATTAATATAGAGCTGGAGGCTTCATGACAAGACTAAGTATTCAGTGTGGCTCAAAGAACCCCATTTGCACACTGCTTTGCTGAACGCACAGTGTTGTGCATGCTGGGAAAACGCTCTGCCTCTGTGTTGTGTCCTCAGCCCCCATTCGGATTTGATCATTTTACCTTCGTGAATAAACAACTGGGGGCTACTGAAAGCTATGGCAAAGTAAGCTCATGTGTAAATCAGGCTTTCTTGGTATTTATGGCTTAGCATGTGTCAGTCCACTTTCAGCACCAGACACGGGCACACTTTGCTAGTGGGCATGGGTGTCATACTGTAGGTGTGCTTAAGCCTTAAAAGAGGCGCCTCCCTTTGCTGGTGGCTCAAATCACTGGTCATGAAGTTATCAGGGGGAGGCCAAGGAAGAAGGACACAGGTGTGTGTCCCACTACACAGTGTGACATAGACTATTAAGACTCTTAGACAACTGTCCTCTTCAAAAACTCAAAACAATGATGCTATCTTCAAAGGCAACACAGGTAACAGAGGAGCAGTTGCTGGATGTGGGACTTTTACATCCCTCTAAGTTCGACATCACTACTTCACACAGAGGCAACAAAGGCTCATTAGGGGGAAACTAGTTCCTTCTGGTCAGGAGGAAGAACTCTTTAATCTGGGCAGATGAAAGAGTATCTCAACCCCACCCCCACCCCAACTGTGCTCACAGCCTTAGAACACACAGGACCACCAGCCTTCCTGGGACACTGACTCTTGCCAAAATACCCCAGCACCAAAGCAGCATTCTAACTGTGGCATTAACCCACAGACAAACTTCCCCCTTCTGAAAACCCTGTAAAACCTTACCTAAAACTGCCTAGATGTGCAGTCTCCATGCCCACAGAGGCTGCTGCCCCTCACTGTGCTAATCAAAGGCCCATCTGGTTCTGCTGAGGTCTGTCTCCTCTCTTTCAATCCCAATGTAATGATGGAGATATAATCTTCTAAGAACTCAAACATAAATGAGTTGATCAGTTGAAGATCAACCGATCTGGCCAAGGGACTGCTCCCAGAAAGGCAGGCTCACTTCTGGTGTGCTGAAGAGTTAGGTGGAATAATTATCCCTTTAGTGAGATACTGGACATTCCCAGAATCCCCACCCCATTGCAGTACCTTACAGAGTGCACTGACCCTGTCCCAACAATCTTGGCTTTACTCTTCCCCTAAAGCCTGCTCGCTGACATGACATCACCACACAGCTGACCTTCATGCTGGCTTGCCTCATGCTGGGTGTCTTTTTCCCTCCTCTATTTCTTCCTCCAGGCAACTACTGAGATCACAGCTAGCCCATCCTGGGTTATTTCTTTTAAACTCCAATAAAATCCCCCTCTTTGAATAAATTTAGGCTTTGCTTGACTTTCAAACTTTTCCCGTTTTTTAATTCTTTAAGTAGCAGAGAAAATAAACACATTTGTGCACTCCTAGATGGTATCATGCTGATATTTAACTGGTTGGTTTCCCTCTGCCTGGGTCTCTCCTGTGAAGTTTCTTCTCACTAGTGCCTTCATTAAAGCCTTCAGCCTGTGTTTACACTAGTGCTGTTCCTTCCTGGTTTGTCTTCTTTAGTTTAGTCTATCACCTGTCAGGAATATCTTAAAATTAATCCAAAGCTTCTCTCCGATGCTTAAACACTTTCTGAAGCTCTTTGGTGTTTACTATAGCATGTCCAAATCTTATGCCGTCAGCCCTGCCCTAAAATCCCTACATACCCATGGGTATGTGAACATACCTACCTACCTACCTACCTACCTACCTACCTACCTACACACACACACACACACACACACACACACACACACACACACACACTGTAGAATGCAGTCCTCATAGCAAAGCAGCCAACATCCTTAAAACAGTTGTGAGTGTAAGAGAACATTACAATGAGGCTTGTTATTTGTTGGCATTCATTATTAGCAGGAGGCGATGAGGGTCACTGGATCCTCATCTGAGATCCCAGCTACTCCTCCCAGTCATTTGCATGCAATTCTGCCCTAACTGTAAGTGGCTTTGGGACCTAGGGCATGCTTGAGTTTATAGGCTAGAGAAGGTTAACAGAAAGGGGGCTCCAGTTATGAAGCTATGGGGAGGTCATAATCTATACTGGGTCAAGAATTTCCAATTTGGCTGCTCTGAGGGTGGCACACACTTCTGTCAGTAACTTCGGGGTCATGCTCTGTAATAACCCAATAAACTCAATGGTTTTCCTTGGTGAACTTTGGTTGTTGCTGGGAATCTTGCCAGGTGGCGGTAGATTTGTTCATCTCCCCAGGGAAGGTATGCACCAAAAGTTTAAAAGGATGCCAATTGGCAGGAAGTAAAACAACAGAAAAATACATTAGGCAGAGAGTAACTATAAGAAAGCTAAAAAGAACATTCTACTATGAAACAAAATAGACTTGAAAACAATAGCAACAGTAAAAACAATGGGGGTGGAAAGCTGACTCAGCAGTTAAGAGGGCTGGGGGCTCCTTCAGAAGACTAGCATCCACACGGGTGCTTTACAGCCACCTTTAATTCCAGCTTCAGGAGATCCAATGCCACCTTCACTCTTTTGTAGGGACCCCACATGCACATGGGTATGTATAAACACACACACACAAATAAAAGTAATCAAATAAATATTAAAAGTGTCAATAGAGATAATGAGGGTATTTCAAATGACAAAAGGGTTAATCAGCATGAGGATGTAGTGACTGGACACAAATTAACAGAGCTGTGAGAAGGATGGAGCAAGCCCTTGGAATCACAGAGGGAAACAGACCATTGGACAAGAGTATCTGGATATTTTCATGTCCCATCTTCAGTGGAACTAACGGGATGAAGACGACAGGAACAGACTTGATGCTGTGAATCTACTGGACCACCAGACTCTGGAGAAATGTGTTATCCACCTAGCAACAACAGCACGGCACATTTTCCTCAAGTTCACAGGAAACATACTCCAGGATAGATCATATGTTAGACCATAAAACGAGGCTTAACTCATGAAGAGGATTCAAGTCATAACAAGTGTGGTCTCTGATCACAGATGGAAGCAGGCAAGGTCACAGCAGGCCATGGAGCAGAACACAGGGGAAGACAAAGTACAGGAAGGACCCAATGAGGGGCCAGCGGGGAGCAGAGGAGGGACATCAGGGCAGAGAGCCACAGGGCAGAGATCCAAATGCAACTCTGTGTGGCTGAAACACCAATGCACTTGCAGCAGCCCCTGGTCCTGTAAGTGATTGTGCTGAGGATCTGGCTGGTCTCATCCCAGTGTCTGGCCAGAAGTTTCTGTCTAAGATATGGGAGGCAGAGCTCCCCTGCAGGAGCGTGGTGGACTGGTCATGGCACATCCAGCATCACTGGATTAAGAAACACTTGGGGCACTGTGAGGCATACCATTGGGTTTTTCTGGAGCGTCGTTTAAGGGGGGGGGGTTAAAAAGATGGCCCCAAGTGTGGGAAGCACCATACCACAGGCTAAACGGGATGAAAAAGAAATCAGTAAGCAAACCTTTTGAGTACCAGCATCCGTCTATGTGCTTCCTGACTGTGGACACAGTGTGACCAGCCGCTCCACGTCTCCACTGCCACGCCTTCCCCATCACCAGGGATGTTATCTCCTCAAAGCATGAGCCTAAGTAAATGCTTCCTCCTTAGGGTGCTTCATTTATGGTTTTGGTCACAGCAATTAAAGAAATAATTAATACAGCACCCAGTGGTTTACCCCATGAACTAGTCTGATTACTCCAAAGTGGAAGCTGCCAGGAGAGTGTCCTTAGCATCACCCATAGCCAGGTATGTGATCAGGAGGGAGACTCTGTGTGCTCTGCGTGTCTGGGGAGGACTTGGAGCACTCGAAGCTCAGGTCGAGAAAACAACATATTTTAGGGATGGGTCATTTTTCACTTAAGGGGAAACTGTTGATTGCCAGATCTTGCTGTTCCCTGTAAGCCAAACACTGCAGGTAAAACATCAGCACTATGCATTCCCATGCAAGTATGAATATGAACACTACCCTAGATGTAGTGATGCACACATGTAACCCCAGCACTGGGGAAGCTGAGGCTGTGTGCGTGCGCACGTGTGTGTGTGTGTGTGTGTGTGTGTGTGTGTGTGAGAGAGAGAGAGAGAGAGAGAGAGAGAGAGAGAGAGAGAGAGAGAGAGAGAGAGCTGAGGCTGAGGAGTATATGAGAGAGAGAGAGAGAGAGAGAGAGAGAGAGAACGAGCTTTTCCCATTATGCAAATGTGTGTCTACAGGAATAACAGTGGTCCTCTGTCCATATTTCCTTTATCTACTGTTCTTCTTAACACTGGCTCCCTCAAGAGCATATTGCTTCAAGATGATGAGATTTCCCTTTTTGACAGAATGCCACAGATCCTTTTTGGCTCCCCATGACCTTTTCATGCAAGCTGAATAGTAAAACTTAACGTGAAGCTGTGATTTCGTGTTATGAGTCTATGATGATGAAGCAAAGGCCCCGAGTTTGCCAGAAGTCTATGATCCCTGGGTCAGGCATAAATAGTCAGGATGCAATCTGGAAGTGTTTTAAAGGCCAAGTGCAATGTGCCACCTGTGTTCGGCTTTCATTTCCTCTCCTTCTGCTCTCTCCCCGCTGGTGTCTTTATAGCCCCCATGGTCCCCCCCCCCCACTGCAGCTACATCACTGCCCGCCTGTGCTGGCTCATCGCTAACTCCAGACCTCTCTTCCCATCACCTCTGTGGGCCTCACCCAGCTTTCCTAACACCTTGTGCTCTGACCATAGCCTCGTGCTCCCTGAATTCTCCACATGGATCTGACATATTCCTTTAGGGGTGAGGACATTGGTCACATGGCTGAAACCAGGCCCTCTACATCTTGGGCTTTGTTGACCTGTGGTCGTTTCCTAGGCCCTCCCTTCATGAATCCACAAGTATTCAGCAAATGCGTGTCCATGACAGTGGCAGAGATTCAAAAGGACCCTCAATGTTATCTGGGGTAAGAAGTAGTTAACACTCTCTCCTAGTGCAGCTCAAGGTAGAGAAGGAAGTTACTTCCCTGTTACTCCACAGGGAACTACATTAGCTGTGGGAAGGAAAGGAGCTGCTCGCTGAGGGTGTGAATTGACTGGAGGCTCAAGCAGCCCTTCCAGAGATTGAGCAGACACCAAAGAGAGTATAGGCAAGGAGTCTGGAGGTTCCTCTAAGTCACCCATCTGAAAATGAAACAGTATTCTGCCTGTGGTCTGAAAGTGGGGGACCTGGTTCCTGAAATGCTAGTGAAAAGTTCCCTGGAGCCCAGGTTTCCAGCCCTTCATGGACTTGCCTCTTATTCCTTGTCACCAACTGTCCCTTGTCACTGCTTCCCCCACAGCCCTCTCTCCTCACTGAAGCAGTTTCTCTCTTCAGCTCCAGTGAGACTGCCCCATGAGCCACTCACTAGCTCATCTTATCTGACACTGGCAGCCAAGCTCCGTTCTTCCTGTCTGTCCCACCCAGTCCCAGGCAAGCCTTAACCGATGGCATTTGCTCTTCCTTCTCTAGCTAGAACATCCAGGTCCCCAGGTAGAAACATGAATTAAACGGTATGTCCTTTGGATGGAAAATGACCAATGACCCCAAAAGTTTTGGGGAGGAACTCTTGTCTTTTGTATTTTGGGGGAAATAAAGTCACAATTAATAGACAAAGATCATGGTCCATGCCAACTACTGAACAGAATCAAGGTTTGTGGAGATTATGGATAAGGAGGAGTGGATCCGAAACAACTATTAATCACAATATCCTACACACACACACACACACACACACACACACACACACACACACCTGTGTGAGCACGCACACACACATATACATATATATATATATATATATATATATATATATATATATATATATACAAACACATACATACATGTACAAATACATTCAGATGCATGCACCCATTCATAAAAACTCATATACAAACACATTCATACACAAACACACTCATACAATACTCCCCCCCCCTCTCTCTCTCTCTCTCACACACACACACACTTTAAAAAAAATAAGAATCTGCTGGGGTCTTCTTGGCCTCACTGAGAAACCAATACTCGGGGTTTCTGCCGTTGGGGATGAGCTCTGGCAGGTGGGCGTGGGGTAGCATCTTGGACAGCATCACACTCACTCTACTGCAATTATGATACCAATAGACTTTCTACTCACAATGCTGGTGGGCAGTTTTTAAGCACAAAGTCATCCTACCCCCTCGGGTATCACACACAAAGGGGCGGTGAAGGTATGCTGCACAGTCAGCTCAGCTCAGCTCAAAGAGGGCGCTGCCAGCTTTGAGGAACAGGCAGAAGAAACACAGAGGTCCATTATTTTTCCCCACACATTTATCACTTAATGGACAATCCAAGAAGTCGCTGGTTTTAATTAGTGTGTGTGTGTGTGTGTGTGTGTGTGTGTGTGTGTGTGTGTGTGTATGTGATTGTGACACATGAGTGCAGAGGACATGGCAGATGGCTGGTGTGCTCTCTCATGGTTCTCTGCCTTTATTGTCTGAGACAAGCCCAAGTCCTTCACTGTGCTCCATGCTTGCTGGTTCTGCTAGGCTGATCCCCAGCAGGATCCACCTGTCCCCACCTTCCAATGCTGGGGTTACAGGCACCACGGCCACACTTGGATTTTTATGGGAGTGCTATGGGCATCAGACTCAGGCCCTGGAGTGTGTACAGGATGCTGAGTTTCCCATGCTTATGCTGTCTTTCTGAGTTCTCTCGATTCCCTGCTCCTCACAGCTCATCAGGGAGAGACTAAACACTGTATAACATTATCTTCTCCTTACCATGACAGGGCACTACACAGTAGGTTTTCAGAATGATGTTTATCAAAACTTGTTAAAATAGAAAGGAAAGAGCTAAACTTCAGCTATTTTTCTTCCCTGAAAACGTCCTTTATCTTGAAAAGCTTCATTTCCCACCAGTCCAGGATGAGTGAAACGGAAACTGACACTAGGCATATTCATTCTAATGCAACTTCCACCTTTATTCCCCTCTGTGAGGAGCTTCACTGATTAATTTCGTCCTCTGACTATGGTAGAACCTTGGACGACATACTTTTCAATGAATAATTTTCTTTGTGGAAAATTCATTTGAGTTTTGATCCGAGACCATGATTGTGGCCATGGCAATACCTCCCACTTCTGCTCTTTATTTGGTCTCTGGAAAAATCAATCTTTAGAAATAAAAAATAGATGCAGAGTCCTTTGGGGGCTTCTGTATTTCTATGTGACTGTAGAAAAGCTATTATCTGGACACAGAGGAGATGGGGAGTGGGTCTTCCACAAAGGGCTGTTTAAAGATCAAGTTATCTTTATGGCTATGAAACATTCAAAGATCTTCAGTTACAGGAGAGAGACAGAGACAGATAGATAGAGAGAGAGAGAGAGAAGAAAATAAGTAACTGTGTGTGTAGCTGGAGTTTCTTTCCAGCCTGGTCCTGCAGTCGATTAGCCCCCAAATAAACACACAAAGACATATAATAATTTATATACTGTTGGCTGATAGCTAGGGCTTCTTACTGGATAGCTCTGTCTTAATTATTAACCCATAACCACTAATCTATGTATTTCTACATGGCCTTATCTCACTAGAGAACACCGGCACATCCTATCTTCCCAATCTCTACACGGCGTCTCCTAGAAACGCCTCTCTAGCTCTCTCCCCAGAATTCTCCTCATCTCATAGCCTCCCCTATACTTCCTGTCTGGCTATTGGACAATCAGTGTTCATTCATCAACCACTAAGAAAAACATATATACAGAAGGACATCCCCCATCATGTGTGTCTGGGGTTAACATGGTTATCCTTAAAAGCCATTTTCCTTCTTAGTAAAGGAGTCTATGTAATTGAGGCATCTGGTCACTAGGGGAGACTGAAGAGTAAAGACCCTAAATCCTCCTCTTTCTCTTTCCCTTCTCCCCTTCCCCTCTTTCTTCAATCCCTTTCTCCCCACCCCCCACCTGCTGAACCCAGGGCTCTGTACATGCTAGGAAAACACTCTGAGTAGCCTCCCCAATCCCCCCCCCCCTTTTTTGACACAGGATCTCACTATGTGGTTCAAGATGGCCTTGACATCTCTTCAATGCCTAGAAGATTTTGTTTACTTGCAGAGCATCTTAGAAAGCTTGTTTTAATGTCAGAAAGCTGATCATAAGAGCACACAAGCTGGACTGTCTGTTAGCTTCTCCTGTGAGGAGTAATGAACTTATATTTCTCTACTAATTTCAGAGAGCACATGGCAGGGCAATAAACTCAGTGAGAACCTAGTGCTGTCACCTGTATTTGGTGGCTTAAAGCACGGACCTTCCATAGTGGCCCACAGTCTGGAACAGAATCCGACGGGTACTCAATAAGTCCACTAACTACCCACAGTCTCTGTAGATGGATCCTTTCGGATGTCAGGGCACCAAGAATGTAGTGGGGGGATGGTTTTCTGCTTTTAGAATGAGGACAAGTTTCTTCTTTCACTTATGCCAAAATGTCTTCAACTCAGCTAATTTCACAGTTGAGAAAGCAAATATTGGAAACCCAGAATGTCTCAGTCAAAGCTCAGGTTCCCCTTTGAGAACCTTATGACCTCAGGCAAGTCACTCAGCCCACCTTAGCCTTTCTTTCTTGTCTGCACAGGGGATGGGCTCTGAATATACATTTCTGCACACACACAAAACTCAGAAGCACAAGAGACTCAGGGTTGAGATGCCTCTGGTGATTGGATGCCGAAGGCACAGCCCAGAGCCGGAACCCACCTGTCTCCTGGTCCACTCATCTCAGAGAACTACTCAATTCCAGCAGCTCCTAACCTCCCTCAGATGAGGGCAGACTGCTGAAAAAGAGCCAGGGGCTTTGGCTTCCCCCACTCTTTGTTTTTCTGGACATGACCAACATATTTTACATAAGATTTTCCTGCTTAAGGCAAATATTGATTCACGCTTGAGTGAACATGTACACACTCATTTTACAAGGGCTGTGAGCTTACTGTTTTCATACTACCTGAGGGAAGGCTCCCAGTAATATTTACAATTCCACTCATATGGGCATCTATTCAGTCATTTATCTACTTACCCTCAAAAACAGTTACTGGATTTACGAATCTAGAGTGAAAATCTGCAGAGCTGATGAAGTCAGTTTCCCAAGCCAAGGGGATTGAAATTCACTGGGCTCATAAACATATGAAAAAATGTACAACCTCACTTATAATGGGAGAAAAGCATATTAAGGCTGCATAAAGATTTTACCTAATAGACCAGAAGAGCCATCAAAATGATAAGCCAATGTGCTAGTGGGGCTATGGGAAAGCAAGCAGCCCTAGCTACTGCTGTTGGGAAAGCAGACAGACAGCAAAAGAGTCCCAAAGAGGACAATTCCAAATCCTCATAAAATTATAAATGCATCTAGACTGTGAATGGATGTACTTTAATCTATGAATATACATCAAAATACAAAGTGCTATTCAATACATAGAGAATAACATAAGGATAAGATTATTTTTCTAGCACTAGCACTATCTACAATAGCAAAAAAAATGTTAAAGCTACATTAGGAGCTGGCTCTCCACATAATAGAATATTTGACACTTGGCAATGAACGTGTAAAAGCCTGGGCTGGAGAGATGGCTCTCTGGTTAAGAGTGCTTGCAGCCTCTTTCATAGGGCCTCATTTTGGTTCCCAGCACCCATATAGGTTGGCAGACAACTAAACTGCCTGTAACTCCAGCTGCAGGAGATTGGATGTCCTCTTCTGGCCCCCAGCGGTACTACAAACATGTGGTATACTTAAACCCCCCCCACATAAAAATAATCATAAAATAAAGAAATCTTTAAAAAGAATGTGGAAAATAATAAGGCCTACTTTTGAGTGTGTATGTATGTGTGCAAATGTGAGCTCATATGGGTGCTGATGCCTGTCTATGTGTGCACATGTGTCGGAGTCTGGAGGACTCTCAGCTTTCTTTCTGAAACTGGAGCTAGACTGGTGACCAGCAAGCCTTACTTTCCTGGGCCCACTTTCTCCTGCTGTCCTGGGGGGTCACAGGTGCGCCTGGCATTTTACGTGCTGGGATTTGAATGTAGGTCTCCATGCTGTCACAGCTCTGACCTCCTGGGCATCATCTCTCTGGCCCCTCGGATATTCCCACCGCTTTTTTTTTTTTAAGACAACCCAAATCCTAAGAACTTTGAATCATATACATTAATACTTGTTTCAGTTTGTGTTATGATTGCTTTCAATGTCAACTTGTCACACATTAGAATCCCTGAGTAAAGAGCCTCACCTGAAGGCCCTGATGGATGAGGGGACCCACAGGGTGCAGGCAGCACCTTCTGCTGGCAGCCCAGATAAAAGGGTGTAAGAAGAGATCACCTGCCTTTTGTGCACCTGGCTCCCTCCCGCCCTGATTCATTTGCTCTGTGCTAATCCTTTCACTGACCTCAGACCAGAGTTCCCAAACTCCCTGGGGACTAGGGGCCAGTGGCTTTTCAGGAACACACTGGGCATCTGGCCCCAGCCTGGGACTACTGAGGTCCCCACCTCATAAACTGAGAAACTACTCGCTGGTAGCCTCCTGGGTGAGTCACATGGGAGTATTCAGACTGATAAGATGCTCAGCCTCGAGGACCGAGGAGTGACCATTTCACAGATCTCAGGTGGGTTCTGCTGTTGTTACTATTTTAAAGGTGACCTAAGGAATCCCTTAGTGTATACATATATGTACACATACACATATATGTACACATACGCATAGACATTCATTCCATTGTCTCTGTCCTCTAAAGAACCCTGACTAATACGGCTTGTGTTAGTAAACTCTGGAAACATGCCCAAGGACAGACGGCGGTGTTTACCAGTGGCAGTGGCATTGGTGGGAGAAACACAGTCCTAGACCTGGGAAAAATGGAACAGATCCTTCCTTCAACTTTGTGCTATTGTGATGATTTAAGAATCATGTGGATGCATCACCTCTTCAAAATCTAAAATAAAACTGTTGTTTTAAATGTAGGGAGGAATGTGCATGGCCCGTGGTCGGCACAGAGCACAGGCTTCCTTGTTTCCTAGTTAAATTGAAACTTCTCAAGGGATAGATGAAATGCTCTGTCGCTCTCCAGTTTCTCTTAGAAGCCCTGGCCAGATTACTCTTCCCTCAGACTGCTCTGGACAGATTGCCAGGAATGATTCCTTATGTCTCTGCATCAGATTCAAACAGCTCTGTTTGGCTTTTAAGGCTCTCGGCAGATCCATCTCCCCCACCTGCTGTAATTTAACATTAGCCATTGGAGGTCGGCTGTAAGCATGCCTGGCTCCCCTCTGGATAAGTTCATCATGGCTGCTCTTGTATGAGTTACTTTTGCTTGTTGCTTGGACAAGTGCCTGATAATTTAATGTAGAGGAGGAGGGGCTTGTTTGGGCTCACGGTTTGAAGGAGATTCATGTCATCATGGTGGGACAGCATGGCGTGAGTATAAGGTGCTGATCATGCTGTGTCCACAGGGTAGATGCAGAGGGACAAGAATGCTGTCATCTTTTTATTCAGATATGACCCTAGCCCACATAACAGTGTGACCCACACTCAGGGTGTGTCTTCTCATGTCAATCAAACATCTCAGGAAAAACCGTCACAGACATGCTCAGAGATCTATGTGATTGCAACTAAAGCCAACAATGAAGACTCCCCATCACTGACTGTCCAGCCTTCGAGTCACTGGCTGAGCCCTGTGGAGGACAGACTTAAGGCTGCTATCAAATGACGTACTTCCCTGAGGAAGTCCAGGGACCATAACATATAACTCAGGGTTTGTGAGGGAACCACCTGCTCAGCCAGTGTGGAACACAGAGAGGCTACAAGATGATAAGCAGGGAGCATTCGGGGTAACTAAAAGAGTTTTTGAGTGTTGTAGCTTTGGGGAACATAGATGCCACAGTCCTAAGTAGAAGGGGATGAGCAGGACAAATGGCCTGGGAAGGGTGGGTGAGTATTGGAATTCAAGAAAAGCTTCTCCTTTCAAGATACCTGCTGGGTGTCAGGCTGTAGGAGAGGGGTAGAAGAAGATGGGTCATGGCTTCGAGAGTCAGGGGACTGTGGCTTCTTCCCTCTTGGTGTGATAATTTGAGCAACTCCAGCTCGTGATGGTTATTCATGTCTCTGGGGCTCCTGATGTCATTAATACCACAGCATGAGTGATCTAACTGCAAAGGGAAGTGTGAGGAATGACCAGAGTTCCATACTGAGGGCTGACTCCCTCCCATTCATTGGTGGTGGCTACCTGGAGCCCCATTGAGAAAGATTATGCAGTTCATAGAAGAGAGTGGGAGTCCATCACAGATGGCCTGTGGGCTTAGAGCACAAGGGTCACTTCCAGGAAGCTGGCTGTCTGCACATTTTATTACAGACATGGAAAATAAGCCCTAGGCCAGGGCTGTAAGTGGCTTATGGTCTCCTTACCAAGAACCAGAAATGAAGACCCTTCTTTCTTCATCCAGGTTTTCCAGTCCCTTGTCATGCTGTTCAGTTTTATAGATAAGGGAAGTAAGAACACTATAAATAATGAGCCATGCCAGACAGACAAATGGACAGCACAAGGAAGAAACGATGAAGAAAACTTCTGGCTGGAATTTAAAGTCAGTAATCCTGGCTTTGGTTGCCTGTAAACCTTTTGGTACAAACCCTCCCCTGACTCTGCTGCCCCATCCCCTGCAACCCTGTCTTCTCTTTCTGGGAAGAAAGGATGCTTAACCCCCACACATCCAAACAGCTCCACCTCTGCTTTCCTTGTATAGCTTTATGAGGATATGGGGTTTTAAAGATTTGCCACCTGACACGTGAGAGGTGAACACACTGGTGGACCTTCTCCTGACATGTCAAGCTCTTTCTATGAATGGATGTTGTGAAAGGCATCCCCCACCCTCCTGCTAGCATGGGAAATCCACTGCTGGAGCAGAACTGGAGAGCTGCATTGCTAGCATTTGAAAGAGATCTGAAGCCCGGACCTTAACTCAGAGGGAGGGAGCAGGCACCAAACTTCCCGCTGTTCTTCCAGGCCTCTAGCCAGGATTCAGAGGTGAAACCAAAGGCCCATTACTGTAAACCCAGGGTAGCAGCCTGAAGATAAAAGGGAAGTAGCAGAAAGCCTGTCACTGTTTCAGGACCAGTGAAAGAAGGGAGAGAGGCCCTGGCATGATACAAAGTATCTGAAGGCGACATTTCTCAAAGACCTCTGCTTTGTTCATTAAAAAACAAAACAAAACAAAACAAAAAAAACAGTGAGTGCCAGGAGCCTGGGATTAAAAAGAAACAGAAATTAAGCAATTTACTAAAGACTGAACAACTAGGATGTGAGATTTCAATCTAGACAGTCAGGCTCGAGGGTTCACACCAGGCAACTAGAAGTACCCCCCTGGAAAACTGTTACGGTTTGAGTGCAATCTGAGGGCACAACACCCACCATCAAGGGCTCTATGTAAAGACTTGGTTTCCAAGGCACTGATGCTGGAATGTGTTATGAACCTTTAAGAAGTGGGACCTTGTCAGGCTTGGTGGATGAACATCTTTAGTTCCAGCACTCCAGAAACAGAGGCAGATGGATCTCTGTCTACACAACCTGGTCTATATAGTGAGTTCTAGGGCAGACAGGACTATATAGTAAGACCCTATTTCAAAAAAGGCTATTACATGGTTCATATTTTATTTTTCTTCAAGTCATAATTTATATATTATATGAACTTGACTTTTCTTTCTTTCATTTTTTTTTGCATTTTCAGCATTTATTTGTTGAGGTATAATTACATGTAAGTGTCAACAGTAACAGTATGAGTGTGTGTGTGTGTGTGTGTGTGTGTGTGCGTGCATGTACGTGTGCATGCATGCATACATTCATGCCCATGTATGTATGTGTATCAGGAGGAGACAGGTCAATTTCAGGTGTCTCAGAGACATTCACCTTCCTTTTCATTAAAAAAAAAAATCTGTGTGTATGTGTGTGGGTTTGTGCATGTAAGTGCATTGCTCTTAGAAGCCAGAAGAGGGCATCAGATTTCCCAAAGCTGGAGTTGTAAGTGGGTGCTAGGAACTGACACAGGTCCTCTGGAAGAGCAGCAAGGGAAAGTGTAAAATTTCATGTGAAGATACACTACTCCTGCTTCTGTGCCCTCTTAATGGCATAGGAATTTCTTGAAGTGTACAGACTTTGAGTTAATTTCAGTGTGTGATTTTTTATTTGCATTTTTATAATAACCTAGCAACATTAATAAGAAAGCAAATACTTTCATTTGGATTTCTTGTTAATATCTGAATATTTGCTTTGAGATACAGGCAAAGCATTCAAGAGGAAGTCTAAGAGAAAATGTCACATTATATAATTTATGTCTGTATTTACTACCAGGAAGATGAACTACAAATGCCCATTTATTACTATAAGTCCACAGTGGAGCAACACTGTTGATAAAATATGAAGCAATGAAAGAGTTAGATAATTTACTTCAAACAGAGTGGTATGTTGGACTTCTTTAAGAAAAATATTATAGCCTTTCTAAGCCAATGACTTTTATAAGTTTTAAAATACCAACAGATTATGATAGATACGTGATCACACTATAATTCTCTTTAAGGACTGACTTTATATCCTTAATTCAATTGAGGCTGTCAGTAACAATGCTGATTGACATCTTACCAGGATGAATTCAAAGCTGAACATCAATTTTGCTATTTTAGCATTTCTTGAGGAAGAGGAGACTCTGAAGTCTGGGTCCACACTAGAGCACTGTTGTTATGGTGAAGTCTGGGTCCACACTAGAAGCACTGCTGTTATGGTGAAGTCTGGGTCCACACTAGAGCACTGCTTTGGATGCTGCTGCATTATTCACATCCTGACATCACCCACCTCCTGTCCCCCAAAGAGCAAGGCCTTAATCTCTAACAGTGCAGTTGGCCACAGACAGCAGAGGGCAGTGCCTTCTTGGCACTGACATTGGGGGAAGACTCAACAGCAGCTTTCTTCCCTAAAGACAGCCAGCACCCATAGACTGGCCAAGGGACCACTGGATGGTCCTGGAAGCCAGTCGGAAGTTTCTAAGCAACCTATGAGGACCCACTGGGAACTTTCTGACACTACTTTTTCCTTTACAACACGGTGTTGATGCCACAAGCACTTCCTGTAGCAATCACCTTTGACCCAGACATGAGGAGGACTAGATATCATATTGAGAACAAGAGTTAGAGCAAGTGGGTCTAGAGAGAATCTCAAGTCACTGCTGACTGCAGGTGTGTGTGGAGATGTGCAGTGGGCAGTGTAATGGCTGAATACCTGAGCAGTCTCCCAGCTGACAACGAGCTCGCTCTACCTTATAACGTCAAAGTTCTAAAACAGAAGCGGTAACTTTTAAGAAAAAATCATATTAATTTTCATAAGGTTTCTGGTTTATTCCTACATCCCAGGAGTTTATTACATTGTGGCTTATGAGATCTTGGATTAAGCTTTTGATTAACTATTAACCCTTAACAGTTAGCCTAGCCATTTGGCCAATATGGATTTAGAGACCCGTAGGAATGAATCTATCATCTATCTATCTATCTATCTATCTATCTATCTATCTATCTATCTTCTACATCTATCCATCCATCCATCCATCCTATAACTATCTACCTACCTACCTATCTATCATTTACCTATCATTAGTCTATCTCACCATTCAATCACCCACCCACCGGCCTATCCATCTGTCTATCCTTCTATCTGTCCATATAAGCATTCATCAATTCATCCATGCATTCATGCATCTACATCAACGTATCCATCCATCCATACTTTTTCAACAAAATCGTACAAAATTGCAGTACCCTATACATACTAATGATTTCTATTCTATTTTATTTTAAATTGCCCATGATGAATTAGTTCTTCTTCTTGGTTCTCCAGTGAGTCAATACAGCTGAGAAAAGACATCCTCTGAGGAACAGCTTCTCCAGGAATAATGCTGAAAGCCAGCCAGCCCTGAAATTCAGCTTAGTTGGCAGAGTTCAGCTTCCTGACACCAGGATGAAGGTGCCCCACCTGATGGTCTTGCTCTCATCCACATTCAGTAATCAACTGAAGTAATTATCTGTGTATGTGGCTTTCCCCATTGCCCTACACTACTACAGCCACTTGACAGCTGTGACTGGCCCTTTAGAATACAGAAATAGCTCTTTCTTCTGTACTTCTTTGACTCTACATGACTGGATTAGGCCTCCCTCTGTGTATTCAGCATGAACGGTACCTCCTTTATCTATTTCCCAGGTAGCTTAGGGGCTGTACCTTCCCTATCTTTCAGTTCCTAGGATGTGGCATATTGGTTTGACTTGGTAGCCACTTGGTAAGTGTCTGTTGAATAAGCAACTATTTGTTTAGCCATGTACATATTCCTGTGAGAGAGAGGCTCTCATGGCCACCTATTCCCCAACCAATATTAGAATGCTGGCTTGTTTATCAAACACACAATTTCACCAACTGTTGTCAATTGATATTTTGTGATTTATATTGCTGTGGGTTTAGTTTGCATGAGCCAGAGCCAATTAATTTCATCATCATCGGGGCAGGGGGTGGCTTGCCTCTGCCTCTCAAACACCAGAATTAAAGGCGTGGGCCACCAGACCCAGATACAGTGTTACTTTTGAGAACAGCAAAACCAGGAATTTCACTAAGTTAATGTTATCTTCTAAAGCCTTGGAGAAGTCTTCTGATGTCTGATTCTGATGTCCTTATCTTGCTAAGGACAGGGACACTACTTGAATCCTAAGTCTCTTTAGAATATAGCTACCCTCCACACCAACATCTGAACAAAAGTAATAATAGATGTAGAAATAGGTTTCTAAGTAGTTCGTATTTTGGGGATATTTGATATAAAAACTCTATTTTCTAAATTACCTTAAATCACCTGGATTTCCATTGTGTGATGTACTTTTCCCCTTTTGAGGCTATTAGTTATGTTCAAAGATGGCTTTGGGGTCTCCCTTTTCTCTTGGCCTGTTGGCCCCCAGGCCACAAGGACAAAGGGGGCAGAGAGGTGAGTAGGGCCTGTATTGCTGTGAGCACTATGGAAAGAACCTGGAGTCAGCTTCAGTGAGACAGCTCAATTTTATCCCAGGGAGTGACAGGAATATGCAGGACAGATGGGGACAACATCACCTAGTAAGTGCTCATAGTATAATTTATTTGCATTCGGCAGCACAGTCCCATCATACAGACAGGAGCACAAAACCTAATTATCCTATGAGCAGCAGGGGAAGAGCATTTGCAGGGAACTGTGTCAAAGGCCACACTTAAAATAAGTCAGGCATCCAGGCTCAGGGGCAGCTTCCAAATAAGGTCAGGCAGAAAGAAGTCCTGCTGGGAGAAGGGAGTCTTCCACTACTATCCAGACTTGGTGGAGTGCAACCTTAGACAGCAGGGCCTTCCAGCAGATGGGCATGGCTGGGGACTTGAGAGCTTTTCCTATTGGGACTGAGTCTCCCTGGACCCGTGTAACTAAGTACTGGCAAATGACCTTGGGCTGTCCATTCCATAGGAGAAGAGCAATGCTCCAAAAGTCTAACCAGGACAGAAAACAAAGAACCCTGGCACCTGAGCAAAATCAAGAAAGAGGGAGGACAGAATGGGAAGCAGCAGCTGCAGAGTGGAAGTGTTTTCACATTGTAGCTGACTTCAGGACAGATCTCAGCAGCTGCTTTGATCAAACCAAGAGAAAAGCTGCCAGGGAGAGCCATGGGAGCAAGAACAGAAGGATAAAGGTTGATAGATGAGGAAACCCAGTCTTACAGAACTATTTACTGCAAACCTCCAGGTAATGTGACTTTGCTATCTGTTATGTCAAACAGAAAGGCAAAGGTCTTCTTCAGAGCCACACAGATTCAGAGAGAGAGAGAGAGAGAGAGAAGAGAGAGAGAGAGAGAGAGAGAGAGAGAGAGAGAGAGAGAGAGAGGAGGTCAGAGAGGCAGAGAGAAAGAGAGAAAGAGAGATTCAGAAACAAGCAGTTGATGGATTTGACAGTTTTGTTCTATGGCTGTGTTTCACCTTTGGATGCATGTAACGCTCTTATGAAACTGAATACAAGTTAAGTGTGTGGGCCCAGAGGACAGGTGTGGCCCTCAGTATCTTCCCAAGAACACCAATAATAAATGTGTGGAAGGAAAGATGATTGCAAATGCAAATCATCAGAAATGCAAAGAGAGCTGGTCGGGGGGGGGTGTGCAGGGAAAGAAATAACCAAGCATCATACTATGCTCACTTTTGAAGAAGGCCATCTCTGGGCTTGCTAACACCAGGATGTTTTTACTGACACTAGAATGTGTCCACGTCAGGGCACCACATTCCCCACAGTGTCCTATGCTTAGTGACAAAAGGCTCAGCGTCAAAGGAAGGCAGAACGGACTGAGAACACTTCTGCATTTCTTACTCGCACTGCACTTTGGCCATAAAACAACTTGTGGAAGGAAGCATTCTTTTGGATTTATTGTACTAGCGGCTCTGATCTGATGGCAAATCCATTAAGGAGGGGATACATGGCAGCAGGCAGCAGACACGATGGCAGGACTGTGAAGTCGAGAAAGTGAACGGGAAGTAGAGGGAGGCAATGAACCCTCAAATCCACCCCAGGAACTTACTTCCTCCAGCAAGGCCACACTTCCCACAGCCTTACCAAATAGTGCCATTCACTGGGGACCAAGTGATCAAATGCTTGGGCCTATGGGGGACATTCTCACTTAAAGCACAGTCACACCCTCAAGGGCAACGAGAAATTTCAGACTTTAATAAAATCAGTTCTCACATCTCTATTGAGGAGAGGAGGGCTTGCCACTGAGAAAACAGATGTGTTGTAAACAAGTGACTTTGGTCGCAGGGTGTGTTGCCAATACAGTGTGTGACTGTGCCTGTGCCATGTGACCTTGCTCCCCAAGCTTTGGGTTTGTTGCCTACAAAATACGGTGGTTGGTTTAAGGGATCAGTATGGTGTAGTTTAGTCCTAATGTGCCTGAATTTTATGTGATATAAAATTATGAACGTGCTCTACTAGCAATTAGAGACAACGATAAGCCATTAGCGAGAAAGAAAGAACAATATTTCATCTAAGAAGACTGACATGCCAAGAAAAAAAATAAGCAAAACCCCGAAGAATGACAGGTCCCAGGACACTGAGAGTAACCATAACAGCAACTGGCTTAGCAGTTACTACATATGTCACGGTGGGGGCAGGGACACACACACACACACACACACACACACACTCATCCCCTCTTCTATCTTTAGGTATACTTTCCAAAGATGATCACTACAGTATTGCCCATCCTACAGATCTTTCTAGAACCCAGTCCCATTACAGTTGAAGGGTGGAGTGTAATTTCCCTCTCTTTGAGACCAGTGGACCTGTGTGTTTTCTGCCATCAACAGAGTGTGGCAGAAAATGATTCCTTGGGCCAGGTTCTAAAAGGCAACAACAATTTCTGTTTGCTTCACCTGGGACATCTGCTAGCTGTCTGTAAGCAACTCCCCTGCTCCAGTGCTGGGGCAGTCATGCTGTGGGGAACCCATATAGAAACCATGGAGAGGTAGGAAACAATCTGAGGGGGTCAAAGCCCAGTCCCCACCCAGGAAATCAGAACCAGCCAGCGGAGTGAGCCTTAGACTCCCCATCACAGAAGTCTGAGGAGTGAAAAAGTGAGCCTTAGTGTGGCTATTTTAACACCATTAGATCTGGGGGTGATCAGTTACATATGAACAATAAATCAGACGATGTTTGGAGCACTGGGTGCCAGCACTCAGGGAACCCCTGTAAACACACTTCTAACATCATGTCACTGGCTTTAGGAGGAGGCAGTGGCAGGAAGCCAGGAGGACTGGAAGAGTCTGTTAGTTGAAGCTTGGCATCTTAAGAGACTATTGGCAGGGCCAGGGAGGGAGTTCTTGGGGAAAGGCTTAAGAGAGCATGAGGGAAACACTATCCGAGCTGAGGAAATGAGAGCTGGTTATTTAGTAGGGAGAAGGCCAGCAAGACTGTCACCAGCAATCCTGAGGAGACTGAGTTAATGGGCTCGAGGCACCCCCAGCTTCCCAGCTAGACAAGCTTATCGAAGCCTCCTGTCACTGCCTGTATTAAACTGAGTAAGGAGAAAGATGACTTAAGGAACACATCCAAGGGGAAACTGGAAGAAGCTTAAGTCTTTAGAACAATCTACTGAGCCAGCATGAGGTCCCTGAGTCTTAGGCTATGGCTTATCTAAAGGTGGACTCCAGGACAGGACTGTGAGATGGCACTGAGTCCTTATGAAGACTGTCTCCAAAGGATGGGGGGACACTTCCCAAGATACATAGTTATAAAACAGAATCTCTGATAGTGTTACCTGTACACCCCAAACAGCTGACAGGAAGCCAAGAAGGGAAGATTAGGTGGTATGAGTTTTGTCTAACAGAGGAGATCACAAATGGATGCACAGGTATCCCATATATTATGAGTGTGTGTGAGTGAGTGTTGTATGCCTTAATATGCATATCATGTGTGGAGGTACACGGCCCATGTTGCCCATCTTCTTGAGTCACTTTCCACATTCTCTTGTTTTAGACAGGGTCTCTCACTAGGTCTTGAGGCTCCTGATTCATTGGGGTGGCTGGTGAGCTCCTATCTCCACTTCCCCAGACCCACTCATGCCCCACTGTGCATGGATTTTTGCTAGGGAACTTCAACTTTGGTGCTCATATTTGTATGGCAGGCACTTTATTGAGTGGGATATATTTTAAATTCACATAAACACATTTGGAAAAGACAAAACAAAACAAACCAGCTCTCACTATGTAGCCATGGCTATCCTTGATTTCACTGTGTTGTCCAGGATGGCTTCGAATTCAAGAGATCTGCCTGACTCTGCTGGGATTACAGGTGTGGCCATTCATGCCCAGAACATACTTTTTTTTTTAAAACAAAAATGATATTGTATTAGCATTGTTTGAAGGAATGGAGACAGGGAGACATGTAAGCAGGATTTGGGATCCTAGCCTTTTACAGATGTTTATGAGCTGTGACAGATGCTCAGATGCAAATATGAGTTGCCTCTCATGGAACAAGAAGGATGTCCCCAACACTGGAGCTGAGGACAGAGAGAGCAGAGCTGAGGGACACAGAAAACACTTCTCAGACGGCAGATCCAACCTCTACTGAAGGACTCAGAGACAGGGCCTGGGTAAATTGTTCTAGGTGTTCTGACCCAAGTGTCTATTGAATACCTCTCATTGTCCCCCTCTGGCATGGGAGTGTCTGTTGCAACTACTAAGTTTGGTACCCGTTGAGAATACCTACTGAAGAGGGGCCTGGGGTGGAAACATGTCCTCACTGATGTCCAGGGAAGCATGGAATTCCAGGTGAAGCATCTTTGGAACCCCACCTGGACCTAACTTAGATCCTGGCTCTGAGACTGATGCTTTCTGCACGCCCAGGATTTTTACAGGGGAAAAATTATAGCCCAAAGCAGAGAACCCATTGTATTTAATGTGATTTTCTTTTCATTTTGACATATAGCCCATTAACTCAGGTCTCACTTCCTCTCTAAAGCTGACTGTTTCATGACTGAAAAATGAGCTCACTTGGAGCAGGAAGGAAGCCTCCATTTGCCCAGCATGTAGCCAGGGTCTCCCATTTACCAGGCCTACATTACATGCTTGATGGAGTTAAAATGGTGTTGAAAGCTCAGGGCCCAGTCTCCTCCTCCTCCTCCTGCAAAAAACCTAGAGAATATTTTTCTCCTTGCTTTGGAATTCTAACACTGTCAATCTGGAATGACTCAGAAACTATTTACTCAAAATAAATCATGTCCATGCTGGAATGTTGGAACTGGAAGGGACCATAGAGGTCCAGTAGTTCAACCTTCTCACTTTACAGATGAGGACATTGGGGTTTTATTGGTCAGAAGGATGATGATAAAGTGGTTTTGTGACCTGCCAAGCTTGTATAATTAACAGCAGAGCCAAGAGTAGACATTCCTCCTGTCATCCTGTTCTTCCGCTCAACAAACTCTCCTTGGAGCCTGCTGTTCGTATGGCATAAGTTTACTCTTTCCTGCTCTGCTTCCCCTGGATGCTCACTCTATCACGCTTGAGGGAATCAGGACTTAAGCATTTGTATTCATCTGCTGACATCTTATGGGCAGAGATACTAAAGCTATTGCCTTTGGCAAAGCACAGTCTCTAAGTTGGGAGTCTGTAGGCCAGGTAACATGTACATCATCTTATCATAGAAAATCAAGAAGTAAATAACTTAGCTATGCTCCAAATAGAATGATTTTCTTGCTTACATGATTTCTTAATCTATTTTCTGTTGCTAGTGGTTGTTAATAATTACCACTGATTAGGTAATTTGTGAAGAATGAAGACTTATTAAGCTTATGGTTATGGAGGTGGGATGTATTCTTAAGGTCAAGGGGCATATCTGATGCTTGCTTTCCTGCCAGTGGGGCTTTCTGTGAGATCTCAAGGCAACACGGGGTATCATATATTCAGAGGAGCATGTGCCAGAGGCATCACTAAGCTGGCTTGTATAAAAGACCAACTCTCGATACAAACCCATCAACCCATTAATCGGTTCCTGCATTGATTTAGTCACAAGGGCAGAGGATTAAAATTCGCAATTGTATTTATCTTGTGTATGTTTGTGGTGCGTGCGTGCGTGCGTGCGTGCGTGCGTGCGTGCGTGCGTGCGTGTGTGTGTGTGTGTGTGTGTGTGAAGCAAACTTGCAGCAGTTAGTTCTCTCCTTCCACCAGGTGGATCCAGGGGTCAAACTTAGGTTGTCACAATTGGTAGCAGGTACCTTTCCTTCTGAGCTGTCTTGCTAGCACTTGATCCCACCTCCCCTTGTTCTCACCTCTAAAGACTTCACAATGGGGATTAGATGGCAACATGAGCTTTGGTGGCTGCAGCCATCCTGAATATTTAAGAATGCCATTTTCTTTTTTGTCTCAAATCTGTGGACTTGCTGCATAGCTTAGGATGGTTTATATGTGGCAAATGAGTCTAGCTCATCCCTATCCTGTTATCCTGAACACAAGACACGTCCTCTGAACATAAACTTGCATCCCTCAGTCACCTAATTGCCAGGACACCAGCCACTAGACTGTTTCTATATACAACAAGGAAGGCTTTCCTAGTCAAGTAAGTGATGAGTTGAGAGGAGTCAATCTCAGTAATAAAGTACTGTGTTTTGTAAATGTATCAGTCAGCTTTCTGATACTGTAACAAAATATCTGAAATGACTTAGGAGAAAAGGGTTACTTTGCCTCATGGGGGACTGGTGGGTTAGGCATCTGGTGAGGGTTCTGGATGCCAGTGCTGGCAAGTGTAGGGTAGAACAAACTGTCACCTTGTAACCAGAAAGCAGAAAGCAAAGGGGTGTGAGGACCAAGTCCTGGGGCCCCACAACCTCCTGATGGTGTCACCCTGGGGACCAATGTCCTGGGAAACAGTGAACTTCCAAATTCCAGCAAAGCACTAAGTACTCATGGGCACTTCGTTTGTACCAGAGGAGAGGTAGGACTGTAAATTCTCTATGTTTTAAACAGAAGCATTGAAAAACACAGCCTTTGAGCAGAGCTCATGTTAAATTTCATAACAAACAAAAGGATGCTTTAAGACTACAGAGTTTTAGGCTGGGTGTTGGTGGCACACACCTTTAATCCCAGCACTTGGGAGGCAGAGACAGGTGGATCTCTGTGAGTTGGAGGCCAGCCTGGTCTCCAGAGTGAGTGCCAGGATAGGCTCCAAAGTTACACAGAGATACCCTGTCTCAAAAAACCAAAAAAAAAAAAAAAAGACTGCAGAGTTTTAAAAAGAAAATGTAATGCTCAGGCATAAAGGACGAAAAGGCCTTATTCTTTTCGTGACCAAATAAAAACACTGTGATTATTTCATGTTCTCCATTTCTGATCCTCTTTGTAGGAGGTAAAAAAATCAAGATGAATGAGTGTGAAGTATTCCCAGTGGAAAACAGTTAACGTTCAAGAAATTCTTCTGACCTTGGCGATAAAGAAGACAAGCTGGGGGATGAGAGTGGCATGGGAGTCCTCCCAAAGTTTCTAAACAGGTGGTAGGCACTCCCCAGGCTCCTCCTGAATCTGAATCCAAACATCCTTTTCCCATGCAGGGAACCCCATGGGGATGAGGAGATGGGGTTACCAGAGGATGCAGAATGGCCATATTTATTTAGGGAAAGGAAATAAAGGTGGGAGAAAACTTGCATCAGAAACTGCTCCACTCTGTTTGGTGGTCACCCCAGAATTAACCAGTCACCAACATTTTCTGCAGATGAGGTAACTGCATTCCCAAGGAGCCACAGAGCAGACTGCAGGGTGACTGCAGTTGAGATGTGACTTCAAGAGAGTTATTATTCATTTAAGGTGGAATGTAGCAACATCACAGCCCCAGTGTGCCTAGGATCTGAAGGACGTCTGGGATGAGACAGACAGACACACAGGGCTGGTGAGGTGTGACAGCAAGATGGGGCAGCAGCTGGCCATGTGGCTGATGGAAGAAAACACTTAGTACCAAGGGGATGCAGGACTGGGCTCACTGTCTCCTATGGACCATTCCTTAGGACACTGTTCTCCTGCCCCAGCCATAATTCAACATGGCAAGGGGATGGTGGCCACATATACACCCTGCACCCCTTTCCTCAGTGGCCATCTTCCTGTTTTCTTCCAGCCTCCTACTTAGGCTGGTAGGCATGGAGGAATCTCTGGCAGGTTAAAGGGGCGAGTGATCAGATAAGTCAAAGACTCAAACTAGTGGCCGCCTGTGTGGATCCTAGGTTTCTAGTCAATTAATTGAAGGGAGAAGGGATATTATTTAAGGCCTTTCAAATCCCATCACATGGATTTTCTTTAGTCCTATACTTTATGAAGAGGAAAACAACCAACCTGCTGTCTATGGTTGTGGGGGGTATGGGGCCAGAGGACCCCAAGGTCATGTGCACATGTGTACCACTCTGTAATAACTCTAAAGGTTAATGCAGGGAACACCCATAGGGTCCAGGGACTCCTGAGTAAGAGGCAGCTGGGGGATGAGACAGAGCGGCCCTATTGTCCAGGGCTGCTGTGGTCGGGGAACCTCAGCTCCACCAGCAAACTGTCTCCCTGTCCTAATGACTTCATCCATTCTCTCCTTCCTTTAAGCTGTCAGCCCATTTTTCTTCTTTTCCTTAATAGGAAACCCCTAAGCAGTCGACCCTGTCTCCGAAAATCCCACATAATCCATATCCTGTTACAGTTTGGCTCCAGTGCCCACCACTGACTGAAAAGGATCTACCTAAGTTCCCGGGGGCGTCACTGTTAAGCCTCACTTCATTTGACTGACCACGGGACCGATGGGAGTCTGCAGGGGAGACAGAGCCTGCCACATCTAGACCTGGGGATTCAGGGAGCTGAGCTAGCCCTATAGGACCAGTGATTCTCAGAGTATTGCTAAAGTTTCTTGACTACATTCTCTGCTCGGTCACTATTTTTAAAATTTACTTTTTACTGGCTGATAAAGAATTCAATTTCATTGTGGCACTTCCCTTCCCCCATCACACATCCCCTGCCCAGTACCCCTTCATGCCCCACTTCATGTCACCAGTCCTTTTGCTTCCCCCCTTCTCAACATCTCCTGCCCTCCCCCCCATGCTCTCCCATCGACTCTCATGGTCAATACCCATGCTCACATCCTTCCTTACATACACACAACCATTCAAAGTTACCATCTGCATCCCCACAGAAGGTGCAACTTTGAATTTCTGAGTCTGGGCCACCTCGTTTAATATAACACTTCCCAGATCCATGCAGATTTCTGAAAGTATCCTAATTTCTCTTCCTTACATGCTCACCGCGATTTTAAAGCACTTCCTATTAACACACAGTTGAGACCCCAGAAACCCCAAGAGGAGCTGAATCACTTCCTTTTCTTCATGGGAATGACAGGTCTAGACCCTGAGGAGTGAAGTTGAGAGAAAAATCTCCATTTTCAAGTTAGAAAATGATGGCAGAAGATAATCTTTACAGAGAAGTTATCCAACTGTGTTCAATGCCTAATGTCACTAGAAGCCACTTAACAATGACAAGTTATTAGCACTTTCGTTTTGAACTCAGAATGGCGACTGTACACTGAGTTGATCATATATCTAAAATGAGTCAAGGCCTGAAGAAACACAGGTTTGGTTTGGTTTGCTTCAAAAACTGATCTGTAAAGTTTTGAGATGTCTCAGAAAATTAGCAAATGTGTGGATTCTGCTTTGATTTCTTGTGCTTAGTCGAACTGTTTAAAAAGTCCCCCACACTTGTACCAGACTTACTAGACCAGCCCAGCGCCATGACAGATGAATTGCAGGGGGTGGGGGTGTCACAAAACCAAGATTCTAAGGTTGTGTTTTTACAACTGTAGGTGTCTTGGCTGCGTATGCAGTGGCTACTTCTGGCTCCTCCAGTGGGACTGCACTAAAAATGGAAAGCTTTCCATTTTATATCACCTCTCTGTTGCAATTTCCGTATGTTTCTCAGTGACAGGCACCAGTCTGCCAAAGTGTCAGCCTCAGGCCCTAGTCCACCATAAACACCTGACACTGCCCGGCTAGCCCACTGATTTAGTTACCCCACTACCCACCCTCCTGCTTAGACTCTTTACTTCCAAGAAAAGCAGGTCTGTCAGCTACAAGATTTGTCTAGCTGTCATGCACAGAAGTCAATGCTCTGAAAATCCCTTGTCATTAGCTGAGGCTGAGGACTACCCCAGGAATGGCAGGCTTCTGACAGCCCCTGGCCTGGATTTAAAGATCTCATTTTTAACTTCCCAGCATCCCCGGCAGAAGGTCTGAGTGCCAAGAGGAGAGAGGGTGGGGCCAACAATTGGGTCTATTTACCAGTCAGTCAATACGGGCTCAGCGTTCAGGGTTCTTAACCACTAATCAAAAGCTGCTAGGAACCTGAACTCATCCCAGACTTTAGAAGGGAGAACTGTCACCCTTAGTGACCCAATTACTTTGGGTCAGTTCTTGCTCTCATGTCCTGATCCCTTCTTCTTCCTGCTATCAGCAGGCAGCTTCGTCGCTTTTCCTACCCCATCTCTTATCCCCACTTACTACACAGCCCACCCACAACCCATCCCTCCTCACATTTCTGTGACCATCTCAGAAATGCCGGTTGACCAAAAGTCAACTTAGTTACCAGACAGGCATATTCTTGGCTGTTATCTTCAAAAGTTTATCCCATAAACCAAGAATATGGGAAGTCACACCGGAACAAGCCCATATTCTCAAGGATATGCAAGAGCCTGTTTGACAGACTTAGTAGACTTCCTAGGGGAGACCTTACGCTCTGAGGATCAGATGGGAGGGGAAAGTGGGGAGAAATGGGAGGAGAGGAGGGAGGGGGAACTGAGATTGGAATGTAAAAAATAAATTAATAATAATAAAAAAAGAAGCGCATGTTTACCACCGCCTGGCAGAGCTCAGATCAGGATATCAAGCACTTTGAAGACTTGCCACCATGGATGCCAAGACACCCCCGCCCCCCAATTTCAAGATCCTGCCAGTCTCATTTGCAAAGATCTCTCTGCAGGGGCTCTGTAACAGCTGCTTATGAGGGCCAGTCTCTAGTTCCTCCATGAGTCCTGCTTAAGAAGACCAACCTCTAGTTCCTCTCTCCAGAGCACCTACCAGGGCAGGGGTTCATCTCCCTCAGTGGAACAGAGGGAGAAATGGGAGAACTTGCCGTTTAGAGGGTAAGGGCAGGGCAGACAAGACATTCCAGCAACAGAGGCTGTAAGAGTCAAGAGGCCAGATGGCCTCAAAAAACCTCACCTACTTTAACGCTTCTTCTAGAACCCAGTTTTAAAAAAATGTTGTAAAGGGCCAGTGAGTGTTTTCTCTTGTGCACCAAACAGTCTCTGTTGCGTCTACCCCATCTGTTGTTATAGCTGCAAAAACAGCCATAGACAATACACAGATGAATAAGTATTGTTGCATTCAATAAAACTGTATATATACAAAGGGGTGCAGCCCAGGCTGCGGGCTGTAGCTTGCCTCTTGCTGTTGCATTCACTATAGTAAATGTATTCAAACAAAATTATGGAGGAAAGGATGATGACAGAGTGTTGGGCGCTAACTGAAGGTAAAAAGGTTGTTTGAGAATCAAGTTGCGGGAGGGATGGTGCCTGCACCCTTGAAGGTGGACTTCCTTTTAGATAAACAATACGGGCATATTCAAGCCGTGTGGCCTTCTCTATGGGCCTACAGATGGAGAGACAAATAGAAAGATAGGGAGAGGAAGTATTAATTGACAACAACAGCTGCCAAGCATGCTGAAAACTAAAGCATCACCCATCCCTATAGAGAACATGACACGCTGTGGGGAGAACCAAAGATATGCTTTCCACAAATTCTCCTGCAGCAAGGAGGAGAGGACTGAGATCCAAGTCCATGGGCTTGCCCAACGGTCAGAACGGCATGGATGGGGTAGCAGAGACCCCTCCTTATAGCCTGTGGGGAGGGGAGCTCCCTGGGTGTGAAACACATTATGTCTGACTTTTAGTTTAGTGTGATTTTTAAGGAGGTAGAGAAAGGACATTACAAGAAGATGCAACAGCATGAGCAAAGCATGATGGGAAATGGTAAGTGCATTGAGAGAGGAGATAAGATCATGTCAAGAGGGACCAAATCCAATGTGAGAGTGTGGCGATCCAGATACTGCCAAGGAGGATTTGGTACCCAGCAATCACAGCTGGTTCTCTCTACAAATAGATAGTTTTCCCTTAAGACAAAACAGAAAGCCTCAAATCCCCCTGAGCATGCAGCCTGTCAGTTTTCCCTGATAAAACATCTGAACTGAGATTGTGGCCAGTGCTGCCTCTCTGAATCGGGACACCAATAAGATCGCTAAGAAAGTCACAGGTTACCCGGAGCATGCAGAACAATGTCCCTTGGGTTTCTGGACTGCAGGGACCAGTTCAATAGGCTGCAACCAGTGCAATAGACAGAAATAAAAGGTCCTCATGTTTCTATAGCAGGACTGAGATATGGCGGGAGACAGAAACAATATTATTCCCTTAAGCAAAATTCTTTTCTTTGTTCTGTGATTCCTTTTTTGTTGCCTAAGAGGTTCTGCATATGGCATGTGTGTGTGTGTGTGTGTGTGTGTGTGTGTGTGTGTGTGTGTGTGTGTGTATGCCAACATGTACGTGGAGGCAAGGGATCAAATTTGGCTATCATTCCTCAGGTGCTCTCCTCTCTTAACGATCCTGTGATTGTGTGTGTGATTGTGTGTGTGTGTGTGTGCGTGTATGTGTGTATGAACACACCTGTTTGCACAGGTGCCGTTGGAGGCCATAGGTACTGAATTGCCCTGGAGCTGGAGTGACTGTGATCCACCAGCTGTGAGCGCAGGGAACTAAATTCAGTCTTAACCACTGAGGCATCTCTTCATCCTCTCTACCTTGTGTGAAGTGAGGTGTCCACTGAGACCAGAGTTCACCAGGGAAGCCAGGCTCACCGGCCAGTGAGCTCTAGGGATCCTTCTGCTGATATTTTTCCAGCTTAAAGATTCAAATGCACACCACCTCATGTCTGTCTATTCATTGATGCTGGGAATCAAACTCAGGTCCTCATGCTCTCCATGCTTGTGCGTTCCTAGTCACCTCCTTAGCCTTACAGGTCATGTCTCTCTATATACAGATAATGTAGTATACATTCATGATTAATATTTATGTATCATCAAGTAATATCTAATCAGTAAGCTTAACCACTACCTACTTATAAAAATTACAATTATAAATATTAATATTATTTGTATGTTTATATTATTTAAATTATATATATATTCACATAATACTATATAATTACATGTATACTTATATAAATTAACAAATACATTTATACTGATTATATACCAATTCAAAAAGTATATTTTAAAAATAGTAATTAAGAGTAAGGTGATAAATGAGAAGATTAAGGTAAGTTTTTAGGAAAGTGTTATTTGTAATGTTTTCAGTTTTAAAAGGCAAATATTCCCCGCATCACTTGCAGATGTGAAGATGAAACTTTCTGTGACATCTTTTTGCTAAGTTACACAGGCAGTCAGCACATAAAGAGCAAACTCCTACAGCACTGAACGGCAACCCCAGGTCCTTTTCTGGTACATTTGGTCCTTTGGAGTCCTTTCCGGGAGAACAGTGGACCTGGCTGCTCTTTCCTCCCGCTCTAACCCTAGGACTGAATGCTGAATGAGGGCTGGCAGTCTCCCTAGGAAGGTAAGGCTGGCTGGACTCCAGAGGGAAATTTCCTCCTCCTCTTCCTTTCCCACAGTGCCCCTCTTCTCAGTGGATGGCACCCCACTAGTCAAGTGACTGGAAAACACACTGTCCTATAGAAATCCACCCACCCACATGTCCTCATGTGACTTGCACTTACAGTTGAGAACTGAGCTGGCCAAAGGAAACACCCTGAGGAATGTCACGGTTGCTTCCTTCCACTTCAGTTCTTTTTTTTTGTTTGTTTGTTTGTTTGCTTTTGTCTTGGAGACAGGTTCTCAGAATGTAGCCCAGGCTGGTCTAGAACTCACTCTGTAGCCCAGGCTGACCTCCTGGTAATACCACTGCCTTAGCTTGCCAAGGGCTGGAATTATGAAAGTGAGGCTCAACACCTAGCTTTTGTTTTTTCTTTTGCGGTGTTGATCTCATTTACCCAGAAGGAAACCACACAGGGTCAGTCTCAGACTCAGAGAAGAAGATGCCTGGATGGGGCGGAGACTCTGTAGCCTTTGCAGTTGGGTTTGGCTTGGGGCAGGGGCTGGGGAAATATGGGAGAGGGAGTGGTGAGGGCTGGTGGGAAGTCTGGCAGGCTGTGGCAGGGATCCGGGGACTGATGTATTAACTGGGGTTCTGTTGCTGTGGTAGAAACACCATCTGCAAAGCAACTTACAGAAGGAAGAATGTACTTGGGCTTACGGTTTCAGAGGGACAAGTCCATTCTGGGGAGAAACCATGACAGGCGGGTGGGCACAGCGCCAGAACAGAAGCCAAGAACCTGAGTTTTCAACCACAAGTGTGAAGCAGAGAGGGCAGCTGGAAGCAGGGCCGGGTTATGAAGTCTCAAACCCCAACTCCAGACAGACCGCCTCCAGCAGAACTGCATTTCCTAAGCCTCCCCGGAGAGCACCACCAACTGGAGACCACATGTTCAAATATGTAGCCTATGGGGTTGTTTCTCATTTAAACAGCCACAACTATCTTGCACTTTAAACTTTTGGTGCCCGTGGGGAGCACAGGCTGATGGGAATTCCTTCCCTTGAACACATTACACATCAACTGCTTGGGCTTGGTGAAAAACAGGGTCTCAGACCTGGTGTCAATCTTCTGCAAAACAAAGCTATCCCACAGAAATGGCAAATTAAGCATTGATGCCATGAACACAGGCATAATGAGCTCCTGCGGGTTCCATTTGCTAATGGCAAGAATTGATCACTTCATGCTGAATGTGTAATTAAAGTGGGGAGAAGTAATGAACAGTGAAGTTATGAAATGGATAATCAATTAGGATTTTACTTCTGCTTAGAAAGATTGAAAGAGTCTGTCCACTGTCTATCCAAGGTGACACAACAAGTTTCACAGAACTTGATGAATTCAGAGAGAGCAACAGACTATTAGATTACATTTCTTGCTCTGTAGGATGTTATCAGAAAGCTATCCCAAGCCTGGGTGAGGAGAATCACAAAGAACTCACATTAGATAAAGTGCTAATTTCCCGTCATCTCATGCATTCCAACGCTATGTTGGTGCTGCTTATGATGTAGAACCAGTGGCTAAGAGACATCACGGAGACCATGGGAGACAAGAGAAATGTTGGTGCAGCCAAGGGCTGCTAAACTTGAAGGATTTGAAAGACTTGGATTTGAGCTTATGAACTTGTAACACATCTTTCACACAGTTATGCCCCACAGATACAGCAGGACATCTTCTAATTTAGTGCACACCAGGAAGAACAGAACAGGACAGGATGCAGGAGAAAGTCAAAGTCACTGCAAACTGGAAGAGCTCTCTCTCTCTCTCTCTCTCTCTCTCTCTCTCTCTCTCTCTGTGTGTGTGTGTGTGTGTGTGTGTGTGTGTGTGTGTGTATTATGTGTATTGTGTGTATTATCTGTCTGTGGTATTCTTGCACAGCTGTGATAGAAATCATTTAGTCATGCTGTTGTCTCAGTGACAGACACTGAAGGCTAGGTAGTTGAGCTTGCTCTACCTCAGGTTATATAAAGATTGCAAAATGAAATGGAGAGTTTTACTGTGATGTGGGGAAAGCACTATTCGAGACACAAGGCAAAGGACTTGAAATATCTGTACAGCTTTATGAAGAGAATTGCTTAGGTGTTAACTTATGAACACTAATACAAATTGATATGAGCAAAAGGGATAACATTCATATACTCAAAATCCAGGCAGAGATTATACCGCAATTATGTTACAGTAATTGGCCATGAAGTGTTACGTAAATTGTTAAGGGCACCTCTCCAAATGGTGTTCCAGATGGCCACTGTCTACCACCTGGTTGGTTGAATTTGAATTTGTGGGTGAGGCCACTCCAGTCTCACAAAATATTCCAACTTTGTTCAAATGGTAAAAGTTTGGCATTTATGAAAATGAAACTCCTGGAGCTGGAGAGATGGCTCAGCAATATTGCTCTGCAGAGGGTCTCAGTTTGGTTCCCAGAACATGCATCAGGTACTCCAGCTCCAGAGGATCCTACAGCCTCCTCAGACATTTGTACTCAAATGCATACATCCACACACAGGTATGCACTAAACCTCATAATTTAAAAATTCTTTAAAAATACAGGATACTCGGCCGGGCGTTGGTGGCGCGTGCCTTTAATTCCAGCACTCGGGAGGCAGAGGCAGGTGGATCTCTGTGAGTTCGAGGCCAGCCTAGTCTCCAAAGCGAGTGCCAGGATAGGCTCCAAAGCTACACAGAGAAACCCTGTCTCAAAAAACCAAAAAATAAATAAATAAGTAAATAAAAAATAAAAATACAGGATACTCTTAAAAAGAGATCTGCAAATGTCTAGGTGGCAAAAATAGAGAAAGGAGCCTCATGCCCCAAAGATGCAGGATAGCTTTGTTTATCAGAACTGAAAAAAGGGCAAACCACTGTGTGTGTGTGTGTGTGTGTGTGTGTGTGTGTGTGTGTGTGTGTGTGTGTCCGCGTGTGTGTGCACCCACATGTAAGCTGCATTTATTGCATCTGTGAACTTCTCTAAGGCATTTGACATCATGCCCAGAACTTGGCTCTGGGAGCTACTCAGTCTGCTTGCCCCAGGAAGTTCTTAAGTACTTCTTGTCTATTCCAATTTCATGCTTGGTTATCAGCACAGAGGACATTTCATGGAATACAGTATGCAAATAGCACTTACATTTCACTTGTCAGCTTTGGAAACTTGGAGTGTTTCTAGGCACCTGAAAAAGTTCCAGTGGAGCGGAGTGCATTATCAATCATTATATCAGTAATAGCCTTGGTTGTTAAACTTACTTACAAAAAATATTAATAGTAAAAAGGCTTAGCTCTCCAAAGATCCTCACATGATAGGGAGTCCATCACACCTAGATTAAGCCAGTTCTAGGGTCAGAGTAATTGGACAGTTTAAGTACTGGTTCCTTTGGGCCCAGCGGAGACTGGATGCTGACCCTCAGTTTATGAATTTGCATAAAACAGGTGCATAGAGGAAAGTTTTGCATTGCATGCTTTCTCCGTGTGACATAGAGCACAGTATCCCATAGTCCATGGGAGGTCGCCAAATACTTAAAGAGAAAACTCTGAAAAGTGTTTTGTGCTAAAATCTGCCTGTTTTTGTTTGTTTGTTGTTTTTTTCTGTTTGGAACATTAGAATTGTGCTGAGCTGGAAGTGGAGGTGAGAATGATGTGAGGGTCAACTCTAGTCACTCCCAAAAGAAATACCCAGATATATGCACCCTAATCCAACTGCATAGATGTCCCCATTTCTTCTCTGGGACAGGTCCTTTTATTTGGTTCTAGGAGTTGAACCCAGGGCATTATACATGCTAGGAAACAGGGTCACTGTGCCCCAAGCAGTTATCCATTACAGATGGCCTGTAAATTCCTGACATGAGGCAACATTACAAAAATAAGAGCCAGAAGTAGGATTCTGGGAAGAAGTTAGGCTAGTTTAGAATTTCAGATAATCAATGAATATGTTTTTAGCAGAAGTATATCCCTAATATTGCAATATTGCATGGGGCTCACTAAAAACTTAAAACACTTATCAGAAGAAGTTCAAATTTAGCTGAACGTTTTCTATCTCCATTTGATGAATTTTATAAACATGTGAGGCATCTCCATTCAGAAAAACACATAAAATAACCACAAGCAAGAGTGTCTCAGATATAGACGTATAGCTTCTCCAAGGTCCCACATTTGACAATCAGGAACCCAGAAAGCACAAAGACAGTGTAACAGACAGAAACAGAGGGCTTCCTGGACAGTGACACTGCACACACAGAGTGGAGACAGGTCCTTCACATACCTGTGTGGCAAACAATAGTGCAACTCTAAGAATGAACGCCAGTTGGACCTGACTGTCAGAGGAACAGGGTGACAACTTTTGGTTGTCAGAGCAATGGAGAGATGGGTTTTGTTTTCCTTGTGGTTTTCTCAAACAGTCTCATATGTACCCTTGGCTTGCCTGGAACTCATTATGTAGACCAGGCTGCCTCCAACTTGAAGAGATCTTGCTGCCTATGTCTCCAGAGGGCCAGGATTAAAGGTGTGCACTCATGACTGGCTCAGTTGAGAGATGTTTTTATAAACATCACTTCTTATGCTGTAAACTAAGTTAGGCTCTGTCTCTTGGCTTCCAACATACAGAGCACACCAACAAAAGGATTTACATGTTTGTTGGTGTAAATCCCAGAGAATCCAATTTGATAAAGGGGATGTTGATGGATTCCTTAAACTCCAGGGCAAGCCAGGTGCTGGTGTTTGGTGTAATTATTGTCCCTTGTCAGCAGATGGATTTTAAGACCTTCCCTCAGAAGGAAAGGACAGAACAACTGTTGGCTAAGAAGTCTAAGTGTCCCTAGCTCCATGCCTGATGCAACACAGCAGAACCCTGGAAGAACCACCTTGTTTCCCAATTTCTCCTGCTGTAGCATTTGTGTGTCACCTCCAGGGGACCCTGTGGAGGCCCCTGCAATTTAGAGGACACAATACCAGTTTATAAAGTTCTAGCTGAGGAATGGCACACCCTTGATGAAGCTACAGAGCTATTGCCATCACTGCAGAAATGAGTCCAGGCCAGTAGCCTGTCCTCAGATAGCTGCTGGATCTTCCATCCCGGCTCTGCCTCCCCAGTCCTGGGATTACAAGTGGGCACTGGAAGGCTTAACTTCTTTAACATGAGGGATTGAACTCAGGTTCAATCATGTGTCAAGCAATTTACCAAAAGAACCATCTCCCCAGCCTTGAACTCCTCTTTGAGGAATGATGCAGGGCCTTCTCCTGGTGAAGTGACAGCTCTATCCACTTATGTGTCCCTTCAACTAGACTGACAATACCACATGTGCTCAAAGTCAGTGATTTCAAAACAGATCAATTGGTAGACTGATAGACAGATAGAGAAGATAGGTCAATAGAAGTAGATGGACACAGATATAGAAAGATAAATAGACATGGAGAGACATAGTCAGACAGACAGGGCTTGTCTTAATTTGTTTTCTATTGCTTTGGTAAAGACTGTGACCAAAAGCAACTAAAGGAGGGAAGATGTTATTTGGCTTATGTGTCCCAGTCAGAGTCCATCACTGAAGGAAGTCAGGACAGGAACTCAAAGAGGCAGGAACTTGAAGGCAGGAGCTGATTTAGAATATGGAGGGGAGCTGTTTACTGACTTGTTCCTCATGGCTTGCTCAGCCTGCTTTCTTATAGAATTCAGCACCAGGGACCCAGGTGCTGGGCCCACCCATAGTGGCTGGGCCCTCCCCCATCAATCATTAATCAAATACAATGTCCCACAGGCCAGTGTGACGGGCAGCAGGTTCCTCTTCCCAGATGACTGCAAATTGGCCAGAGCTCATGCTGTCCACTGAAGCTACACAAGCATCAGAAACCCATTCCCACCGAAGGTCTGAGTGCTTCTTTCAGAACAACAACAACAACAACAACAACAACAACTGCTCAGTTCATAAGTTTGAGGACCTCACTGGGGTCACAAAGACCACTAGATTAAAGTTTGAAAGTGCAGGCGCATGAGAGCGGACATCTGTGTGCTGGCTCATCCCCACATCTTTCCTTTCTCCCTCCTGGATCTCATTTTCAGGTCTCATTTACTCATCTTCTCTACATGCCTTTCAAATGAGGGCTTGAAAGATGCATGTTCTCCAAGGAAGTTCGCAGAGTAATCCTGAACTGAGCAGCCCTGTGCTCTGCAAAAAAACCACATTTTCTATGGTAAGCATCAGGTGGGTTCCTGTCCCCATTTGCCTCCTGGATCTTTTCTTCCTAACTTAGTGGAGGACTAGGTGGCGCCAGACAGAGATAAAACAATTCAGTGTGTGTGTGTGTGTGTGTGTGTGTGTGTGTGTGTGTGTGTGTGTGTGTGTGTGGTTGCACAGGCCAGAAAAGGGTACTGAATCACCTAAAACTGGGGTTAATGAGCCACCCAAAATGGGTGCTGTGAACCAATCCTGGGTCCTCTGCAAGAATACTACATGCTCTTAATTACTGAGCTATCCCTCCAGCCCTCTACCTTATTGTTGTTATTGTTATTACTTGAGACAGGGTTTTCGCTGAACCTACAGCTCAGTCATTCCTCTAGCCTGGCTGTCCAGAGAGCTCCTGGGAACCCCTGCCTCTGCCCCACCTGTCTGGGATCACAGATGCCTGCTGCCTGTCTGGATTTGTGAACTGCCATTCGAGTGCTAGGATTTGAACCTGGGTCCTCTGGAAGAGGAATACAAGTTCTTAGTTGCTGAGCCATCTCTTTAGCCCTTGCCCCACACAACTGGTTTTACGAAGTGCTGCAGACGGACATCAGGGCTCTGTGCATGCTAGACAAGCACTCTACCAACTGAGCCACACCCCAGCCTCACAAAAGGACAGTGTGACTTTCCAAACTGAGACTGAACAACCCCTCTCATCTTTCCAAGGAAACCACAATAGACATCTAGTCTCCATATCCACAACTGGAGGCCCCAAAGCCTCACCCCACTTCCACCTGGCCAGCTGCTTGGACAAGGACTCCAGGGCTCTCTAGTGAACCATAAATTTAGTCCCACTTTCCAGTTCAATGGTGCTCACGTGCGAGCGGAGTAGAAGAAAGGGATACATGTTTACCATCTTCTAAGATGGTCAGGGTGACCTACACTGCATTAGAAACAGCTCTGGCATGGTCTAAAGAAACGAAGACACCTTCCTGAGACAGAACAACTTCCAAACAGCAAGCTTATTGACTTTTTAAAAATTTGCTTTAGTTTACATAAGCTTTTCATATGTAAGCCGCCGTGGTCATAAATGTCTGATCGGCTCCCAGGATCTGAAACATAATCAAGGATCCCATTACCTGGCGCTCCATGACTGATTCCTCCACAATTTTCATTCCTATTTGTAGTCTCTGCCAGACAATAAAGTCGGTTCCCCTCCAAACCTTTCCCCGAATGGCTAGATCATTATCAGTCCATTTGTCCACTGACTCCCATTTACAATTCTCCTGGAACTCCAGCCAATGGTTGTTAAGACAACTGAAAAGCACTTTCAGATGGGAGGCCCTTCTCCAAAGCTTTGACCTCATTTGTTCTTGGACCTTGAAAACAATCGCTGTGAGGGTTTTTTTTCTCAACAATTTTCAATTCAAGTAAACTTGATTTGTTCCCCAAGCAAAACTGTGGTCCATCTCAACGGCAAGATCAAGGGAGGGAGAGGCTCTGGACAAGCTGGCTATAATTACAAGGGAAGGGAGAAGCATTCAGAACGGCAGAAAAAAGAAGAAATAGACATTCACAGAGTCTGCTTTGCACCTAGGATTAGATGGTGAACCTGAGGTCAGTTCAGCATACATGTGACAGTTATAAATCAGAGCTCCATCCTCTCTGAGCCAAGGTGTTCCCCCTGGGCACTGAAAATAACCTCTAGATTGAGCAGTGACAGAGAGGTGGTTGGTCAACCTTTCCTCACCTGTCATATAGGTCACCAGTGACTACCCTATAACAAAAGAGAGATTAGAGCGAGAGAGAAGCACAGCAGCAGATTTACCTAAGCCAACTTTTATGTGGTCAAGCAGTCTCCAGAAGGAAGACAAGGAAATTGGTTACTTCCATGTTTAGGTCTGAGGACAGACAGCTTTATAGAAATGTGACTGGGCCAAAGAAATGATGTGATATGACAGGCTGACTCACAGTGTGTGCCCACATCCATCTTGGCCTCTCTTTGTGGCATTCCTTCCACCCAGTGGAGGCCAGACTTCTGTAGAGAAAGTCTTACGATCTAGGCAGTCAAGGTAAACCAGAGAGGGACTATTTCTAAGTTTCATGAGTGGTATGTGGAGAGAGGGGTTCTGGATTTGATGGCCTGCCTTGGAGGAGAGAGGGAAGTAGGAGAAAGAAAAGAACAGGGTAAGGTTAGAAAGAGAATTTTTTTTCTGTGGCTTCCCAATGTCCTGTGGCTCAAGATACGCAGCAAGCAAGGGGCAGTGCCATGCTTTGAAAACTGTTTCTGGCTCCAGCAGTAGAGGTGCTGACATATATTCATGGTGGCCAAAGCTTCTATCACTGTGGCCCAGAGAGGCAGTTTGTTCTCACTTATCACATCTTTAGAGATCACCACCAGCCTCAGAGATCTGGGGGTTAAGCTCACCCTGACAAGCCCTGTGGGCCCCACCTCCTTAACACCCAGGTGTCCGTCCCTCTCCTAGCAACTCTAGGCTCTGGCCAAGGCTCGGGAATTTTAAATTGGCCATGAATCTCAGTGCCTTCTGCTATGTTAGTCTGTTCTGCAGCCACACCTGTCCTTCCCATGTCCTGGCTCCACCGGAGGGCTTGACAAAGAGCCAAGCAATGGGTTCCCTCTCACTGGATTCTTCTCCCCACCTACACCTGACCCTTGCAAGCCCTCTGGGTCTTTCTGATTTTCTTTGACACAGACCTAGTGTGTGTTCCCTAAGTGACTCTGTTATGTTGGTCTGCAATTACTCAAAGGTCAAAGCTGTGTTTGTCCATACGTGTTCTCATTGGCAACTTGGGGGAAAACCAAAACCTAAGCCACAGGATAATGATTAGATGAGTTACTATTCAAGGTGAGCCTGGTAACTGGTCTATTCAAAGATGATGCAAACCTTTATAATAGTAAATACACTGAAGTGCAATCATTTCATAAAGTATACGCTCCACAAATACATGCAGGATGGGTTAGTCAATGAAAGAATTCACCAATCCAGGTCTGGCCCCCACTTGATCTCAGCCAGCTGCAGACTGTAATAGATGTAGCAGGACTGTGTGGAGAACAGTGCCAGAGAGGGGCCAGAAACCCCTCCTGATCTCCTGTCCCCACCACAAACTCCACGTTATGTACTGGTAACTAACGTGTGCTGCCTATCCTGCTTTCATTTCTGTTGTAACAAAATATCCTAGCCAAAGCAATACAGGGAAGGGAGAGTTTATTTCTTTGTAATCCCAGTTGCTGCTGTGGGGGAAGCCAAGGCAGGAAGGTAAAGCTCCACCTACTGGCTGGAGCAGAGCAAATGCCTGGATCCTTGCTTGCTCACTCAGGTGGCTTTCGTCACTCTTACACAGTCAAGGACTAGGACCAAGAACCAGTGCTCGCCAGGATCAGGGCCAGTCCTCCCACTTCAGAAACACATCTCTGTATTACTGAGGGAGCACACACTAGAGACCATGCTGGAGAAATCAAGTCAAGACATTACAGCTATTCCTATAGGCCCAGAGGAATACAGTATGGGCCTATAGTGTAGGCCAACCTAGTATAGACAATTTCTCAACCAAGGACTTCTTTCCAAGCTGTTCTAGGTTGTAGCAAGTTGACAAATAACACTAGCTGACATGCCACCAGGCTTGTAAATGATTCCCAGTATAGATGCCTTAGAAAGCTTCATATGCCAGGTGTTCTATCCTAGCAAACACATACACGGGAACTGCTATCTTACATGGCCAGGGTCAGTCATAGGAACCCACACATGCTGGTCTACATACGGCCAATGAGCACAAAGTAGTCTGGGCTTTTAATGAGTTCTTTAGAAGTTGTACCAACTCTTCCATCAAAAGCTAGAGGTAGAAAATGTGCCTATGATGGGCCCAACTCTGTGGAATCCTATTTATCATCCTTGATAAAGGCTGTACTGATGTTTTGAAGTCATTTGGCTGTGGACAGCTGCTGTGGGTTAGACAACATCATTACACTGGTGCTGCAGTATAGACCTCATTCTTTCTTCCCTGTCACACAAAGGGCTTCTTCCCCACCTCTGAAGCTGACACTTCACTTGTGCCCAGACCCATCTCACCCCACATCCAATGCCGCCATAGTAAACTCGACTGATTCTCCCCCATTCACGCATGAATTTGGAAAACAGGCATTTCACTAAAAAAAAAAACCTCTCACAAGCACATCACCAGAAACTCCATCTTTGCAGTTCAGATGGCAAGATGTGATGTAGAAATTCATACCGGGTGATAAAGAATGCTGGAAATATAGTCAACCCACCTGTTTTTTTGTGGAGCAAACTGGACCTGCGCCTGCAGGTGCTGAGGTCCTGGGCCTGGTACAGGGCTGAGGAGACTGCGGTGCTCTGACCTGCTGGGCTCTTGGGAATGAAGGGTGAGTTCTGGGCTGTCCTGGTTTCACTCATCTCCTTGCTCGAAAGGTGCAGGGCATCCTGGGTTTTCTTCTTTTCCTTTTTTAACATGTTGACCAGGATATCTGAAATCTGAATTAAGGATTTAGTGGCTCCTAACAGACAGATGATAGTGATCAGACAAAAATCCAAATAGAAATAATTATCCTCCAACCAAATAACTGCAACTACTGCACTTTGATGCAGCCGTGCCACAGGAAGGAAGCACCTCCTTGAATCTACAGTGCAGCTGTGGGCAGCTTAGGAGGGAACCAGCCTTTCACAGTAGCATAACAAAAACTAAGACACTGAAAGATCTTTAAAATTCCAGATAATGTCCGTGTGAAAAGTAGAAATGGGAGCCTGGGGGGCAGGAGTGTTGGTGGAGGGTCAGTCATGAGAATCCACAACACGCTGGTCTACATACGGCCAATGCACACAAAGGAGTCTGGGCTTCTAATGAGTTCTTTAGAAGCTGTACCAATATCTCCATCAAAAGCTAGAGGTGGAAAATGTGCCTGTGGAGTCCTATTTATGCATGCACAAACCCGAGTTCATCTGAAGACCACATTAAGCCAGGTGACATAGTGCATGCTTAGAACCCCAACACTTGGGCAGAAGGTAGATCAGAAATTCAGGGCCATCTTTGTAAATTTAATGACTCTGGGGGCATCCTGGGCTACATGAGACTTTGTCTTCTTTTCAGGACCCATGCAAAAGTCTGGGCATAGAGGGTGGAGATGCTTGCCAACAGTGCTAGGAGATGGAGAAAGGCCTCCACCTGAGGCTTTCTGGCCACAGTGACAAGGCAAATTGGCAATCTCCAAGTTCAGTGAGAGATTGTGTCTCAAAATACAAGGTGGAGAGTGACTGAGGAAGACACCCAATATCAATCTTTGGCATGCAAGAGAGCATGTGTGCACATGCTCACTCACACACAGAAGTCTCAGAAAACACAGAAATAGTGCGGGGAGAAGACTGCTGCTCAGAACAGATGGATGAGTCTGGTTTATATGTTTTTGAGCATGTAACATGGAAACAATCTGGCTTTCATAGTCCTCCTCAGGTTTAACTGCAACTTGTTGATTTCTGGATGACCAGCCACGTTTTCCCTTAGAACACCCAATGTGGCTTCCATTCCTTCTTGCCTCATTAAAGTGCCCTGTCCCGTGGTGGTCACAGCACCTCAGTGCATCTTTGTTCTTGCTTCCCATTTTGTGAGTTCCAGGTGTTGAACTCATGTTTTCAGGCTTGGCAGTGAGTGGTCTTACTCACTGAGCCCTCTCTCGCCCTTCATATCACCATTCTGCATCCCAGCTTCCGAGGGAAGGAGCTGCACTGCACGTGACTTACTCACTGTGTGTGTGGATTCAGTGTGGTGAAGATGGTGGGGGCGGGTGCACACGTCTCTCGTTCACTCTTACCCTTCTGTAAACACATGCAGGCCAGCCTGGACTGGTCCCTGTCTGTCACATCTCATTTCATTCCTCCTCACTGCAGAGACGTCCACAAGGCATGGTAAGTATTGAGAGGCTGGTAGGAGTATTTAGGGGGGAAGATCCCAGCCTAGGATCAAGGCCAAGAAAAGAAACAGAACACAGACTGGGGCTAGGGCCAGGCCTGCGGCCGTCCCTGGAGATGGATGGGGTAAGAAAGAGGGAGGAATGCAGGGGTGACAACACTGTGGGCAGCACGGGAGATGAGGGTGTAATTCACAGTTGGACTTACCGTTGCTGGCTGGATAATAAAGTAGCTAAAACTGACTTGACCCTGACATGGGATCTGCTAAGACTCAACTAAAATTAGAGACTGAAGCTAATGAGGCAACTCATCTACTTTGTTTGGATTGTTTTTTTTTCCCTCTTTTCTATTGGTTTTCCTTTGTGTGGATTATTTGTGTATATGTAAGCTTCTCTCTATGTATGTGTATTGTTGTGTGTGTGTATTGTATGTGTGCACATGTGTGTGTTGTGTATGTGTGTTGTGTGTGTATGTGTGTTATGTATGTGTGTGCATGTGTGTGTTGTGATTGTGTGGCATGTGTGCATGTGTGTGCATTGTATGTCTGGTGTGTGTGTACATGTGCACTCCTGAGCACTCATGAATGTGTATGATGGCTGGTGTCTGCAAAGTCCTCAAGAGGACATTAGATGCTTTAGAATTGGAGCTACAGGTGATTGTGTACCACCTGATGTGGGTGCTTGGGGATGAGTTGGGAAATAAACTGGGACACCCCCCCCCGGAAGAGCAGCAAGTGTTTTTAGCTGCCGAGCCATTTCTCTAGCTCCTGTACACATTAAAAAAGTTATAAAACATGAACATATATCATAATATATTTGTTCATGGGTTCATAACCCCATGTTATGGAGTGAACCCCATGTTATGGCCTGTGTCTGAGTCCCTGCAAGGTCAGTATGCACTTTTAACTCCTGTGTAGATAAGAACTTATGCATTTTGCACAACAGCTGCACTTAAAAGTGTCTTAGTAATTTTTTTAATTAGTAAAATACGTTTATAAAAATTTGGCAAAAATTATTTCTTGTGAATGTTTAAAGGCTATAAATGTCATGAAAATGTCAAATCTTTCACAAGAAGATTGAAAGGTAAAAATAAGGAACAGACTGAGGAACTGCCTCAGAGTCCCGAGGTCTAGCCTCCACAGTTAGGACTCTTTACAAGTCATCACTTCTGTCTACACCCAGAGGCAGCACCTGGGCCCAGCAGCTACTGCCTTGAGCACCCAGAAGATGCTGCCTCTGGGAGCCAAGAGGAATTCTGTCTTGAACACTCACTGTCTAATTTGGGAACTAATTTGTATATGGGACTCAGGACAAGAGATCTGGCTTTTAAATAAAAAGTTACATCTAAGCCAGCTCTTTGCTTTTCATAAACTAAATACCATACGCCATTTTTTCAGTCATCCTTTGAGTTTCAACCACACACCAGCCACAAATTCTGGGCCATGGTGAGGCTGTGGTTAGCATGGTGTCTGATCAGCTAGCTAAAGTTAATCAGCTAACTTACTGGCTCTGGACTCAAAATACAAAGCCCATCACAGAGTAACCAAAATATATTTGTAAAAGATTTAGTGTTAAGAGATGGTATGATACCAGGCAAGAGCTGAAACGGTCTTTGGAAGAATAACTACATGAAGGGCTTGAGAGATAGATGGCTCACTGGCAAAGAGACTTGCCACCAAGGTTGATGACCTCAGTTCAATTTCCAGGTTCCATGCAGTGGAAGGAGAAAACTGATTGTGACACACACACACACACACACACACACACACACACACACACACACACACACACGTACACCAAAAACAAAGACAAAACAAAAAAACAAGCGTCAATGCTAATGTCAGATGTTTGCTTGAGCTTTGTGGGAGTGACACTTCCCAATGTGAAGCAGGCTGGGGTCAGCTGGGACACTGAGGAATGTGGTAGTGCCGTGAGGCTAGGAGTGGGAAGTCTACATGTTGCCCCCTTCCAAGTGAGGCCATGAGAGCCTCTCACACACCCAGCCCCCCACAGAAAGGATACTGATTTCATTGTCCCTCTGCTTGAGAAGGTCTCGGAGCTTTGTGTACTCTTCATCTTTCAAAGGTTCTTGGCATGCTTGGTGGGTGGTTTCAGAGGAGATGGTGTTCTTCATGGTGTTCTTGTCATTCAACAGCTTCTGCAAGTCGGGGTAAGAGCTTACTGAGTGTGGCCACATTCTAAGTCTCTTTGCTACTATGCTGTTCCTAGTACACACTGGTCATGCGTGTCTACCCTTGTTTTTCAGGCTGTTACTACATTGGCTAGATATGTTTCCTCCTTCTACTTGCCTTTCCAGTCCCCTCTACCTTAGCTTCTCCCTCTTCCAAGCTGGTAAATCCTCCTTAAATAGTATCTCCTCTAGATCCACCCCCACCACTTCCTTGTTGTGAAGCTATTTACTCAAAATTGAAGCATTCCCTCCCAGAGTGAGGCTGGAGGTTCCATGACTCAAGAAGCAAAGCAAGAAGCAAACAAAACCTCCAAGGCACAGGAAGTTCCTGAAACTTACAAGGTTCACAAAGTCCTTTCCCCCAAGGTTAACAAGCAGAAAACAATCACTGATAGAGAGACTCTTGTAGTGTGGCCTGCAAGTTGCAAGGGCTCTTAGCATATGCAGTTTTTCTGAATCACCAACCCTGCTGGGGTGGGGCTTTTTAATGAAACATGTGCCTTTGAGTCACCAATGCTGTGTAACCTCCATAAACTCATTGATTCACTCAAATAGACTTGGCAGAATCATTTCTTTGGTCTGTGAGTGCCTTATCTGAGGTAAACAGATGTTTGTTTGTATTTCCTCAGAAAGGGTACAAAATGCCCCATCATCTCACAGTATTGTCTCAAAGTGTGTAAAATTACATGTGAAAACTGGTGATATTCCTACCCCCTAATCACAGAAGCAAAATTTCAGAGGCTGAGGAAAATTAGTAAATTATTCAGTTAAACCAAAATACTTGGGAAAAAACCTGGACACAACCATCTTGAAACTGAATATGTATGTGTGCTTATTTTTATGTTCATGTGTATGTGTGTGTGTATACACACAATTGTGTGTTTTAGCATATTCTGGGCACAAAGCAGAGAGACTCATGGAAAAGGAATTAGAACTCCATGGCCAGAGTTTATTTGTGGAATAAATAATCCCTGCAGCTGCCCAGAAATAGTCACAGCCTTCTTGAACACCCAGACTGTTTTCTGCATGTGTGAAGCTGAGTTTCTGGTGTTTCTATAGCTGGTCAACAGGAAGATTTTTTATTGCAGTTGGAGCATTGCAGGACATGGCTATGGCTGGAGGAAACATTGAAATTTACCTTAAAATGATGAAAACAGTGGTGGATTTTACGCATATCAGCACCAACTTCCAGTCTACTCTCTGGATCTTGGTCTTCCAAAAAGGATGCTATTAGTTTTTCCAACCTAAAAAATACATAATACATAAGAAACAAGAATGAGCTACAAGCCTTAGAAAATCTGATGGCTTCTCTTTCATGCAGAACACTTGAAGACAGGATATTGGGCCTGCATTTTCTTAGAACTTGTTACTTGATTTGACTATTAAAAGTAAAGGGGGAAAGTGTATTGTTAAAGTCTAATCGGCAATTATGCATTTACTTGGTTAATTTCCAATGAATGGTCACACGCAGGTCTCCATATAAAAGCTATTTGAGGGGCCAGGGAGATGGCTCAGTGGTTACAAGCACTGGCTGCTTTTGCAGAGGATCGAGTTGGGTTCCCAGTACTCATGTTGAGTGACTCACAATCACCTGTAATTCTAGCTCCATGGAATCCGAAACCCTCTTCTGGCCTCCAAGGGTACTGCATGCATGGGTGTGTATACACACAGGCATGCGTGCACACACAGAAATATGTACATTTGAAAATAAAAAAATAAAGTCATTTAAATTCTATTGCCTACACAGTCTACATGTCACAATGTTAGAGACAGTAATAAAAATAAACAATTCCTATATTAATTTCATTAAAAACGCATGATACTCAGCCCACTGCCCCTTTGTGGACCTGTGGTCTCCACAGTAGTTCCTCCCAATCATCCCATGGTCCTCAAGTCTGCCACTGAATTTGCCCTTTGGGCCAGTGAGGGGTCCTCTCTCCAGACTGAGAGTCAGGATGCTGCACAGACTGTTCATTCCTTCTTCCAGCTGACAACAGTCCTGCCTCCCCACTCAGGCTCTCTCCATATTTATCCCTGATTTGGTAATACTCTTCCTTCTTCTCAAGGCTATTCTCTCCCTCTAGGGTTTCCTTGGTATCTTCATCACTATTCCATACAGACCCTTTTTTCTCTGCTTTCAATAATTTTCATGTTCTCCCTCCCTTTGGGGAGTAACAGACAACTACCCTACCCTGCTGCTCCCAATCTCATTTGTGGTGTCCCCTGTCCCTGTCCCATTCCAAAATCTGTGAATGTGAGATACCCTAACAGAAGGCAAGTCTGCCAGGAAGAGCTTCTTTTAGTTCACAGTGCATTATGGCAGTGAAGGCGTGGCTACAGGAAGCTCAGGCCTGCTGGTCAGGAAGCTGACCAACCATATACATGTACCCAGGAAGTCCTTGCTCCTGATCTTTGATGAAATTCAGGATGAAGGGCCACGACATGCCTACAGCAGAGCCCACCTGCATGCCCCTCCTTTCCAGGCATCTTCCCTACTTCTTAGCCTCCTTGCTCATCCTTGACTCCAAGCATAAGTGACAACGACGACAAGGGAATTGACACCCCCACCCCCGGGATGGATGGTACAGCCATGCTGCCTGCTCCTGCAGAATAGAGTCAGATGCTGGCTGGCATTTCCCCAGGCTTCTCACAGCTCTCCACCCCTCACAATGCCACAGGTCCCCCTGGACTCTCATGTGCATCCCTTACTGGCCCTTAGCCCTGATCCTTTTAGAGGTGATGGTGATGGTACCAACAGGAAGGACCCGGGTGGATCACTCCAAACTGTCCTCTGCCCCACTGCTCCCTCATTTGAACTTGTTGTTCACCTCCACTGAGAGCTATTTGCTGATATTTACAAAGATTTGAAGCAATGGTTAGGTTTTTGTATGAAGAAATTATATAAAAATATATAAAAGCTTTTGCAGTAAAAGGAAATAATAGTATTTTATAAAATGTATACAGTGTCTAAGTGAATAAAGACAGCCTATGGCCAAAATAAGAGATAAAATGAATATAAATTAATTAGTCATCTATGTTAGTTAGATTTTTGCTTAAATTGGAAATAAAGAAGAGGAGGCACAAGATGAGACAGGAGACTGTTAGACATATTAACCCGTTTGTTATAGGCCCAGCAGAGTAGAGAGACAAAGAAGAGAAACAGGGTTAATGGCTGACCACCATGGCCAGTCGCCATAGAGAGAGAAAGACAGACAGAGAGAGAGAGAGAGAGAAACACAAGTGGGCAGAAGTCTGTCTTTTAAAGGGGTCCTTTGCACCTGTGTGCAGACTTAGTGGACTTCGTGCCTGAGTGGATTCTGCCAGGTAACAGGGGCAGGCCAGCATAATGCCTGAACCTTTCAATCTGTATTGGTAACTCCTTCTGTAAAGTCTACATGCAACGTTTGAATTCCTTGTTTGCTATAGGCAAACACTATGTAAGTACCAGTTCTTATTTACATAATTCCCAATAACGGGATTAACTCAGATGGTAGCATTGTGGGTTAGGGAGCAGAGAAGCTAGACAGGAAGGGAACAGGTGGCAGGAGAATGTAAAAGACAAGTCACACTTGGGCAGGGACAATGATAGCAGAAGCAAGGTAGAATGGGCCTGGAGGGTGTGGCCGAGGCAGATACTGGTATAACAGGTTAAAGTCAACAGCCAGCTCATAGAAGAATTCCACAAGGACAGTCACCAGGTCAAGGACTGGGAACCAGAAACTGGCATGTAGAACAGCCCCACACAGAGAGCCCTTCAGGCCTGAGTTCCAGGGCCAGTGCAGCGACTGAGGCTGGGAAGGGAGGGCTAGAGGCCTGAGAGGCCAAGGCCAAGGCCAGGAACAGAGTTGACAAACAGAGGTGCAGGGGAGAGAAAGGCCTTAGGTGGATAGGAACTGAGCACACATCCAGGAAGAAATTGGTTGGAAATTCAAAAGAGTTAAGGGCCAATTGGAAAGGCCTGACTCTCGAAAGCTACACATCTCCACAGCTGAAGTTCCTCATGGCCCCACACTCCCAAGCACTCCTTAGCTTAATGCACTGGAAGCTACCTAATCTTTGCTCTACATCTGTAACTCTTTTTCCATAGCCCTGTCTTGTATAAAACTGAATCTGTTGACAACACTGAAGTTTTGAATATACAATTCCTATAGCACATTTCTTTAGCAAAAAATTTTAAATTACAGCCTTGTTTTAGAGATTTTAAATGAACTATACAAACTCATCTATACTTAGACAGAAGAACTTGTAAGAGGTTATGGAAGACTTATTAAGATGATTTTGTGATATGAAATATGGAGTAAATCTGCAGTGGTTTGAATGGGAATGGCCCCCATCTATTTGAATATTTGGTCCCCAGTTGCTGGAACTGTTTGGGAGGGATTAGGAGGTGTGGCCTTTTGAAATCTTAAATGCACTTTAAAGTTTCTAAAACCCATACCATTCCCAATTAGCTTTCTCCAGAACTCTCTGTCTTGTGGTTGCTCTTAGCTAACCAGTGCCATGCTCTCTGCCATGACAGGTGATAGTAATGGATTCACCCTCTTGAACTGTAATCCCCAATACACTCTTTTTTTCCTTTTTTTAATTTAAATTAGAAACAAGCTTGTTTTACATGACAATCCCAGTACCCTCTCCCTCCCCTCCTCCTTTGCCCCCCCTCCCCCGCTGCCCCCCATCCCATCCCATTTCTGTTCCCCAGGGAGGGTGAGGCCTTCCATGGGGGAAATCTTCAAAGTCTTTCACATCATTTGGATCAGGGCCAAGGCCCTCCCCCGTGTGTCTAGGGTGAGAGAGTATCCCTCTATGTGGAGTGGGCTCCCAAAGTCCATTCGTGTACTAGGGATAAATACTGATCCACTACCAGAGGCCCCATAGGTTAACCAGACATCCAAACTGACATCCACATTCAGGGGCTCTGGGTCAGTTCTACGCTGGTTTCCCAGCTATCAGTCTGGGGTCCATGAGCTCTGCCTTGTTCAGGTCAGCTGTTTCTCCAGCCTGGTCTTGGCTCCTTTGCTCATCACTCCTCCCTGTCTACAACTGGGTTCCAGAGTTCAGCTCAGTGTATAGCTGTGGGTGTCTGCTTCTGTTTCCATCAGCTACTGGATGAAGGCTCTAGGATGGCATATAAGGTAGTCATTAATCTCATTATTGGAGAAGGCATTTAAGGTAGCGTCTCCAGTATTGCTTAGATTCTTAGTTGGGGTCATGCTTGTAGATCTCTGGACATTTCTCTAGTGCCAGAATTCTCTTTAAAACTATAATGGCTCCCTCTACTATGGTATTTCTCTTCTTGCTCTCTATTCTTCCCCTGACTCATCTTCCTGCTCTCTCCTGTCCTCCTCACTCCTCTTCTCCCCTGCTCATTCTCCTAGATCCCTCTCCCCTCCACCATGCTCCCAATTAGCTCAGGAGATCTTGTCCCTTTCCCCTTCTCCAGGGGACCATGTATGACTCTCTTAGGGTCCTCCTTGTTTATTAGCTTCTCTGGCGGTGTGGATTGTAGGCTGGTAATCCTTTGCTCTATGTCTAAAATCCATATATGAGTGAGTACATACCATGTTTGTCTATTTGTGACTGGGTTACCTCACTCAGGAATCAGTCTACCACAAGATCCAGCAATTCCACTCTTAGGCATACACCCAAAAGAAGCACATTCATGCAACAAGGACATCTGTCTGTTCAACCATGCCCAATACACTCTTTCTTCTACAAGTTGCCTTAGTCATGATGTCTTATCACAGTAATAGGAAGGTCACTAAGACAAAACCCTGTGGTTACCTTCCCACTTGATAACAGTCCATAACTGTTTAGAAACATGCTCATACAATCCTGAATCCAAAGCAAATTTATACAAGTCAAATTATATTATCATTAAATTCTAGTGATTGGATTAAATCTGGGTTTATGAGGGAACTACACTCTCAGATATAATATAATAACAATAAAGAATATAACAACTTAGTAGTTAGAAGTTAAACAAATGAACAAAATTCTGTTCCTATGGTCTGATTGCTTACTCCACAGCTCTGATTTGGCTCACTGATAGTTCATCCTGCCTTTGCTCAATTGCCATTTGTGTAGACTATTGGAAACCAGGCGTCCAGTAGACTGGGGTTTACTATATCCACTAGTGCTGTTTCTAATCACAGGCCTTCTTTAAGGTCCAGGAGATCTGGTTTCCTTTTTAGATCTCCATGGGAATTACACTCATGTGCACAAACACACACACACATGCACTCACAGACACACATACACACATATACAGACTCGCAGACACACATGCACACATGCATACACACATACACACACTCAAAGACACATACAGCACACACACACTGAGCTGCTTAGTTTTGTCAACTTAACACATACTAAAGTCCCCTGGGTGGGGAGGACCTCGGTTGAGGAGTCACCTCCATCAGTTTGGCCTGTAGACACGTCTGTGGGGACATATTTTGATCAATGACTGATGTGGGTAGCACCATCACTGGGCTGGGGGTACAGGGGTGGGGAATATAAGAAAGCAGGCTGAGGAAGCCATGGGAGCAAGCCAGTGAGCAACTCTTCTACACAGTTCTTCCTGCAGTTCCTGCCTCCACTCCCCCAGTAATAAAGTATACCCTGTAAACACAGTTAACCCTTTTCCCCATGTTTTTTGTTCAGTCACTGTTTTCGTGCAGTGCAGAAAGCAAACTAGGTTAGAAATACATTAAAGAATAAAAATAAGTCCTTAAACTAGGTGGTGGTGGTGCAAACCTTTAACCCCAGCACTCAGGAGGCAGAGGTGGGTGGATTTCTCTCAGTTCAAGGCTAGCCTGCTCTACAGAGCTAGTTCCAAGACAGCCAAGACCACACAGAGGAATTCTGTCTTGAGGAACAAACAACAAACAAACAAATCCTTAAAAAGATAAATATTAAACAAAATCTTAGAGTTCACAAAGCCCAAGGAACACCGAGCACAAGTTCTGCAAAGGTGAAGACCCTGAAATTATGAGACCATCTGCTCCTGCAGACATGGATTGCTTCAGAACCCAGAAGCAAGCCAGGTGCTGGACATCTGATAAAAAGAGCTGTCTAGACCCAAAGAACCCACTGTGTCAACTGTAATCTGTAAATTAATCCATAAATGAAATTACCATCCTTGCCTCATCCTTCTTCCACTTATTACCGTCTATGTTCATACCTTTGGCTGAACCCAAAGAGTTGAATTTAGGAGAATAAAGGAATCATCCATGTGGAGAGACAGCGCCTTGATGGAGACAGGCCTATTTAATCCTATTAGCGATTTCCTCACTACCCAATGCGTCCACAGCTCCCCAATGATAATTAACACAAGCTGTGGACCACACTTTTCGTTTGGGTTTAATATCTTCAAAATGCAGTGTCAGGGCCCAAATCACTTCGTGCTGGAGTGCGGAGACTTCATCTGTAGTGAATTACGTCCCCTGAACAATTTCAGAGATCTGATTTCTTGTAAAGTGGGAGAGATACACATTAGGCACTAATGACCTCTGGGAGGAATAGTCCACCAAGTTCAGGGTTATTGCATACAGCCAGCCATTTTATCAGAAGCCAGGAAGAAGGATGCCTGGGAGGCAAGAGGCCTGCATTCAGGACCAAGGTAGCAGATAATCCATCGCCCTCCCCCGTTAATGAATGCTTGATTACTTGGACTTTTTTCATTCAAGTGGCATGAATTAGCTGTTAGATAAAATATTGACATTACTGAAGCAAGATATTTCTCAGTCTTCTATCACCCAGACATCTCAGGCAGGAACTAAATGTAGAAAATGGATTAAGTTGGCCACTGCATTAATGGACAGTGTAAGGTGGGAGTAACAGTAAAGACTATGCTGTATTTTTTTTCCACAGGGCACTTTTTGATGGCCCATCATGAGCCAGGTGCTGGGTTCACAAGACACTCAGCCAAGTCTGCTCACACTACTTCTGGAGTTTTATCTTCAAAACCTGTGAGGTGCTTTTCAATGTTTGTACTGGTTCCTGTCCTCATTCCTCTGGCAAGTGCTAGCCACACAGGGGAGGAGGGCGTGTTGTGGCTTGCAGTTTGAAGGGCTATAGTCCACCCTGGTGGGAAAGCCATGTTTGCAGGAAGGTGATGCAGTCACCTTGTATCCACAGTCAGAGTGCGGAGAGAGAGGAATGCTGGTCGAAGCTGGCTTTCTCCTTTCTCTGCAGTCTAGGGCCTCAGTCTGAGGGGTGACGCTACCTTTCCGCCAGCCGCCCAAGCCCCACTGCCACTCTAGGGCCCCCCAAACAACACACGGAGTCTTATGTTAGTTACAACGCTGCTGGCCAATGACTAGGATTTCTCATCCGCTAGCTCCATCCTACGTATAAACCATGACCATTAATCTGTATAACTTATAAAGACTTATCTTATAGAGGATGTCAGTGGCGTGCAACCTCTTTTGCTGGGATCACATGGTGACTCCTCTCTACTATATTTCCCAGAATCCTCCTCAACTCCTAGCCCCACCTGTCTTGCTTTCCTATTGGCCAACAGTGCTTTATTTATCAACCAGTAAGACAAACATAGACATAGAAGGCCTCTGCCATCAACCTTTCCCCTTGGTCGTCCCACTCAGTCAAAGGTCTGCTGGGAGGCCTGTTTCCCGTGGTGACAGAAGAAAATTCTGTCAAATTGACAGACAACGTATCTTAACCAGCACAATGATGCCTAAAGATACCAAGGGCTGGAGAGACAGCTCAGAGGTTAAGACACTGACTGCTCTTCCAGAAGACCGGGGTTCAATTCCTAGCACTCACATGGCCGCGGCTCACAACCGTCTTTAAGTCCAGTCCAGGGGCTCTGGTGCCCTCTTCTGGCCTCATCAGACAAACAGATATGCTACACAGAGACGATTGCAGGAAAAACCACCCATACACATTAAATCATAATGATGTCTTTAAAATCAAGTTAAAAAAAAACCAAAACCCTATACAACAACAAATCTTAACATTATTAAGGCAAAAAAATCTTCATGAAAATGATGCAAATGAAAACATAACAGCTCTGGTCATGTAAAGCAATCATGAAAGAGTCTTCAAAGGTTGTGTGGGACACAGTTACATGGACAAATTATTTGTGGTTTATACAAAATTCAAACTTAACTGCGCACCCCATATTTTACACGCTCAGCCTGGCCACCCTCACCAGAAGCCTGCCGGCCTCCTGTGCCAGGCTGACATTCGGGTGCTGGGGTGCAGTTCCGTGCTGCAAGTGCTCAGTGCTGCATGTGAGTCCCCCACCCATCCCCCTCCCAACATGCAGCAGGCCTGACAACTGCTGCTCATCAGTGACATCTTCCCTACTCATACATGTGAGAGACGGCCGACGCCACTGCTCATTTCTGTACAACACCCATGTAAACATCACATGCATATACAACACCCATGTAAACATCACATGCATATACCACACCTGTGTACATATCACATGCATATACCGCACATGTGTATATATCACATGCATATACCGCACCTGTGTACACATCACATGCATATATCGCACCTGTGTACACCCATGTAAACTTCACATGCATATACCACACCTGTGTACATATCACATGCATATACCGCACATGTATACACATCACATGCATATACAACACCCATGTACACATCACATACATATACTGCACCTGTGTACACATCACATGCATATACAACACTCATGTACACATCACATGCATATAACACACTCATGTACACATCACATGCATACACCGCACCCGTGTACACATCACATACATATACTGCACCTGTGTACACATCACATGCATATACAACACCCATGTACACATCACATGCATATACCACACTCATGTACACATCACATGCATATACCACACTCATGTACACATCACATGCATATACCACACTCATGTACACATCACATGCATATACCACACTCATGTACACATCACATGCATATACCACACTCATGTACACATCACATGCATATAACACACTCATGTACACATCACATGCATATACCACACTCATGTACACATCACATGCATACACCGCACCCGTGTACACATCACATACATATACTGCACCTGTGTACACATCACATGCATATACAACACCCATGTACACATCACATGCATATACCACACTCATGTACACATCACATGCATATACCACACTCGTGTACACATCACATGCATATACCACACTCATGTACACATCACATGCATATACCACACTCATGTACACATCACATGCATATACCACACTCATGTATACATCACATGCATATACCACACTCATGTACACATCACATGCATATACCACACTCGTGTACACATCATATGCATATACCACACTCATGTATACATCACATGCATATACCACACTCGTGTACACATCACATGCATATACCACACTCGTGTACACATCACATGCATATACCACACTCGTGTACACATCACATATATATATATATACCACACTCGTGTACACATCACATGCATATACCACACTCATGTACACATCACATGCATATACCTCACTCGTCATCCGTGTGATAAAACACAATCTACAGTTCTGGTTGGTAAATTCCCTCAGCTCACAGGCCCCACGGAGATTTAAACTGCAGGAATTTCCGTGTTGCCTGAGTTCTGAGTTTCATCCGCTGTGACTGTTTCCCATGTTAAGTTGAACACAAGTTAGTATCTTGGGTTCTTACAAAGCAAAGCAGGGTGAGAGGCCATTGTTGGTTGTTTGCTTTACAGCCGTGTTCTTGCTTTAGAAGCTGCCTACATGTGAAGAGTCACCATTTCCCGCCTAGCGTGTTGCAGGAGTCAATGTACTGTATGTAACATGTGTTGTTTCCTCTCCCCACCTGGGGATAACTCACGTCCTTCGCTGCTGCCAGCAGACGTCTCTGAAAGGACCATGTTATAAATGAGCCAGGTAATTAAAAAGTCTACACGAGCCTCAGTGTCTGATGTTGATAAACACAGAAACATCACAAGGACTCTAGAACATTGTAGCATTACGTCACGGAAGTATAACATGTGTGGGGGGGGGTGCAGTGACCCCTGTGTCCTTCTTCTCATCTGCACTGTGTGTATGGGGAGTGGGTGTTTGTGAGTGTGGGTGCACACATGCCAGGGGGTATGTTGGAGGCCAGATGACAACTTGCAACAGTCAGTTCTTTTCCTTCCCCTGCACGGGTCCCTGGGACAAGGCTCAGGCCACCACACGTGGCAGCAATCCCCCGTCTCTGTACCCCATTTAGTTTGCACTCAGCTCCCCACACTTGCACAGAAAGTGCTCATACCCACTGGGCCATCCCCCAGTCCCTAGATTTGCTGCCTTATAGCAATTATAAAAGAAAAGCACCAGCCTGAAGTCACAGATTAAGAATATGTACTATTGTATCCTGCAATAAAACACAACTATTAACTATGACCATAATTTAATGCTAAGACTGCAGAACAAGATGCAATTTAAATCTCAGAATTAACTATGTGTGTTATGCAATTATTTTTCTATATGCCAAGAAGCAACGTTGGGTTTGAATTCATCCATGAAGTCTAGAGTACAGTTAGTGGGGGAAGGGTATTTATGAAATGAAGTGATTTTATTGTGTTACTTGGAGGTGTAAAGTCAACACGTCACATTAATTTTCTTTAAAGATAATCTTTAGTTTTCAATAGAAACTTTAGGAAATATTGCCAGGTAAAGGGACTAGGGGAAAAATACTTATATTCCCAGTAGTATTTTCTTTTGCTTAAAAATATCCAGTATTTCCTTTTGTGTATTCATGCTCAGCCATGGGTGTATTCTAAAGAGAATGATGATAATATGGAGATGGGGGTGTTAGAGGGAAGACGGCTTGTTCAATCTTCAGGACCAAAGAGATGGAAGGAGAGAACCAACTCCTGCAAGTTCTCCTCTGCCCTCAACACATATGTACACATGTACACATGCCCCAAATATGTAAAACAACAACAAAAAGACGGGATGGTGAAGTGGTGTGTGCTAGGGCCACTGGGGAAGAGGGAGCCTCAGTTAAGAAATGCCCCCAGTAGACATGCCCCCAGGTGGTGCATTTTCTTGATTAATAATTGATGTGGGAGGGCCTAGCTCCCTGTGGGACATGGCACCCCTGTGCTCATGGTTCTGGGCTGTATAAGTAAGAAAACAGGCTGAACAAGCCCAGAGGAGCAAGTCAGTTAGTAGCACCCTCCATAGTCCCTGCTTCAGCTCCTGCCTCAAGTTCCTGCCCTGACTTCCTTCAATGATGGACTGTGATGTGGAAGTGCTAAGCAAAATAACCCTTGCTTTTGGTCATGGTGTTCATTGGCTTCCTGCAGAGAGACTTCACAAAACATCTGTAAATGAAGACTGTTCCTCAGCAAAAAAATCTATCAAAGAATTACAGGGAGCTGATAATCGTTACTGTTCATGGAACTCCCCTGGACCAGGCACTGTGATTAATGTGTGACATGACTCATCAGGACTTTTTCTCCTGTCACTACTGTGATGTGGGGACAGGGCCAGACAATACATTCTGAAAATATGTGTTATGTACAATTTTAGATCGTCGGGACACTGGGAGAACGACTCGGAGACTGTCTCTTAACTGCCCAGCCATCTCTCCAGACACTAAATTGATTTTCTTTTCAAGTGAGATTTATTTGATAGAATGAAATGGATGTTAGAGTTAGAACTAGAGAAACAATTAACTTTATATCCTTTTTCATAACTCGTGCTCATTAAGTGTATTCATTTTTGTTGGTGCAGAAGTGCATAAAAATATATTTAACAGTGAGAGTATAAAATCTAGTGCAAAGCGCTGCAGTTCTCAATGGCTTCTCTGACTGGCGAGATCATTGAACTGCATAGTCTTGAGTCTGGTTAATTTTGGTGTTTGCTTTTTATTTTGCAACACATGTTATAATGAAGTTTCAAATAGACTCCACCTTCAGTACATGTACTTGACCTGAAACAGAAGATTAGACATCAGTGAAGTTGTATTGGTACAGAGGAGGCTCTTTTGAAACACAACCCTTCTTTCCTGTGTTGCTACAACACACAGTGCTCTTCAGTTTTGTGAAGTCACTTTTACGGGCTTGGGAGATAGATCGCCGAGCTGGCTAACAGTTACCAGCTCACTTTACTATATGAGGAACTGAGTTCAGTCACCAGGACTCAGGTTTAAAAAAAGAAAAAAAAAAGCAAGATATGGCAGTTGTGTTTATCATCTCAGTGGGGGTGGGGTTAGGCCTGGGGTTTATCAGGCAGCCTGGCCTCTTGGTTAAGTTCCAGACCAGTGAGTAATACTATCCCAGTAGCAAGATGCACTTGAGAGAACGACACCAAAGGTTGATCTCCGGCTTTTTCACACACAGACACAGACAGACACACACACACACACACACACACACACACACACACACACACACCACTTTAAAATATCCTGTCAAATAATAATTCCCCTGAGGTTTGCTGGGGATGGAAAGTGAACCCCATCTTTGTCCATGTTTGAGGCCTGGAGTCAACCCTAGGATTTCCAAACACCCTTCTTCCATCTCTTCAGGCAGGTGTAGCTCCCTCTTTGCCCTCAGGTTCAGTTCTACCCATAACCACTAAATCTGGCAATCAATGAGTTCATTTCTATTCCCACACTGCTCACTTTTTCAGAGCATCATGAGGATGGAATCAGGCAGTGGGGAGCTTGTTTCTGGCTGTTATCAGTTAGCACCATGCTTTTGACATTCATTCAAGCTGTCCTGAGTTTCAGTAGTTCCTCCATGTCAACTGATGGGTAGAATTCTACTACACATCTATAATATCATCTGCTAAGCAACTCAGCAGAGACATTTCCAGTTTGGGAAAATAGCGTCTAAGGTTAATTAAAAAAATATTCAGGTAGAGGCCTTGTGTGGCCTATGCTTTCTTATTTTATGGAAGATTACCTTAATAAGCAACTATAGTCAGACCTATGATGTTTACATATTTACTATGTGTATGGGTGTGATGTACAAGAAAAGAACTTGCAGGGATCATTTCTCTCCTACTATGTGAGTCCCAGGGATGGAATTCCTGTCAGGTCCTCAGGTTTGACTGTGTACACCTTAACCCGTCGAGCCATCTTTCAGGCCCAGTGTTGTTTAATGTTTTGAGAAAACAGCAAACTGCCTTTCCATGGTAAGTGTGGCACACTCTACACCCAGTGCATGAGTGACAGCTGTTCTGTCATCTCTATGATGACAGAGGCCAGGCTTTCCTGTCCTTCCTCAACACCTGTTTACTTTCTGATGTAATGGCTGCTCAAGGATTTTGTTCATGTGTTTATTGCTTGTTTTTTTTTTTTTTTTTAGTTGTGATGCTCTTCTAAGTATTTTGGAGACAAGGCATTTAATATATTTTGATAAGAAAATTTAGCATCGAAAATATTTTCTTATTATCCTTCAAAGAATAGATCTTTTGCATTTTGATAAAATCTAGTTTCTTGTTTCTTTTTCCTTTGATAGTTTTTTTTTATGTTCTAAGAAACCTTGGCTTAATGATAATCACAAAGACCTTCTCTCATCTTTCCTTTTCAGGAGTTTTGTATATTTATGCCCATGATCTAATTCAAGAAAACACTTGCATGTGAGACCTTTGTTGTAAAGAATGTTTTGGTGTGTGTGTGTGTGTGTGTGTGTGTGTGTGTGTGTGTGTGTGTGTATGCCAGGACTCAGAGGACAATGTGTGGGAATCATTTCTCTCCTGCCTTGTGGGTCCTGGGTGTTGAACTCAGGTTGTCAGGCTTGGTGGCAGTGGCCTTTGCTCACTGACTTGTGTTCTGCCCTGACCTAGGCTCTTGGGAAAAGCTGTTTTCAGTAATGTCCATACTATGCTAATGTTAGGAACTGTGTGACGTTTACAGTCTTCTTGTTAGCTTTCTCCCACTGAGTTCTGAGAGGGTTCAAACTACACTGACAGGTCAGTTTAGGCAGACATGACAAATAAGCATGGAGCCATCCCATCTATGAAAATGGTACAGCTCTCCCAAGTCTTCAGTTCTTGGAAAGGTCCTCTCTAGTGTTTTATAGTTTTAATAATACAGATGTTAGACATATGGTGTTGATTTGTAATTAGAGTATTTTAAATTTTAATGTTACTGTCAAGGGTGGCTGTCTTTTCATTTCCTATACCCTTGTATTCTGGGACCTTGGTCAACTCCTTTTAGTATTTCTAGTAACCTCTTCCAGGCTGTTTGATGTTTTCTACATAGAAATAATGTTATCTGTGTATAATCACAGCTTTATTACTCTCCAAGTATTTTTGTCCTTTATTTATTTTTCTTACCATCATATCCTAGCTACTACAGCTATCAGTATGGCGTTGAATGCAAATCGTGAGGTAATACAGCTTTACATTTGCTTCTAGCTTAAAGAAAGAATGCTTTCTTTCTCTTATTCTTATTGCAGGTAGAATTGCTTCCTTTTCCCATGTCTTCATTCTCAACATCAGAGCAGTAAAATGCATGGGAATTCTTGCAGGCACTGTTGTGTGGGAAGCTTGTGCAAGGCTACTGTTACTTACTTCTGAATTATTCTAGGGGAATTTTCAGGGGTATCTTGTGTGTGTGCCTGGAGTTTCTCCATTGGGGAGTTTTCCTGGAATTTGGCTTCCTCTATGGACACAGGTCTTCTATTTCTGTCTAGTGAACTTTGGAAATCTGTGTCTTTTATGAATGTGTCAGTTTTACCCAAGCAAATATATTATAGTAACTTACTTAGTTAAGGTTACTACTGCTGTGATGAAACACCCTCACCAAAAGCAGCTTGGGGAGGAAGGGGCTGATTTCACTCTTAGTTCATCATCTAAAGCAGGAACTCACCGAGGGCAGGAACTGCATGGCAGGAGCTGATGCAGAGGCCATGTGTGTGTGTGTGTGTGTGTGTGTGTGTGTGTGTGTGTGTGTGTGTGTGTGTGCTGCATACTGGCTTGTTCCTCATGGCTTACTCAGGCTTCTTTCTTATAGAACCCAGTACCACCATCCCAGATATGGCACCCCTCACCATGGACTGTGCCCTCCCACATCAAGCACTAATCAAGAAAATGCCCTACAACCCACAAGGTTTCTCTGTATTGTTTTGGAGCCTGTCCTGTGTAGAACAGGCTGGCCTCAAACTCACAGAGATCCGCCTGCCTCTGCCCCCCACCCCTGAGTGCTGGGATTAAAGGCGTGCAACACCAATGCCCAGCATCTACAACCCACTCTTATGGAGGCGTTTTCTCAATTGAGACTCCCTCCTCTCTCATGACTGACTCTTAACTTGTGCCAAGCTGACATAAAACTAGCCAGTACAGTTGTTGATATTACTTCATTGTTACCTTTAAAAATATTTATTTTTATTTTATGTTTATTTGTGCCTGAGCATATGTACATACATTACATGTGTATGGTGCTGGCAGAGGCAGGAAGGGAGTGGTAGATCCCCTGGAGCTTGGGTTGCCCTGTGTGGGTGTTGGAACTGAACCAGGGCCTCTGGAAGAGCAGCAAGCATGCCTAACCACCAAGCAAATCTCAACGGCTATTTACTGTGTCATCTTTTTATAGTGCTTACTACTAATACCCTGAAACACAGAGAAGGGTAGGCTATTTGCCAGTGTTAAAAATCCAACAAATAGAACATTTAAATTAATGTGAAAAAATATCAGATGAAAGAAAGAACTATGTGGCCAAATAAAGGACACACTTTGTTGCCATTTCACCCTGGGGAGCTTAGATCTAGAATGTAATCTTGTGGCTGCTGACTCCTTACTTCCAAGTGGATCTGAGGGTCTGTGTGCTGATCCTTAGCCCTGCCTCAGTGCTACATTGACCTGATGCTCGTCACTCTTACAAAACTTAACTTTCCAGTTCTAACCTACATCTCAGTAACAGAGCTCAGCCTGCTCTCTGTATCTTCATTGTGTTGAAAGTTCATCGCCTCTTGTCTTTCCCATTTTTCCAATTTGTGATGGGTGTGTGTGTGTGTGTGTGTGTGTGTGTGTGTGTGTGTGTGTGTGCCTGTATGTGTGTGTGTGCCTGTATGTGTGTGTGTGTGTGTGTGCCTGGGGCTTGCCTTGTCTCCTGCAACACAACCCCCAGCTGCATTTGGAGGGTGTGGGTGCCAGCAGAGAATTGAAGGGGATTCCCATTTCTGAGTAAATATCTTGGGGCTTAAAAGACAAAAACCAGGTAGACAGTGTTACATAGGAGAGCCATTGTAGGGGCAAATTCTAATTCACTATGACCACATGGTGCAAAAAGAGAACTGACTTGCACACATTGTCTTCGGGCCACTACATGGAAACTGTGATGTGTGCATGCCCCACCCGATAGATTCATGTAAAACTAATTTTTAAGTCTCAGTGCACATTGACTCTTTCCATGATACTTTGTTTCATGTTGTATACACACATTGCTATGTCCTTATGTATGTATGCATATATATATATATATATATATATATATATATATATCCATGTGTAACATTGCCCCAATAAAATTATATTCCTCAAATTATCCTTTGTATCTTGTATTACTAGCCCCTCGATGTACCCATTAAAATGATTAACATCTAAGATGTTCTCCATAAACTTAGGCAGAACTACTAATTGATCTGCATTTTTTTCTGTTAGGGAAAAATCCAGATGTTGGGAGGTACCCAAACATTTTAGGCAAACTTGAGCTGGTAAGATCCAATTCAGTTTCATTTCAGGAGTAAATGCTGCTCGAAATCACTCAGATTTAGGCTAGGACATGACACTCCCAATAGTGCCAAAGATCTCTAGCTCATTCTTCTACCAAAGATATGTGATCAGCAGCTCCATCCCCTCCAAATCTTCACTCACAGAGCTCTGTCTAAACATTGACTCGGCTATACAGTCTTCATCCAGCTGTCTCTGTTCAAATTTAGCAAGGACAAAAAAATAAGATGCAAACTAAAAATATCATAATAACTGGAGGCTGATGTTTGAAATATTCATCATTCGAAGCATCCAAGTCAATTCAACAAATATTTACATTAACCAAGAAACTGTTGGGCAATGATTCAAAAAGCATTCTGAGAGTGGATGTGAGCAGAGCATCCAATGTGCTCACTGACACTATAGAGAAAACAAGATCTGGACAGTGTCTGAGAATCCCTGAGAGGAAGGCCATGCCAATCTCCATGTGCCTGAGGACCTGAAGGGCAGAGACACCAAGTGGACAAGAGCTGGCGATTCCAGTTGAGCTATGGAGCTCATCTTGTCTCCTGTCCCCACCCCCCACCATTTAGAGAGTGTGGGTGCTAGTGGGGATTTCCATTTCTGAGTAAATATCTAAGGGCCTGAAAGACAAAAACCAGGCTGGTGGTGTCAAATACCAAGGCTGCACTGTGGGCAGATTCTAATTTATCTATCTCCCTTTAAGTCCAGAAAGGATTCCTAATTGGTTAAAATTTAATCTGTACAATATCCACTCTAGTTAATTGTGGCAAACACAGTGCCACAGAACACAAAGAACAAAGCACCCACGGAGTCTTTCTTGCTATCATTCTGGACAAGTACACTGGGTACACTGGTGCTTCTGAAGCTCTTCGCTTTGGCACAGAGACAGGGGTTGCAGCCCATTTTATCCCTAGCTGCTGGCCAGAGATCACCAAGGAGACATTCTGTCTGATGGCACAGCAGCCACCCTCTGGGAACTGCCCAAGTTGACACTCAGTAGCACTTGAGAGAGTTCCACAAGGCCCCTGAGCTCATGAACAACTGTTGCTATGGCACATTCTCACCCCGTTCCTGTTTACACTTTCTCATGGTGCTTAAACACTGTGTCATCCCTTGTGCTCATGTCTGTCACCACCCCTGAGCTATGGGCCCCCTGAGAGCTAGTTCTAGGCTTTGTATTTCTCCATTCTTTTCAGAGCCCATGGTAGTGCTTCTGTGATCACAAGATAAATAACAAATGTTAGATGAATGAAACTACTATCTATACACAAAAAAGAATGCCAGCCCTGCAAACCCTCTATGCTGAATCTGTCTAGATTGACATTTGCATATCTATTATTGATGGTTTTACAGAAACCAACATAAGATCTTCACTGTTTCCACTCAACTCCTGCAATGGACATTTCATTGTGATTTCTAGGATTTAAAATAATGTGTGTGTGTGTGTGTGTGTGTGTGTGTGTGTGTGAGAGAGAGAGAGAGAGAGAGAGAGAGAGAGAGAGAGAGAGAGGGAAAGAAATGGTAGTATGCAGATGACAACCTTATGAAACTTGTTCCCTCCTCCTACCTTACAGCAGCTCCAGAGTTGAACTCAGGTCATCAGACTTTGAGGCAAACACCTTCACACACTGACCCATCTCATAAACCCAAATGCTGTTGACTGCTCCAAGTTCCATCCTACTCAGCATCCCAGCAAGCCCCACCTGGAGCCCTCACCATGCTACCCTGTGTTTTCCCACTCCCTTCCATTTACCCATCCAAGTACTGAGTCCGACTTAGTCAAACCATCACATGGAAATGCTCACCCTTCAGCTGAGCCTCCTAAACAACACCCAGGGCACAGGAATTCAAGAGAGCTCTGGTTTTTATTTCGTATGTTGTTCCGGTATCCAATTTCTACTCTTGTCCTACTTGACTCAGAATCAGAGGCAGCCATACCCCTGACTTGCTTAGTAGCTGAACAAGTTGATTCAACTTGGGCACTGATGGGAGACGGGAGCTGGGATGATAGGAAGCCAGGGCTGTCTGCTGGGTGGTGTCTCGAATAGCAGCTGTGGTTCTTCAGTACAGGGCACCTGTGCTGCAAGGCTGCTCCCCGTGTTCTAGCACCTTCAGTCAGACCTCACAGGCAGGGATCTGATGGTTTATCATTAAAACACATTGTGTGTGTGTGTGTGTGTGTGTGTGTGTGTGTGTTTTTGTGTGTGTGTGTGTGTGTGTGTGTGTGTGTGTGTGTGTGTGTGTGTGTGTGTGTGACAGTGAGAAGATGGAACTCAAAAAACAACTTGCAAGAATCACTCCCCTTCCACCCTGTGAGTCCAGGATTAAACTCAGGCCATCAAGCTTGGCAGTTTAAAGAGAACGGTTTTCTCCTGTATTTCCCACTTCCCCTTTGAGAGAGAGTTGGTGATATGGCCGTGTCTCTAGAAATATCTCATAGAAATTTTTAAAGACACGGGCTCTAAAAAGTAGAAATAAAATAAAAGCAAACAAACTAGGAATAGGAGGCTATTTGCTTTCTACCAAAAGAGAGAAAGAAAGGGTGGAGACTTGATGGGTGTGGAGGTCAGGAGCCTGGGAAGATCTGAGGGGGGGGGACATTGTAATCAGAATATATCATTTGAAAAATCAATTTTAATAAAAAATAAAATAAAGGCATGGTCTCATGCACCCCCAGGCTGGCTTTAATTCACTATGTAGCCAAGGACGGTCTTGTACTTCTGATGCTCCTGTCTCCACCTCCCAGTGTGGGTGTTACAGGTGTGCAACTCCATCTGTCTCACCTCCCAGTGTGGGTTACATGTGTGCCACTCCATGCTCAGGTTGTGCAGACTAGGGCATGGAACACAGGGCTTCATGCATGCTAGACAAGCTCTCTATGACTGAGCCACATCTCCAGCCCAGCTCCACTTCTCATTGAGAATGGAGTCCATTACTGCCTGCTAAGCCATGTCCACCAGTCACCTGCATCATGGGAACAGAGCCCACCTCCACAGATACAGTCAGAGAGTGAATGGCAATGCACCACAGGGCTGCAGATCTCACTGGCATGAGAACACCAGGCTTGTACAAAGGCCTGAATGCTGGCTTTCATGTCAAATGTGTTTTTGAACTGTGATATATGGGCCACGTACTTATGAAAGAAGACTTCACTCTGGCATGGCAGACACTGGCGCCCAAAGCAAGGTGAGTGTAATACAAGGGATGTCTCTCAACTCAACTCCCTTTCAGATCTGAGACCCACAGCTGGGTGCATCAGGTGTGTGTGGTGTAAAATGGCATGACCAGTCTACAGCCCCTTCTCAGCTGGCCTGGGACAGGAGCTCCCAGCCTCGAAGGTTGTGGCCTTTACTTCCTCACAGCCCAGTCAGGAGAAATGCTGCCATCCCTCTTCCAATAGAGAACCGCCTCTCTTCACTGGTACCCCACCCATCCCCCAGGAGAAGCCAGTGTGTGCTTACTGGAGGAGTTCTGCTTTGGAGAGCTCCTCTGTCTTCCACTCCCCAGTGGCCATGGCCAGTTCTGTCTTCAGGTCTGAAATCTCCTTTTGCAAGCGGATAATCATCTGTGCAGGGAAAAGTGGGAGAGCACATGTCCATTTCTGCAGCAAACACATAGCTTGGAAGGTTATGAGGCACTGGGTGTGCAAGATAGCTCAATGACTAGGGAACAAGCCTGACACACACTTTCAATCCCTGGGATCCAGACCCACATGGTAGGAGAAGAGAACTGACTCCCACAAATTGTCCTCTGAACTCTACATGTGTGTTAAATGTGCACACATGTGTGACTAAGGAAAACTGTAGCTATTTTAGGATACAAAACTGGATAGAGAACAGTCTAAAAGGCATTAGTATCCCTAACATTGGGTCTAAATAGCTCTAGAACTATTTTGTAAACAAATAAAACATTACAGATACAACTTGAGACGTCTCCCTCTGTTCCCTGTCTATCCTTCCTGGAGTGTGCTTCAATGAAGTTGGGAGTTATCCAAACACTTCCTTTACAGTGTCATACGTTTACTCCGCATGCATGCTCTACTGAAAGCTCCCTTAGACAATGTAGAATATCATCTTGCATGCCTTAAACTATGTGAACATTCTATTACTGCATGTAATTTCTTTTTCACATGATTTGAGATCATTTATATTGGTTTATGCAGCTCTTCATCACAAATTTTCAAGAGCACATACTATTCAAATGAATTATGTCAAAATTTAATAGAGTTGTAGAGATGACTCAGTCAGTACTGATCCCCAAAACCCACGAGGAAAAGTTAGACATGGTGGTGCATGCATGTAACTCCAGGTGGAGCTAGCTGGTTGATGAGCTCCAGGCCTATAAGAGACTGTGTCCCCAAAAGAAAGGTGTGTGTGTGTGTGTGTGTGTGTGTGTGTGTGTGTGTGTGTGTGGTGTATGTGATGTGATGTGTGTGTATGTATATATGGAATATGTGTATGTATGTGTGTGTGGTGTGTATGATGTGTGTGTGTGTGGTGGCTCAGCAGGGAAGAGTGTTTACTACACAAACATGAGGACCCGAGATCCAGTCTCATGACTCACTTAGAATTCAGGTCATGGACATGGATGCTTGCCACACCAGAACTGAGTGGAGGGGTAGCTGATGGGGATTATCCCAGCTACCAGTCCTTACCGGGGAAGTGGAAAATGCTATCTCAAAAGCATACAGCAGAACGTGACAGAACAACTTGACCAATGTCCTTTTCTGACCTCTGTGAATGCATGCTCATGTGCACACACACACACACACACACACACACACACACACACACACACACGTGGACAGTGTTACTGGAAAGGGAAGGCAGTGGAAGTGAGGGAGGAGAGTTGATATTTACTTAGTTAATTGGTTGATTAGTTTTGGTAACTCCAATTTTCAAGGATTGGCAAACATGGATAGAGCCTGCCAATGATTGTTTTACCAAATTCATATTATAACCACATAATCATTAGTAGGGCACATTAATAGGGTACTTACTGTTATGACCCAGTTGGACTTACCCAGGAAGTTAAGGATAAACTATTATTATAAAAATATCTGAATGAGCACTGAAATTAAAAAAAAAAATAAAGAGGGAAGGCTGCATGGGGTGATAGCTTTAGTAGGTCCATGATGTTTTATTCCTTAAGATGAAGAAACGTGGTATCCACTTAAGAAAAGCAGTGGGTCTACAGTTTTCTTTTGTACCTTTTGCATATATGAAATAGTTCCTACTAAAGCTGATTAAAGGGATTGTGATCATTTATCACACGTACAGTTTAAAGGAGAAATATCGAGCAATCTTATCACTAGCTGGTTCCCAGTGTATATGCACCTACTATAGGTCAATCAAATGGACCTACAGCTCCAGGGCATCCACACCCTCTTGCAGACTCCCCTGTGGCCCTACATACACACACACACACACACACACACACACACACACACACACACACACACACGCACACATACCTTTTTCTAAAACTAGTACTTGATAGTATCAAGAATTCATCAACAGAGCTGAGCGTTGGTGGTGCGCACCTTTAATCCCAGCACTTGGGAGGCAGAGGCAGGTGGATCTCTGCGAGTTTGAAACCAGCCTGGTCTACAAGACATAGTTCCAGGACAGGCTCTAAAGCCACAGAGAAACCCTGTCTCAAAAACAACCAAAAATTAAAATAAAATAAAATAAAAGAATCCATGAACATATTGTAAAGGTGAACATATTTAAGTCAGAGTATCAACCACAAAGTTAGAGTAAACCTTTATTTTGGCAACGAGTGGTAGAAACAGGAAGACAAGCATGTCTTTAAAACTGTCTGAAATTCAGGCTGATGAGACACTGACAAGAAGAAGATCATAGGCTCATATTGCAGATCATGTTATTGTCTATACAGAACATCTGAGAGTATTGGAAGGCAAAGGTAACCAAAAGTTGATACAAAATTTCTTTGGTCGATAATCCATTTATAAGTTTCATTCCAATACATCAGAATCCAACAATCATAAAATACAGTTTTCCTTACGTCTATGCTTAGAACATCCACAAATCCTTTGCCCCTCCTGCTATGCAATCTAAAGACCTAGTTAGGGTTAGTACTTCTGTGAGGAAACACCATGACCAAAGCATCTTGAGGAGGACAGGATTTATCTCACTCACAGCTCCAGATAACAGCTCATCATCCAACACAATGAGGGCAGGAACTGGAGGGTATGTGCTGCTTACTGGCTTGTTCCTCATGGTTTGTTCAGCCTGTTTTCTTAAAGAACGCAGGACCAGCAGCCCAGACATGGTGCCACCCACCATGGGTTGCGCCTCCCTCCATTAATCACTAATTAAGAAAATGCCCTACAGACTTGGCTATAGCCTAATCTTATTATTTGCTTAATTGGGACATTTTCTTAATCGAGGTTCCCTCCTCTCAGATGACTTTAGCTTGTGTAAAGTTCGCATAAAACTACCCAGCACAACACCCCAATATTGTTAGAAAGGTGTGGCGTCTGTTTGTACCCATCCTTGAGAACTGGAGTCCCCAAACCTGTAGGGAGCCGTCCCTGCATTCTCCATTACAAGATGGCGCCTGCATCCGGCAGGCACCGAATGTAAACAAGTTAATGCACAGGTGCTGGGTAACTTTCCATCCCTTGGTCTCTGCCTCTTCGTGGCGTCATATGGTCCGATGAGCTACAGCCAATCATAGGGTGACACGTCCCAGGCGGCGGTCGCCAGCCTTTATTAGGGGACGGGATTCTTGGCTCGGGGTCTCCGCTCTGGTAAGCTTATGCTCTCCTCTCTCAAGACGCATAAAGCTTTACTGCAGAAGGATCCGAGTGTCCTGTGTTGTTCTTGCCGGCAAGACTATCGCGCGGGACACAAACCAGCTAAGTTAACATCAGCTCTTCCCTTCCCATCCCTGCCCCTCTCCAATATGGTTGTTTATTCTCCTACTTCTTTACTTGGGGATTGCTTTTCAGGAGGCAGAGACAGGTAGATCTCAGTGAGTTCCAGGCCAGCGAGGGCTACAGAGTGAGAACCCAAATCAAACAGAACAAAAACAACCTTCTAGATCAAAGAGCTTTTGTGCATGTGAAATTCAAACCTGTATGAAGGAGGGATAAGACTTTCAAATTCTCAAGAAAATATGACTTGTGGGGCTGAAGGGCTGGTTAAGTGGACTGGGCACCACTCTTTCAGAGGACCTGAGTTCAGTTCCCAGCAGGCACCCATGTTAGGTAGCTCACAATGGCCTCCAGAGGCACCCATACTTACACACACACACACACACACACACACACACACACACACACACACACACAAAACAAAACAAAACTATTTTGAGGAAAGCACCATTTGTCAACTGAAGTCTGGGATATGGTAGATGGCCTCCCTGGTGTCTACACATCAGGGAATACATTTATTTTCTGGCTCCCTCTTAGTTGGTTTTATGTTAGGGAGGGAAGCAGACATCCCATTCTCCGGTGTCCAGGACTGTGACTCCCATCCCTGGGTTAACACAGTCCACACCCAAGGACACCTCAGTCTTGGGGTCCCCTCCTCTCAGGTAACAGGTTCTAAAGATGCTTACAGAACTCTATGCCAGTGAGCTTCAGGTTCCCTTGACCACATCAACAGGACCAATAGTGCCTCAAAATCATCACACAATATTTTAGACACAGGCTCCAGGGACTTTGTTAAACTACACAGAGTTCCATGTTTTATTTGCCGGCCTCCTTTCAAAACACAGTCGGAAACCTTCAAGTCACACAGAATAGAACTCTTTGGACAAGAACTAGTCCATTCATTTTACAACCTCTCCTAAAATGAGACTGATGCTTTAGGTCTTTGGTTACTGTGCCTGTGGACATGTGTGGGAGCACATACCCAAGGAGTCATCCTACCTCTGCCTTGCCAGCACTGGGATTGCAAGTGTGTGCATCACACCAGTTTTCTTATGTGGTTCTGGGGTCAAACTCAGGACCTCATGCTTATATAGTGAGCACTTTACCAACTGAGCCATCTCCTGGCTCTATATTTTCTAAGGATTGATAACCCCAAACTAACATTACCATGGCCATGCCTCCCACAGGTTTCCTGTGGAGTCAGCGGCATCTGGGGAGATCCTGACCCACGTCCAGTCACCTCAGGATCTGCCAGCTCATGTCCCTCACCATGTGACTTTGAAGTACTAGTGTGTGGTGATTCTGACCATGCAGGGTGGCACAATACTTGGCATTAAAATCTGAGAGTAAAACACAGGAAATCCCAGCCAAGTTGTATCTTGGGCAGATTTTAACACTTCTTTAAAACAGATTGGTTTTATTATTTTAGCAATTATGTCCTTGTGTGGGCATGTGCCCATGAGTGCAGAGGATGCCTGCCTGGGACATCAGTCTCTGGAGCTGCAGTTACAGGCAGTCGTGAGTCACCTAACATCGGTGCTAGGAATTGAACTTTTGCAACATGAGTGCACTCTCTTAACTTCTGAGCCATCACACCTACCCCCAGGACACATTTTTTATTGTATTTCAGCAAGTTTCACACTTGAAAATAATAAGCACCAATGTGTGGTTTTAGGTGCCATTATTACGGAGACTAGCAAGCCATACTTGGCAGTTACCATGTCAGTAAGCACTAGGAAGAACCACGGCAATTGCTTCTATTATCAGCTACTAGCTTTTTGCTCCCGATCTCTCTCTGTTTTAAATCTGTCAGAGACCAACATCAAACACATGCTGGTATCCTCTGCCTTCAGATACTTCAAAGACATGTCTCTCTGGCAAAATTTATAAGGAAAAGCTTCCAAGGTCTTATATGTTTATTTTCCACAAATTGTGAACTAATATTTGTCTTCCAGATAATAGGACCTTTCTCATTCTGCACAGCGACGCTCTTGGGATATAGAAGAGAAGGGACAGCCAGAATGGTGCTTTTGGGATGCAGGAGGGACAGGGATAACAGACTACATCCTCTAGGGGTGCAATTCCTCTTTACTCTGGTTTTGCATTCTGCCCCCTTCCCTAGGACTCTGTGGTGCTGGGGTCTGACCAAGGTGGGTACAGGAATCTCCTGCTTCACCTATTTTCACTGATTCTCCATCAGGGAAAGCAAGGCTCCCTGAGGCTAGCAGGGCAAGACAGATAGCTCCATTATATTTTTCCTTCCTTTCCCTCTGTCCCTCAGTGGAGTGAAAGCAGGTGGGGAGAGGTAGGAAATGGAGCAGGCATTCAGATCACAACAGTGATCATATTTTGATTTTGAAAACTTTGAAAATGCAGTTGGTGAGGTTTCACATTTTTTAAGCTGTGCATATTGCAAGGCTCACATCAGCTTATTTTCTAGAGAAATGAGAAAGGCTAAGTGATCTAAAAATATACAACCTTAATCATGGAATTTGACAAATCTGGGAGATTTAGTCAGAGTTTTGGGTGGTAGCCTGAGTTGATCCAATATTTATTGCCTTTCCTTTGCAGAGAACTTACAAATACAAAGAAAAAAAACATATTTAAAGTGAGTAATTGAACCTTGTATGTGTGATTTCCTTGCATAAAAGTGCTTTGATGAGGCAGTAGTCATTTTTATGAAACCAAGAAAACTGTTAATTTTTCCATGAATCACACTATAGCTAAACTTCAGGAAATTCCAGAATATGTAACAGGATGCTTGTGCAAAATATTTCTTTTTAATAACTCTCTCTCTTTATGAGACTATGAAAGATGACTTGATACTCCCTCAAAAGGGAAAACTAGTGTTTTGTGAAAGGTTAAGGCCAGAATATAAATATAATTGTATGTTTTCCGTTGTAGTTCTGGGGATCAAACCCAGGGCTGGGTAAGTACTGTTCCGCTGAGCCATTGAAGGTCAACCTGTTGGATGTGTCCACAGGGTGGGCCATGCTGGGTCATGGATCCAATTTCTTGAGCCTGACTATTGGGCTCTGCTACCCACTCTCCCTAAGACTGTGAGCAAGTTATTTCACACCCTTGTGCCTCAATTTCACTATGTATAACAACAGCCCGAAGAGCTCATCCTAAGGATGCTGAGAAGTACACCAGTGGCTGCATGCAGGGTCTTAGACACTGCTAGCACAGACCCACTGCCCCCACCAGGGACATCTGGTCATACATATCCATGTTAAGCATATATATTTCTTTAAGCCTAATGTAAAGAGTAAATTTCTTACTGGGACTGGGGATGCAACTCAATGCATACAGCACTTGCCCAGCATGCACAAAACCCCAATTCTATCTCAGCAACACAGAAACCAGGTGTGGTGGTACATGCCTGTGGTGCCAGTACTCAGATGGCAGGACAGCCACAAGTTCAAGTTATCTTCACCTGCAGATAGAACTTCAGGCCAGCCTGAATGAAGTAAGTCCCCATCTCAGAAATTAAGCATTTGCTTACCAGTCTGGGGTCAATTTCTTCATTGAGGACAGCTTCGTTTTTGATGAGGGCCACTCGTTGGGCAAATCTGCAGGTGGAGATGGACTCCTAAGAAAAACCACAGAATAGCTTCTTAAAATATGATGGCATAGAAAGGCATTCTCCTTCAGATAAAACTTAATTTTCATTAACAGAAAAAGATACCAGAAAGGCAAGATGTCTGGAAACACACAGTACGTAACTATGCCTCAAAATGGGAGGATTGGCCCTAGGGCACTGCTTTCTTTTTTTAAATGGGTTTGGCTTGGTAAAATGACAAAATATAGGCAAATTGCCAAAAATATAGGCAATCCAGGGGTCTCAAGATGCAACTGATATGTATTTGACTCTGTTAAATCAGAATGTCACATGAAAGTCCCAACCATAGCAGGTGTCATGGTCCATAAGCATGCAAGACCACAGAATAAATGTTTGGTAAATAAACCAAAGGAGCAGTTTCCACACCATTCACCATAAATGACTTCATGTGTCATGAGGTATACCTTCTGCCTTGTCTTCCCCTTTGGAGGAGTGTCTGCACCCAAAATGTTAATCTGTCTCTTACAAGACACCAGCTGGCTCCATGGCTCCCCAGGGAAGCCCTTCTGCATATCCCCTGGCTAAGTATCCAGGGATCACCATCCGAGAGAGTCTAGGACCAGATCTCGGGTTGGCTCCGAGATACCCAGAGAGTGTATCAGCGCTGCTCAAAAGATGTGAACCCACCCAGGCCCCTCAACCCCACCTCACCACCCAGTGACAGAACCCAGACTAAGAGTTGCAGAGAGAAGTACTTCGTACATCAATGTTCCTCTTCTCTAAAGAGAGGGTGGCGATCATGGTGGTCATGCAGTTCCCTCCCAGACTGTCTCTGAGCACGCTGGTCATCATGGAGTTCCTGTAAGGGATGTGTGTGCGGTGTTTTTCTGAAAGGGCAATAATGACCTGTGGGAAGGTAGACAGATGATGTCATTAGCCAGGCAGGAAAGGCATAGCTGACAATGGACTTTCAATAATGTGAATTACAAAATATAATATTAAAATAAATATAATGTTTAGGTAATTAAAATAAATATAATAGTTAAACACAGGAGACATCCAAGTCTTTGGCACAAAACTCGTTTTAACAAGTGCTTTCAACACAAAAATGACAAAAATGGGGCTGGAGCAGTTGCTCAGTGGTTAAGAGCATTTGTTGCTGCTCCAGAGGATCTGAGTTCCCTTCTTCACACCCACACTGAGTGGCTCACACCTGCCTGTGACTCCTGTGCCAGGGAACCCAACCCCCTCTCCTGGTCTCCCGGGCACCTGCAGGAAGAGTGAGCAGCATGGCTGCTTTGAAGTAATCAATTAAGCAACTCACTCTCCTCCCCACTTTGAACTTCTCTCATAAGAGATGTTAATATTCATTTCTGTTCTTGGGAACGTTGATGTGGGTAACACAAACAATACACTTATAAACCTTCCTGGCAATATTAATTGGATATTCCTGAACTCACTTTTGGTTGTAAGTTACAGAACATTGAAGTCACGATGGTCTCAGTCATGAGGGTGGAAACAGGAAATAACACCCTGTTGTTATACACTTCTTTACTCATAAGTCAGATGAGAACAGACTTCTTTTCTTTCATCCTGAGTTTCTCTAGGGAGCATCTGGGTCCCTTCAAGACCCATGGGTTGATAACTGCAGCCAGAGGAAGGCTCCAATTTGCTCTAGCCAATAAGGATCTAATTCCTAGGTCTGGAATGGTCACATCACATCCTCTCCATGAAGGGATCTAAAATTGCTAGAGAAAATAATTAAACATCAAAGTGGGACTGTGGTCCTAAAATGGAGGAACTGAGGTTATGTGTGAAAGAAGAAATCAACTGGTATTTGGAGGCAGAATCCAGCTTTCTCACTTGTGTGACTATGGAAAGTCTCAAAGGCGTGGTAGCATCTCTTTCCTTGTAAAGCAGGGACCAGGATGCCTGACTATCTTAGAGGAATGCTGTAATGGTCAAGAGGAGAGGAGCTTCAGAGACGGCTATTGTGAAGAAGTGCTCACTGGACAGGCATGAGGACATGAGCTCAAATCTCCAGCATCCGTGTAAAGGTTGTATGTGTCTGTACGTGCCTGTGACCCCAAAACTGGTGGACATAGAGACAGGCGGGTCCCAGAAGCTCAGTTCCAGCCAGCCTAATGCAGCCAAATGATGAGCTTCTGTTTCAGTGAGATACCCGTTTCAGGGCAGCAGTGAGATACCCCGTTTCAGGGCAGCAAGATAGAAAGAAATAGAAGACACCCGATATCTTTTGTTTTTCTCTAAGACTGGATCAATTCTGTGTAGCTCAGTGTGGCCTTGAACTAACAGAGATCCATCTGCCTGACTTCTGAGTCCTGTGATTATAGGTGTATGCCACCACAACTTGGCTCTATAACTGTGTGTATCACCACTACCTGACCTCTATGGCTTGTGGCTAGCTTTGCTTTCTGAACCCTCAGGCAAGCTTTGATGAATCATAAATAATACATCACCACAAGAGAGGACCCTGAGCAGGTCTCTTTAAGCAACGCAGTGAGTCCAGACCACATGGAGTAGCTCTGAAGAGTGGCACAGAGAAGGGATGTGCTGTGGGCAAGCAGAGGGGCTTGATCTTTGAGGGGTTGCAATGGGCTGTTCATTGAAAGGCACGGGAGTCTGGAAGGGTCATAGTGTGTGTGTGTGTGTGTGTGTGTGTGTGTGTGTGTGTGTGTGCGAGCATGCGTTTGCATACATGCATGCAGGTGCCCATGAAGTCAGAAGAAGGCATCAGACCCCCTGGAGCTGAGCTTACAGACAGCTGTCAGCCACCTGATATGGGTTTTGGAAACTGAACTCTGATCTACAAGAGCAGCAAGTGCTCTTAACCACTGAGCTATCTGTACAGCCTCCAAGGGGGATTTTCTTTTAAAGGGCACAGAAGAGCACAGAAACCAACCAAGACTGGGAGCAGCTATGCCTGGCATTGGCCCAGCACCTTCACTGCCGAGCACAGTGTCACTAAAACACGTGTGCTGGGGACTGGCTGATGGCCGAGAGCAACCCCATTTGATTTCTGAAGCGGAGGTGGGGGGGGGGTGTCGGGCAAACACCAGTTCCCAGCGGTTTCTCACTTGCTGTTTGGGCTGATGGAGACCTCGGGTCACCCCCAGGGCACTTGTTGAGGTTTACAGTTAGCACAAGGACGCATACTCTCTTTCCTTCTCCTCATATGAACTCTGGCTCTGGGGCTAAGAGGTGCTGTTATTGTGGCTTGAAGTGTTTTTGAGGAAATGCTTTGGAAAAAGTGCTGCATACATAAAGAGAACTCCAAAACCAACAATAGTCTGGCAAACTGAATATTAATCACTTAAACATGTAAAGTCAGCAAACTTATGCTGGCTGAGTTCTAGCAGGTGTGAGGTCTCTTAAATATGACCATGAGGACAACTAGAATTCTGTAAGAGATTTCTAAACCAATGCAAGTTAATGCAAAGCAGCTGATCAGACTAGCCCTTCCTCTACATGTCTGTTACACTGAAACTGGGAGAGAGAAAGGGTGTGATTAATTATCACCACTTATATTGAGTCCATTATGGTGTTTATCTGACTATATGTAGGTGTTAGTTCTGTCCTAGTTAGCTTTAGCTGTCAACCTGACACTGCCTAGAGTCCCTTCCCAGATCAGACTGGCCTGTGCACATATCTGGAGAGGGGGACTGTCTCATTTGCTCATTGATGTGGGAGGGCCCCGCCCACTGTGGGCAGCACCATACCCTGTCCAGGGGCTCCTGGGCTGTATAAGAAAGCCAGCTAAGTACGGATTTGCATATGAGCCAGCAAGCAGAGTTTCTCTGTGGTTTCTGCTTCAAGTTCCTGCTTGAGTTCCTTCTTCAGTGATGATCTGTCGCCTGGAAGCTGAAGCAAACCCTTTCTTCCCTAAGTTGCTTTTGATCGTGGCGCTTGTCACAGCCAACTGAGCAGGCTTTGTTGTTTCGCTGGTTCTATGATCATAGCTTGTTCTCAGGCAGGACTCCACCCCACTGTCCAACATAACCCACAGCTTCCAATGGAAACTCAACTGCTATCTACCGAGTGGATGGATGAGCTAGCTTCACTACATTGTTTTACACTCCCAGTCTCTTTAGCCATACAATAAAATACACATAGAGATAATTTGGCTGTAAGTGTCCATGAGCTATGTGATTTCATTACGTATCTGCTCATTCACTCTTCATTGCTCTCACTGTTAAGTGCTCTGTCTTTCTCTCTCTCTTTCTTTCGGAAAGTAGTTCTCTTCTGACCTCCCACCTGCTCACCAGAAGTTCTTCTGTGGCCATGTCTGCACCACCCATACCCGTTTTCCTTGCCTCCCCTGTGAGTGTCTTTTCTCCCCGTGATCTTATGCCAAGCCTCCTCCCTGCCTGCGAAGGCACTTGGGTCTAAGAGAAAATAGCTAACAGCTGTCCTGATGTGGTGGGTGGAAAGGAAACAGAATGGCTGAGGGCCAGTGACACATGAGTGACATTTAGGCTGGTGAACGGTCCTCTGGGCTGGGGAGTTGTAGATCTATCTGCTCATAGCTCCTGGGACCTGACCTGCTCCACCCCACCCTTGCCTGCTCCCGCCCACTCCTTCATTTCAGAGGCGTCATTAACTCAGGCTTCCTCAGTCTCAGCCAATCTTTCTTCACCCTTTCCTTGCTTGTTACAGCTCCCACCTGAGGTGCAGCTAATGTTCTAATGATGGCCACGGCTTCAGACCTTTGGGGTAAGGCTGTGTCTATGACCCTCAGCACATTATAGATCTACCCTACTCTCATTTCAGTTACTGTGGCAAAATATCCCGAAACAAAACAACTTGGGGGAGAAAGGGGCTTATTTCAGTTTGGTGGGGAGGTCAAGGCAGAAACTTCAAACAGCTGGTCACTTAACATCCATAGTGAAGAATAGAGAGAAACAATGAGCACATGCTCACGGGCTTGCTTGTGTTCACCTTCATTTCCCCAATTTCTTATAATTCAAGTCCCTTGCCTAGGGAATGGTGCCACTCACAATGGGCTAGGTCATCCCAGATCAATGAGAGGAAGACAATCCCCACAGACATGTAAGTGGGGCAGCCTAATACAGACGATCCTTCATGGATCCTTTCTTCCCAGGTGACTCCTGGCTTTGTCAAGCTGACAAAGCTGACTCTCATAAGATCATCATCAATATTTGCTAGATAAGTAATCAAAGCCATCACAAGGTCCACATAGGCATTATGAATGTTCACAAGGATTGTAAAGTAAACAGGTGTGAGGATTGGAATAATTCTAACGACAGCTAGGAATTTGAGGAGATTGTGTGGAAAGGAGGAAGGACTTGGATGTGGGAAGACTGTTTCTCCGAGTGATTACAATTGGTAGGAAGTTTGATTCAGCTGAAGAGTGTAATTTTCTATGAACAGATGGACACAATGGGAATTAAAACCACGCTGCCATCTGAACACATAGACAAATTTCTTTTAAATAAGGCAATTTGAATACAGCTCGTTATAGGCATATATCATTGTTCCAGTAAATGTCCTATTAAGCCCAAAGCTCCATCAGTATAAGTGCTTGGAATATCTGAGCAAGAAAGAGCTTAGAACTGATGATTCTTGTCAAAAGCACCAAAATGGCCAATGCCTGCAGGCCCTCATCTAAGGCACTGGATTCCTGGGGTTCTCAGGGATGAGGCTAACTGTATCCTCTCATTCAGGCAGGTTCCCCTGGGGTGGCCTCTTCAGCCACATGACTACTCTGAAGCATCAGGGATGGTAGCCAGGAGGGAGTGTGGGAGGCTCAAGACAATCCAAGGCTAACAAATCACCATAGCAGGAAGATTACTGACCAGATGAAGTTACTAGAAGCTATCAGAATACTGTTCCTATCTGAGCTACATTTCTCAGGGGTAATCTCTGAGCTGGGGAAACAAACACACAAAACAGGCAACAGGAGACCACTTGGAGCCTGGATTCATGTCCAGCACTAATTTTACAATACAGATAATAAGGCAATGGTGCTCCCTCTTTATTGTGTGCTGGGCCCAGTGAAAACTCAGATCAAATCTTCACCCTGTTACTAGGTGAGTGACCTTGGGATGATAAATACTTACAATCTGTAAACTGGAGAAGTTAATACTTCTAGCAAAAGGGCATTGTGGGGTTTAAATGGAATGGTGTCTACAAAGCTCTAGTAGATACATGGATTCACTGTTATGCATATTTTACCATAATTAAAAAATGAACAAAACTAGACTAGAATGTCTGCCACAATGTCTGCAGGTGCCACTGATCTCGCTCCCCCAATTCACCTGCTCCAGGTAGTGTAGTGACAAGTTGATATACTTGGCCTCTGTCAGAAGCAGGCCCCCGACTCCAGTCTTTGCAACACGCTCTGACCCTGCCAGGTCAACCAAGTGGAGCTTAGCATGCCGGACGGTGGCAGATCCTGGCTCTTTGCTGGTCAAGTGAATGGTGAAAATACAGTGTGAACGGGTTGAAGCTTGGTTCATAGGAGTCTAGAAAAAAGAAATTGAAAAATGTATAGTAATTGGACTGGAGAACCTTCAGAGAATATCAAAAGATTTTTAGATTGTAATTCTAATAGCAAGGCATTTCCCATGAGGCCAGCACTCACAGGTGAACCTCTCAATGTCTGTGCTCTTCAGGGTGCTGTTACCTGCTGGGTAACTGGTAACAAATGTTGATGTGTTGTTCAGAAGGTGACAACAGCACCCTACTGGGGTAATTATGGGGCACCTGGTGGAGAAGGAGGGGGCTCAATTGGTAAAGACCTATAGTGAGAGAACAGAGCTTGGATTCCCAGAACCCAGGTGAAAAGGGTTGTCTCTGCCTGTAACTCTACCACAGGGTGGGGGTGGAGCAGAGACAGGCTAATTTCCAGGAGCTCACTGACCACAGTGTTTAACCCATTAGAAAGAGACCCTGTCTCAAAAGATAGGGGAGAGGGTTGAGAAAGACACCTCTGGCCTCCAAATGCAAATGCACAGGACAGCACACACACACACACACACACACACACACACACACACACACACACACACACACGCAAGAAACATTTAAAAAGTTTACTGTGTTTGCAAGATCAAAATATGAAAATCAATTAAGTTTTAATAGCCCAACAAGAATTTATCAGGGAACATAATTATTCAGAAGGGCAACAAAGACCATGAAATTTTAAGAAATTGTTATATAAGAATAATGATAGAGGAAGACACCTGACAGTGACCTCTGGTTCCCACATATGCACACACAGGTAAGCACATTTACACGTATGAATGCATACATGCAAATACACATGACCACACAGGTGAGAACACCTGTACATATGAATGCATATATACACACATGCATTTGCCACACATACACATGCATGTGCTTGTACATATATACACAAACACACACTAAAATAAAATAAACAGTATGACTTTTCATACTACGCATACAAATCAATACCAGAATGCACTAAATACCTACATATAACAAACAACACAACATCGACACCAAGACAAGAAAATACACGAGCAGATTGTAATCTCTCCAAAGTGGTAGTTGATACTTTAAAATATCAACAAGAAAGCAAAAACCTGGAAAAAATGAAAAAGGGAGATGACTAGATAACTCAAAGAAATTGGAAATATACTTAATGAGCACTAGAAAAACTGCTCCAAGTTATAATAATGACTGTAGATATTAGAACGATAAAGATAAATTATTCCATGCCCATCAGGCTGCAGCAATTGCAAAATGAAGGCTAAGGAAATAAGTGCTGGTGGAGACATAAGGATATTGCAATTTTCACAAACTGCTGATGGAAATACAAATTAAGAGTATTTTTAAAAGAAATTTTGCAATATGTTACAATACTGCAAATGCAAAATTTTCATGCCATAGTGATAAAACACTGTGTGTGGTTCCCAGAGAGAAGTCATGAGAAGGTGTACCAGGAGATACATAAATTAAAACAGTAGGTGCAATGTCTTGGGATAACAAGAAATTGGTGCCTATGTATAGCCTAAATGGACATCTGTGACAGAGGAGACAATAGACTAGGAGACGTTAAAATGTAGTGGCCTTCAGAAAAGATTGTCATAAATGATGATATACTTCTAAAGTAAAAGGTAAAGGAAAAACAAAAAGGTAAGAAGGATACAAATGCTGTGATGGAGTTTTCCATACCATAATACTGGCACTGCCAACTCTTTATGCAACTATAACTTATGTCATTAAAATAGGAAATCATGGGTTGGAGGCTACAGAGAATGAAGGTGGTGGCCTTCTATAAGGATGGAAAAGAAAAGCCAACAAAGGGCCGCATGCTTTACCTGCAATATGCTTGTGATAACATTGATTGTCAACTTGACAGAGTCTAAAATCGCCTGGACATGGCTGTGGGGAATCATTGTGATGACGTTGACAGGTGTGAGAAATTGTTCCAGACAAATCCTAGCTGTGGGCAGGATCACTTCCTGGGCAGGGGATCCTGGACTGAGTAAGACAGTCAGGCATCCACAAAGCATATATTCACTCCACTCCTGTATTTCCTGATCCAGGATGCAATGTGAGCAGCTGTCCCAAGCTCCCACCCCCATGATCCCCTCCCACGAACTGTGAGCTAGAGTAACCTCTTTCTCCTGAGTTGCTTTTGTTGAGTATTTGATCACAGCAACAGATAGAAAATTGGTTCTGAGAAGTGGGGGCATTGGTACATCAATCTGACTGTGGTCCTTAGGTTTTGAAAGGGTTTTGTGGCAAGAATGTGGAAGAGTTGTAAACTTTGGGCCATAAATGCCCTTGAATTCTGTAAGAAGAGCTTAAAGGGTCATTACATTGGGAGCTCAGAAGACAAGGATGGTGAGAAAGATGCAGACCATGGAGACCAGGCTCTTGGGTTTCAGAGGATGCAAGGACTCCATCAGGGACCAGATTAATATGGTTTCTTTTATTTAAAAACCATCAGAAGCAACTCGGGAACAGTGAAATCATCAGGAACTGGTCTGTCATTCTCTCTATATACTTTTGGGGGTTTACATTTTCTCTAAGAAAGGAATAAATACAATGTAAGAAAGCAAGCAATGAGTCAGTGGCATTGTGACGTCAATAAAAAACAGAATGTTCCAGACAAATACTCATGTGAATCAATTCAGAGCCATTCAGATCAAAACCAAAGAAATTCCAGTATGGATACATGTGCACACAGATGGAGGAACATACGTTGATGTGTTTCCAATCAGAAATTCTTTCTGTCGATATAAATTCTTGATACACACCATGGTTGATTTACACCAACTAGCAAAATACACAGATGTCAACATGCTGGCAATAGTTTGAAGCTTACAATGCAGTGAGTGGTTACATAGGCTGAAAATTTGGCCCAAATCTAGCCAGCTTATGATCTCTCTCTCTGTCTCTGACTCTGTCTCTGTCTCTGTCTCTTCCTCTTCCTGTTGTGGTGGGTCAGCAAATAACTGACAAGTAAAACCACAAACTCAAATATAGAACCTGACTTGAGGTGTTCTGGAAGTGTCTGGAAGTTATTTGCAGAACTTAAACACAGGTTTCACTTCACTGTTGTGTTCATGGGACATAAATTCTGTGAACTGAACTGAAAGTCAATTAACAGGTGCTGTGGAAAAAAATCACACAGAGGAATCTCAACAGCTGCTTCTGCCCCCAGCTGCTGATGCTGACACAGCAACTAAGCTCAGGCCTTTAATGAACATTGGAAGCTCATGCCCATTTCAAAACACTAAGAGAATCACACATACAAAGTGCATTTCTGGGTCCTGCAATTAAGCACAGTGATATGTTGTAGGAATCCATGCCTTGAGTTTTGTAATGTCTCATAAATATTTTCTACATGACGTAGCTGTTGGTGTCCTCTTAGATAAAATTTTCTTAGACCTCAGACAATGTTCTCCAATGTGCGGTATCACTGGATGTGCCCATGTCTGCTTGTCTTCAGTCAGTGGAGTCTCTATGCCTTGTGGGCATGCCCATTCCCTTATCCTTTTAAAGGTAAGAACTGTATTTGAATATTGCTGAAATTGCCCAAGAACAGATGGCACCATTTAGGCAGATTCAATTCAAAACTGAGCACATGTTTGAAGCAAATGTGTTCTTGGCACTCGCCTGTGCCTTTGGAAAAATTCTCAGGATGATTAATCATCAGCATGAAGAGAGCTTTTGCATTTTGTGTCAGTCTTTCTAGATAGCTGTGCTAGGTGGCAAAGAGAATAAAGGAAAATGAGGACTGGCCACATACCTCAAGGAACTTGTAATCTAGTCAGAAACCAGAGCCCAGGGGTGTGAAATGGGAGCAAACTGGAGGTGAGGAGAGGCAGTGTGTAGTAAAGGAGACGGTCTGGGTGGGGTGTGGCTTCCTGGAGAAAGCATAGGTCATGCATTCTGGTTTCTTTTCTATTGCTGTGACAAACACCCTGGACAAAGAGCAACAGAGGGAAGAAGGGGTTTCCTCCGCTAATTCCATAGGTAAGACAAGTAACAGCTTTAGGAACTTGGTGCAGCAAGTCATGTCCAGTCAAGAACAGAGAGAGCACACTCTGTTGTTCGCTTGCTTGCTCTCAGCTAGCTTTCTCCTCTCCTACACTGTTCAGGATCCTAGACAATAGGCAGGGCCTTCCTATGTCAGTTATCTATGAGGACACCACACACACACACACACACACACACACACACACACACACACACAGAGAGAGAGAGAGAGAGAGAGAGAGAGAGAGACAGAGAGAGAGAGAGAGAGACAGAGAAAGACAGAGAGAGACAGAGAGAGAGAGAGAGGCCCACAGGCCAATCTGATTTAAATAATTCCTCACTAACGACCCTCTTCCCTGATAATTCTAGGTTGTGTCAAGTTGACAATTAAATTAAAAGTAACTGGTTCACCAAGTTTCATCGACAGCATCCACATCAAAAGCAAGACATGGCAGTGCACACTTACAATCCCAGTGCTCAGGCAATAAGACAGGGAAATCCTGGGGTTTCCTGGACAGCCTAAGCTACCCAGCAAGCTTTACTTCAATGGGAGGCTCTGTCTCAGACAAAACAACAAAACAGAATGAGATGGATTATTGGGCCTAAAAAGGCCTGGTGGAATTTCCTGAGCCTGGCTAGATTTTGGCGACCTGATTCAGCAAAACTGCCTCTGCCCAGCCACTGCTGGCACGGTGAGATATTATTGGCACTTACACCTCACCCCATCCTGAGGTCCCCACCCACTTTCTCAACTCTATATAAGTACCTGCCTGATGCAATAAAGCCAGACTACCCACTCAGTGTGTGGTTCTCTCGGGTGACTAGGAGGAGGCTCTCAGTCATTGACACTCACCATCCTGCTCAGCCCTGGGAAGAGACCGGCTGGACCAGCCCTTCCTACAGCCCTGCCTGCTGGAGGACCCGGCAGAGTGGTGCCTGAACAGGGGCCCTGGCAATGCATGACTCCCAAGAAATGGCGCTAAGGTTGATCTTTGTGTGTTGGGGTCAGCCTTGAATAATGTTCCTTAATTGCTCTCTGTGGAAGTTTTACTGAGAACGATACCCATAGGCTCATATATCTGAATACTTGGTGCCCAGTTGGTGAAGCTGTTTGGGAAGAATAAGGAGGCGTGGCCTTGTTCAAGGAGGCGTGTCACTGGGGGAAGGTGTCAAAGTCTCAAAAGACTTGAGCCATCCCCAGTGTCTTTCTCCTGCTTATAGATCTTAATTTGAACTCTTAGTTCCTACCTCCATGCTTGGACATCATGGACTCTAGTCCTCTGGAACTATAAACCTATTTAAACACTTTTTTTTTATATATATATATATAAATTGTCTTGGTCGAGGTGTTTCATCACAGCAAGAAACAAGTAACCAGACACTTTCTGTACTATATTTTGAGACAGGGCCTCTCATGGAACCTGGAGTTCACTGATTAGGCAAGACTCACTGACCTGTACATTCCAGGGATCCTCCCACTGCCGCCCTGGCACTGGGATCACAGTCACATGCCTCCTACCTGCTTTTTTACACAAGTTTTGGAGGATGAACTCAGATCTTTGTAATTGTGCAGCAAGCATGCTACTGCAGAGTCAACTCCTCCACCCATGCTCGCCAGTATTTTGAACATAGTATCTCCCCAAACCATCACATTTCTTTCCCTCCCTTTGTGTCTCATGGATGGACAGACAACCACTTTGCTTCTCTAGACCATAAACTCTTTTCTCCATCTCTGCAACTTACCAATTAACATTCACCTCTTTCCTGAGTTGTAATTCTCTCCTAGTCTCCTCATGTAATTCACTCCTGTCTTACCAGCTATTCGACACATGTCTGATTGCATCTACCCTTTCTACATTCCTGAATTAAATCAGGACATTTCCTAAGACCAAATCTCTCCTTTTCCTTCAAGGATGTCTTAAGTAACAACTTAACAAAACCTTTGCAAATGCAGCACTCTGAATCCTTGAACTGTAGTGGAGCCACAGCCCACGTATGAGTCTCCCTGGAAGCCATGAAGAAAGCAGTCTGTGACACCCAGGGGGATATATAGTCTAGCCTCAGCAGTGGACACTGGGTATTATGTCCTGAAATCAGACACATCTAGATCTAGTATTACCAAGGAATAGCAATGAAGTATTGCTATGCTACATGGGCTACATCCCTTGCCCATGTTTTGGAAACACACATACACATATGCACATACAAATATACAGAGACACAACTACACAATATGTACAAATACACACACACACACACACACACACACACACACACACACACAAACATACATCCTCAAGAATATATAAATGCACATATAGACTCCTATAAAATATTTTAGATGTCGTGTCAGTTTACACTAAAATACAGCAAACATTCCCATGCCAAATGAGAGGAATGGAAGAATACCCAGGAAGAAAGAGTACGGCAAGACCAGCACCCAGGCTGGATAAACGCTAAACCCTCAGCTGCACATCCCGGGTCACACGAGGCACCAGGCGGTGGTAGACTATGAGCACCAAGCCTGTGGGCAGTTCCAGGCTCTGCTGCCAGTTGGAGCAGCGACCTGCTAAGTGAAATGTGTCCCTTTGTGTTCCCATAAGGCACTATTACGACTTTCCTAATATTAATCTATTTCAGTCTCTTCAAAACTAATCTCAGTTAACACAGCCATGAATGACTTACATCTTTGCATCACACTTTAAAACTTCTAGACCTTTTCAAATGTTGACTTACTGTGATAACACATCCTTTATACAATTTCTGTATCCCTATCCTTTATTGTTGTTTTCAACTTAAACCACTCTGCTATTATGCAGTGAAATAGCTCATCGAGACTTGCCACTAGTCTAAGATGAGATGCATCTTTTAGACTGAGCCTGTTGTCTTTTAGATTAAGTGTTTGCCCATGACTCCCCAGAGCAAAGTAACTAAGACTATCCACACGGGACACAATTCAGGTTCTCACTCCATTTTTGTTCGGCTGCACCTTCTAAAATGGGATCCTCATCACTCACTCGTCTGTTCGTTTGCTCTCAAATGAATCCTGGAAACACTGTGACTCAATGGGAGCTCTCTCCCTGTCTGCTATCCAGGCCCTATTGGATTAAACCCCACGGTTAACTAAGTATTACCTAATCGTGACCCCCACTGGTTAAACGATGTCTTGTCTAATTCTTCACATAGAAGAGGACTGGGTTAGGAGGCTCCTAATGTTCTTTGTTTGTCTGTTTTGTTGTTTTTCTTTTTTGAAACCTCTTTCACCTTGTAAAAATGAAAAATAAATCTGCTATGTTTTGTTGTTTTTCAAGACAGGGTTTCTCTATAGCTTTGGAGCCTATCCTGGAACTCGCTCTGTAGACCAGACTGGCCTTGAACTCAGAGAGATCTGCCTGCCTCTACCTCCCGAGTACTAGGATTTAAGGTGTGTGCACCACCACAGCCTGGCTCCTAATGCTCTTGCTGTACTGAAGTGCCTGAGACACCAGGCCAAGCAACTTAGACCCTGACTCTATAAGCATTTGCCATGCTGTTTAGTGAGGCTATTTCAGAACATATCTGTATCAGTTACTTTTCTGTTGATGTGATAACACCCTGTGACCAATACCATGACCAACATCAGCTGTAGCAAGCAGGTATAACATCAGGGGCAGGAAGCGGAGAGCTCATAGTCTGACCCACAAACATGAAACACACACACACACACACACACACACACACACACACACACAGAGAGAGACAGAGAGAGAGAGAGATAGAGAGAGACAGAGAGAGACAGAGAGAGAGACATAGAGAGAGAGAGAGAGAGACAGACAGACAGACAGACAGAAAGGCCCCTGCCTCCTAAACTTCCCCAAATGGTACCACAAACTGGGTGCATGAGTACTCAAATACCTGAGTCTATGTTGGGGGCACAGGGCAGGCATTTTCACTCAAACCATCACCACCTTGTAAAGAAGCATTTCCAAATGGATATCTCTCTACTGGAATTAATCAGTGTAAACTTCTTATTTTCTGTTCTGACTTTCCTCTTTATAATACACCTGGTTTTCAGAAGGACTAATGAGAAGTAGTTCTCCAGTTGCAGGATCCTGGGTCTTTTTCTTATCTAGCATACTCTCCAAGTAGCTTTGTGCAGGAGAAAAATAGAGGAGGTACAGCGATTTTATTTAAAAGTAAAATAAAAAGCTCCAGTGCAATCTTCAGCGTATGAGGAGGCTTTGGCAATCATGATTCCCCTTCTGATAACAATGGCCTGAGGCTTTTATGATAGGCTCTCCTGCCAAGTCTGGAATCCGTGTGACATTAATAGGATTTTCACACCCTCCACAATCTACTGGGTGACTTAATAATTTTAAGAAACCTGAATGTTTGAATTGGTGTTGGGTCTGTGGAAATCTCCCCTGTGGGAGGTCAGAAGATTGCTTCCCACTGGGTTGTTTTTCTGTTTCTGACAAGTCAAACAAAGCCAAATATAGTTATGCCAAATTCAAAGTTGAGAAATAGAAGTAAAAAGGACAAACTGGGGAGGGGTATCAAACAGTACCTTTAAAAATAAAGTGTGTGTGTGTGTGTGTGTGTGTGTGTGTGTGTGGGTGGGTGGGTGTGTGTGTGTGTGTTACACATGTGTATTCCAGTTTGCATGCACAGGCAGACATGCCTGTGGGGGACAGAAGCGGACTGATCCTTGACTACTCCACAGTAATTTTGAGACAGGGTATCTCTCTGATTACAGCATACTAATCTGGCTAGCCTTACTAGCCAGCAAGTCCCAGGGTTACTTCCACTTCTGCATCCCCAGGGATGAGATTATAGGTACAATGAGGCCAGATTTAATGAGTGTTGAGAATTTGAACTCAGATCCTCATTCTTGCCTAGCAAGCCCTTCCTAACTGAGATGTCTCCCGGCTCCAGCACTGTAGTTTTAAAAGGAGTCATGGCCAGTTATCAACACTGCTTATCAACCGAGTGACCTTCATCCTGTCTACTAACAAGGTTTGCTCTCTGTATAATGACAAACATATAATCTCAAAAGTCCCCTCGTGCTTTTTCTTCTTTTTACATACATGACCACAGAAGAATCACAGCTAGACATAGCTTGCAAAGACAGCAAGCAACTCATCTTGGTTTTCTGCTATAACCATTTTTTTTATTGTTTAAATTCAGTTATTTTCCCTCTTCTCTTTAAAATAAGTCTGTCTAAAACATGTCTAAGTCTGACTATCTACATATCTGAAGTAATAATAATAATAATAATAATAATATCAAGCTAAAAGGATTGATAGATTGATTTCTCAAGAATTTAGTGCACTTGATTCAATCCATAAACATTTTCATATAATCTATCTTCCTAAAGGTGGCAGGTAAGCTGAAACCATCTTTTCCTTTTCTGTTTGCAGACAACTAACTAGGGCACAGGTGGGACTAACACACCAAGCAGAATTATGAAGTATGCTCACACAATTTTGTTCTTGCTAAAGTAAGTCTGTCAAACTTGAATGTGAGTCTGGACATTGAGGCCATTAAAAAGTCATCAATCGGAGGACAGTGTCATTCCAAGGGGAAAGCTGAAGGGGGCTGAGTTCTAGAACTCCATTTTGTTATCTAAGAATAGTCTCTCCCATTGGAAACACAGTCCATGTCTTTCTGACCATGAAGATTTGTTGCTGATAGAAATGACAAAGCACTAAACACCAATCAGAAACACAATTAAATCAGTCACTGAAATTTATTTGTGGTGACGCATAAAACCTCCAAGAAGATGCTCAGTTCAGACACAGTGCAAGGAACAGACCCAAGTTGGTCCTAATGACAGCTGACAATGAATAGCTCCTGTGTGCTAAGAGCCCACCCTGACCAGTTTCCCTGAATTCTTGATGAACAATAAGCAATGTATCAAGGCTACACATCTCAGTTCCTCAAAGAAAAAATATAACAAGGCAAACTCTCGACCTCTTCATCTCATTCATTTCTCCCTTTCTCCTGCATCACTGAGAAGCTAAGCAAACCTCAAAAGGCAGCAGTTTGTAAGCACCCTCAGACCCGGTGTCCAGCAGGGAAGGCAGATGGGGAGATGCCCCAGTATTCCCTCTCTCATGACCAGAACTCTTCTGCCAGTGGCTCCCTCTGGTGCTGCCCACCTGATCCTGAAGTGCTAGGCTGCACCACTATCCTGTTACACTTCCCTGAGTTCCCATCTTTGCAAACAAATGACCCCCCTTGAAGGCCCTGTTCTGATACGGGAAGGTTAGGTCCTGGCTGATACATGCAGTTTAGGTTAATAAGTTCTCAGACATCACAACAGGACTGACAAGTGGAAATAATGATTTTGTGTCATTTTTAAAGTTATAGGCAAGACATGACCCTTCTTGTCACCCACACTTCAAAACATTCTCCACACATTCTACCTACAATTCACTGCCCTGGTAAGCATGTCCAAATATGTCCCTTGCTTTTGATAGTCTGCCTGAAGAAGCAAAGCTATGCCTGTCTTCAATGGCGGCAATTAACCCAGCCCAATCACCTACCACATCATCTTCTTTTGAGTTGGGTTTTTCTCTCTGAAAAGCACTTTTTCTGTGATTATTGTTCAGATGGATTTGCGTTTTAAAGTTGTAAACTATTTTGAATCCTCTCAGGAACACTGATGACATTTACAACAGTAATAAGCATTGTTGTCTTACTAAAAGGTGATGCTACATTTGAAATTTTATGAGGAGATAATGAGTTATTATTTTGTGAAAATGATGTACGCTTATTCTCTCTACAAACATACACCAAGTCGTGCTGTCGGGGCAAGTTAATAAATAGCATCATAATTTCAGACCTTAAAGTCAGAAATGCTTCGTCCTCATGCTGACAGACCAGTCTCACTGGCTCAGCAGAGGCTGTGTGCTGTGTACCTGGCATTCAAGTACAAAGCTCAGTGGAGTTCACGTGCCTCTCCCTCCTCTTCTCCCTCCTCCTCTCCCTCCTCCTCTCCCTCCTCCTCTTCTCTCTCTACTTAACAGTACATTCATCTGTTTAATGTTATTTATTTTTCTTTCACTTTCCCGAGTGCAGTTTTCTTGACTAGGTCTTGCAATTATTTTCTTTCAACTCAATAAATGTTAGTGATTTTTTTGAAAAAAATAAAGAATGAAATTAGGGGATGTCTTTGAGATGACAACACACCCTGAGTTCCTTCATGGAACCAGCTTTTCAATGAAGGCACCAACCCCTACTACACAACACAGGCATAGGTCTCAGGCGCTTTCCTTTCTGGTTATCCATGGGTGAATAAGGAAATATCCACACCAGACTGTGTGCTGAATACATTCATCTACACTGTATTGTTACATCCTTGACCTTTCTAGCATAAGTTTTGCCAACAGTCTGTAGTGATGAGTCCGCAATAACTCATCCAAAGTCCCTCAAATCACTGTCTTTCTGAACCCCACTCTCCAAAGACTTCTATTTTGGCATGACCTAGACCACTGACCTTCAGATGGCCTGTGTTTAGGGTTTCTGTTTGGCCCCACCTTCCATCAGGCAGTGTGAATATCTATATTATATGGCCAGGCTCTCCTTTCCTCTCAGACCTCATTACCCTAACCAGAAGATCATCGGATTTGTGTTTGAGAATTGTGGCCCTTTCTTTAGGAGAAACTCTATCCTGCCTGAGGTTGAAAGATACATGTGTTGGCGCTTAGCACCCGCGCTCACCATAATTCAAGTTTCATAGGATTTGGCAGGGTCTCTTGGAGCTTGAGTATAGCTGTTTCCTGGTTCACTGAAAATGGCTTTTCCTCCTTTCTCTTTCTCCTTTTCTGTTATTGGTGTTAGCAAGTTTCAATAACAAGGGAAGAGGGCAAAAACAACCTCCTGCTAGGCTTAATCAGCGATGAGACTTTTAAAGATCAGTGCAAACTCTGGGATTTGATCTTTATGTCTGGAAGACTGAATCCTGCAACAATGAGTGTGTATGTATTAACATTCTGAGGGCTCCTTCGTCATACCACTCAGCTTATTTTAATGGACACTGTAGATCTCTCCATGTATACTTCATGTAACACCACTAGGCCAGGCTAGATGAGAGCAGAATTCTAACCACACTATCAGTCAAACCATGCTGTCACTATTCAGGGAGTGCAGACATGGCTCAGCAGTTAGGAGCATGCACAGCTTCGCAGAGAACCATGGTTTCATTCCCAGCATCCATATGGGGCAGCTCACAACTGCCTGTAACTCCAGCTCAGGGGATCCAACACCTTATGCTGGCCTCCACAGGCACGTGGACTCACATGTACACAACTATATGCACACACACACACACACACACACACACACACACACACACACACACAGACACACACACACAAATTTAAAAATACAATAAATATTTTTAGAACTCTATTCAATTGCATTGTATATTTCTAATATAGGTCACATAAAATTGAGAAAGGAATGTCTGGCATACATTGAGCACACAAAACCAAAGTGTTCTTTGGCTTCTATTTAGTGTGTGTACATAGCAGATAAGACAAGAGGAGAGCCGGGCGTTGGTGGCGCACACCTTTAATCCCAGCACTCGGGAGGCAGAGGCAGGCGGATCTCTGTGAGTTCGAGGCCAGCCTGGTCTCCAGAGCGAATGCCAGGGTAGGCTCCAAAGCTATATAGAGAAACCCTGTCTCGAAAAACTAAATAAATAAATAAATAAATAAATAAATAAATAAATAAAAAGACAAGAGGAGAATCACTAGCACATCTTTTGTTAAGACTTGTAGCTGTGTGTTGGGAACCAAGAATCACAGGATGCTATTCTGACTGCAGTAAGAGCAGGGTTGGAGCACATCTCTCCTGCGGGGTATTTGCTCTGGGCTCTCAAACCCTGAAGGAAGTTTGTTAATTCCATACAGCTACCATGCCTTTCACATTACTGACCCTCTAATGGACCAGTTGTAACTAAAGTCCTCTTATTTGAATCGAATGCCACACAAGAAGCTCTGGGCTTCAGCAAGGCGTTAATGAGCACAACCACATAGTAAATCCACTCTGTTCTTCCTGCACTACCCTGGTGCTGTGGGTGCCAGGTCCAGAGGTGGCCTGCCCCACAACTTTGGCATAAACGCACTCAACTCACTCCACACATGTCCCCAACCACCCCTGCACTTCCCTGGGTCACACAGCTCACTCTTAGAGGTCTAGGAGCCTCCAAGGTACAACTACACACTCACATGAATCTGGAGTTTTATTTTAAGCAAAGAGTTAGGTTAAAGACTTTAGTAGCTCTTGGGAAAATAATTTATGCAGCCCCATAAACTTTTCTGTAGACTAGATATTTGGAAAGTAGCCTCTTCCAAAATGTCTGGAGCTCACCGATTTAAAAAGTGTTGGAATCTATGTGATGTGTGTTCCCCAACAGGACAACTGCTTCTGAATCCAGCTCATTTGTCTTCTATGAAATAATGACAACCCCCAAAGCGTTAAACTTCTGCAAGAGAAGGGGCTTACCCATGAGGCCAACAAGCATGAGGATGCAGCAGTAATTTCCAAAAATCCGTCTCTGAGGACGAGCTGTGGGAAATTTCATTCTGTGAAGAGGGGTGGTGTAAGGCACAGGAAGCTGGCTGCTGGGGAGGTTGACAGTGAATGCATTTATGAGTTATCAATTTTCATAGCTCATCAAGGACCCACTTCAGAAAACAACACAGTGATGTGACCTGAGGATGGTGCTTGCCACCCCCTAATGTCAGAGTATTAGTCACTGTGCCCAGATTGCAGCTGGGCACACATCCCATCCAAAGATATAAAAGTGGCTGATATATTAGGCTGATTTAATCACTCTAATTATTTCACAATGTACTCATGAGGCACCACACAAAAAATATAATTATAACCTATTAATTTATAATAAATAAAAAGAACCACTCTAACTTCCTGATGGCTGGCCCTGCTCATGTCCTAGGCCTAAATGGAGACAAACAGGTCACTGGGAATAACTTTACTTACTTATTTTAAAATATTTATTTTCAAAACTTCTCTCTCTCTCTCTCTCTCTCTCTCTCTCTCTCTCTCTCTCTCTCTTTCTGTGTGTGTGTGTGTCTGCCTGTCTCTCTCTCTGTGTATGAAGGTATATACATGTCTTTGGGGCCCACAAGAAGGCCCTGGCATCCCTGAAGCTGGAGTTATAGGCAGTTGTGAGTTGTCTGGCATGGATTCTGGAATTTGAACTTGGGTCCTCTTGAAGTTCAGCAAAAATCCTTCCCTGCAGGGGTGGAGTGAGGGAAAAGATGGCTTGATGGGTAAGGAGCTTGCCACCAAGCCTAAGGAGGAGAGCTCAGTCCCCAGGACCCTTGTCCTCTGACTTACACATATCATGCCAACATATATACACATAAAATAAATAAAAATGTTTTGTTAAAAAAGAATTAAGAAAACTTATAAAAACATCAAAATTGCAACAGGCTTTTCTTCCTTTCCCCCAAATGGCAGGCCTTTCAAACTCTGTTGTACTGATGAGCAGAAGCAGGGACCTGCTCACATGATTCTCTTGTGTCTTAGTCAGGGTTTCTATTGCTGTGGGAAAAATAAATGACTATGGCAACTTCTATAAAGAAAACTTTTAACTGAGAGGGCTCCGTTACAGTTCCAGAGGTTAGTCCATTATTATCATGGTGGGGAGCACAGCAGAGTGCAGGCAGATGTGGTGCTGAAGGAGTTGAGAGTCCCACGTCTTGGAGGCAACAGGAAGTTGACTAAGACACTGGGCAGTATCCCGAGCACAGGAAACCTCAAAGCTCATCCCCACAGTGACACACTTCCTCCAACAAGGCCACACTCCTAATGGCTTCCAACAAGGCCATTCCTTATGAGATTATTGAAGTCAATTACATCCAAACTGTCACATTCACTCCTTGGCCCCCATAAGCTGCTAACAATATCATAATGCAGAACGAATTTAGTTCAACTTCAAAAGTCCCCATAGTTTATCACAGTCTCAACAATGTTTAAAAGTGCAAAGTTCAAAGTCTCTTCTGAGATTCATGCAATATCTGAATTATAATTCCCTGTAAAAATATTAAAATCAAAAAGCAGGTCACATTCTTCTAACACATAATGGCACAGGATATACATTACCATTGCAACATGCAGGGAAGGGAGCCCAGCAAGGAAATAGTGGACCAAAGACTAAAAACCAGCTGGGCAAGCTCCACACTTTGCATCTCCATGTCTGATGTCAGAATGCACCTCAGATCTCCAGTGCTGTTCAGCTTTGTTAACTGCAAACACTTCCTTCTCTTGGGCTGGTTCCACTCCCTGTTAGCAGCTCTCCTCAGCAGGGATCCCATGACTCTGGCATCTCTAACATCTTGGGTTTTCCAAGGCAATCCAGGCTTCAACTTCACAGCTTCACACAATGGCCTCTTTACTAGGCCTCCATTCAGGGGCACCCCTGACACATGCCTGGCCTAGGGGCCTTTATTTTAGAACTCCTTTCTTGTGTCCTTAACTCTAAACCAAGAACCACTTGGCCAAAGCTGCCAAGTTCTGTTGCTTGCTGGGGCTGGAACATGGCCCCCTCGTTCAATTACATATACACAGCTTTCTGTCTTTTATTGCCTATGATTGGGTGTCCTGAAACTCACTATGTAGAGAGCAGCCTTCCCAGTGCTGGGATTAAAGGTGTGTCCCAACCTTTTCTTTAATTTCTTTCTACAAGTTAGAAAGTTAACTAGGTGGGATCTTGCCTGGGGTCACCATGCCCTTTATTCCATTCCCTCTCTTTCCCATCCTCCCATACCCCCCACTAATCCCCCCAACCCACCGCCCACTCACTCCCCAAGGACAGTGAAGCCCTCCACGGGGGATCATCAAAGTCTGTCACATCATTCGGAAGGGCCCAGGCTCTCCTTGCTGTATCTGGGCTGCAATAGTATCCCTCCATAGGGAATGGGCTCCCAAAGTCCATTTGTGCTCTAGGGATAAAAACTGGTTCCACTGTTAGAGGTCCATAGACTGTGCTGGCCTCATAGCTGGCATTCAGAGAGCTTGGTTCAGTCCAACGTTGGATCCCCAGCTTTACGACTGGGGTCTGTGTGCTCTCACTAGGTCAGGTCAGCTATTTCTGTAGGTTTCACCAGCATGTTTTTGACAGCTTTGTTCATCTCTCACTCCCTCTCTACAACTGGATTCTAGGAATGGCTCGGTGTTTAGCTGTGGGTGTCTGCTTCTGCTTCCATCAGCTACTGGATGAAGGCTCTAGGATGGCAATTAAGGTAGTCATCAATCTCATTATCGGGGAAGGGATAAAAGGTGGTCTCTCCACTACTGCCTAGATTCTTGGTTGGGATTATCTTTGTGGATCTCTGAACATATCCCTAGTGCCAGATTTCTCTTTAAACTTATTCCATATCTTAATCTGTTTATCTCCTTGAACACAGGACTTAGATCCATTCCAGTTCATGGAACTCATTTTCTCCTCAAAATTTAGTTTTTCTAATTCACCCTGTTCAGCTCGCTCCTTTTCATTATAAATCTTCTTTACAGTCACCACGAATCTCCACACAACAGAGTCTACAGTGTGAGACTTTGAGATGTCTTCTGCCAACTGAATTAATCCAAAAGTCTTCACTTTAGCTCAGGCAGGCATCCAGTTCACCAAAATATCACAAGAAAGATCCCTAGACAACATACTAAAATTCTCTTCTGAAACTTCTTGAGTGAGTCCCTAAGAGTTCAAATAACTCCTAGCACCTCTGTCTTCCATGTTCCTACTAGTGTGGCCCATTAAGCATTGCCTAAAGCATTCTACTGCTTTCCTAACCCAAAGTACCAAAGTCCAAATTCCTCCAAACAAATGTGTTCAGGCCTAGCACAGCAATGCCCCAGTCCTGGTACCAATTTCTGGTACTAAAATCTGTATTGGTCAGGATATACATACATACATACATACATACATACATACATACATACATCATGACCATCTATCTATCTCTATATAATATATATTATATAGATATAGAGAGAAGAAGGGAGGAAAGAGAATTTATTCCCATATATATGGGATTTTATTGAAATGACTTACAGGCTAATAATGGATAGTTGTGAATGGAAAGTTCAAGACTCTCGTAGCTGCTCAGTCCCACAAGGCTGGGTGTCTCAACCGGTCTTCTGTATAAGATGGAATCTGAAGAAGTAGGTTCCAATGCCAGTGAAGGAATGGATGTGCTGGCTTCAAGCAGAAGGTGTGGCCAGATTAAATTGTGCCTTCCAGCCTCCAGGTCTGCATGTGTCTTCCCACCTCAAGATCTGGATCACAAGTGTGCCTTCTATTTCTGGGTTATAGTTCATTCCAGGTACAGTCAAGCTGACAACCAAGAATAGCCATCACCTCATCTCACATAAATCACCTGACCTCCTCAGTGCTTGGCTCACACTGCTGCCCACCTTGATGAAGTTCATTTCAAATCCACTAACCCCAAAACTACAGCTTCTAAGTGATTTGAGACATTTTGGTCCAGGTTGTCACTCCATCCACCATGTGTGGGGAGAGAGTGCTGGAGACCAAGGCTAGTCCAGGAAAATGGACTTACAGGGACGTCGGCGGCTGGAGGAGCAGGTACAGCATGCCTTTTTCAGTTACAATGGACCAATTGACGGGAACAGCTCAAGTATGAGACTGGAGATGTGTCAAATCACACCAGCTATGGGTGGGCCTGGGGGTGGGGTCACTCACAGTTCAGGTTTTACAATATTCACACTCTTTGGCCCAGCCATTCAACTGGAAAACCCTCAGGACACAATCAAGTATTATTCCAAAACAGTGGTAGGATTGCAGGAGTTAAGACTTCTGGATAAACACTAAGTAGTTTTAATAACTTTTCTGTAAGAGGCTGACTATGAAAGGAAAGCACACTCCACCTTGTGTCCTACATATTGGGACTTTGTTTTGCAAATGTTTTCTGGTTTCCATGGCAACCCCTAGAGATGTCTGTGTAAAAGGAAACTGGGAACTTTTTTTATTTTTTAAAGAAATGATTACTGTGTTCTTTTTTTATCATGGGAAGCCCGTTGTGTGCTGACAAATTACATTCTGACAGCTAGTCTGAGATCCAACACAGACTTGCCAGGGACTGAATAACAAGGAATTTTCAGGAGCCAACAGTCTTCATTTATAGTTTATGTGTATGTGGTCATTTTCATTGAATTCGAGAGATAAATGGAAGTGCTAAATTCTTGGAATACTTTTCTAGTAACTCATAAGTACATCCATACTTGCAATAGCTGACAGATGTTGATGTCATGATTGTGACATGAAGGGACATAAGCTTCTGAATCAAAGGGATGGGGACAGAGTCTCACAAAACACAAAACTCCTTCAGCCTCAGTTTCCCCATTAAATTAAGAATGAGGAAGAATGTATACAGGACAAGGCAGATGGCTAAGTGGGTAAAGAAGGTTGCTGCCAACACCGAAGACACACAGAAATGAATAAGTAATGTAATTTTTTAAATGTGTGTAAAGTATTTTACATGAAAAGTCTACTGAATGACATGGCTATGACCACTGATTTATCAGATGAAAACAATAAAGGCAAACACAGAAAAAGATTAGCACATTAAACAAATATTAAAGTATGGACACTAGAACTGGACCACTTTGGGTTTCCAGCCTGTATGAGGTTATTAGTAGATAAATTTCCCGGGAGGTTATAGGAAAGACTCATGACTCTGTGAGGTGGAAAACCTGGCAGGTACATTTCACAAAGGGCATTTCTTAAAACTTTTCAAAATGGTCAAAACTTCTATAAAGAGTTTACTAAAAAAGATGTATGTGTATATGTGTGTATAGTATGTGTGTATGGTGTGTGTGTGTATGTGTGCTTATATGTATTGTATGTGTGCATGTATGGTGTGTGTATGTGTGTATATATGTGTATGGTGTATAGCTGTGTGTGATGTGTGTGTATGTGTGTATGTATATTTGTGTATAGTATGTGTGTATGGTGTGTGGTATGTGTGGTGTGTGTGTGTATGTTTGTATTGAGTGTGTGTGGTGTGTGTATATGTATGTGTGTGTATAGTATGTGTGTGGTGTGTGTGTGTAGTATGTGTGTATGTATTGTGTGTGTATGTGTGTGAGTATGTATTGTGTGTGTATGTATTGTGTGTATGATGTGTGGTATGTGTGTTGCATGTGTGTGTATGTGTGTGGTGTGTGTATGGTGTGGGGTGTGTGTGTGGTAAGTGTGTAGTGTGTGTGTATGTGTGTGGTATGTCAGTATGGTGTATGTGATGTGTGCGTGTGTGTGTGTGTTTGTGTGTGTGTGTGTGTGTGTGTGTGTGTGTGTGTGGTATGTCAGTATGGTGTATGTGGTGTGTGTGTGTGTGTGTGTGTGTGTGTGTGTGGCCCAAAGCTGATGCCAAGTGCATCCTTCAGTCACCCTCCACTTTATGCACTATGGCAGTTTTCCTTACTAAACCCCTGCTCATCGGTTCCCCCATGCCAGCTACTGAAGCTACTCAGCTTTCTCTGAGGATCCTGCCTCCCCCTTCTGAGTGTGGGGTCACAGGCAGCCTTCATACCTGTCCAGTTTTTTCTAGGTTCTTGGGATCTGAATTCTTGTCCTCACACTTGCATGGCATGTCCTTTATTTATGAGCAACCCCCTAGACCCGTAGGGAAGATAAATGTAATGTATAACTCAGAAGTAACAAATGGGCTAAGATTTCAAACTCCCTGAAGCTGTGTAAAAGACGATCAGAGCTTTTCCAAAACTCACAGGGTAATGCCACAAGCAAAGAGTCTCCCCTGAGGAAGGCGAGCACTGAGGCTGGGCCAGCGTGTCTGCTTGTCTCGCCACACCATTCACAACTGCTCCTCCTTCCCATGAGCCTTTGTGCATTCTGCATTTCCTGGCTTGCTGTTATGAACCCTGTGCAGAGAGACAGCCAGATTCCTCCTATTTCCTCATTCACATGCACTCATTTTTACTCTTCCTTCAGTCCATAATCTTCAATTATTGGAAACAGTAAGAGTGACCCAGATGATCTCATAGGGAAAACATTGAAGCACTGAACACAAACACGAAACAGAAAACAGAAGAAGACACTCTGAGATGAAAACCTATGTGAACTTTCTTCCAGTAGAATAATCAATTCAAATGTCCTCAAATGCATGTGACGTATGTCACAAAAATGTGGCCTACATAAGATGCTCACTGTATTTAAACAATCCACTTAGTGAGTAACTGGCTGGGGGGGGGGGCGTGTGTGGCTCAGAGTGTGTGGTTGTTTGAATGGAAATGGCTCATATATTTGAATGCTTAGTCACCAGTGGGTAGAACTGTTTGTGAAGGATTTAGAGGTGTGGACTTATTGGAGGAGATTTGTCCCTGGTGTTGGGCTCTGAGGTTTAAAATCCCATGTCATTCTCAGTTAACTCCCTCCCCCCCCCACTCTCAAGATGTGCGCTCTCAGCTAATGGCTCCAGCGCCATGCCTAATCGTCTTCTACCATGTTCCCCACCATGACGGTCAGAAACACCAGCCCTCGGAAACCATGAGCCCCAAATGAAATGCTTTCTTTTATAAGTTGTCTTGATGCTTTGCCATCGAAGTAGAAGAATAACTAAGATAATGGGTAAATTGCTTGTCTTATAAGTGTGAAGGGCAGTATGCTCAACCACCACAAAAATGTTGGGCAGGTATGGACAGCCTGTCTATACTTCAAGCACTCAGAAGGTAGAACTAGGGACTACTGAATCAAGCTAGTTATTCAAACTGGCTAAATCAGTGAGCTCTGGCTTCAGTGAGAGCTCCTGCCTCAATACATAAGTTAGAGAGTGACTGAGGAAGAGACCTAATATCAGCCTGTGGACCCCACTTGCATGTGTAGACACACATGTGAACACATAAGCATGCACACCCCCCCCACACAAAATTAGTAGAAAAATGTCAATAGAACGGAGGACCCCATTGCTAAGGGTAATAAGATGTCAAAAGCATGTTTCAGGGGCTGACCTCGGTCTGTCACTTTCATGTCTAAGAAGAGCGTGTTCAGGGTGGAAACCCGGCAGGAAGCACATATTCAATGGAGACTTTCTCTGACTCCTCAGATTCCCACCTCCCACGTGTCATCAGCAACGATATCCAATATGGAAGTCTGAAAGAATGATTTAAAAGAAAGTCCTAGGGCTGGAGAGATGGCTCATTGATTAAGAGCACTGGCTGCTCATCCAGAGGATTTGATTTCTGGTGCCCACAGAGCAGGTCACAGCCGTCTGCAACTCCAGTTCCAGGGGATTTGGCTCCCCAGGCACCAGGCATGCACAAGGTGCGCAGACTTACAAACAGGAAGAAGAGCATACACATCAAATAGTTTTTATAAAAGTGAAAAAGAAAGTCACTATGATAGCTGTAAGCATCCGTAAGAGACTTGTTCTCACGCTACCAATCCCCCACTCACCAGCCGCAGCAGCACCCCCATTGCTACCATTACCAGTCACAATACATTCATTCACTCCTTTTGGTTACGTGTGACCACATGGAGCCTCAGGACCCTCCACCCTGGTCAGTAACTGGTTAAGGCTTGGATCCATCTTGGCTGCTGCCTCGGGGTCTCAGACAAAGCAAAGAAACCCAGTTGAATCTGAACATTGGATAAGCAAAGGATGCTTTTTAGTATATGTGTAGCCAAATATGGCCCTGGGACATAGGACACACAACTTCCTGTATTCCATGGGATTTTCTGAATGTTTCACAAATATTAACTCACCAACTAAATGAAAGTACACAGGGACATGAACACATGCCACTAGACCGGCAATCTGAGATCAGAAACAATGAACTGTGCCTTATGGTTTTCAATTTCAAAAATTATGCAGTTTATAATTAAGATGTTTTATGGGTTGTCACTGATTTGATGCAAAAACAATCTCTATCAAATTGAAAAGCAGAAAAGAAAGAAGACAGACGATGTGGTGAAGTCAAAAGCAGTGGGGATAGGGAGGTCTGGGTGTCTGTCCTTGCTCACTGAACTTGACCTTGAACAGATTGCTGTTCTTGTGCGGAGGAGGGAACTTCCGCAGTGTGAAGGGGAAATAAGAATTATTTAAATGAAGTGTAATTTCCAGCTTCCTATCTGTACAGCAAAATAAAGAACTGACATGTCAAGAGGGGGGTGGAGTGGGGGTGGGATCCTGACAAAAAATCAACTAGGCAGGAAGGAGTTGTTTTAGCTCACATCACTGGTCACATCTATCACTGTGGCAAAGTCACGGTAGCAGGACTAGTCACATCACACTCATAGTCAGGAGCAAGGAGAAACAACTGCACATATATCCCTGCTTGCTTGTGCTCAGCCTAGGGAATGGCACCACCCATAGTGGGCTGGGTCTTCTCCTACTGGAGCCATTGGTAAACCCAATGCAGATAACCCCTCACTGGGACTCTCTTCTCAAGTAACTCTAGGTTGTGTCTAATTAATAATTAAGGCTAACCGGCACACTAGGTGACCCAGGGCAGACCTCATTTCTACGGATCCAGGTTTCCTAGTTTGCAGCATCAGATGTGGATGAGGTCCTTTTGGAGGACTTTGCAGCCTCCAGATCCTATTGTGCCTCAGAACCTTGGAAAAGTCACTTGAAGAGAGATGCCTGTTACCTCTGCAATCATCCTGTTGGTATCCCCCAAGAAGAGCAAGTTCAAAGCTTCCTCCTCAGTTGTTGCCTGATGAAGAGACAGATTTTTCAGGTGAATGTTCTGGTCAGGGTCCTCCAAAATTGTCACTTTCCTGGTGGAAAAGGAAGCGAGAGAACAGGTGCTGCAGAGAACTGGGAATGTCGCAGTCATCACATGTTTCAAAACCATCTAGTAGGAACACACAGGAGACACCAGATACCACAGAATTAATACTCAACACTGACCCCTGAAAGTTGCTTTCAAACAGCCCTGCAGCTGGGAAAAAATATATCAAACACCCACCTGAGAGCTGCCTGTCTTTGCAATCCCCAGATCGTTAGATCAAACAGCAAGCCATTAACTTTCTACCTCTGCATCACGGAAGGAAGCGACACTTTTTGGGGGAGGGTCATAGTCCAGTTTCTTACATGGGCAACACATTGATCTTTGCATTCAGTCTTATCATGCCCAATGACATAGCATCCTAAAGCACACTTAGCTTACAGAGGATTAAAGCCAGGGCAGCCAGCACCCCTCTTGGAGGGATTCTCTTGGATTTTCTCATCAAGGCATGAAAAGCATTGTCAAGAGGTTAATGATAAAGATTAGCTTGTCTATCAAATCCATTTTTATGTCCCTTTCCCTTTCCTTCTGGGATATCTTCTACTTTAGCTACCTTGGGGTGTCCCAGAGACAGCCTGTTCCCTCCCAACCCTGCTTGCAGAGATGACAGTAAACATTCCCTTCTGGCCTTTCCCAGGCTTCCTGAAGCAAACAAGGTTTGGGAAAGTTCCAACTCTGCTCCAAGACCTGCAGACTGGATTCTCAGAGTGGTCAGAGAGATCTCGCTGCCAAGGGTGTGCACCATTCACAGGTGTTGCCAAAGGCCATCCCTGGGTGTGTCACTTGCTCCAAACTTTATAATGCCTGGTGCTGAGGAAAGGCAGGAGCTATCTGGGACATCTTGAAGGAAAAGCAAATGAGCATGCATTTCCTCACTGTAAAACTTTACTCATGCGGGCAGGACTATAAACATGCCCTGCCTAGGGCTGAGCACACATTGTTTTGTTCCTGGCACTTTGACTAGTTATACATCTATGCATTGCCTGCTACCCACTGCAAAAGGAGCTTCTCTGACCAATGCTGAGAGAATGCCCAGGTCTACGGGCATCAACACCAATGTTCAAAGGGAAATTTCACAGTGTTTGACCATTTAGCAAATTACCAATAGCAAGTTCCATGCTCAAGACCATGACCTTCCCACGAATACAGTACCAAGTATCAATTTCCTTCCTGAGGAACAGGCCTCAAGTCCATTCAGAAAGTGGTTAGTTAGCCAAAACTGTCATGCTAGTATTGCACCCATGGGCACATCTTGTCTATCAGGGTGTCACTGCATCATGTGAGGTCTAGCCCTGAATAAGACCACTGAAGACTTTTCTACCCCAACAGCCTGCATAGCACCTCTAGACATTATGAAGTTTCCTTGTGAGTTTGAGACTGATTCTCTATGTGTGTAATGTCATCAGCAATAGGGTCTTCACATACAGGAGGGCATACATAGCAGTAATTAGACTTAGTGTGTTATTAAAAAAGAAGTCATGAAGTTTGGAGGGTTGACACACTGATGGAAGAGCTGGGCGAACAAATCCAGGATGTGGTTTTATGTGGTGATATCTTGCTTGTACAAATAAACAGAAGTAAGGTGTGGCTGTGGTTTGCTCCTTCTCTCTGATCTTCAGACAGACTTTATTTGTACAAGCAAGATATCACCACGGTTTTATTCTATAGATATATGAAATTATCAAGAATAGAGAAAAGTTAACTGTGGATGCCTTTTTGGTGTGCCAGCCTACAATCCACACTGCCAGAGAGCTAGGAAACAAGGGAGACCCTAAGAGAAAGTGAGAGGAACAAGATCTCCTGAACTAATTGGGAGCATGGGGGAGGGGAGAAGGAGTTAGAAGAAAGAGAAGGGGAGAAGAGGAGGGGAGAGGAGGATATGAGAGAGCAGGAAGATCAAGTCAGGGGAAGAATAGAGAAGAGCAAGAAAACAGATACCATAATAGAGGGAGCCATTATAGGTTTAAAGAGAACTCTGGTACTAGGGAAATGTCCAGAGATGTATAAGTTTAACACCAATAACAATCTAAGCAATAGTGGAGAGGCTACCTTAAATGCCCTTCTCTGATAATGAGATTGATGACTACCTTATATGCCACCCTAGAGCCTTTATCCAGTATGGATGGAAGCAGAAGCAGACACCCACAGCTAAACACTGAACTGAACTCCTGGAATCCAGTCTCACAGAGGGAGGAGTGATGAGCAAAGGGGCCAAGACGAGGCTGGAGAGACCCACAGAAACAGCTGAGCTGAACAAGGGGTTGCTCATGGATCCAAGACTGATAGTGGGAAACCATCATAAGACTGTTCCAGACCCCCTGAACAAGGATGTCAGTTTGGAGGTCTGGTTCATCTATGGGGCCTCTGATAGTGGATCAGTATTTATCCCTAGTACACAAATGGACTTTGGGAGCCCATTCCACATAGAGGGATACTCTCTCAGCCTAGACACACTGGGGAGGGGGGGAGAGGGTCTAGGCCCTGCTCCAAATGCTATGACAGACTTTGAAGATCCCAAATGGAAGGCCTCACCCTTCCTGGGGAGCAGAAAGGGGTTGGGATAAGGGATGGGTTGGGGGCAAGGGATGAGAGGAGGGAAAGAGAACTGGGATTAACATGTAAAAGAAGCTTGTTTCTAATTTAAAATTGGTCTAATTACAATTATAAAAATAAAATAAAAATAAAGTGTTGCCTAATTGAAAAAAAGTTAATTTTTAAATAAAGTATGTGAAAAAGGGAAAAAACTTATTTAGGATAATGTTACCTTTTAAATGATTTTTTTCAAATACCATAATTAAATTTTTTCCATTTTGCAAGGAAGTTTCTGGCCTTTTCATGGGTAATTTGTGGGCACTTAAAATACTAAGGGCAGTAAGAGAAGGTAACTTGCCCAGCACATCTGCAGGCAGCATGTCCTGGGGGTGGGGGTGGGGGGTCCTTTCCTGCAGATGGCTCCTTTTCACCCCCTTCAATAACATCCACAAGATAGAAATCTCCTTTCCCTAGTGAAAACAATACAATTTGTTTGTTTTTAAATAAGACTCATAAGTGAACTTATTTAAAATACTTAGAAGGTCTGAAGGCTCTTATAATTGATGTAGATGAACTGTGTTAAAATTGACAAAGATGAGCCATGTTATAATTGACATAGGTGAGCTGTGTTATAATTGACATAGGTGAGCTGTGTTATAATTGACACAGATGAGCTGTGTTCTATTTTGAGCAGACCTTGGATCTTGTCTCTGACCAGCTCAATACACTTCGGCTAAATTCAACCTCTAGGGACACAGAAGACAGGATTCTCTCTAAACTCCAGATTTCCCATGAAGATGAGAGACATTAAGTAATATCTGAAGATGAAGTCAGATAATAAGTGATGAGATGGTATAAATTAAAAGTGAAAAGGAGAGAATCGAAACACTTATCGTAAGTAAAAGAATTCCCCATCTCCAAGGTGCTTGCCTGTAAGAGAGAAGGGTAAACACAGAGACCGGATTCCACTTCTTCCTGCAAGACCCCAGAAGGGGGCACTCAGAGAAAGGGAGGCAATAAAAACTCTCCATAACCCTAGCCACAAACATGATCCCAGCCCTTAGTCTTACCACAGCCCTAACAATAGCCCTGCATAACCAAGGCATTAATCCTAATCCTAGCCCTAAACTGACCTTAACCCTGGCTCTAGCCCTAGCACTCACTAGAGTCCTGACCTGAATCCTAACTCTAGTCCTAAACATACTCCTGCCCATAACCATGAGGAGCAGGGGCCCCACCCACTGAACATCACCTTTCTCCAGGGCATCTGCACTGTCTGACCAAACCCAGCATTTCTCACAAGGGTTTCTTATGTGATTGGTCCTGGTGCTATTTGCGATCAGATTTTCTAGAAGTTCTAGGTGACTGGTGATGGGACAGTGTTGAGAACTACTGATCCTGATCCCTTACAGGTGGGTGCATACTGAGGATTAATTTGGCTCCCTTGTCTTTACTTACCAGCCAGTTCTCTCTGCAGGGAAAGTTATTGATATCTGACTATGGCTAAGCATGGGGACAGGCGATAACTACACATGGGCAAGGCAACCGAATTGTCAAGTATCCAACCATCTGAGGCAGGCACGCGTGGGATAATTTGCCATGGGACCCCCATTTAGCATATGGAGGAAAGCATTAGCTCCTTGTCACCATTGGTGTTTGACTGCGATACATTTTCCTTCTTGGTTATTTACAGCCTTTGGTCTTTGATGTGGCTACTCTTTTTTAAATGGACTTTTTAATACTACTTTTTTAATTCAGTGGACCAATTGAATACAAGCATTACTGCCAGGTGCTAGCCTGGCTTTGCCACTTTTGGTCAGAATCCAATTTGCATGCTCTCTGGGTTTTCCCTCATGCTGGTTTCAGCTGTGTGTTGTAACTTTGTCTTTCTCAGATTTTTTTTTTTTTGATGCTGTGTTTCTCTTATGTTCTGATTTCTTGTTTATGGAGTTCCTGAAAGGCAGATGCAGATGCTGGCTGTTGTGGAAACTCACTGATCGCTCACAGCCTACTAAGCTATCATCTGTGGGCACCCCAGAAGAGGTTCCGCCTCTAACATGCTGGTACAGTCTGTTTGTCTGTTTGTTTCCTAGAAAGAGCCTTACTGTGCAGCCCTTGCTCACCTGGAATTTGATGTGCAGACCAGGTTGACATTGAACTCATGGAGATTTATCTGTGCATGCCTCCAGAGTGCTTGGATTAAAAGTGTGTGCCACCATACCCAGCTTCTTGTGCCCTTTGAGTCTCTCTCTCTCTCTCTCTCTCTCTCTCTCTCTCTCTCTCTCTCTCTCTCTCTGTCCCTCTCTCTCTCTCCTTCTCCCTCTCCCTCTCCCTCCTCTCCCCCCTCTCTTCTCACTCCAGTTAGGGTCTCTTTTGCCATTTCTTCACTGGCTTTCTCCTGGCTTCTGCCCCATCCCCTGGGCAAGCTCCTCACGGCCTGGCCTGCTCTTGCTCACAGTCTCCCTGAAGCTCTCCCTGCCAGCCTGTCAGCCCTACCCCCTCCCAGGCTCTGGAAACCCTGCCCTGGCCATTCCCTCTTGCCAAGGATGCTTACTGGGAAATGAGAATGTTCTCCACTCTACTACTGCTGGCATCATTTTTAAGGGGCAATGAAGTTCAGTGGTAAACATTTTCACCAAGTTGTTTCCTTCCCAGCCCCCCACTCTCGTGCCCCTTCTCACACTGCAGTCATTATGTCCTCAGACTTCCATCCAGTCCTTGGTTCTGACTGCAGTTTCTACAGGCATGCAAGAGGACTGTATTAGTGTTTCTTAAATAAACATTTTCCTTCCAGAATGGAAACCCACCAGGCTATTTATTTGATTGCTTGGAGTGGGCCTGTGAATAGTTTCCCCACAAAATGCTTCTAAAATGTTTAGATTTTAAGCAAAAGTCACTGATCATCCTGAGTTGGACACCTAAGTGGAAAAGTTCTGCTAAGTGTACCCAGCCTGCTTAATGACGGGGAAGCAACAAGCTTTGTGTTTTCTCTATAAACGGAATCATTTCCATTTGGCTACTCAGTAGGAATTTGTAGGCTCACTGTGACTTACTGGAAGGCATATGAAGAACAATAGCCAAGTTCTTGCTTTCAATAATGGAAGCCATCAATGGAGCACTGTCCCCACCCCCACCACCACATTGCAGCACCGTCCACTTGCCTGACAGGAATTTCCCAGAAGTTACTGCCATGAATATAGATCCTCATTTCATGTTGTAGACAAGGGCAAGCATGTGATTTCTTCTCTTTTTAAATGTTACCATGCAGGCTATGCACTGCACAGGGACACCGTGTCCAAGGGATCCACTCACACCATGACTTTGCATAATGTTTTAAGACAAGTGTCTATGAGAGAGTTGTACAAGGTCGTTTAGCTAAGATTTCGATACTGGATGCTGGAGTCTATTGATTCTTTTTGTTGGTTTTTAAAAGATTTATTTTATGTGATGTGCGTGTGCCCAGAGAGGCCACAAGAGGGCATCGGATCCCCTGGAGCAGGAGTTAGAGACATTTGTGAGTCACCCAACGTAGGTGCTTAGATCTGAATCCTGGTCCTCTGATGGAGCAGTAAACCCTCAGCCTCTGAGCCATCTCTCCAGTCTGTGATTGTTTTACAGTAACAGCCACAGAAATTGTCACCGTCTTAAATGGTATGCTTTCTATTTAGGAATACTAAAATTAACTAAAGCAAAGTGACCATTTCTGCACAGCTAAGACCAATAGTTCTCCTGTTTTGCCTCAGGAGACACGCTTAAACTAGCAATGTTCCCATTATAGCATGTGCCGTGAGGCGCTTTCAAAAATAACTTCTATTTTCATTTTAAATTACTTAAATGTAGAAATAGACTGAAGACATACATGTATATTTGTTTGTGCATATCTATATATAAGCATATGGATAATTTAAAATCCAAACCTTTTAAGATAATTGTAGATTCATATCAGTTGTGAGGGATAATTTAAAAGAAAAACCCAACCTGATGCCCAATTTTTTTCTATGAGAACATCTTTTTTTTTAAGACTTCAATTTTTATTTATGTGTATGTACGTGTGTTCGTGTGTTTGTATGCTAAGTGTGTGCAGGTACCTGCTGATGCCAGAGGGCATTGGATTCAGGGGGACTGAAGTTACAGGCAGTCGTGAGCAGCCGTATCTGCAAAAGCAGTCAGTGCACACGGAGCTATCTACTCCAGCCCCTCCAATGAGAATGTCTATGGACCTGCTAACACATCCCAGGTGGGACGATGGTGTTGAGCGCGCCCATCATGCTGTACTGAGGTGTGAGTATGCAGCTTTGAACTACCTGAGAACTTTGATGTGCACCAGAAGAACAGTCTTCAACCACACCAGCCATTTATGCTGTTCTTATACAACCGTCCGCACCCTCTACCTGACAACTCGTGCTTTCTGCTGGCCTGTTGCTGGCTATGTTTCTTTCTGCTGCTGATGGATGTTTTCTGCCCTGCGCACATCAGGGGTCCCTCTCTGTGCTGCGAATTCTCTGGGTTTTAGCACCTGCATATGTCCCTGTGACTACATCAGATAATTATATAGACGACTTCCACATTCATGATTCTTCTGTTGATTTCCCTCAAGCCCTGACAAACATGGTCAGATTATTGTCTACAGTTGTGCTCTACCACAATGCCAGCTTGGGGGACATGCAGACTTTCTTAGTGACTTTTGTTCTGGCAAAATGCCTTAAGCCTCTCCCGTGACTTAGTGGTTTCCTTTGTGTCCACCCTGTATGGATGTACATAGTTTGGAAGAACATCATGATTACACTCAGCTTGAGGCAAGTATGAATGAGGCCGCTCTTCACACTTGTCAACAGGTTTTTGCGTGAATCTCAGGGTTTAGCTCATTTGGGTAAATATCTGGGCACACAATTGCTATGTTGTATAATGGATGTTTGGTTTTATAAGACGCTTCCAGTTGGTCTCACAGATGTGTCCACATCATTCTGCATTATCACCAGCAGTAAGAATTTCCACTGTTGTACAACCTTGCCAGCCTTTGGTATTGTCAGACTCTGGAATTTTAGCCATTCTCACAGGTACACAGTGGTCCCTCACTGTTGTTTTCTTTAATTACAGATGGTGCTGAGCTTGTTTGCATCTGCTAACTTTTCATCTGTGCATTTAGTCATTAGAGACATGACTGGTGAGTTCTGTCCCATTCGAAATCATCCATTGCTTTATCCTCTCTGGCCTTTAAGAGTTATTGTATGTCCTGCATATAAATCCATGTTATAGCCTATTATTTTATGCGTATCTGTGTTTTGCCTGCACATATGTATTACAACACATTCGTGCAGAGCCCATGGAGGCCAGAATCTGCCAAATCCTCTTGAGTTGCAGGTGGTGTGAGCAGACACATGGGAGCTGAGCATTAAACTCAGTTCCTCTGGAAGAGCAGCCAGTGCTCTCAGTCCTGGGCCATCTCTCCAGCTCTGGATGTAAACTCTGTGTACAGGTGTTTGTAGCCATTCTCTCCAAATACATGCCTTATTTACTCATTCTTTTAAAAGAGGCTTTTACAGAACAACAAAACATTACTTTTAATAAGTTCTACTTACTAATATTTTTTTTTCTTTTCATGGATCATGCTTTTGGTGTTATATCTAAATACTCACTGCCTAACCCTGATTTTCTAAGATTCCCTTTCACATTATCCTCCAGAGTTTTATTTTTGAACTGTATATTTAGGTCTATGGCAGATTTAATTAATTTTTGTAGTGGCAATATGTGTGTTTATTTAAATTTATATTTTATTATTGATTTACATATGTGCATATCTTAGTGTGTCCTGAGTTTTCTCCTCACTGAATCAGCAGTGTCACACTGAGATGAAAGACAAGTCACTGAAGGACAACTCAAGCCTATGACGTTTCTAGCAACAACCTGACCAGCATTGACAGTCACTATTAAATCCCACGCATGCTCAGGGATGCCGAGTCACAGGGAGAATGGAATTATTGTCTTTGCTTTTTTCCAGATGGGAACATCAGAAAACATCCAAATCACTGTTCTTGGGTAAAGTGGGAAGAAGTCACCAAGAAAGGCCCACACTGTGAACGTCACCAATTCTTGGCCTTTAGACGATGGACATTAGAAGGCTGATAAACAGCGTTTGATCCAATGCCTACACTGTATAAAGAAATGCAGAAAAATGAAAGAATCTGTCTAAAGTTCCTAGCTGTGGCTAGGTTCTGAAGATCCTGGTTTCAAGAACCCTGGACATTCTATTCTCTCAGAGTGGCCCCTTTTCTCATTCTGGCCACACCTTACCCTGTGCAGTGGATTCACACTGAAGTGGCTTGCTATTCCTCTTCTCCCTCATTGTCTCAACCTCTTAACTGAAACTTAATACCTGATTTCCCCATTTCTCATCTTCACATGTGCGTATGTGTACAGGCATGTTTGCTGTGTGTGGGTGCGCATGTGGATGTGTGCTAAGTTGATGTTGGGAATCATCCTCAATTGCTCTTCTTCCTTATTCCCTGAGGCAGGGTCTCTTAATCAAAGCTGGCCAAAATGGCTAGTCTCCCTAGGCAGCTGGCTCTGCAGATCCCGTCTCTGCCTTCTGAGGCTTCCTGGCTGGCCACCACAACTACCTGCATTTATGGGTGTTCTTGAGATCTGAACTCTGGTCCTCACTCTTGCATGACAATCACTTAAACTATGGAGCCACCTCCTTAGCCCCATAGATAATTTTTTTAAAAAAAAATATTAAGGCACTGACATTAGGGAAACTGTTAAACCAAGCAAGACATACTACTTGACACATACGCCCCACCTAGGACTTACTATAAATCTGTTAATAAACACACGGTTTGGTATGGCAAACCCAAAGGCACATCCTCAAAGTCTTCATCCTTACCTACTCAAGTTTTTGATGGGATTCTTTTAAATGGACTCCTTAATTCTCACAGCCCCATTGTATAAAACCTCTTGAAATCCCTCTTGCCACTCGAGCATGAAAGTGTGTGAATGTCTGGATTTAATTCTTGTTCTATTGCCAATTAGTTGTTCTGAGATTCTGGGTGAGTCAAACCTCTCTGGGTTTTATGTTCCAGGCCAACAATCAAGAAGTGAGCCTTTGGGAGTTAACCTTCAATTCTACTCAAATCAAACGTGAGGTTCAAGGTGTAAACCATTGGTATCCCTTGCTTCATATTCTTCCTCCACCTCTTTCCTTTCTTTTTTGCAAACATCTTAGCTTTATCTCTCCTCTCTGTTTAATGGCGACAAGCCCTTCATTCCTGGATTAGATTATTGCTTAATGTTTGCCAAACTGTTGGGTATTGACGATCCTAATTGAAGACAATGTTTTTAACCTCCTCTCATGGAAGTGAGTCCCAGAGGATCCCAAACAATGCAGTTATTGCCATCACTCTTTACATCATCACAGTTATTGCCAGAACTTGACAGTAAGACTCTACTATGGAGACAGTGTGCACTCTGGTCAGAGAGGACTTGGAGAAATGAAGCTGATTGATCAGGAAGCTTTCTCTCTGCTGGCTAGCTTTCATAGTTCTGGATGGTACTATGCAGGCTGCTGGGAGAGAGAGTTATCAGTGGTCTTACCCAGCTGTGAACCTTGTCAGCTACAATAATGCCTGGTCTGAAAAGATAACCTCCTGGTTGTAACAGGGGCATAAATGTTATGGGTGTAACCAATGGCTCTCTAATTGGATTTGAGGCCCACTATAAAATTGGCCAAAAACTCAGGGCTAGGGAGATCATAGGCCCTGTGAGTGAACCTATTGCCATTATGGACATGGTATCAAACAGCCTTCTAAATATATTGAGAGCAATTTTTGTTTGTTTATTGAGACAGGGTTTCTCTGTGTAGCCTTTGCTGTCCTGGAACTCACCCTGTAGACCAGTTTGGTCTCAAACTTACATGGATCTGCCTGCCTCCAGAATACTGAGATTAAAGGCTTGTGCCACCATGCCCAGCTACTGAAAACAATTTAAACAAGATTTAATCTGCCAGTATGTTGGCCATCCTGGAGACTATAAAACAAAAAGTTGATCAGAACAAAAACAAGCCTCAAACCAGAAACCTGACATCCAAGCCCTTCCTCAAACTGGTTCCAGTGGCTTCTGGGATTTCTTTCAGGTGATATTTGTTGTAGTGCAACTGAGCTACTAGGACAGGAAATAAACCCAGCAGACTGTAAGCAACAGTCATAGAGGCTCCAAGTCCCAAACCAAGGAGTCAGCTTGCTCTCTTCTGGATTGTAAGCTACCAGCTTCGCTTGGAGTCCTCAGCATTTCAGAATGCACAGGGCAGCACCATGGTCCTCTTTTATAGGACAGTAACTATGTTGAGCAGGGCAGCATACATCAGAGGCTCCATCACCTAACACCATCACCCACCGCTCACAGCACAGGCTCTCCAACCATGCCCTCTGTCTGACGCTGCCATTCCTGTCCCCATTAGGAAGCTTTACCCTTTTAAAAGTAAGTTCTTAAGCTTGAAAAGCTTTTTTCTTCCATAGAGTCAGTGGTCCTTCTTCTCTCTTCGCTGTTATACCAATATTTACACTACAAACAACTTTTGTGTTTCCTGACTCCATCTTGGGAATTTTGTAAACATAAAAAGGTGATATATGAAATGCCTCAACAAATATTAATGAAATAATATACGGATTATGAATTATTTTATTAATTTCTGATCTTTTTACTAATTTAGTAACTTGTTTATTGGATATGAAACTTGTATTATCAATAGTCAATTGATGACCTTTTTCCACAGAGAATTCACACATATTTCTACATTATCTCAGAGTATTTTATAAGAAGAATAAAAATATATATTTTGGTAATGGAGTGATGGCTGCATAATTAAGAGCATGCTCTGCCTTCCAGAGGGCCTGAGTTCAGTTCCCAGCGCCCAGGCCAGGCAGCTCCCAGCCACCTGTAACTCCAGACCCAGGGAACTGGACACTCTTCTGGCTTCCACTGGTATCTGCACTCATGAGGGGCACACACACACACACACACACACACACACACACACACACACACACACACACTTACTTCAAAATAAAATGAATTTTTAAAACATTTTTTTTCTTGGTTGTAGGCAGCTTCCAATACATAAAAACACCTGGAAATAAGCGCATGAATGACTACCAATTCCTACATCAAACTCAGGCAGGTTTCAAACAAATTGCAAACAGCAACACTGTGTGATCCTGGCAGGGGAGTGTCCTCTGTCAACACAACAGATCTGAAGCCTGCATCTCACTGAAAACAACTAATGCTGATCCATCCCATCAAAGGGCTGTGAAGGCAGGTGCGAGGTGCAGCAGAGAGGCATTTGAGGAACACTTCCTCTCTCAGGCTTACTCCTGCATAAACTGAGTACTGCTTTTGGAAGAAAGGTGTATTTCAAGGAGTGTGGGGCTTCGTAAGGTGGGGTAAAGTGCTGCCCCAATCTTGAAATGCCCCCTGAGACCATCCACTGCACAATCGTGCTGACTCCCACAGAGATTCCCCTGAGAAACGAGCTTCAAGCAATCTTAGTTCCCATCACTCCTGCTCATTACAGAAAGATGCTGTGATCCAATATTTGCTAATTATGATCGAGACCAGAAACAGAGAAAAATTTCAAAGGAAACAAAACATCTGAAAACCATTTCCTGCTGGTCTTTGTTATCCTGCTACTCACGGCAGATCTTCCAGTTTGGAGGCTTCATGTCTTGGATCCAGCAGGTCATAGCCACATTCATTGTAGATTTCCAAGTAAGAAATATGTGTTGTGTAGATCTTGCTGCTATCCTGGTTGGAGAAGGAAAAGGTATTATTTAATGACTAAAAACAACTGTTTGGCTAGAGAGAGATGCACCATTTGTCTTTGGGCTTCTCTCATAGTGTCCCTCCTTTTCCTTTCCATTTATATGGTTTACATTTGCAGTTCGTGACACTTTTGAGTTGCTGTGGCCATCTGCATGAAGTGTTTTTTTGTTTGTTTGTTTGTTTGTTTGTTTGTTTGTTTTGGTAATAGCCAATATCCATTATTATAAGTAACTTCAGTCTGTTAGTTTTTACTGGTGCCATATTATACATAAAATGTCAATATACACTTGTAGAACTGAATAATACATCATTTTTTACTTTCCAGATCCCCCCAAAAGGTTACTAAGAAAACACAAATAAATTTACAATCTGTGACATTCTGTGAACAGTTGATTCATAAAACAGCAGAGCCAGAGCTTGTTACTTTGGTTCAAAGACCAGGAGCCAAAGTTTTCATTCATGATCATAATTAATTTTCCTTTACTTTCCTACTACTCAGAATTTTATATTCTTTTTAAAAAAACAATTCAGTTATTTACTCTGTGTGTGTGTGTGTGTGTGTGTGTGTGTGTGTGTGTGTGTGTAGTTTAGTGTGTGTGCGCACATGAATGCAGGTACTGACAAAGACCAGAAGAGGGCATCAGATCCCCCTGAGCTAGAGTTACAGGCCATCATGAGCCACCCAATGTAGGTGATGGTATTGAACCCCCATCCTCTGCTAGAGCAGGCGTGCTTCTAACATGGTTCCATATGACAATAAGTTATGAAATGTCCATGATCATGCAAAACTGACTTAAGAGAAGTCTGTCTACATTTCAAGTTCTACCAAAAATACCTGGGCACCAATGAACCACTGTGGCTGTTGCTACTGTTATTGCAGTTGGTAACTGTTTTCGAGTATTATGTCTAGAAGCCTCCAAATGGAGAAATAAGTGTGATGGGTTCCAGAGAAGTGTAACCGGGGAAAGAACCCCCCCACCTGAATATGGATGGCACTTTCTCATGGGCTGGAGTCCTGAACTGAGTAAGTGAGGGAAAAAGACGAAGGGGCTGAGTGCCAGCACTCTTCACCGCTTCCTGACTGTGCACACAGCGTGACCAGGTGGTTAACGTTCCCACCACCATGCCCTCCCCACACGGTGAACTTACATCTTCAAACACTGAGGCAAAACACACCCTACTTTAACCTGTTTTTGTTGGGTATTTGTTACAGCCCTGGTCAAAGTAGCTAAAACAATACAAGAATATAAAAGGAATGGGCACAAGAAAAGAACAGGGAACTTGAGCCATCGTCTGTAATGGGGGCACTCTCTTCTGTAGAATTAGAGTAACAAGTCAGGGAAATGGCCGGCCCACTGCCCCAGGGATGAGGACAATGCCTGGCTCCTCCAGCTTCTGCCTCTCCTGCAGTTTTTCCAGCATGCATACTCCAGTCTCACTGAGTGATGTGGCAAGATACCTTTCTCGGTCCTTTTCAGCATCTGGATTGCCAGACTGTAATGTAACACACGTGTTTCCGGCAGACAGACATTTCTTCTACCCCAAACAAGTGTGAACCTCACAATGCTCCAGTGTAAGGAGACTCAAGCTCTGCAACAAGTGGAACCCTCCCAAGTGCAGTGGAATTACGTTCTCACTCTGAGGCCATCCACAACACAGCATGCGCTGGGCTCTCGGCTTGTCCTGAAGGAGAGCTTGGCTTTATTCTCACCCTGAGCTCTCTGATCTAAGGCAATCTGTAGGGCCTCTGACTTAAGTCTGTGTTCTCTAGTCTCCAGTGTGGACACACTTCACGGGGCACTTTAAGCCCTGCTTGTTTTAGTACAATCCACTGTGATTATAACAAATGTGTGTGGCCCATGGCAGAAACTGATCCATTTCAGTTTCCCTGGCTGTTAGTTGGTCTGGTGGGCTTTCTCCAAGTCCAGGAAATTACTTGGGATGATTCAGAACTAAACAAGATTTTCAGTGACATCAATGACAAGGGGTCTCCCAACAATCCTGGCAGATGGCCAGTGCCCTGGACACTTAGAGATGTCCAGAGGTATTCTTTGGTAAGCACAAAGAATATTTTAGAAGACACAAAACGTACTTTCCACTAAGAGAGGATTTGTTTATTCTATTCAGCCTAACCAGGGAAATTGGCTTCATCGGTTCTGAGAGCTTCAAAAGGTTTTCTGAAACTGGCCAGGTATCATTAGGCCACCATGACATATGAATATTAATGAGTATGGTAACAATCATTAAGTCTTTGCACATACAAATACTAATGGTATGGTAATAATGACCATAAACTAAGCATACCCAGGTGCCAAGAACCTTAAACATTTGTTTTTATTACTTTTAATTGAGTGTTTGTCTCTGTGGGTGTGTGCATGAGAATGCATTGTCTGCAGAGGCTGAAAGAGGGTGTTGGGTCTCCCGGAGCTGGAGTTGAGACAGTGAGAGCTGCCTATACGGGTGCTTGGAATAAAAGCTGAGTTCTTAACTGCTGCACCATCGCTCCAGCCCAAGGTCTTAAAATACTATTTCTGTCCCCCAACAGCAGCTCCATGACATTGAGACATGAAGCCACATGCCATTGGGACACATCGTCAGACAGCCTACACAACCCTGCCCACCCTCCTAAGATGAGCTTTCCACTTGGGTCCATGGCAACAAGTGCTATTGAAGATTACAGCCCTGTTTGTGAACTGTGTGAATAAGACAATACAGGTAGTGTCAGGAAAACTGGAGATGAGAAGGGCTCTGGGTGTGGCACACACACTCTACTCAGCCTTCATCCTGCACTTTTTCTGGCGCACACATTTGGCACTCTTGGGCCAGTGAGAGAAGAGCTGAACTAATGGTAATTGCTGCTTTCTGGCCAGCAATTAGAATTACGCAGATCTCAGCAATTTCTTCTTGTCTTCACAACTCAAAATGCAAATAACATTCAGTAGGGAATTCCGGAGTGATGGTTACAACAACCCAGTTAGACATTTAAACAGAATTCAAGGACTTGCTGGAGCTGGAAGGAAGACAGAGAGCTTCCAGAGCAGTTCAACCCTTGCTTTCAGAAAATGGAAAGCAGAAACCCACAGAAGTTAAATGACTCATCACAGGAAATGGATTCAAACACAGCCAACAAAACAAAGCCAGTCTGAGCTACAGAGGAAGTGGAGGAAAGCAAAGCAGCAGCTTGGTTTACAGAGCTGTGGGCCGGCTCTTGTAAGATGTGGACCAAGACAAAAACATCTCAATGGAGGCTTAGTTTTATAGTTTTCAAACTAAAATGGCACTAAAGATACCTAGTCTGAGAGTTACAATATATGTTGTATTAAAAAGCCACACATACGGAGCTGGAGAGATGGCTCAGAGGTTAATAGCACTGGCTGTTCTTCCAGAGGTCCTGAGTTCAATTCCCAGCAACCACATCATGGCTCACAACCATCTGTAATGATATCTGATGACCTCTTCTGTCAGGCAGGTATACATGCAGGCAGAACACTGTATACATAATAAATAAAATCTTTTTTAAAAAGCCACACATACAATATATGTTGCATTTAAAAAGCTGGAGAGATGGCTCAGTGGTTTAAAGCACTTGTTCCATTTACAGGGGACCTAGGGTCAATTCTCAGTGCCTACATGGTTTCTCACAACCATCCTAACTCTAGGTATTCTGCCTTCCGTGGGCACCAGACATATGTATAGTACACAGACACACACACAGGCAAAACATTCATAAGTAGGTGACATATACAGTAGAGACGGGAATGCCTCTAGAATATGATTCTCCTCACTGCAGTGGGGTATATGTTCTGGCAAATCCCTCCAGCTTCTGTTACTACCATGGGAAGTGATAATCATGCCGTATGACTGATTTGGTATTTTAGGGGCTATAGACAGAGTTGTTTTAGTAGAAGTGTTTCTAGCTGCAGAGTGTAAGATACTAGTTATCCGATCCGGGAAACAGCTCAGTGGATGAAGGGCTAGCTGCCCCAGCACACAGATATGAGTTCAGATCCCCAGCACCCATGTGAAAGGCTGAATACAGTGGTGTGTGGCGGTAACCCTAATGCTGGGCCAGGCAGAGAGAAGGACATCCCAGAGTCCACTGATCAGCCAATCAAATCAGTGAGCCCATGTTCATCAAGAGACCCTATCTCAAAAATCAAAATCAAAACGAAATCAGAGGAGGGCAAGAGAGGACCTTGAATATCAACTTGTGTGCCAGCCCACACATATGCACACCACACACCCAGACACCCCACTCCACCACAGAAGGCCTCTCTGCCTTTAAATGGAGCCCTGGCCTTTGATGAAGTCCCAGCCCCAGTAAGGGGGGCACCTTAATTTCCACTCCTCCAGCAAAGTCTGCACCTTTCTTTAAATGTAAAGCCGGAGTTACTCACAACAGCACATTCCGCAGAGGGCTCAGTGTGATAGATACCTTAGCAATTTCCTCACCATGGTGTGTTTCTGCTGAGTATATCAAATTAAATCTGAACTTTTTTTTTCCTTACCTTTTGCAACTGCTCAAAAATATATGACAGAGTCCTCGGGATGATGCCTCTGTCACTGTAGCGCTCGGCCCCACCTGTGATGGTGAATGTCTTCCCACTGCCTGTCTGCCCATATGCGAAGATGGTACCATTGTAACCTGACAAGACACTGCAAGAAGAAATGACAGAGTTTTAATAGCTAAACTGACACCCACATTGGTACTAGGTGCCTCATAAATACCACTGAAAACATATTTGTAGGGGATTTACAAATACATGACATTCCAGCTAGAACTGTATGTGTGTGTATCATATCTACTTGCACCTGTCTGGGAGTGCCTACGGTGCAAATGGAGGCCAAAGATGAACACCGTGCACCTTCCGAAATCCATTTCCATCCTATTTTTTGAGATGGCCTGTCTCACTGAACGCAGGGAGCCCCAGGAAGCCTCTGTCTCCACAGCTATCTCTCAGATTACAGCTCACGCTGCCAGGCTCAGCTCTGATATGGATGCTAGAGATTCAGGTTGTCATGTTTAGGTGGCAAAAGCACTTTCCCCACTGAGTCATTTCCCTGGCCTTCAGAATAGTTTTTAATCTAGGGATTTTAGGATATTGGTGCCTTTCTCTCAGGAAGGACATGCCATTCAAATGTATCCCAGCATCGTAATACTGACTTGGGGTTTTACTGTACTAGACTTAAAGAATGAGTTGCGAAGATTATCTCAGGGAAACACTTGTGATTGGCAAGATGTCTGTCTGCCCCTCCATGTAACTCCCTGGTAAATACTCACATCTCTAGCCTTTACAACTGTGGTTCTTGAAACGTATTTCTCTGTGTAATATCAACCACCAACAGAAAGTCCTCAGGCTGCCCCCTCCAAAAATGATTTGTTTTTTGTTGGCCCATGTGTGCTATTCAGCCCAGCCGAGCATCCTATGATTTGATGGGGGTTTTTAGGAAGCCTTTGAATGGCCAATGTAGGCTTTTGACGGTGTGCTTTGTAGGATGTGGGCTTTGAAGACTGGGCCTTCTCTCTATGCCACAAGGAACGGGAAACTTGCAGTTTTGCTGTCTTTCTTGCTACTAGTGGCTGCTCCTTGATCCCCAAGATGGTTCCATCAAAGCTGCTAAAGTGCACAGCTGCACTTCAATCACTGTCATCCTTTGCATTGGGAATCCCACTCTACCCCAGCTGCTGAGATCCTATCACAGCTCACTCTAGAGATCTCATATGGCTGTTGTGATATGTTGAACCATCTGCCCTTATAGTATCCCCAGATAACACAGGCGTTGCCCAGACCTTATTCTGAAGATATCAGTTAACCCATCTTACACAGCTAGAAACATCACTAATGATGTTCTGGGCAACAGACAGATGCGTGCTTTGCTCTGTGCAGAGGTGCTAGCACTGCTTACAGACCTGAGGGACTTAGTACAGAGAGTGGAGGAAACAAACCACTGTGTGTCAATGCTCTGTTTTCAGTATGGCGAATCACGTTTCCACCTGTGTCTTCCCATTGAAACTGTTAACATTCTTAGCCTGAAAGGGATTCTGATTCCCATGATGCATAGAATTGGGTTGTGACTCAATCTTTTCCATCAATGTAATCTGTCACCAAGGAGACAGACGTGTCTCATTAGAGTATCATTTGCATGTAGAGTATTTTTTGCCACGGATGTGCTGAGTAAAGGGAGTCTACAATTTTAAGAATCGGAACTCAAACACTGTAGCAATTCTTGACAGATGGATTGCTAAAATACAGGAGGCATTATCAGTTGCAAAAAGCAAAGAACATGATCACAAGTTAGCATCTCCATTTTAACAGATACAGCTTATGAAAGTGATACCTGAGGGTGACCTGTGTGTCCTCATTGACCATCCATCTGATTTCTATTTCAAAATCTTATCTCAGATTTCTAATCGTCTATCTGTCTATGCTAATATTCCTTTTCTTTATCTGCTATGGGATAGAAAAATCAGACACCAAGAACACAGGATTTTATTTTAACAAAAGAACGTAAGACCCACCTACTGTCCTCAGCTTCCATGTCTGTGAATCATACTGCATCAGTGAAACTTAAACAGAGGAACAACAGTGAAATTACCCATTTCCTTTGTCTAGAAACTCCTTATCCCAAATTAACCTTGTGTTCATTCATCAGTGTGTCCCAGGCATCTTTGCATGCTATTCTAGTCTCGTCTGCCCTAAGAGAAAATATAGGTTTAAAATAAACAGAGAGATGATGATGTAACAACCTCTAAGCTCTATTCCTCCACAAGAATAAAGATACCATAGCAAAAAGTGTCAAGGCCCACTTCTTCCTGACCCTGAAAAGTATCTCAACATGTCAACATGATCAACAGCTCTGGTAATGCATAAAACCACCAAGACCAACAACACCACCAACAAAAACTCAGCAGAAACCTTGCCTTCCATGGCGCTTCAACTTCAGAATTCCTAGCTGAAGCAATTCCTTGCCCCAGCTCCAAGGAAGCCTTTTAAAACAATATGTTTGAAATGAACAGAACTAGAAGAAAACTTCTGAGTGAGGTGACCCAAAAACAGAAAGACAAATATAGTATGTACTCACTCATAAGTGGATACCAGACATAAAGCAAAAGATACCCAGCCTACAATCCACAACCCCGGAGACGCTAGAACCCTCTTTCAGAAACAGATGGAAGCAGATGCAGAAATCCACAACTAACCATTGGTCCAAGCTCCTGAAGTACAATTGAAGTGAGGGAGGAGGGATAATATGAACAAAGGAGTCAAGACCATGATTGGGAAACCCACAGAATCAGCTGACCTGAGCTAGTGAGAGATCACTGTCTCCAGTCTGACAAATAGGAACCTGCCTAAAACAGAACTAGCCTCCCTGAATATAGGTGACAATGGGGTGGCTGGGACAATATTTGAGGCCACTGGCAGTGGGTCTAAGATCTAACACTAATGCACAAACTGTCTTATGGAGCCTAGACACAGGGTTGTGGGGGTGGGGAGGTGCCTTGGTCCTGCCTCAACAAGATGATGGGGCAGACTTAGTAGACTTCCTAGGGGAGGCCTTACCCTCTCCAAGGAGCACATGGAAGGGGGGTAGGGGAAAGAGGAGTGAGGGGACCTGGGGTTGGATTGTAAAAAATAAATTAATAAAAATCCCAATATGCCTGGAAGTACTTGAGCTGTGAACCCTGGGCACCTCAGCTACTGCCGGAGAAGCAGTGTGGACCTGGAGTCCCTCACAAGCCGCCCCAACCTGCTCTTTCCTCCATTCCCAGCAGAGCTCTGCTGAGAGAGCAGGATGGTTTCTTCTGTCTCAGCATCCTCACTGTGAACAGCCCTGACTACAGACAAATATTTAACATCCTACATCTCCTGAGGTGGTAACACCAGTAAGCTGAGCCTGAAGGTAGTCAAAGCTTACAAAGTCTGTTGATAAAGACAGCAAGATGCTTTGAAAAGACCCTTGACACTTCTGGGATACTACAAGGCCATACTCAAGGCATATGCATGTTGAAAAGGAGTTGGGAAGGGCTTTATAATCTCCCCTCTAACCGGCCTTGAGTCATTCATTGTACAAGAAGTGAATGACAGAAAGATAGAGCTACAAAGTTCTAGATATTGAAGGTATGTCTCTACACACAGGCAGAAATGCACCGTGGCAGCTGGGAAAGATATGTTGAAGACATTTAAGGAACACTTGACCCGCAGAGCTGACCTCTGTGTTAATTGGGCAGAGGCTATGTATATTAGTTACCTTTCTGTTTCTGTGATAAAAAAAAAAAAAAGGAGAGAAAGCCTGACCAACCTAACTACACAGAATGAAGAGTTCACTTGGGCCAACAGCTTCAGAGGGATGAAAGTACATCATGGCAGAAAATCATGGCAGCCGACATGGTGACCAGAGCAGGAAGCCGAGGGCTCTGGAAGTAGGAAGCAGAGAGAGCAAACCAAAAGTAGGGTGAGGCTTCAAATTCTCAGATCCTGCCCTCAGGGACAGACTTCCTATAGCAGGCTACTCCTCCTCATCCTCTCCACAAAGCACTGCCCCCAGACCAACTGTTCAATTATTGAAAGCCAAGGGGGGTGTCCACATTTAAACCACTTCAGGTCATAGGGGCTCAGAGATGAATGACAACTAAGGGATCATGGGAGGTGGCTCTGTGGGCAAAAGGACTTTCTGCTGTGGCTATGAGGACCTGAGTTTGAATCCCCAGCACTCACACAAAAAGCCAGTATGGTCTTGTGTGCAGCTGTGACCCCAGCACTGTGTGTGTGGGGGGATGTATCGGAGCTGGATGGCCACTAGACATCTTCCTCAGGCTTAGATTTCAAGATGAAAGAACAGGGAAAATATTACTGAAGATTTGATCAGTCACTTCCCCCATCTGCTTCTTGGCCAGAATGGACATAACTTTTGTAAAGTTTCTATGGAAACTCAAGGGATATGTATAGACAAAACAATCTTGACAACAAGGACAAAGGTGAAACCTACACTTTCTGCTCACAGCTAATCAGAAGGCTAAAGGAATTAGGACAGTAAAATAGTGACATAGGAGAGCAATATGAATCAACGGAATTGAACTCAGAGTCCAGAATCAGATCCCACACATAGGCTGGGGCATGACACAGTTGGCTAGCATTGATTCAGTGCTGTCTCTCAATTTATAGTTGGTTCTTTTCTGAAAGTGGTGAAGAGATTATTCGATAGAAGAAAAGATAAGGAAAAATAGGAAAACGAACAAAATGGGAAAATTGGTAAAAAAAACTGTATATGCACACAAGTGGTATGTGCATATGAAAGTAATTGTTCACAGATATCTGGAGAGGACCTCCGATCCTGTGGAGCAGCCCGGATGCACACTGGGAACTGAACTCAGATCTTCTGCAAGAGTAGTATATAGTCTTAGCAGCTGAGTCACTCTCAAGCCTGTTTTTGCAAATCATATATCTTGCAAGGGAACTGGCATTAAACCTGCAAGCCACAGCACATCAGAAAATATATCACAGCATATCAAAAGTCAGCTGAAACCGGGTGTTGGTGGTGCACACCTTTAATCCCAGCACTCAGGAGGCAGAGGCAGGCAGATCTCTGTGAGTTCAAGGCCAGCCTGGTCTACAGAGCGGGTGCCAGGAGAGGCTCCAAAGCTACACAGAGAAACCCTGTCTTGAAAAAAAAAAAGTCAGTTGAAAAGTAGAAAATAGGGCCAGCAATATGACTAAGAGGGTAAAGGTGCTTAAAGCCAAATCTGAGGAACTGAGTTCAATCCCTGGGACCCACAAGGTAGAGAGAATTGACTCCTCTGACCTCCAGACCACACACCAAACATACACAAGTACTCACCCCACAATACATACTCTCTCTGTCTCTGTCTCTGTCTCTGTCTCTGTCTCTGTCTCTCTCTCTCTCTCTCTCTCTCTCTCTCTCTCTCTCTCTCACACACACACACACACACACACACACACACACACACATACAAAACACACCCTGTCCACACACATCCCACACATACACACATCCTGATGGGGGTTGTCCTTCTGTATGCTGTGAATACATGTTTATCTTATTGGTTGGTGAATAAATCTGTTTTGGCCATGGGTAGGCAGGATATAGCTGGGCAGAAAGAATAGGCAGGGCTACCAAACTAGGAGGAGGCTGGGAAGAGGAACTCGAAGAGTTGCAGGGGAGACACCATGTAGCCCCTGAACGGGTAACATGCCAGAGCATTATGGGTAAGCCACAGCCTCTTGGTGATACATAGTTTAAATAAATGGGTTAATAATTAAGAGAGAGCTAGCCAATGAGAAGCCCGAGCCATCAGATAAACCGTTTATAATTAATATAAATAAGTCTCTGTGTGTTTATTTGGGACTAAATGGCTGTGGGACCAGGAACTCTGTCTACAACATCCTCCATATAACTACATCCCCCCACATACATACCCATACACGCACATACCTCACACATATACACATACTCCCCCACATACATACATCCCCTATACACATTTATAATACTTATAAGCATACACACCCATACATGCACATGCTACACACAGACACACATATCCTACATACATATTACATACTAATACACACACACCCCACACATATACACATACTCCTCTGTTCATACATACATCCCCCACGCATACATACATACTCATATACACATACCTGTACACACACACACACACACACACACACACACACACCACCCACCGACACACACACAAGCAAAAGGAAAGAAAAGTAGGCAATGAATTTAAATAGATTTAAATTCTTAAATCTGATGAATAAGCAAGTGTTATCTCCATACCATATAGCAATATATTCAAAAGAATAGATTGTTGATAAGTCACCTCTAAAGCCTATGTTAGATGAAAGAAGTCAGCCACAAAAGGTAAGCATTTGTCTATGCAAAATATTTAGATAAGCAAATTCCATCCTGATAGAAAGTGGATTAGTGCTTGATGCCAGCTGAGTGCAGACAGAAAATGGGAAGCAAATGTTGCATCTAGTCAAGGATTCTTTGGGGCAACAAAAGTCCTAAAATTAACTGATGGTCATTGACAGCTACCCAGTTATGCTAAAAACTACTAAATTACATTCAGCAACAAACTCTACTACATTTATTTATTTACTGTGTGTGTGTGTGTGTGTGTGTGTGTGTGTGTGTGTGTGTGTGTGTGTGTGTATGCACGCTCAAACATCTGTGTGTTCACCAGGGTGCATGGGTGGAGGCACATGGAAAGTTTAACAGAGTGGATTTTCTCTACCATCTGGGGCCCAAACTCAGATCCACAGGCTCAGTAGCAAAAGCCTTCACCCGGTGAGCAACCCCATACTTCCCTAAATGATGGACTTAAAATGGTAAATTTGGGCAGCTGAGTTATCACAAGGAAGTTGCTGTCCCAATACAATGATGAAAAGAAACAGTATGAAGTCTCCAGTAACAGGACACTCTTGCTGTCTGTCTTTCCTGTGTAGTTGTACTAGATGGAGAGTTAAGAGAGGCAAATGATAAACTCCAGCAACTAAGCAAGTAGAATGGACATTTGCGGTGGGAGCTACCTCTCAGCAGCTTAAGACCCATACTGCAGACTCCTGCTGAGCCATCACAGCCAGGGACAAGGACACAAAACCACCCTTTCTAGAGTGGGCTTTGATGATCACATAAAATGTCTGTTGTAGAAATCAACTCCCTCTAGGAGTCTAAGTTATAAAGACAAGGTAGTTTGTCAGTGTTTATCTTTTAGGATTTTCACAAATAACCCCAAAATAAAGCCCACACCTTCTGGGAGGTTCTAGATTTAAGTACGAAGTGAATACATAATGTGTTGCCATGCTAGAAAAATACAAACTTTTTCTGTTTAGCTTTCTCATTTGTATGATTCATGATTGGTTTAACTAGGCCTTGTGTATAAGATCATGTAAGTGTGACGAAATGAAACTTAATGTTGTTTGGGCATGATGAAAATGTCTTAGCCTCCTCCTATATACAATGACTACATCATAGTAATTATTATTGTGCTGAACATGGGGGCCGCAAGCCTTTAATCCCAGCATTGGGAGGTAGAGGCAGGGTGGTTTCTGAGACTTAAGGCAAGTTTGGTCTACATAGTGAAACTGTCATTCAAAAATATTGCAAGACAATCTAATTCACAAAACAAAAGAAGATTAATTCCAATCTGTCAAGTTTGAATAGATAGCATAGTTGGAAAACAAAGAAAGGAAGGAAGGAAAAGAGAGAGGGAGTTAGAGAGGGAGGGGAGGAAAAAGAAAGGAAGGAAGGAAGGTAGGTAGGAGGGAAGGGAGGGAGAGAGGAAGGGAGGGAGGTAGGGAGGAGGGAGGGAGGGAGGGAGGGAGGGAGGGAGGGAGGGAGGGAGGGTGTTGGAGAGATGGCTTGGGTTCAGTTCCCAGCATCCACATGGTGGCTCACAAGCCTGTAACTCCAGATCTAGGGGCTCTGGGCCCCTGACAGACACGATGTGCATGTATACATTCAGATATACACATGTGCACATTAAATAAAATATGTAATTAAAAAAGCAGTAATGTGTCCACAGAGGCCTGTTAAGGCCATCAGAACAATTCCTCTGAAGTATTTCTGAGAAATACACAGACTATGTTTATTGAGCTTTTAGACTGAAGATCAACTTCCTCTTTGGGAAGAGGGGTGGCTATAGTGGGACCCTAAAAATGTTAGCCATCTGTTGTCTGTTCATATGTAGTCAAGGTTGACTTTGAACTCCTGGTCCTCCTGCTTCCAATTCCCAAGTGCTAGGGTTACAATTGTCTACATTATGTTCAGCTTTAAAAGTTTGTCTTATTTCGATGGCATTCTAATAAGTTATCCATAGAAAAACTAAGAGAGAAGGAAAGCGTACATTTATATTTTGTACACTGCTTGGATAAAATAAAGTCATTTGAAAACATAGATAAATTAATATGAGAACACAATTTTTAAACTAACTGAAATGATGCTATACTTATGCCCGGTTAGTCAAAAGGACTAACCTGGAGCTGAATGAAGTTTGAATTCCTCTGTTTGGACCACTGGTTCCTTCTTAGCAGTGCTCACTTTTCACAGGCCACAGTAGCTTAAAGTCGCTTCTTGTGACATTCATAGAGCTGTTTTTTCTGTTCTCTTTCTAAAATTAAGTACCAAACCCCCCACAAGCAGCCCAAGACAGTAATTTGCCACTTTTCTAGAGTGATGTGCTAAGGGACTCAATGGCTCACCCTCAGAATATCTGAATGCATACATTTAACAGCACAAAGCCTTTCTTTCCTTGTTGTTGCTTTTCTACGGGTATGTGTGCATGTTTCAGTGTGTATATTCATGTGTTTGTGTGTGTTCATGTGTTTGTGTGTGTGTGGACATCCAAAGCTGATGTCAAAAATCATGCTCAATTACTCCTCTACCTTGTATATTTAGCAGGTCTCTCCATCAAGCCCAGAGGTCACAGATGCTTAGTCTTTCAAGCTTCTTTGCTTGGAGACCCTGTCTCTGGTTTTTGAAACTAGAATGACATAGACCAATCATTTTATGTGGGTTGTGGGGATCTAAGCTCTTATCCTCATGCCATCTTCCCAGTGTCACATGAACTTTTAAAAGGTCTCAGAATAACTCAATTTGGACATATGTAAAAATAATGTTCACATGAATTCAGTCAAGAGCATGCATCTTGCAAAATATGCAGCAGGATTCTGGTCACAGAGCACTCCCTGGTCTGCATGAGAGAAGCAGGGATCCAAAGCACAGAAGCCCAGTCTTCAAGGGATGCTGAAGAAGTGAATCGCCCCTCCTCTTATTAATAGGCCCCAATCCCATTTACAAACCAAGGTGTGGGGACAGATGACCCAGGGTCAGATACCCATTCCAGGACAGGCCTCCCCAACCCACGATCTGTAACAGTTACTGCTCCAAGAGGCTACAGGCACACAAATCAGGCAAAACAGAATCACTCTCATATGGATCTCCAGAAAAAGAAGAAGGGAAGAAGGAAGAAAATGAGGAGCAGGGGGAAGAGACCTGTGTGTGTTAGGGTCAGTGGGTCACAGCTGCCCTATGCAGTATCCTGCCATTTTGAAGGGATACCAGCTATGTCCCCAGCCAACTGGGGTAACCAAGTCCCTGCCTTTCACGGGGCTTTTTTCAGTGGTCTGCTCTAACACAGTTATATGAGTCAAGAAATACTCTGCTTCTCAACTGCCATTTATTATTACCAAACCCAGAGTGACAATCAGCACAGTTCCTTCAGTGGCCCTGTCGGGAGTAGGATGCGGAGGTCCTTGTGTACAGATCTCCTGAGAAGCCAGCAATGTTAAGCACTCAGGATTGTCTTTCCAATGGGAAATATGTAAAGTCTGTCCTTCCATCCGGAAAGCTGGGGATTAGAAGTGATTGACAGCCTGGTGGTCTTCTTATCTTTTGGGCTGTGCCATATCCAACTCTCAGAGCCAGGACCAGAGGTGGCTAGTTATCTAAATGATCCTCACAGCCAGCACCAGAGGCTGCTAGTAACCCACAGGACCTCTACAATATCTGTATGACCAAGACCAGGCCAGACCCTTCCCTAGGCCCTTAAGCTAACACAGGCAGCCTATCTCTAGAACACATCTTGGAGGAAATGGCATGTTCCCTGAGTTGAGTTTCAATGTAATTACACTTCCTTGTGTACCAGGGATTGTATTACATCAGAAAACTTTTTTTCCGAATTCTACTGTGTTTGAGTGTGCTGGGGATAAAGTGCCTGACATCAGACTCCCCAGAGTCTTGATCCAGGTAGATGAAGCCAATGTGAGCTGAGTTTTCCTTCTCACCTCTTCAGGGTTTGCTTCCCTGCCTACTGTGGCCCCTTCATGACCCAAGAGATGTGGTGGTCTCCAGCTGATCTTTTCAACCATAGTTGCAATCCTTTATGTGGGCCTTGTGCTCTCTGGTCTGCCATGGTCTTCAGAACTACCTAATGACCTCAGACTCAGGTGTTTCCCAAACATACTGTATCTGCCAAGACTTGATGGTGGGCCTGTATCAGCACACAATGACAGAGTGCTGGTAACAGCACAATAAGTAGGCATGCAGGCCTGTGACAGTTATTCACATAGACCACTGCTGCTCCCACAAGGTCAGGGACTGTCCTTTCTAAAAGTATGCTCTGGCAGAATCAGTTTGCTCACCTATAGCCTCACTGCTGTGAAGTGAGTCCAGAGCTAACCTTAATTGACCTAAGTCAAATTATCTACTTTTTGGAAAGGAGCAGACGAGACTAGGCTATCCAGGTTAGAAATAATTAATGAGGAGCTGGATGGTGGGTCTGCCATTAGCAGCATTGGCTGCTCTTCTAAAGAACCCTGACTCAGTCCCCAGTACCCACACAGCAGCTCACAACTGTCTGTAACTCCAGTTCTAGGGGATCCAGAGCTTTTTTTTTGCATCTTTGGGTACTGTATGCACATGGTACATAGACATACATGCAGGCTAAACACTCACATACATAATATTTTTTAAAGAAAATAATTAATGAACATATTAAAATATATTTTGTGAGAAAATGAAAATTATATGTATATCTTAGGTGGTATTTCATGCTTCTGTGATCACTACTCAAAACCTTTCATAACTTCCTGTGCACATATGGATTATTGGCCAAATATAGCCAGTGGAGCACTTTGTTTAGGCAGTATTGTCTTTGTTTAACTAAATCTCAGTACTCTTAAACCAAGAACCCCACCACTGCCACACTCCCATCAATTATTTAATATTAGCTGTCTGCCCCCAGTCCTATGTTGAGATTTTTAATGTCTGAGTGACTTAGATAAATGCCACAAGAGTAGCACTATTTTTAAAAAATAGTTCAAAATAAACCAAGCTAAACTCCAGCACCTTCCAGGTTTTAAAATGTCACAAATGACTCCCTCATCCCATCAGCTTCCCAGGGAGGTGGGAAAATTTCTTAGCATCGCTCATGTTTTATAAACCTTAAACAAGATTATTAGATGTGCCCTTTCTCCTTAGCACAGGCAGGACTTCCACTCTGCATCATGAAAATAGGATGAACAGCTGTCTGTCTGGAATGGTCTGTAGATCCTGTTCCTCAGATTTGGGGCCTGAAGAGGAAGAACTGGGGACTCTTCCCTACGCTGGGATTCCCCAGCTTTGTTGACAATCTTGTCCCAGCTACTTCAGACTGGACTTTGTAAGAGTCAAACATTATCACAGGACACAATCCAAACAATCTCTCATAAAGAACCTTCTAGGTCCTAGGCTCACCAAACAGCTTCTCAGCTGTGAGCTGATGGACCAAATACAGCAGAGTGCTCTGTAAGCAGCAACTGTTTACTTCCCTATGTAAACACCAACTGTTTACTTTACCAGTTCCTGGAGAAAGCACATCGCTCCAGTACTAATGGCAAGCATCTGAAAACTAGAAACTCGACAGAAATGCACACAGCTTCAAGACAAGGAAGCCACCCCTTCAGAACATGATCCAGTCCTAGGACCTGTGTTGGTTCAAAGGCAGCATGCAAGACTAAGAAGAGGAGGGTATATTTTATCCTCTGTAAGATGCAAATGCACTGAATGTAGGGTTTCTGACAGATAGTTTTTCTGTGACCCTTGAGAGTAAACACTTGGATTCATTAAATATGTAATTGTTTTCAGATGCTCTGAGGAGGAGGGTAATGAAACAAAGTTGTATACAGTAATGTGGGAAGTTCTATGTTCTGTAAAGACCGCTTAAAACTTCAGATAATTAATTTGGACTTCGTTTATAGGGACACAAATGACAGAGAAAAGACACCTGAGTCTGAGGTCAATAGGAAGTTCTGAAGACCATGGCAGACCAGAGAGCACAAGGCCCACATAAAGGGATTGCAACTGTGGTTGAGAAGATCAGCTGGAGACCACCACATATCTTGGGTCATGAAGAGACCCCTGCAGGCGGTCACAGCAGGCAGGGAAGCAAACCCTGAAGAGGTAAGAAGGAAAACTCAGCTCACATTGGCTTCATCCATCTGAATCAAGACTCTGGGGAGTCTGTCGTCAGGCACTTTATTCCCAGCACACTCAAACACAGTAGAATTCGGAAAAAAAGTTTTCTGGTGTAATACAATCCCTGGTACACAAGGAAGTATAATTACATTGAAACTCAACTCAGGGAACATGCCATTTCCTCCAAGAAGATGTGTTCTAGAGATAGGCTGCCTGTGCTAGCTTAAGGGCCTAGGAAAGGGTCTGGCCTGGTCTTGGTCATACAGATATTGTAGAGGTCATGTGTGTTACTAGCCGCCTCTAGTGCTGACTGTGGGAGTTTGGGGAGCCGCTGGCTATGAGGATCATTTAGATAACTAGCCACCTCTGGTCCTGGCTCTGAGAGTTGGATATAGCACAGCCCAACAGATAAGAAGACCACCAGGCTGTCAATCACCTCTAATCCCCAGCTTTTGGATGGAGAAGAACAATTTTTCTAAAGTTGTAACACCTAAGTTGTTTATATATGGGTAAATATATTACTTCTCTCTCTCTTTCTCTCTCTCTTTCTCTCTCTCTCTCTCTCTCTCTCTCTCTCTCTCTCTCTCTCTCTCTGTGTGTGTGTGTGTGTGTGTGTGTGTGTGTACTCATGCCCATGTTCATTCCTGTATATGAAGTCAGACGGTGATGTCTGGTCTGTCCCTCAATCACTCTCCAACTTATTCTTTCAGGCAGTCTCATTGAATCCAGATTGGACTGATTTGAGTATACTGGCAGTTGTCCACCACTATACTGTGGTTTTCAGTTGCATCATGGATATGCTCTAAGATGGCCAGCCGTATTTAGGAGCTGAGAGTTGGAATCAGAAAGACATCACCCAATTGGAAAAATCCACAAAAGGATGAGGGAAATGGAGTGGAAAGAAGGCAAAGGCACAGGCTGGACCTTTCCTTAGCTGCCTGTCCAGCTGAACAAGGTCAGAATCATCCCCAGGGATCAAGACCTGCCAACAAGTGTCTGCAGGGTATGACAGCAGAGGTGGGTTGTCATAAGAGTGTCCTAGAAACACACTGTAAAAGGAGGGACAGAAGTATGAAGGAAATAGTGTTCAAAGGACTTTGGCACAGATGCTTTCCACTGTCAGTGCACACACATCCAAGAGGTAAAATGTAATCTGACTGTTATTAGCAATATGTTATCAAGGGGCTGGAAAGATGGCTTGGCAGTTAAAAGTGCTGGCTGTTCTTCCAGAGGACTCCTTTTGTCCCCAGATCCTATATGATGACTTCTAACCATATTTCACTACTGTTCTAGGGCATCTGATGCCCTTTTCTGACCTCCATAGGCACTAGACATGTATATGATGCACAGATACATGCAGGCAAAACACCCATAAAATCATAGTTAAAAGAAACAATATGGTACCAAGAAACAAAATTTATAAAGATCTCTATGTACACATATACACACACGTCTTTCTGTAGCAATTCACATGCATACTGATCAAAACCAACTTTGCTACTTTTTCTCTTATGTACAGTCTTACTCTCTCAAGTAATCATCCCAAGGTCTCTCTCCCCCAGACACTTGCAGGGCAAATCAAGGTAAATGTCTTGCAAATGAAGCTGGCAGGCTTCATGTGAAAGGTTTGAGGGGTAATTAGTGTAGGTATATGTAGTTGGCATTACAGGTTAGATTACACACAGTTAAGTGATACATGCCATTCTTTTCATTAGTACTCATCTTAGACCCACACATTGGCTGCTGGCGCCAATCCATGGTGAGGGTCCAGTGTGTCTTACAGATGGAATGCCTGCAGATCGACCATTCTGCCATCTGAAGCACTTGATTTTCATCAGTTCCACAATAAAATCCAGCCAAGTGCTGTTTTATAACACCACTGGCTAGGATAGTTAACATTAGGACAGAAAATTAACCACAATGATGACAAGACATCACACTTTAGATGGACATTAAGGATGCTTCCTCATCATCAACACACTGAAGAGAGGATCAACAGCCCAGAAAACAGATGAGGGTGGCTAATATTTCTAAGCCTTTCCCCCTGAATGAGGACATCAAAAGGCGGCTTGGGGGGATAGCCTATAGCAAGGTTAAAGGCTTTAGAGAAGAGGGTGACTGAATGCAGGTATGTTCCTTTGGTAAGTGACATAAACAAACCCTTTCCAATTCCCTGTATGGGATTCAAGGACCATAAAGAGATTGCAACATACAATGAGTAACTGAATATATCTTACATAAAAGGTAAGATTGGTTGATGGAAGGCTTGTACACTTGGAAGGAGAGGGGAGGGGCTACACACTGCACTTTACTCTTGCTTTACAGTTAGCTGGCTGTTAAAGAGAACAACAGAGGGCTTTGTATGGTTGCAAAATGAGAAATTCCACAGAATGCTGGGGGGTGGTTTCATGGGCTTTTCTGTGCAGAAAGCTAGCAATGGGGTCCTTTGATTGCACAGGAAACAGAACAACTCTTGAGCACAGATTGGAATATACCAGAACTAACATTGGCCATTTGGAGCTGTTTCCCCATCCTTTGAAACAACAGGAATTAGCTTTTTGGTACAGTCCATTCTCACAATGCTGGTGTTTTGGAAGCAGCCTTGAAAAGCCCATGGAAGCATATGCATGGCCAGCTGTATGAAGCTGTACTCTACAAAGACAACATAAGGGAAGTGCATGAGTCCCAAGACAGGACTCACATGCCATGTGTGGAGGTGAATGGCTGGAGAAGCCAGGCATTTACTGACACCTCCAGGAAGGAGAGACACAATGGCGCTCGGGACAGAGATGAAAAAGAGAAAGGAAAAGTAGAAGCAATTGCATAGCAAATTCCTGAGCTCTCACTCCATGCCCTGCACCCTCACATGCAGAAGTCAGTCTCCACTAGTCTCATTTATCCCTCCTGTCTTTGGTCACATAGCCTATATCTGAAGTCCCAGAGCTTCTACATTGCTTTCCTCACCACCTCTCAGGAGACTGTCTCCATTAACCGACCAACCAACCAACCAACCAACCAACCAACCAAACCAATAGAAGGATACATCCTCTATTGATTACTTCTGCCTTAGAAAAGAAGTGTGCTTATTTCTTAAGTTAATGAAAATACTTAATTTTTGATCACATAGTTATATTAATTTCTTTTCTAGTTGCTGTGACCAAACACCTTGACAAAAGCAACACAGGAAGGAAAGATGATTTCACAGTACTTCAGGTTGGGGAGGGCCTGGTGGCTGGGGCAGGAGTGACTGGGCACGTTGCATATACAGTCAGAAAGCGGAAAGAGATAAAGGCTGGTGCTCAGGGCTGCTTTCCCTTTTTATGGAGCCCAGAAAACAGCCCATGGAACGGTGTAGCTCAGGTTCAAAGTGGGTCTCTCCATCCCCTCCATCAATTAACTTAATCAAGATAGTCTTGATTAGGCAAGTCTCTTAACAGTGTCCAGATCCTGTTGACAGTCAATATTAATTATCACAGTGACTGATTCATAAATGCATAATGTTTGTTTTAAAAATCTTGTTACATCAGCTGACTTGAACAATGGGGAACTCTTGGTCTCCATAGCTGGGAAACCAGCTGGGAAACCAGCATGGGACTGATCCAGACCCCAGGAATGTGGGTGTCAGTGAGGAGACCTCGGAAATCTACGGGGCCTCTTGTAGTGGATAGGTACTTACCCCTAGCGTAGGTGTGGACTTTGGGAGCCCACTCCACGTAGAGGGATACTCCCTGAGCCAAGACACACACATGGGGGTGGGCCTAGGCCCTCTCCCAAAGGATATGATAGACTCTGATGACACCCTATAGAAGGCTTCACCCTCCCTGGGGAGCAGAAAGGATATGTGATAGGTAGGGTTTTAGTTGGGGGGGGGGTTGGTAGGGGAGGAGAGGAGGGAAAGGGATTGACATGTAAAACAATCTTGTTTCTAATTCAAATAAAAAAAAAGAAAAAATCTTGTTGCATGTGAAGTCAAGTTCCCCTGGAACATTCCACAAACATGGCCTCAAATTTAGTATTTTGGAATGTAACTTGCAGGGTTTTTTATTCATTTATGACATATAGCATAGTTTGCCATCTCTTTCCCTTTGGGACAATCGCTCCCAATCCCTATGTGCTGTTGGTTGGCTTGCTTTGTTCATGCCAGTGTTTTTCACAGCAGTTGGTATGCATCATTCTTTTGTATGTGGAGTCTGTGCAGTATTTCACAGAATGAAAGTGCTACTGTGAGGGGCTGGGGAGGTGGCTCAGTGGTTAAGAGCACTTTAATGCTCTTCCAAAGGCCCTGAGTTCAATTCCCTGCACCCACATGGTAGCCCACAGCTGTCTGATGTCATTTTCTAGTGTGTAGGTGTACATGTGAAAAAAGTGCCCATCTACATAAGATAAATAAATGTTTTTAAATAAATCTTACCAGGGAAGGACAATGACCCTCACCACCTCTCCTTTTGGCTCTGCTGGCACTGCCAATGTTCTCTCTATTGGTTCTACCAACACACAGGGGAAGAGTCCAGTTTCTTTTTGCCTTCCTTTACATGTGATACCTCCCAGGCCTTGTTCAGTCAGTTACATGGAGTTGGAGCATCTCATCCTTTAAAATTTCATTCATCTAGAAGCTGGATGGAGAATGGCTCAGTTGTTAAGAGCGGGTACTGATCTTCATAGGACCAGAGTTCAATTCCCAACACCCACATCCAGCGATTCACAGATGGGTCTAACTCCAGGGGATCAAATGCCCTCTACTGGCCTCGGCACTTATCTTTACAAAGACACACTTTTCTGATTTTAGAATAAGTATAGTTTCTTTCTTTCATATTAACTGTGAGGTTAAATTTACAGTTTCATATTTTCTCCAAATAGTAACTTACCTTGGTTTAAAAGTTTTATTACATTTATTTCATCTGTGTGTGGGTTACTCCAGTGCCTATGTGGGGTTAGAGGATAATTTCAGGGGTTAGTTCTCGCCTTCCATCATGAGGGTACCAGCAGGGATTGAACTTGGGTCACTGGACATGATGCAAGTGCCTTTACCCACTGAACCATTCCTCCAGCCATTCCACCAGTCTTTTAGAGTTGCCTAGGGTGTCTAGTTCCACCCTGACTTGTATTTAAATAACATTAACTTTTGTACTTTTCCATTCTCAAGCATCACAGTCTCCCTTCCCCTTTCTTGCCTGCTTTTCCAACCATTCATTATACAGAAACATTCTGATAATCAGCACATGAGTATTAATCTAGCTTTTCTTCTGTTCAGCCCAGAGGATAATTTTCCCAGTACCGTTTATGTGGTCTATTGTTCCCTAGATCACAAACCAAATTTCTATATGCTCCAGTTGGTTGCTGAGTTATCCATTTTACCTTGCTGGTTCAACTGACCAATATCCTGACCAATACCACACCATTTTGATGATCACTGGTCTGTGCTGTGGTTGGGTGTCTCATGGTGAAAGCCATCATCTTTGCTCTAGAAAGTCATCATCTTGTGTACTCTTGTATACACTTTCCCAGGAGAGTTCAAATCAGTTTTATCATGGTCTAGCTGCCTCTAACCACAAAGCTTTTTTCTTTTATACAGATTAATGTTCAAAAAGAACACACTCTGGAGACACACAGGCTGAGGTTGTATCTGGCACAAGGATTTATTTTGTTTGGTCACTATCTTGTTATTCTATTCATGTTTTTAAAAAACATCTGACACCTATGTGAGAGCCAAGAGCCAGTAATAAATGCACAACAGGGAGTGTGCGCCTGTGTGGTAGGATGTTTTTGCCTTCCTAAGTGGCAGGAGACAAGAGGAGACTGTTCTCTGTATCCTCGGGGGCTTTCTGTCACGCCCTCCTGTGTCTGAACATGGCTCTTTTCCATCATTCATGTGGCCTACTTAGACCCTGCACAGCTTTTGTCTAGGAGACCCAGGACACTGTAACACCATCCTCAACAGCCTGGAATATCTCCAACCCACCTTCTTTCTGTTGCTACCAGAACGATTTTCCTCTCTAGCTAGGACTGAATGGTCTGCTCTGGCTTCAATGATTTGTTGGCTTCAGGTTGTATTTGGGATGGTGTCCAGCTTTCTTTCTGGGCAGTACAAGGGCTCTCACAACCTAGAATACCTTCACACATTACTCCCCATCATTCCCATCTTATCCCTTCTATAGCTCCTTGGCCTTTCTGCAGTTCCTAATAGGTTTCCCATATATTCACCCACACTTGAATTGGGAAGACCCGGTCACCCCTCCACTGCAAACCGCACAGTTCAGTCCTCAGGCCTAACTTCCCCTTCGCTTCCTACTCATGTACCTGAATGACATCTCCAAGTCTCCGATTTAACCCCACTGCCTTCTGCTTGTCAAGGCTCCCTGTGAACACTTCCCCTGCCAGCCTCAACTTCCACCACGCCAAGAAGAGCTGGAGACTTTTGTGTATATCGTCCTCCATGGTGTCTTCCACTAAATCAAAAGGCAACCTCATTTTTTTTGTCTATGTGATTCTATTTTCCTTGTTTTATCTTAATCAGTTCACTCTATCCTAAGCTTAATTAGGAAACTAGAAATCAGCGGGTATTCAGTAAGACCCCTGAAAGGAAGAGAACTGTGGAGAGTGGGACAAAAGGAGACCACGAAATGGTTCCGCTGGTATCTCCACTCTTTGAGAGCCCAGCACCATAAAACGCTCCAATTATTATTCAAGGCAATAACAAAGCCAGCATGGCTGAAACACTAAACCCCCAGAAAGAGAGTGGAGTCAACCTCATCCCCCATTTTAACCAATGGGGGGGGCACAATTACAGGATTGTTGTTTCTCTGGCAAACCCAGAAAACCTGTGCAAATAAATAAATTAATAAATGCAAAATCACACTTTTCTTTTAATATGTTGCGTGTTATTTTGCCTCACAGCCAGTATATTTTTCATTGTTGTTACCAAAATAATGAAGGCCTTTGATGGGAAAGGTGATGATCTATGCAAGTTTTTGCTTTGCATGCAGTGATTTGGCAGCTGGTACAGTTCAGATAACGTTACTCTGCTCAGTTCACTTACTGAAGCCCAGTCAGTTATGCCAGCTTTGTCCCAAGCTGCAAGGCATACCCCAAGACGATGCCTCAGCCCCAAAGTCACACACAAAGCAAACACACACTCTGATGGATCCAACTCACACAACTACCCATGTGCACATAAAAGCACACGGAGCTTCAAGTGTGAGCACACAGGAGAGTGAGAAGTCGGTCTTCTTAAGAAGGCTAGCTAATGCAGTTTATAAGTGGTGTGTGTGTGTTCAATGTACACACTAGAGCAAGAACACAGAAAGAATGAATGAGAACACTAGCTAGTGCAGTTTATATATGGTGTGTGTGTTCGATGTACACACTAAAGTAAGTGTATTTTGAACTAGTGTACTGAGTGAGAACACAGAAAGAAAGTATTTAAACAGGCCAAATTCTGACCAGCCTTAGGATGTCAGTTTTTATTTTAACAAGTTAGACAACATTATGATCTGTTATCCCTACACAGAATTAATACAGAAGGGAGGTGGAATCAAGCCTGTGTTACTTAAATATGCAGGTTGTTTAAAGTGAGGGTAGTCAGGGATTGAAGAGATGGCTCAGCAGTTAAGAGAGTGTACTCTTCTTGTGGAAGACCTGAATTTGGTTCCCAGCACCCTTATGGGATGGTTCACAACTGCCTATGATTCTAGCTTCAAGGGATCCAATGCATTCTTCTGGCCTCTGCAGGCACTGCAGCCAAGTGCACAAATACATACATATAAATAACTAAAAATGAAAATAACTAAGGTGAAATATCCATATTGCATAAAACTGCTCTACACTGAGTTCCAACGCTGCTGTGGAGCTGGGTGTGTTGCTGCATGGCTGCAGTCTCGGCACTCAGGAGGCTGAGGAAGGAGGACCCAGCGTCACCGCCAGCACTCAGGAGGCTGAGGCAGAGTCACTGCCAGCTTGGGCTACAAGAGACCTGCTTCAAAACACAGCCATGCAAACAATGCTATGTATTTAGAAGATATTTTTGGTTCATAAAAATATAAGCAAAATTAACCTGTTTCCAAATTAAATGAAAATGCATGTTATTTGTAGGTACCCTTAAGACTCTATTGTGATAAAACAGAAAAAAAATTATACCAAGTGGACTTTCAACACCTTTTAATTTTAGTTACTATTGTGTTTTCTCCTTAAAATCCTTCTGATCCATGAATTTTACAAGAAATATTGGAAATCAGTACGTCGCTCTCTTGAAAAGCATTAAAATTTACTACAAAATTATGGAAAATACTTATTTCATTCCAGCCCTATTTAATCGAACATATTAAGTTTGTAGTTATACATTAAACAATTTTCCTGTGAGCTGAGCCCAAGCTCACATATTTCCACCCAGGGGGAAAAGTTCAGAGGGAATGAAAACAAAATTCAATAATGAAGGTCTTCATGTAGGGGCAGGTAGCCAGGCTGGAGTGTAAAAGTCAAGCTTTGTGTGTGGCTCATATTTAAACACACACACACACACACACACACACACACACACACACACACACACACACACACACCTGCTACATCACTTAAGAATTGCAGTTCTCTTTTGAGTTACAATGAATTACACAAACTCTGGTCTGGGTCATGTGGGCCAGCCTCTCTTTAGGTGAGCCCACCCAAACTGGCCTAGACAGAGGAGAAATTGAACTGTATTCAGAGTCTGCCAATAGAATTCACAAATGTTCCTCATAACTCATAGTATTAAATAGCCCTGTCAAGAAATCTCCTAATATCTGCCATAAATCCATTGTGCTGAAATATAACCCAGAAGACTGGCCTCAATGTAACTCGAATAACCTCCCAACCTGGAGGTTATAGTCTCTATAAAGGTGTTTACAATAAGAACAATTCTGTATGTGTTTTATAGGAATTTCCCAACAGTTATTTAAGGGTACTTGGGCCAAGAAAGTGCTGCATGTAAAGAATATATGTCCTGGTTTATATATCTACATATAACATATAGAAACATGGGAATATCATATCATTAATCTGCTATCTTTCTCCCTTTAAACATGGCAAGTCTCAGGTCAACATTACGGAAAATTACAGGAAAAGACAAATTCTGCACATGCTACAAGCTGGTCAGTGGACAGTTATGCTTGCTTGTTGCTGTGATGATTTGAATAAGAATCATTCCCCATAGGCTCACATACTTGAACACTTGGTCACCAGCTGGTGGTGCTGTTCAGGGAGGTTATGGAATTCTAGAAGGCAAATTCTTGCTGGAGGAAGCATGGCAATGTGGGCAGGTCTTAAGGTTTTACAGCCTAGCCCCACTCCTTGCTCGCCTCTGCTTCCTGTGTGGATGAAATGTGACCTCCAGGCTTTGTGACTGTCCAGCTGGTCTCATGTGATCATCCCCCACCATGACAAAGCATATCCCCTCTGGAATGGTGAGCCAACAACCCCTTTCTCTCTTAAGTTGCTTTTTCTCAGGGTATTGTATTACAGCACTAGAAAAGTAACTGATCTCATCATACTGATGGATGGTCAGGTCGTGGCTGATTAGCTCAGCCACATAATGATTTGCATTGGTAAAACTGTGTTTTCTAGAGTTTTTGACTAAAATAAATGGCTGACCTTTGACTGTGCTTTGAACTGGCTTATCTCATATTTTTTCCATAAGTTCATGCATGCAATATTAAGCATTTCATTAAAATCTCTAATAAAAATGTATTGAGGCCTTGTATTTCTTCCATCCATTGCTTCATGCATTTATTCAGCTAGACATTTATAGGGTCCTTTCTGAAGCACTGTCCTAAGTGTAGGATAATTCAGAGCAGAAAAACTCAAGAGCTAGGGCAGCATTCTTTATACAGGGCTAAGCTTTGTCTACAACCTAGATGGCACCCTACATAGCATTTCTTTTGTTGTGATGAAACACCATGACCAAACAACTTGGAGAGGAAAGGGGTAACAGTCCATCACTGAGGGAAGTCAGGACAGGATCCTGAGGCTGGATCTGGTACAGAGGCCATGGAGGAGTGTGCTTACTGGCTTGCTTCCCATGGCTAGCTCAACCTTCTTTCTTACAGAACACAGAACCACCAGGCCAGAAGTGGCCCCATCCAAAATTGGCCAGGCCCTCCCACATCAATCACCAATTAAGAAAAGGCTTGCCCACAGCCTGATCTTATGGAGGCATTTTCTCTCAGCTGACTCCAGCTTGTGTCAAGTTGACATGAAACACACAGATAGCAACTACCCTGCCTTGGCATCCACTTGAGTGTCAGATCATGCATTCAGAACCGAACATATGGATATGTGATGTTATTCTCTGAGTGGACCAGGTGTTTTGAAGTCCAATCACCCTTGGAAATGAGGGTCAGAGGACCAGGACCTGAATGAAAGGGATTACAGGGGCTCACAGTAAATGAGGAGAGAAAGGTGTAAAAAGAAGTGTTGGGGTTAACAAGGAGAGCTACAGAGAAGGACCCCAGAAGCTGATGAGGGGTTAGTTACACAGAACAAAGGAGTCAGCAACAAACTGACCTTCTCCAATATCCTCATTTTCTTCACCCGGCAGCCAGAAGCCATTTTTGAGAAGCACTAATCAACCTGGGAATCTACCATGGTGGTATTCTGGGATTTCAAGCTAGGAACTTCAGCCATCCTAAGACAGCACATCAGTTTACTTCACTGTGTGACTCAGGCAAGTTCACAGAATAAAAATATAAATAAATGAAGTCTAACTCAGATCCTTTGTGCCTTTTCTGAGCTATGTAGAAGACAGTTTTCTGCATCCCTGGGCTATTCTAGTTTGTTTTAACAGTTTGAACTACTTAAAGAGGTTATGATTTCAATTTAAAATGTGTAATTGATTTCAGACTTCTGATATTAAGTTGAAGGGTTTCTGTATATATGATTTACTATTAGAAGTAATATTGAAATGTTAAGATAGCCAATTTGCTGCATGCATGTTTATTTCTTAGTTGCTTACTTACTTAGAATAACCATTTGTTAGACTTGAAAGTTGGCTCCGTCAGGCATGCTTGCAGAACTCAGCTATAGTAAATGGGCAAATGGGGGTTTAAAATGCTTTCGGGAATTGAATTACCTTAATTGAGATGAGAACTAATTGTACAGGGAAATTTCAACTGTGAGACTTGAATTAACCAAATGCCAGTAAGATAATAATATATGAAAGAGGCAGTTCTTACATAATAATAACTTGTTCTAAAATAGAAGGATAAGCCATTCAGGATGGGGTAGGTTTGGAAATGAGCTGCTTAATAAATTCAATAGTAGTTTTAAACCTAATTAAATGGAAGGACTTTATAAAATTCCCTTCGACAAGAATATCTTAGAAGTACACCCCAGAATAGTATGGGATTTGTCCTGGTTAGTTCATTGTCAGCTTGACAACCTAGAGTCACCTGGGAAGTGGAGGAACTACCTTGATCAAGGCCTGTAGCCATGCTTATTGATTGAAGATTGATGTGGGATAGCCCAGCCCACTGTGGGTGGCACCCTTCCTAGGCAATGGGCCTAGGCTGTATAAGAAAGCAGGCTTAAAAATGAGCCAGTGTGTAAGCCAGAGAGTAAAGTATGGACCAGCCTTCTCCTGTGAGCCTGCCTTTGAGCTCCTGACTGAGTTCCTGCCCTGGTTACCTCCATGATGGACCAGGACCTGGAAGTGTGAGCTTGATAAACCTTGTCTTCCCAATGTTGCTTTGGCAGAGTATTTTATTACAGCAACAGAAAGAAAACGAGAAGAGACTTTCTTGATTGGTTGGCCTCAATGTTCTCAAGAGAAAAAAAAAAACTAACAGTACTTTCATGCAGCTTCAACTCAAGCTTTGCAATTTTCTCAAGACACTAGAATGCATGTTCACCAGCACCAGTGGAAGAATCTGTGTTCTGTTCTATAGCATTTGTAGATTAAAAACAAAACAAGACATCCAGGGCAGACTGGACACCAAGAACTGTGAGTTCCCTGTCCAGTGCTTACAGATGGACTGTTGGAGGAGATGTCAGGAGGCCTTGAACATGATTCAGGAGGAAGCTTTCCTCACCACTAAGAGCAGAGTTGGCAGTGTGGCCCCTCATATGGAGGACAGCACCAGGGTAAGAGCAGGCCACTGTGACAGGCCACTGAGGTTTGGCTGTGAAGCTCGGGCAGGGCTAAGCAGCCACTTGCTAAACCACTTGCTAAACCTGAGGGAGGCAATGACAACTAGGAGCATAGGCAGAAATAATCTCAAGGAATAATTGCTTTAAAGGACAGTCGTGGGCTGGAAAGGTGGCTCAGTTGGTGAAGTGTCTGGTAGGCTTGGGGACCTGAGTTCAGTCCCCAGAACAGACATCAAAAGCTTGGTGTCATAGTATGTGATTGCAATCCCAGAGCTTGGAAGATGGAGACAGATGGAGCCTGGCACTCACCCGGCACTCAGTCCAGGCTAATGAAAGAGCCTGTCTCCAAGGAAGCAGAGGGTGACACACAAGGCCGTCTTCTGGCCTCCATATGCACCTGCACACACATGAACATATACATACATACACATTTAGCCCCCACAAACAACAGTTCTGGGGTTGGAGAGAAGGTACAGAGGTTAAAATCCAAGATTGCTCTTGCATAGGGTGGAAATTCAAGCCCTAGCCCTGATACAGGGTGGCTCGGTGACTACCTACAGGGTAGTCCAGTTCCAGGGACCCAATGCCCTCTCTGGCATCTGTGGGTACTCACTCCGTTGCACATGCTCACACAGACATGTGAGCATACACATAAATAAAAATAAAATACATCTTAAAAATAATTGTGAAATTCAGCTTTCCTTAAAGGAGTGTATTGAAGACAATATTCTATGATGTGGTTAAATATAGGGAAGAGGAAGTTTCACATCAGATAACAAAATCCTGTTTCAGGGGAGAATCTAAAGCAAATTTAATTACCACCACTTTAGCCTAAGTGACGATGGGCTTGCAGGCTGAACGGGTTTGTCCTGGTACTGTGTGGACGAGGCACTACTCCAGGAGCTAGGACACAGCAGTGCCCAGGACGGCCTGGGCCCAGCCCTCCTGGGGCTCACACTCTCATGCAAGGAACAGCTCTTACCAGCCGTTTTGAGCAAACACTCTGTATATCATAGGATTTCATGTGGCATAGCCGCCATAGGCAATCAGAAAGCAGCAAAGGGAGATTGTCTGACAGGCTTCACCTGGCCATCAGCTCAGGGCAAAGCAGAGCAGAGAGCTCAAGCTGGAATGGGAGCATCTTATGTCCCACAGAAGAGAAAGGAGGTGATGGAGGCTGAGCTTCACACTTCTAGAAATGCCACTTAGCCTCAGACAATGGTGCCACTGTTACCTTTGGTTTCCCCACATGATGGCAGCCTTGATTCTGAGACCCGAAGCAACTTGTCTTCTTGCCCTCACTGCCATGGCAGAGGCTGTCTGTGCAATAAGCTGTTGCTGTAGGTGTAGGGGACAGTAAGCCTGTTAGAGGCTACAGGTGTGCCTAACCATGCCTGTCAGGGAGTGGTCAAGGTGAGGCCAGGATGAGGAGGAAGGAATTCTTAAGGGGTGGCAAAGCACATTGGAGCCTCTCTCTCTGGCCTGGCTGCCTCGCTGCCCCTGGCACACTCTGGCTTGCGTTTGGCTGGTGTTTATCCAAATAAAGATATCTTAACCTTATGGACTTACGGATCAGCTCTCGTTATATGTAGGTCTTCTTGGGGCACTTAAAAGTAAATCAGGGCCTGCAGAACACGAAATACACAATGTGTCTCCTGAAAGGTGACTTCATGTAAAATATGTAAACAGTGTTTGACTTAGATGTGTAAGGAGTGATGGGAGCTGCCTATGTGCAGGACTTGGGACACAAAGAAATGGATCAGATGTTTATGTTCTCGCCCCAAGTTCAAGGCCTGAGCATGAAAGGTGAAGCCACATTTGGTGGGTTCTTCAGAACTTGAATGGATCCCCTTTTCCTATGTAAAAACTAGAAAGAAGTTAGGAATGTGTTCAACTGTGCATTACATAATCTCTAGTGGTTTGTGATGTTATGTGGAGTTGGGTGGTATACATGGAACTCTTAGTGGTTTTGTGTACCCATGTAGAGGTTAGAGGTCGGAGGTCAGCACGTGGTGTCTGTCTGCACTGTGGCGCTCCACCTTATTTATAGATTTACTTATTTTTGAGGCAAGGTCTCTCAGTAAACCTGAAGCTTACCCAATCAGCCTCACTGGCTGCCAATGAGATCCAGTAACCCGCTCTTCTCCCAGCACTAGCACTGCAAGCATGCACAGACACTCTCAGGTTTTATGTAGGTGTTGAGAGTCCCACCTCAGGTCCCCCTGTTTGTGTGACAGGCACTATACCACCTGAACTGTCTCCTCATCCGGAGTGGCTTCCTTTTTTCCGTTTTCACTAGCAGATGTACAAGGGGAGGTCAGGCAGGGGCTTGATGCAATGAAGAGTATATGTTGACAACATAAGCCACCCCCAGCCTTCGCTGCAAATCCTTGAGAGCCCCAGCAAGGCTCTCATCCTGAACACCTCATGGGCAACAGAGGCCTGCCACCCCCAGCTCCCCCACACTCCTCCAGTGTTCACCTGAGTCCTTCTGTGATGAGAAGTGTCCCCTCACTGAGCAGCCACCATGCTTCTGGTCCACTATAAATGCTCTCTGGCCCTCTGTGCTCAGAGACATACATCTCATGGTGGTGTTCTCTGACTGCATCTCTGCAGTCTTCCCAAGAAAATGATTTCCTCCTGAAGCCCTCACATAAGAGCACAGAGGAGACGGGACCCTCTCTGTTATGAATCTCTATTCGTTCAAGCTCTGCTTGAAGAAGAGCAGCTCTGCAACTGTGGTGCATCTAAGCTTCTTTTCAGTAATGAAAAAATGAAATCTACAAAAACTGGGCTGACCTGGAGAAGAGCTTGCATCATAAGCATTGCTGAGACCTTTAATATGAGGCTAAACCCTGAGTGATTCATACTATAAAATATTTTATTTTCCTCAATGGCTAGAAAGTTAACTTGGATCAATTCACTTTTTTAAAAAAATTATTTACCCATTCATTTTGACTTAACACTTGTACAAACATTGATTGGTGAAATAGAGATGCAATGTAGTCTCTTAATATTCTCTCAACAGGCATGCTCAGATAGCATGGGAAGGTGCAGAAGCAAGCTCCAGGACAAATAAATAAAAGGAGAGGCTTAGCAAAGCAAGCCAGGCTGCTTCCAAGGTCGCTTTTTAATTACGCCACAAAGCATCATTTTATGTGCAGCAAATTCTACTTCTTCAGTGCCCTGCCTTGTCCCTGGTCCTCAGAAGGGCAAAAGCCGTTCTCGGGGGGCTTCCTTCTCTGTGGATGCAGATGTCAAGCAGAGCACATGAATGCTGATGGCCAGGCTCTCCCTGGTCTGACCTGACTGCTGACCTTCCCCATGCTTCTCTGCATCACACACCTTTGAGGTGTCAATCTTTGCTTCTCAGACAGGTCTGGCCTCAATCTATTTACCTAGGAGTTGGAGTTGCCCCTTCCTTCCTTTGTGCCTGGCTCCTTCGGAACAATAGGCCCTGGGGGTCTTTGGACAGTTTGGCTAATCCCTAACCACAGGGTACTTTTTTTTCCTCCCTCAGACAAGATGTTGGGAGGCACAGTTCCCAGGATAGAGCGTGTGCCTAATCTTTGTGAGGTAGCAGGAGGTGTGATGGCACCTTGGGCGACACACCCTGGCACCTGCAGGTGCTGGTGCAGCCCGGTCAAGACCGAGTTCAGCAGGCATGAGCCAGGCTGGCTCTTGGTACCTGGAGCTCCAGCATGCTCAGACTTGTAGATAAGTGCTAGGGGGTGTGCATCCATGTTTACCTCTCCTAGCAGGCTAGGCAGGAGTGGGAAGTACTTGCTCTTCAGGGGGTCACTGGGAGAGGTTCCTTCAGTGGAAAACCTACCCACAACCTCTACTGAAATAGGCTAGCAGACCTATGAAAACCTCTGAGGAGGCCAAAGGGCTCTGCCTCAATCCACATCCACGTGTCACAATTGCACGAGTCTTCCGAGAAAGAGAGAGCAGAAGCCCCAGCCCAAGAGAGCACTTGTCCAAGAAGAGTGGTCTGGTCTCTACAGTAATCATTTGATAGTATGTTTACGCCCTCTGAGAACATCATTTGGGATTGCAGCACTTCAAGTACCTGGGAAATGGCTCCCTCACCGATCCCACCTGTTCTATCTTTAGGGAGATTCCTCGCTGGAAATAGTACATCAATATGGTCTTGTCTTACTGTCTGCCTCTGGCCGTCCCCAAACTAACCACATGAGGGCGCTGTGGTAGCCATGGAGCTCAAACCTGAAGTTCACAACTTGTCAGGCAGTTTGGGGAAAGTGCCAATGGCAATTATGAGAGTGTTTTAATCTACGAAGTTGCTAATTTGATTTTTCCATTCCATGTGGGTTGCGTGTCTGTCACATACACAGCATCGCGTTAATTGCTGTAGGACATCAATGCGTAAAGACAAAAGCACAAGGCACAGGTTCAACATCGAGAAAGCACGAAGGAAAGAAGATCCATTGTAAGATCCCCAAATCTTTCACTTAGGAAACGTGCTCTGAGTGAGACACACAGAGGGCTTACATGATAAAAACTCAATGGACACCATTTTCAACTGTGCCTTACACACCTGAAGAGCAAACCTTGGCACATGCAGTAAGTATAGTAACAAAAAATAAGAGAGATCCTACCTCAAAACAGAAGGGAAGCAGCAACTCCTGACCTGTGCACATACTCCATGGCACACATAGGCCAGTGTGCCCACACACACAAACATGCTCAACATATATATATATATCATGAGTATGAAGAAGATAATTGATTTTAATAAAAGTCTATTCAAGTTTTAAATCATAATTTTGAAAGAACTAATGTTAACATTGGGGTAACGGGAAACATACAGGAGTATATCCTATTGCCAGATAGGAAAAGGTAAGGGCAAGAATTGGGCATGGAGCAGGCAGTGAGCATGGAAACAGCGTGGGAAACTGGGCAATGTGACACATGGACAATGACAAGACCACCAGTTGATGGGATGTTAGCCAGCGTACTGAAAGCAAACAGCAGAAGCCAAGCAAGTCTGCAGCCTGAACACAAAGCTAGTGCCTAACCAAGTTAAGCTCTTCTATTAAACCTGTTCCATCGTTAGCCTACACAATACGCGCTCAAATACCCAGCTAGAGAAAAATGAGATGGCACCCTGGAGCAAGCTGCAAACCATGGTGAGATGCTCAACACAAAAGAATGGGGCCAGAATGACCCAGACTAACACCAGACTTTGGTACTGTACTGCTCTTGGTGTTCAGAGCAGAAAGATGGGATTCTGAGGAGCACTTAAATCATGGGTAAAACTGGAAAAAGATCTGAAGTGGCCTGAAGTCCAATGTCCCCAGCACTCTGTCACATACTCTGAAATTGAGGAATGAACAATTACAAGAACTCACTCAGGATTAATGAATGACACAGAAAAGCAGTCTGGAAACTAGCTTCGTATGAACTCTACACACTGGCAAGTGTATGTGTCTGTCTATAAGTCAAGAACCAGGATGGAAGCTGAACTACAGATCAAGGAGAAGCCGCCCAAGCAAATGCAGGAAAGAGTGCCACATGGCTGCTGTGTGGCTAACATGAATAGCTCCTCTACTGAGATGCAAGAAGCACAAAGCAGAGACCCACGGTGGCTCATACAGAATGCAGGGCACATACATTCTTCGGAAGAAATACTGGCTGGACCAAATTGGACTGAGTGTAGCAAGCTCTCTGAGAGTAAACAATGAGGACAGAATGTTGAGACACTGAAACCAATAGCAATGCTGGATACCGGAGATGCTTTCAAAGACTTCTCACCAATGTAATGGCAGACCCTGGGGTTGCAGACACAGACAGCTCCCGTCCATTCAGTATTTTTACCAAGTAATTACAGAAGACCCAGAGAACACATACATCATGTTCTCAGATAACTCCAAGCTAGGAGGTAAGACTAATATGCTAGGTAACAGAGTTGGAATGTTTCTAAAGTTCTAAGAAGCGATCCAACAACAAGATGAAACAAAGATAAATACAAAGGCCTACAGCTCAACAACAACCAACTTACTGCATTTGTTCAGAACAGGAAAACACATAGAGCCCAGGCATCTAGTTTTTCCACCATGGCAGCTCAGAAAGCCTGTGGCACTCCTCCTATCTACTTACAGATTCTGCAGAAGTTTAATTGAGGTTTCTTTACCATCATAATTAAATTTGCAGGAAGGTAAGGAGACAACCCAAAACAAAGAGGTAAAAGGAAAGCAAAGAAGGTGTTCCAAAGCACAAAAGTGGGACTCCTTTGAGTTGGCAGCACAAGAAAATCCTTTAAAGCAATGTCAGAAGGCTCACTGCCTATGAAGGACCAGTTCCATCAAAGCAGGCTTCCTAAAAGCGCAAGGCACAGGTCATGAGATGAAGTCTTCAAGAGCTGAGAAGCATAAGGCCAAATAAAACTTCCATGCCCATCTAACCTTGACAGCAGGGAGATTGACACAGAGACTTCTCCACAGACCCGCATGGAAGGGGCAGGGGAAGATGAGTTCAAGGAACTCCAAACCTGGAGGAGCCCTAAAAGGAGGCACTGGTATAAAAGCAGGAAAATCCAAACACACCATTTTTATTTTTCTAATCTTGTATTTTGAGACAGAATGTTGCTATGTAGCTCAGGTTGACCTGGAAGATTCAGTCCTCTTGCCTTGGTACCCTGAAGGGCTGGGATGCAGGTGAGCATCACCACACCCATGAACTGACTTTTTTTAATAATAACAATTACTAATTTGAATCAGACAAAAAAGATGGAAATAAAATGTTTAACTATGATAAAATAAAGATTAAAGTTAACCACTGATCAGAAAACTTACATTATTTTCAGACTCTACAAAGTCAAATGTGCATATAAACTTTCTATCATCTTATTATGTCATTTGCCTTCTTTGTTTATTTTGTGACTGGGTCTCCCTGTGTGTCTCCAGGTGGCGGGCTTGACCTCAACCTTGAAACTCACGGGCAGCCCTACTGTATGCTGGGATTATGAGCATGTACCCATGCCCAGCTTCAGTTTTAAAAAATAGCCACTAAAAACAAGTTAAATAAAATTAAATGAAATACAAAATTTCCAAATAATAAGGAAAACAGGGTCAGCAAAACATGGTAAACAAAGGAACATGAAACAGCAGAATGGATGTAAATATGATAGATAAGATTGAAAAGTTGGTCAGCACTGCATGGACTTAAGCTTGGACTCAAAGGTGAAAACAATCCATACATCACTGACTAGAGGCACAACTAAAGCCTGTGACTATGAGAGCTGGATTGTACATAAAATAAAAAGGTGAAAACAAGTTTTATGTTTCCTACTGTGAGTATATCAATGAATTTGATCTCTTGATGCTGGCTTGGCTCCTTTAGTGCAGTTAGAGAATATTCTGTATTATATGTTAAATGTGAGCTCTATGTAAGAGATGGTAGACCTGTATTTGTTTTTAAGACAGAATTTAAAGAAATGGGATTATTAGCAATAAATTGATCACTGTATAGGCCTTTTAAAAGGAAAATTTTTCAGGAAGATGAGATGATTCCAGACTAATAGCAGACTCTCCAAATCCATAAAGCATAAACTGACAGATTCACAAGAGGAGGGGGCACAATGGGAGATATTGGAGTATATCTCCATTGGCTCTAGATGGACCAAACAGAAAGTAATTTGTATTGATGGACATAGCAAACTTGAACCATGGGGCCAACAATCTCAAGACTAAGGACAAATATGGAAGGATGCCCACTCAGCTATTAAAAACCTTAAATACTTTCAAATAGATCTTTTGGGTAGTACATTAGGGGTGGTGTGGTCAAATGACTTTGGACTTCTCAACTGGGGCTGATGGTTGCTTTTCACACTGGGTAAAGCTCTAAGATCAGTGCCCGCTTGAGGTGTAAATTCAACACTTCCCTTGGGTTCCACTTTGAGTTTGATGTGGGGTGGGGATCACCAAGCTAACCCTGAAAAGGAGTTTGTGGTGGGTGGGGCCCAGGGGACACCTAAGAAAACCAACCAAAAATATTATACCAACTCTCTGAGCTAAAACCACATAATTTCATTTATCAACAAAGACCCATCTTAGACCCCCTCACAGCATCCTGAGCAATTGTCCCAACCATAAGATGCTGATTGTCCCCAACTCCCAGGTGCCAACTGTCCCTAACTCTCAAATGCCAACTGTCAACCCCCAGATGCCAACTGTCCCAGCCCTCAGATGCCAACTGTCCCAGCCCTCAGATGTCAACTGTCCTCAACCCTCAGATGTCAACTGTCCTCAACCCTCAGATGTCAACTGTCCCCAACCGTCAGATGTGTCTGAGCACTGCTATGCTTGGAAGACAAGCAAAAGGCCAGCTGTGAAGAAAGATAACGTGAAACTCTTCTGGAGTCTTTACAATAGAACACTGTGGCGTCTAACACACAAAAAAATTACTGAACAAATAAATCATACGAAGCCTCAGTTCCTTCTGCCAGACACTCATCATGGGGACAAGAAAGGGAATTTGTATGTGTGCTTATGTTTCACAAACAAATGACAGCAGCCTCCTAAATGGAAAAATAAATAAGCAAATGTGTACTGAAGTAATATAATGGGCTAAATTTACAGCTAACATCTTTGTGAAGACACAGTTGGCTCAAATATTAGCTTGCATATCCAATTATATGTTCATATACAAAACAAAGGAGCCATTTTAATATGGTACACACAGTACACATTTTAATATGGTACCACACCACCCCTAATGTACTACCCAAAAGATCTATTTGAAAGTATTTAAGGTTTTTAATAGCTGAGTGGGCATTTCCTACTTGTATGGAAAGCCGTGCTGTGTGTACCAATGCCTAAGTTTGGGAATGTATTCCCAAACATGAGATATCGCACTGTGCCTTTCTAGAGAATTCTGCTTACTGTTCAGCACTTCAAGGGAGGCATAAAGGATACTTATTCTACCCCCAGGGGCGGGACATCTTGCAATGGTAATAGTGGAGAGAGAGCAAGTTCACAGCAAAGACAACCATCCAAAGGACTTTTAGAGCCCAGCACCAAGTGCCGCGACACACGGATGCACGTGTTTGTGGATCTGAGCTGACAGTCAGTGCAGATACCACAGGAAAGCATTTTCTTGTGTGGAAGCTGCATGGTGACTTTTCTACCTGCTGTGACCAAATCAGTGGTGATAAGTAATTTAAGGGGGGAAGGGCTTCTTTTGGTTCACCACTTAAGGGGATGCAACCAATCACAGCATCATGGCAAAAGAATAATGTAACCCCACATCCAGGAGGTAGACCCTTGGGAATGCTGAGGGTAAGTCTGCACTCTTCTTTTTTCCAAATTGTATTCAGTCCCCGACCCAGACCCCCATCAGTGGGGGTGGTGCAGCCTACATTCTGGGTGGGTCTTCTCCTCTCAGGTGAGCCTCTTAGGAAACACAGTAGAGGGTTGGAGAGATGTAAGAATGCATGCCAATCTTCCAGAGGAAGGTGGCTCACAACTGCCTGTAATTCCAGCTCCAGGGTATCTGACACATGTAAGCTCTGCAGACACCTACACTGGTGTGCTCCCCACCACACACACATACACATACATAGATATGTGCGAGCTCTCTCACTCTGTCATGCACACATATGCACATATACAGATGTGCACACACACACACACACTAGAACCAAATCTTTTTTTTTTTTTAAGGCACAATCAGTAGTGTGCTCCTAGGTAGTTCTAGATATCTACTCAAGCTGATAAGATTAACCTGGTACCAAACACATTGCTTTTAAATCACATCATTTGAACTCTGGTCCTCAAAGCCTCATGACTTTGAGGCTGAAAATGCTCATACAGAATTGTAAGAACCAGTGATGCTGTGGGAAGAAGAAAACAACAAATGCACTATAGCTGGGAAGGCAATGCAAGGCCTCAGCAAATCAACACTGGGCACTGTGACTCGGGCTACTGTGGTGAGTAGGAAGCCAAGCTAAGACAGTGACAGGAGACGGGACTGAACTGACCAAGTCTATTTACGCAAGGAAATTGAGTGAAAGAGAAGGGGATGTAGCAGGTTTAAGACTCAAGAATCTAGAGAAATTAATGGGAAGCAATCAAGAAGAATAAGAAAGTGAGCAAGCAGTAGAGATGCGGGAAGACAGTGTGGCTCACTGTGCACACCCATTGGAGGCCACCGTTGAGCAGGACATTGTTCCTCCAGCCATACTCAGCAGGCCAGGGTGCTTGGCATGGATGGAAACAGAAGGATGGTTGCTGATAGGGGCTGTCCTTCTGTACATATGTTTCTCTTATTGGTTATTGAATAAAACACAGTGGCAAATGAGGCAGGAACTATACTCAGGGCTAGAAGACGCGAATTCTGGGAAGTGTAGGCAGACAGCAGACGCCATGTGAGACCAGGAAGGTAGGACACGCTGGACCCTTCTCCCATAAGAAAAGACCTTGTGGAAATACTTAGATTAATAGAAATGGGTTAAAAATTAAGACAGAGGTAGCCAATAAGAAGCCCTAGTCATTGGCCAACAGTTTCATAATTAATTTATGTTTCTGTGTGTTTATTTTGGGGCTCAAGGGCCGTGGGACCAGCCAGGACAGAAAGCTATTGTAACAGGTTGCTGCTTCTTGGCCATGGCTCAAACCCACATTTGGGCACAGGAGGGGCTGCAGATGGAGCTGGTGGTAGCTATGGTAGTTGAATGGTTATGGCTCTGTCAGCTTTCCAGGCATCCAGAGGAATTTTTACTTTCCTCCTCCTATTGGAATAATCACTGTGCTGACTTCAACTCCAAGACACTGAAGTTTTTAATGAACACAATGCAGCCATCTACTACATAAATCTGTTTTATCTTAACTCAATTGGACTAGCTTTTTAAAAATTGTGTTCTTTTATAATGAGGGCTGAATTATAAAACATGTCTGGACTTAAATATCCTTTCTTATTTGGATGGAAGATGAAAGAGATTTTTCAGGAAAGTAAACAAAATGGCTCAACATGACATCTTATTCTCAAATCTTTCCCAGGACAATGGGAAAAAATCATATTTTGCAAGGGACTGGGCTTGATAGATCTATCTGAATCTCAAATTACACAAAATGGTAATGTTTCTTAAACAAGATACTAACCATTACATTTTTTTTTATTTTTCCAGGAAGATTATCCCGTGAAGTAGATACAACCAGAATTTGCCCTTTGGTCTGAGCAACCCTTTAAAAATAAACCTAACAATATTTTCTCTTCATACAAAAGTATTTGATGGGCAAGATGTTAATTATGCAAACCATGCAATAAAGCCAAGAGCCTTTATTAGGCTGCTTCTTCTGTGGTCCTCAGACCACTTCTTCAGAGGAGATCCTAAGCAAAAGAGCCGGGCAAAAGGCTTAAGGAGAGAGACTTGCTTTTTTGAACTCCCAGATTTGAGTCTCTGGTTAAGTGCTCTCTCTGCTTTGGGTGTTTTAACTGCAGCTACATCAATATTAAAAAGGATTCCAGACAGCAAATGTGGATGGCACAGGAACTTCAACCTTCCCCCATAATGCAACTGCTATGGTAGGAAAAGTTATGAGGAATCAAATTTGATACAAACAGAACCTTGCTCCAGAATAGCCACCCAAACAATAGACAGCTCTAGTCACAAGTGCTGTGGTTTGTTTTCGCTTTTGTTTTATTTGGTTTTTCGAGACAGAGTTTCTCTGTGTAGTCCTGGCTGTCCTGGAACTCACTGTGTAGACCAGGCTGACTTCAAACTCACAGGGATTCTCCTGCTTCTGCCTCCCAAGTTCTGGGATTAAAGGTGTGCGCCATCACTGCCCTGCTTACTTACCCGTGCTCTTTTTTACAGGGCACCGAGTCATGGACCTTCTTGGGGGTTCTGGAATGCCACGGCATGTTAAAGGTAGTATATAGTCAAGGTCCATATGGTTTTCGGCTCTTTGTCTATGGCATTGTAATGATCCAAAGGCCCCAAAGGGACTAGAATGGAGTTGCATCTTTAGACATGCAGGCAGGCTTCTAAAAATGCTGCCTTGGGAAAGGTATCAACTGCCAAATAAGCCATCTAGGAGCAGCCCACACAGCATAGTGTGGCAGCCGTGGGTGCTTGGAGTCCAGGATCAACAACACACTGCAGATGTAGTTAATTCCAGCACCATAGGAAAAGATCACAAGGACAGGCAATGTGACAGGCTATGCCTCAAGGAAACATGGTGGACAATGGCAGCTTTAGCAGGGCAGGGCAGAGAGACACAGAGCCCAGCAAAAAATAAGGAGCATGAAGAAGAGTGGGGACCACTGCAGGGACTCATCAGATAGGGCCCAAAGCACACCAAACTAAGCTGCCAGGAAAAGTGAACCCAGACTCCTAAGGCTCAACTCCTTAGAGCAGATGGAGCTAGCTGTAGCCTCAGAGGGTTCAGAGAAGCAAAGAACTATTCTCTAGGATGGTTGTGAGTTAAGTAGGATTTGAACTTCTTATTCCCAAAGATCAAAGAGCATCACTCCTGTTTCCTGGATGAGAAAAAAGAACGGATGCCCTTTGAAGTTTGTACATAAAAGCACGAGGTGGGGAAGGCGTGTCCTATCTGTCATCAACAGGAATCATTTTGATATATCCCTTCAAGTCACTATTTTCCCAAACAACAGTGCAGTGGCTTTTCCACCCATCACTGTGGTATGGCCTGGTGATCCAAATGTGCAGCCTGAAGTCAGTCTTGCTGAGCTGAGATCCTGGCTCTGTCACAGGTCTCTTAGCATTGCTCCATTTTACTTTCCTCTTCTACGGAATGAAAATATTTCCAGCTGAAGGGCAGCTCCCTGTAAAACGTTTATTAGCAAGGATCCCAGGAGGAATGGATGATACACTCGGTTTATAGAAAGCTTTTTTTGTTTTTTGTTTTTGTTTTTGTTTTTGTTTTGCAAAGATATGACATATAGGGCAGCCACAGGAATACTGCTGAAACCAGGGCTTGCCGTGATGGTTCTGTTGCCACCTGTAGGTCTAAACTTACAAGGGACAGGGATGGTAACTAGGATCCAGGAGTGCTGGCTGATCTTGAATCCAAAGCAAATAGGCAACCAAGGGGAACCACACAGGGAGAGAGCCACCACCTGCTCGCTTCCCACCTCCTAGTACAAGTATGTACTAGGGAAGGCACAAGAGTGCAGGCCTGTGAGGGCAGGAAGCGAGGGTCAGGTAAGACATGGGTGGTTGTGAGCTGCCTGACTTCAGTGCTGGGAACTGGAACTTGTCCCCTCTTTCCCCCGAATCATTGCCCAGCCAGCCTGTGAGGACTTCATTGACTGAATCTGGGGATTCAGAGGGCAGAGCAATTGAGGAGCCTCACAAAGCAGCCTGCTGGGAGAGAAAACAGGGCCTGGGAGGTAGAAAATCTAGTGTCACAAAGGAACAGACCCAGCTTCAGCTTAAACACACTTAAATCATGGCTTTTAAGCAAATAACTTGAGCAGGCATGCATCCACTTAACGATGTCACTTGTGGCCATTCTTACATTTGCTAAGAAGCTGCTGGGGCACTCTTGTCTCCAAGCCAAGCCCATGGAAGAAGTGTGGTCAGGTAACCTCTGAGACACACGCCCAAGTCGCAGGCTTCCATCATAGAATCAAAGGAGGTGTGAGGAGGAAGGGGAGGGAGACTGTAGAGTCTAGCTTTCCAGTCACTGTGAATAAGTACACTTAATTCTCAAACATATTACTGTGGGAGATTTGCATAGTTAAGATACACCTTATAAGGTAGCATCTACTAACACAATGATAAGAACAAAGGTACCATGTAATCTGTACCAAATGAATACATGACTTAGAATAGCTTTTCAAATGTATTTATTTTGGGGATTCTTATATATTCATGAAGTGAAATATCTCTACCCAGTTCTCAAAAAAACAACAACAACAACAAAAAAAAACAACTGGAAGAGATAACCAAAATTGGGTTTGAAATTAGTGAAATAAAATCAGTGAGAGGCCTGAATCCCAGCCTGGAAGCAGCTTCAGAGGAGGCCTGAGCTTCAGGCCCAGAGCCACAAATCTCAGTATCAGAGGGAGGTCCCAGCCGCAAACCCTGGAGCAGAGTTGGAGGAGGAGCATCTACCAGAAGCTCTGCTCTACTTGTGCACGAAGGAGTAGTCAAGAGTGTCGCAGCCCCCAGTTATACGAATTGGAGAAAGAGAAGCACTGAAGCACAAGCTGCACCTGTACCAGTTAGAGGAAGAGAGGTGTAGACAACAAGCCAAGAACACACTCAGCAATATGAAGAGCAATGCGGCTCCACTAGAAACTAGTGGTGCTACCACAGCAAGACCTGAGCATCCCGACACAGATGAAACAGAAGAAAATGACTTCAAAAAATAACTTTAGGAGGATGATTGAGGCCCTTAAAGAGGAAATGAAAATTTCTCTTAAAGAAATGAAGGAAAGGACAAACAAAAAATTGGAAGATATCAACAAATCCCTCAAAGAAAACCAAGGAAAATCAAACAGGTGAAGGAAATGAAATCTAAAATAGAGGCAATAAAGAAAAAACACAAACTGAGGAAATTCTGGAACTCATAAATGATCAGGAACCACAAATGCAAGCATAAACAACAGAATACAAGAAATGGAAGAGAGAATTTCAGGCATTACAGATAGTTTGGAGGAAATAGATTCATTAGTCAAAGAAAATTTTAAATCCAACAAATCCTTAACCCAAACCTGCAGGTAATCTGGGACACCATGAAAAGACTGAACCTAAGAATAACAGGAATAGAAGAAGGAGAAGAAATGCAACTCAAAAGTACAGAAATATATTAAGCAAAATCATAGAAGAAAACTTCCCCAACCTAAAGAAAGACATGCCTATGAAAATACAAGAGGCTTACAGAACACCAAATATGCTGGAACAAAAAAAAAAAATTCCCTCACCACATAGTAACAAAAACAATAAAAAACAGAGCAAAGAAAGAATATTAAGAGCTGCAAATGAGAAAGGCCAGGTAACATATAAAGGCAGACCTATCAGAATTACACCTGACTTCTCAATGGAAACAATGAAAGTCAGAAGGTCCTGGTCAGAGGTGATGCAGACACTAAGGGAGCATGGATGCCAGTCCAGACTATTTTACCCAGCGAAGCTTTCAATAACCATAGATGGAGAAAACAACATATTCCATGATAAAACAAAATTTAAACAATACCTATCCACAAACCCAGCCCTCCAGAAAGTATTAGAAAGAAAAACACCAACCCAGGGAAATCACCTACACCAACAAGAACACAGAAATTAGATGAGCTTACAATAGCAAACCCCAAAGAAGGGAATTGAACACACACTGCCATCACCAACAGCAAAAACAAAAATAACAAGAACTAGCAATCACTGGTCATTAATATCCATTAATATAAATGGTCTCAATTCACCTATAAGAAGACACAGGCTAACAGATTGGGTAAGAAAACAGAATCCATCCTTATGCTGCATACAAGAAACATACCTTAAACTCAAAGACAAAGGGTTGGGAAAATTTTTTCCAATCAAATGGACCTAAGAAACAAGCTGGTATAGCTATCCTAATATCTAACAAAATAGACTTCAAACTAAAATCAATCAAAAAAGATAAGAAGCCCATTACATACTCATCACAGGAAACATCCACCAAGAGGAAATCTCAATTTTGAACATCTATGCCCCAAACACAATGCCTTTTGCATTTGTAAAAGAAACATTACTAAAGCTTAAATCACAAATCAAATCCCACACACTAATAGAATCTATAGAACATTACACCCAAACACAAAAGAATATACTTTCTTTTCAGCACTTCATGGAACTTTCTCAAAAATCGACCACATACTGGGTAACAAAGCAAACCTGAACAGATACAAAGAATTGGAATAAACCCCTGTTCCCTATCAGATCACCATAGCTTAAAGTTAGAATTCATCAGCAACATTAATTTCAGAAAGCCCACAAACATATGGAAATTGAACAATGATCACCTGAACCACCACTGTGTCAAGGAAGAAATGAAGAAAAATAAAAGACTTCCTAAAATTCAATGAAAATAATAGCACAACATATGGGACAAAATGAAAGCAGTGCTGAGAGGAAAATGCACAGCATTAGAAAAATCACACACTAGTGAATTAGCAGAACGACTGAAAGCACTAGAACAAAAAGAAGCAAATTCACCAGAAGGACCAGACAGAAAGAAATGGCCAAATTGAGGACTAAAATTGATAAAATAGAAACAAAACAATGCAAAGAATCAATGAGACAAAGAGTTGGTTCTTTGAGAAATTCAACAAGATAGACAAACCTTTATCCAAACTAGCCAAGAGGCAGAGAGAAAATATCCAAATTAACAAAATCAGAAATGAAAAGGGAGACATAACAGACACTGAAGAAATCCAAAGAATCATTAAGTCATACTTCAAAACCCTGTACTCCAAAAAATTGGAAAACTTTAAGGAGATAGACAATTTTCTAGATAAGTACTACACACCAAAATTAAATCAAGAACAGATAAATAACTTAAATACACCTATAATCCCTATGGAAATAGAAACATCAATAGTCTCCAAAGCAAAAAGAGCCCAGGCCCAGATGGACTCAGTGCAGAATTCTACCAGAAATTCAAAGACGAGCTGATTCTAATACTCCTCAAATTATTCCACACAATAGAAACAGAAGGAATATTGCCAAACTCTTTTTACGAGGCTATAATTACACTGATACCCAAACCACACAAAGGCACAACTAAGAAAGAGAATTATAGACCAATTTACCTCATGAACATAGATGCAAAAATACTCAATAAAAGCAAACGGAATTCAAGAACACATCAGAAAAATCATCCACCATGACCAAGTAGGATTCATCCCAGAGATGCAAGGATGGCTCAACATATGAAAATCTGTCAATGTAATACATATAAACAAAAAGAAAAAGAAAAGAAAGAAAAGAAAAAAATGACCTGATCATCTCACTAGATGCTGAAAAAGCCTTCGACAAAATCCAATACCCCTTCATGGTAAAGGTCTTGGGGAGATAGGGAATAACAGGAACATACCTAAACATAATAAAGGCAATGTACAGTAACCCAACAGCCAACATCAAACTAAATGGAGAGAAACTCAAGGCAATCCCACTGAAATCAGGAACAAGACAAGGCTGTCCACTCTCTCCATATCTCTTCAATATAGTACTTGAAGTTCTAGCTATAGCAATAGGACAACAAAAGGAGATCAAAGGGGTACAAATTGGAAAAGAAGAAGTCAAACTGTCACTGTTTGCTGATGATATGATAGTATAAATAAGTGACCCCAAAAATTCTACGAGAGAAATCCTACAGCTCATAAACCACTTCAGCAAAGTGGCAGGATACGAGATTAACTGAAAAAAAAAATCATTAGCCCTCCTATATAGATATGGCAAAAGGGCTGAGAAGGAAATCAGAGAAACATCACCCTTCACAATAGCCACAAATAAAATATCTTGGGGTAACTCTAAACAAACAAATGAAATACCTGTATGACAAGAACTTCAAGTCTTTAAAGAAAGAAATTAAAGAAGATATCAGAAAATGGAAGATCTCCCATTCTCTTGGATAGGTAGGATCAACATAGTAAAAATGGAAATCATACCAAAAGTAATCTACAGATTCAATGCAATTCTCATCAAAATCCCAGAACAACTCTTCACAGACCTTGAAAGAACAATACCCAACTTCATGTGGGAAAAAAAAAAAAAAACAGGATAGCTAAACAAATCCTGTACAATAAAGGATCATCTGGGGGCATTACCATCCCAGACTTCAATCTCTATTATAGAACTATAGTAATGAAAACAGCTTGGTATTGGCATAAAAACAGACAGGTGGACCAATGGAATTGAATTGAAGACCCTGATATCAACCTACACACCTATGAACACCTTATTTTTGACAAAGAAGCTAAAAATAGAAAATAGAAAATATATTCAACAAATGGTGCTGTCATAACTGGCTCTCACCATGTAGAAGAATGCAAATAGATCTATTGCCATGCACAAAACCCAAATCGAAATGGATCAAAGACCTCAATATAAATCCATCCACACTGAACTTCATAGAAGAGAAAGTGGGAAATAGATTTGCACACAAGTCAAGACCATGAAGGGAAACCCACAGAATCAGCTGAACCAATCAGGTCTGACAAATGGGGAATCTGCATAAGATTAAACTAGACTCCCTTAATATAGGTGACAATGGTGTGACTGGGACAAATATATGAGGCCACTGGCATTGGGTCCAAGACCTAGCATTAATGCACAAACTGACTCACTGGAGCCCATTCTATATAGAGCAATACCTCTATATGGAGTGGTGCCTTGGTCCTGCCTCAACAAGATGATGGGACAGATATAGTAGACTTCCTAGAGGAGGCCTTACCCTCTCTGTGGAGCAGATGGGAAGAGGGGGGAGTGGAGGGAGTGGGCAGAAAGGAGGGAAGAGGAACTTGGATTGGAATGTAAAGACTAAGTTAAAAAAAAAACATAAGATCAACAAAACCCCACACAAGACAATAAAACAAAGAATTGATGCAATGGTTGGTTCTTTGAAAAGATAAATAAGACTGACAAATTCTTAGCCAAATTAACCAAGAGAAAGAGAAGACCCAGATTATTAAAATTAGAAATAAAAAAGAAGACATTATGGCAAACACCAATGAAAAACCATGAGGACAAAGCCCAGAGCATACTAAAAGGAGTGTCTAGTATGATTTCATACTGAAGGGTGTGTGTTATGAAAACAAGGTAAACCCTCACATAAAGTGATGGTACCAGCTTCAGAGAAACAAGCAAAGCTCCATTCTGGAAAGCCTTTGGGTGAGGGCTGGTACTGCACTCTGTGAAGGAAAAATTGATGTAACCAGTACAGAACACAGAATGCTCAAGCATCACAAATGTGCGGGAGAGCCAGGAACAGAAGGACAGCAGGACAGAAGAAAGGAGAAGGACAGAAAAGATGGCAAAGCCAGAGAAACTGCATGGCGAGGGGAGAGCCACCAGAACACATGATTGGTCAGATCTGGACTTATTTTTCCTTTCTTTTTCTCTTTTTTTCTTTCTTTTGGTTTTTTGAGACAGGGCTTCTCTGAGGCTTTGGAGGCTATCCTGGAACTCACTATGTAGACCAGGCTGGTCTCAAACTCACAGAGATCTGCCTGCCTCTGCCTCCTGAGGGCTAGGATTATAGGTGAGCACCACCACCTCCCAGCTTCCAGATCTGGACTTCTTAAACATTTCCACTCATGACTCCTTTTGATCTGTGGAGTTTGTACAGGTTATATAGGCAGCACAAACTGGAATCCATGGGCTTTTACAGAAAAGAACATTTGAAGTTAAGTAAGATGGAGTTGAGGGTGGAGAGGGTGGTTACGGAAGGAGTTGGGGAGAAGGAACAAATATGACAAAATAGACTGCATAAAATTCTCAAAGAACTGACAAAATACCGGGGGAGAAGAAACTGTATCAGAATATATTGTGTGGTAAATTCTATTTTCAATAAAAGAAAAATCAAAGAATTAACAAAATACTATTTTAAGCTAATAAGTATAAAATGAAGTATTTACTGATAACTCATTTTATTACTATTGTTTTTATGCTCATAGTGTGTGTGTCTGTGTGTGTGTGTGGCCTGAATGTGAAAATCAGAAGGCAACTTCATGGAGTCAATTCTCTCTTTCCATAGATGGATCCAAGGATCAATGCTGGCCTGGCCGCCAGGTTTGCTTGGCAAGCACCTTTACCTGCTGAGCCACCATGACAGCCTCCAGAAACTAAATTAAGAACAAGTATTCTGGCCCTTTCCGCCGACCGACCCAGGAACTAGGTGAGTGAGCCTCTGCCCTTACCCAACTCCCACCCAAAACATCACTCACCTCTACCACCCCCGCCCCTGCCTGCACCTGCCGGCTTGGGGTAGACACACCCAGGCAGGGAGGAGCTCCCTGCTCCCTGAATCTGGTAGCACTCCACTCTTCCATCCCTTTCCACCGACCGACCCAGGAACGAGGTGAGTGAGCCTCTGCCCTTACCAAACCCCCACCCAAACCATCACTCACCCCGACCACCCCCCACCCCGCCTGTGCCTGCCTTCTTGGGGTAGACAAGCCCAGGAGGGGAGGACCTCCGTGCTCCCTGAATCTGGTAGCAGCCTACTCTTCCATCCCTTTCCGCCAACCGACCCAGGAATGAGGTGAGTGAGCCTCTGCCCTTACCCAACCCCCACCCAAACCATCACTCACCCCGACCATCCCAGGCCTGCGCCCACCTGCTTGGGGTAGACACGCACAGACAAGGAGGAACTCCCTGAATCTGGAAACACCCCACTCTTCCATCTCTTTCCACCAACTGATCCACAATGAGTGAGGAGACTACCAGGAGATGCAAGACCATCCAGAGTTGTGGACATTGAATTCCTGGCCCCCACACACCACTGGGTCACAAGAGGAGATAGAGAGACCCCACCTGTACCCACTAAAAGAAGATATGGGAAGAAGACAGAATAAGATTTCACTCAACAAAAGAAAGACCAATATGACACCACCAGAATCTAGGGACTCCACTCCAGCAAGATCTGAAAAGCCCAATACAGAGCATGAAGATGAGATGGACCTCAAAAATTATCTCAGCAAGATGATAGAGACCTTTAAAGAGGAAACAAGAAAATCCCTTAAAGAAATAGAAGAAAAAGCAAACAAAAAATTACACAAAATGGAGGAAAAGACAAACCAAAAAATTCAAGAAATAAACAAATCTCTTAAAGAATCTAAAGGAACCCAAGAAAAAACATCCAAACAAGTGAAGGAAGTTCTTGAAACAGTTCAAAGCATGAAAGCTGAAATAAACACAATAAAGAAAACACAGAATGAGGCGATGCTGGAAATGGAAAGGCTGGATAAACGATCAGGAACTAAAGATGTGAGTATAACCAATAGAATTCAAGAGATGGAAGAGAGAATCTCAGCTATTGAAGACTCGCTAGAGGATATACATTCATCAACCAAGGAAAACCTCAAGTCCAACAAATCCCTAACACAAAATATCCAAGATATATGGGACACTGTAAAAAGTGTAAAAGGAGTGCTGTAAAAGCACTGTAAAAAGTGTAAAAAGCACTGTAAAAGGAGTGCTACACCTAAGAATAATAGGTGTAGAAGAAGGTAAAGAAACACTGCTCAAAGGTACAGAAAACATATTCAACAAAATCATAGAAGAAAACTTCCCCAACCTACAGAAGGATATGCCTATGAAAGTACAAGAAGCTTACAGGACACCAAACAGACTGGACCACAAAAAGAATTCCCCCCGACACATAATAATCAAAACTCCAAATCTACAGAATAAAGAGAAAATATTAAGAGCAGCAAAGGAAAAAGGCCAAGTAACATATAAAGGCAAACCAATCAGAATCACACCCAACTTCTCAATGGAAACTCTGAAAGCCAGAAGGTCTTGGATAGATACCCTACAAGCACTAAGGGAGCATGGATGTCAACCCAGACTACTGTACCCAGCAAAACTTTCAATCACTATAGAAGGAGAAAACAAGATATTCCATGACAAAAACAGACTTAAACAATACATATCCACAAATCCAGCACTACAGAAGGTTCTGGAAGGAAAACTCCAACCCAATGAACATAACTACACTCACAAAACACTGGGAATAGATAATCTAATTTTACCAAACACAAAAAGAAACAGGAAGGTGAAACCCACACCAACAATAAATCCAAAACAAAGAAGAACCAATGAACAATGGACATTAATATCCCTAAATGTCAATGGTCTTAACTTACCCATAAAAAGATATAGGCTAACAGAATGGATACGAAAACAGAATCCATCCTTCTGCTGTTTACAAGAAACACACCTCAATTTCAAAGACAGGCGATACCTCAGAGTAAAAGGATGGGAAAAAAATTTCCAATCAAATGGGCTCCAGAAACAAGCTGGTGTAGCAATCCTAATATCTAACAAATTAGACTTCAAACTAAAAGCAATCCAAAGAGATGAAGAAGGGCATTTCATACTCATCACAGGAAAAGTCCATCAAGATGAAATCTCAATCCTGAACATTTATGCCCCAAATACGAAAGCACCCACATTTGTAAAAGAAACATTACTAAAGCTCAAACCACACATAAAACCACACACACTTATAGTAGGAGACTTCAACACCCCCCCTTACACCACTATACAGGACCACCAGACAGAAACTTAACAAAGAAACAAATGATCTGACAGAAGTTATGGGTTTAACAGATATCTATAGAACATTCCATCCAAACACAAAAGAATATAGCTTCTTCTCAGCGCCACATGGAACCTTCTCAAAAATTGACCACATAGTTGGCAGCAAAGCAAACCTCCACAGTTACAAAAGAATTGAAATAACCCCCTGTATCTTATCAGACCACCATGCATTAAAGCTAGAATTCAACAGCAATACAAATTGCAGAAAACCTATATTCGAGTGGAAAATGAATAACACCCAATTGCACCATTCCTGGGTTGAGGAAGAAATAAAAAAAAGAAATGAAAGACTTCCTAGAATTTAATGAGAATGTAGACACAACAAACCGAAACTTATGGGACACTCTGAAAGCAGTGCTAATAGGGAAGTTCATAGCACTAAGTGCCCATATGAAGAAACTGGAGGAAATTCACATTAGAGAATAGACAGAACAACTGAAAGCTTTATAGCAGAAAGAAGCAAACACACCAAGGAGAAGTAGACACCAGGAAATAATCAATCTGAGAGCCGAAATCAACAAAGTAGAAACTAGGAAAACAGTACAAAGAATCAATGCAACAAAGAGTTGGTTTTTTGAGAAGATCAATAAGATAGACAAACCTCTAGCCAAACTAACCAAAAGGCAGAGAGAGAGCAAGCTAATTAACAAAATCAGAAATGAAAAGGGGGATATAACAACGGACACTGAAGAAATCCAGAGAATCTTCAGGTCATACTTGGAAAACCTGTACTCCACAAAATTGGAACATCTAAAGGAAATGGACAGCTTTCTGGATAAATATCACTTACCAAAATTAAATCAAGATCAGATAAGCAGTTAAATCGACCTATAACCCCTAATGAAATAGAAGCAGTCATCAAAAGCCTCCCAACCAAAAAAAGCCCAGGGCCAGATAGCTTCACTGCAGAATTCAACCAAGAAATTCAAACAAGAGCTGATGCCAGTACTCCTCAAACTGTTCCGCACAATAGAAGCAGATGGGATATTGCCAAACTCTTTCTACGAGGCTACAATCACTTTGATACCCAAGCCACACAAAGATATAACTAAAAAAGAGAACTATAGACTGATATCCCTCATGATCATCGATGCTAAGATACTCAATAAAATATTGGCGAACCAAATCCAAGAACATATCAGAAAAATCATCCACCATGATCAAGTAGGCTTTATCCCAGGGATGCAAGGATGGTTCAACATACGAAAATCCATCAATGTAATCCACCATATAAACAAACTGAAAAAGAAAAACCACATGATCATCTCACTAGACACTGAAAAAGCCTTTGACAAAATCCAACATCCCTTCATGATAAAGATCTTGGAGAGAACAGGAATAACAGGAACATATCTAAACATGATAAACGCAATATACACCAAACCAATAGCCAACATCAAACTAAATGGAGAGAAACTCAAAGCGTTTCCTCTAAAATCAGGAACAAGACAAGGCTGTCCACTCTCTCCATATCTCTTCAATATTGTACTTGAAGTTCTGGCTAGAGCAATAAGACAAGAAAAGGGATCAAAGGGATACAAATTGGAAAGGATGAAGTCAAACTTTCACTATTTGCAGACGACATGATAGTCTACATTAGTGACCCGAAAAACTCTACCAGGGAACTCCTACGGCTGATAAACACCTTCAGCAAGGTATCAGGATACAAAATTAACTCAAAAAAAATCAGTAGCCCTACTATATACAGATGATAAATCCAATGAGAAAGAAATCAGGGAAACATCACCTTTCACAATATCCACAAGCAACATAAAATATCTTGGGGTAACACTAACCAAAAAAAAGTGAAAGACCTGTACAATAAGAACTTTGAGACTTTAAAGAAAGAAATTAACGAGGAAACCAGAAAATGGAAAGATCTCCCGTGCTCTTGGATAGTTAGAATTAAGATAGTAAAAATGGCAATCTTGCCAAAAGCAATCTACAGATTCAATGCAATCCCCGTCAAAATCCCAACACAATTTTTCACAGACATTGAAAGAACAATACTCAACTTTATATGGAAAAATAAAAAACCCAGTATAGCCAAAACAACTCTTTACAATAAAGGATCTTCTGGAGGCATCACCATCCCGGACTTCAAGCTCTACTATAGAGCCTAGTTCTGAAAACAGCTTGGTATTGGCACAAAAATAGACCGATAGACAGATGAAATCGAATTGAAAACCCTGGTATTGACCCACGTACCTACAAATACCTTATTTTTGACAAAGGTGCTAAATCTATACAATGGAAAAAAGATAGCATCTTCAACAAATGGTGCTGGTACAATTGGATTCGGACATGCAGAAAATTGCAGATAGATCCATCCTGTCACCATGCACAAAACTTAAGTGCAAATGGATCCAGCCACACTGAATCTTCTAGAAGAGAAAGTGGGAATTACCCTTGAACAAATTGGCACAGGAGACTGCTTCCTGAACGTTACACCAGTAGCACAGACATTGAGGTCTGCAATTAATAAATGGGACCTCCTGAAACTGAGAAGCTTCTGCAAGGCAAAGGAAACAGTCAGTAGGACAAAATGACCACCCACAGAATGGGAAAAGATCTTCACCGATCCCACATCTGACAGAGGACTGATTTCCAAAATATATAAGGAGCTCAAGAAGCTAGCCACCAAAACACCAAACAATGAAATTAAAAAGTGGGGTGCAGAACTAAATAGAGAATTCTCAACAGAGGAATCTGAAATGGCTGAAAGACACTTAAGAAAGTGCTCAAAATCATTGGCCATCAGAGAAATGCAACTCAAAACAACTCTGAGATACCACCTCACACCTGTCAGAATGGCTAAAATAAAAAACACCAATGACAATCTATGCTGGAGAGGATGTGAAGAAAAAGGAACACTCCTCCATTGCTGGTGGAAGTGCGAAGTTGTAAGACCACTCTGGAAATCAGTATGACGGTTGCTCAGAAAAATGGGAATCAGTCTACCTCAAGATCCAGCCATTCCTCTCTTGGCTATATACCCAAATAGTGCATGTTCATACAACAAGGACATATGTTCAACCATGTTCATAGCAGCATTGTTTGTAATAGCCAGAACCTGGAAGCAACCTAGATGCCCCTCAACTAGGTTGGATTGAGGAAATGTGGTATATAGTGGGAAATTACCAATACGGAGTCAGGTAGAAATATAAGGGTATTTAATAGGGAAAAGCCTTACTTACAGAGCAACCTAGCCAGCCGGTGGGTCAGCAGCCTGTACAGCAAGAAGCAAAGAGAAACTGAAAGCACAAACGCAGTCACTAAGTCACTCTGACCACACCCTCACAAGCATGGTCAGGCACACCTGTAGCCAGCCCCTAAGAAGGCGTGGCTACAGCTTCCCCTACAGTGGTACATTCATACAATGGAGTACTACTCAGCAGAAAAAAGCAATGGAATCTTGAAATTCGCAGGCAAATGGATGGAACTAGAAGAAACCATCCTGAGTGAGGTAACCCAGTCACAAAAAGACAAACATGGTATGGACTCATTAATATATGAATTTTAGACATAGAGCAAAGGATTACCAGCCTATAATCCTCTTCACCAAAGAAACTAGGAAACATGAAGGACTCTAAGGGATAAATGGTCCCCAGGAATGGAATGGCATGAACTCCTGAACTAATTGGGATCATGAGGGTGGGGGGAGGGAGCTGCTACAATAAGAGCAAGAGAAAAAGAGTAGAGGAGAGGAAATGGAGGGGCAGAAATATCGAGTTGGGGAAGAATAGAAGAGAGAGCAGGATGAGAGATACCATATCAGAGGGAGCCACTATAGGTCCGAGAAGAGATCTGGAACCAGGGAGATCTCCAGAGACCTATAAGGATGACACGATCTGACAATCCAGGCAATGGTGGAGAGGATAACCTAAAAGCCCTTCCCCTAAAATGAGATTGATGACTTCTCTTTATGCCATCCTAGAGCCCTCATCCAGTGGCTGATGGAAGCAGAGACAGACATCCACAGATACACACTGAGCCGAAATCGGGAATTTAGTTGAATAGAGGGAAGAATGAAGAGTGAAGGGGTCTGTACCAGGTTGGAGAAACCCACAGGAACAATTGGCCTGAACAAGGGAGAGCACATTGAACCCAGATGCTGTCTGGGAGGCCAGTACAAGACTAATCCAGAACCCTGAACATGGATGTCAATAAGGAGGCCTCTGCACTCTAGGGAGCCTCTGGTGGTGGATTAGTATTTTTCCCTGGTGCAAGAAGGGACTTTGAGAGCCCATCCCACGTGAAGGGATACACTCTGGCCCTGGACACATGGGGAAGGGCCCAGGCCCAGCACAGGAAGATTTGGTGGACTTTGCAGAGCCCCCGTTGAGGGCCCTACCCTGCCTGGGGAGTGGTGGGTGGATGGGGTGGGGGGTAGGCTGTGGGTGGGGGAGGAGGGATGGGGGTGAGGGGAGGGAGAGGGAGAGGGAGAGGGAGAAGGGACTTACATGTGAAACAAGCTTGTTCCCTAACTAGAACTAATAAATAAACTTTTAAAAAGAACAAGTATTCTGAACAATACATTTTTTTCTATTTATTAAAGGCAAAATCATATTTGCATACAAATGCAAAGCGTGTGCTTGTGTAATTTTACATAATGATTAAATCTTGGCTGGGTATCTGGCACTTCAGGATAGAGATCTTCAGTGGCTTTCAGGGTTTTTAATACATCAATTGACTGGATAACCATCAATGCTGAGGATACCACTGCATAAATATGCAGTTCAAAATGGCAGAAGTATGGTTAGAGGCAGTCTAGAAATTGTGGGAAATTTGGTCCTAATCCCTAGGTAAAATTCACTTAATGACTTACTTCTATGAAACTCAAGTCTAATTCAATAGCACACAAGTGCTCATTTCCATGCCAAAGAATAACAACAGGGAAAGGTTTAAAGGCTTCATTTTTAGTAGTGAAAACTGTGTTTTTTATAAGAGCAGAAGGCTTTGATGCTTAGTTAAAATATTACTGCACATAACCTACAACACTCTCCAGTCTCAGCATTTGTTGGCAATGAATGGCCTGAGGGCATACACAGTGTAGAGGGCTCACTCTTGGAGATCAGACCAAAGGCTGCACAGAAGCCACATGCTGCAATACAAGGACTGCAGTGGAGTCCTGCGATGTGACTCTGGTGGCTGCAGTGGATCCTGGGATGTGACTCTGGTGGCTGCAGTGGATCCTGGGATGTGACTCTGGTGGCTGCAGTGAAGTCCTGGGATGCAGCACATGGTGGCTGCAGTGAAATCATGAACACAGGCCAATGCTGCCAGAAACATGTCAGAATCACTAAACACTTGATTTTGAATTAACTAACTTTTAGTTGTGATGTACTAAGCCATATTTTACTGTTGCCAGTTTCCCCATAACTCTCATAGTCCTCATAGCCCTTGCATGAGGTCTCCACCCAAATTTGAGGAGTTCTGGGTTAAAAGTTGAGGATGAGGGTAAAGACTCAAATTAACCTCGGAGTGACAATCATAAACCCTGTCTGCCTGGGACAGGGATGAATGGAGAGGGAGGTGGATACTCAGTTGGGCTGGGAAACCAAGAGGAGGACCGATGGAAGAAGCTGCAGGCAAAGGGAAATGCAGCCTTGGAGCAAGGACATTATCTGCACAGCTTGGTCCATTGACAAAGACTTGCATGTTAACAACAAAACACATACAGACAAGATCACAGGGCAAGGGTGGGGAAAGTGCAGGGTGGCCATTTAAATTTGCATCTCAGATACAAGCTGAGGAATTTTTTGTTTTGTTTTTTATTTTTCATATATTTGAATTACAAACAAGATTGAATAACATGACAATCCCAGTTCCCTTCTCCCTCCCTTCCTCCCCTACAACCCCCAACTAAAACCCTACCTATCATATGTCCTTCTTTCTAATCTACACCTGACTCAACCTTTCTGCTCCCTCATGACCTCTGCATCCTTCCTCTTCTTCCCTTCTCACTCTCAAAGCTCCCTCTGCCCTCTTCCCATGTTCTCAATTTGCTCAGTGGATGGTGACCTTTTCCCCTTCTCCAGGGGACAAAGTTTGTCTCTTTAGGGTCCTCCTTGTTTACTAGTTTCTCTGGCAGTATGGATTGTAGGCTGGTAATCCCTTACTCTATGTCTAAAATCCGAATATGAGTGCTACATATCATGTTTGTCTTTTTGTGATTGGGTTACCTAGCTCAGAATGGTTTCTTTGAGTTCCATCCATTTTCCTGCAAATTTCAAGATTCCATTGTTTTTTTTTTTTTCTGCTGAGTAGTACTCCATTGTGTAAATGTACCACATTTTCTCCATCCATTCTTCGGTTGAGGGGCATCTAGGCTGCTTTCAGTTTCTGACTGTTACAAATAATGCTGCTATGAACATAGTTGAATAGATGCCCTTGTTGTAAGAATGTGCTTCTTTTGGGATATGCCTAGGAGTGGAATTGCTGGATCTTGTGGTAGACTCATTCCCATTTTTCTGAGCAACCGCCATACTGATTTCCAAAGTGGCTGTACGAGTTGACACTCCCACCATCAGTGGAGGAGTGTTCTCCTTTCTCCACATCCTCTCCAGCATAAACTGTCATTGATGTTTTTGATTTTGGCCATTCTGACATGAGTAAGATGGTATCTCAGAGTTGTTTTGATTTGCATTTCCCTGATGACTAAGGATGTTGAACACTTTTTTATGTGTCTTTCAGCCATTTTAGATTCCTCTATTAAGAATTGTCTATTTAGTTCTGTACCCCACTTTTTAATTGGATTGTTTGGTGTTTGGAGACTAGCTTCTTGAGTTCTTTGTATATTTTGGAGATCAGCCCTCTGTCAGATGTGGGGTTGGTGAAGATCTTTTCCCAGTCTGTGGGCTGCCATTTTGTCCTCCTGACTGTCCTTTGCCTTACAGAAGCTTCTCAGTTTCAGGAGGTCCCATTTATCAATTTTGATCTCAGTGTCTGTGCTACTGGTGTAATGTTCAGGAAGCGGTCTCTTGTACCAATTAATTCAAGGATATTTCCCACTTTATCTTCTAGTTGGTTCAGTGTAGCTGGTTTTATGTTGAGGTCTTTGATCCATTTTGACTTAAGTTTTGTGCAGGGCAAAAGCTTGGGTCTAGCTGTAGTCTTCTACATGTTTGCATCCAGTTATGCCAGCAAGAATTTGTTGAAGATGTTCTCTTTGTTCCAGCGTATGTATTTGGATTGTTTGTCATGTGTTCGAATGTGTGTGGGTTAATATCAGGGTTTTCAACTCTATTCCATTTGTCTACCTGTCTATTTTTGTGCCAATACCAAACTGTTTTCAGGACTATAGCTCTATAATAGAGCTTGAAGTCAGGGATGGTGATGCCTCCAGAAGTTCCTCTATTGTACAGGGTTGTTTTGGCTATACTGGGTCTTTTGTTTCTCCATATAAAGTTGAGAATTGTTCTTTCAAGGTCAGTGAAAAATTTTGTTGGGATTTTGATGGGGATTGCATTGAATCTGTAGATTGCTTTTGGTAAGATTGCCATTTTTACTATGTTAATCCTGCCTATCCAAGAGCATGGGAGATCTTTCCATTTTCTGGTATCTCTTTTAATTTCTTTCTTTAGAGACTCAAAATTCTTATGGTACAGGTCTTTCACTTTTTTGGTTAGTGTTACTCCAAGGTATTTTATGTTGTTTGTGGCAATTATAAAGAGTGATGTTTCTCTGATTTCTTTCTCTACCACTGTGTCATCCGTATATAGTAGAACTACAGATTTTTTTGAGTTAATCTTGTATCCTGCCACTTTGCTGAAGATGTTTATCAGCTGTAGGAGTTCCCAGGTAGAGTTTTTCAGGTCACTTATGTAGACTATCATATCATCTGCAAACAGTGAGAGTTTGACTTCTTCCTTTCCGATTTGTATTCCCTTGATCTCCTTTTTGTTGTCTTACTGTTCTAGCTAGAACTTTAAGGATGATATTGAAGAGGTATGGAGAGAGTGGACAGCCTTGTCTTGTTCCTGATTTTAGAGGAATTGCATTGAGTTTCTCTCCATTTAATTTGATGTTGGCTGTCAGCTTGCTGTATATTGCTTTTATTATGTTGAGGTATGTTCTTGTTATCCCTGATTTCTCCAAGACCTTTATCATGAAGGGGTGTTGGATTTTGCCAAAGGCTTTTTAGGCATCTAGTGAGATGATCATGTGATTTTTCCCCTCAGTCTCTTTATATGGTGATTACATTGATGGATTTTCATATGTTGAACCATCCTTGCATCCCTGAGATGAAGTCTACTTGATCATGGTGGATAATTTCTCTGCTGTGTTCTTGGATTCGATTTGCCAATATTTTATTGAGAATTTTTGCATCAATGTTCATGAGGGATATTGGTCTGTAGTTCTCTTTCTTAGTTGTGTCTTTGTGTGGCTTGGGTATTAAGGTTATTGAAGCCTCATAAAAAGAGTTTGGTAATGACCATTCTGCTTCTATTGTGTGGAATACTTTGAGGAGAATTGGTATTAGTTGTACTTTGAATTTCTGGTAGAATTCTGCAGTGAAGCCATCTGGCCCTGGGCTTTTTTTGGTTGGGAAACTTTTGATGACTGCTTGTATTTCAATAGGGGTTATAGGTCTATTTAAGTTGCTTAACTGTTCTTGATTTAGTTTTGGTAAGTGAAAACTGTCCAGAAAATTGTCCATTTCCTTTAGATTCTCAAATTTTGAGGAATATAGGTTTTCAAAGTATGACCTGATCATTCTCTGGATTTCCTCTGTGTCTGTTGTTAGGTTTCCCTTTTCATTCCTGAATTTATTAATTTGCATGTTCACTATTTGTTGTTTGGTAAGTTTGGATAAAAGTTTTTCTATCTTGTTGATTTTCTCGAAGAACCAACTTTTTGTTATATTGATTCTTTGTATTGTTCTCCTAGTTTCCATTTTATTGATTTCAGCCCTCAATTTGATTATTTCCTGGCATCTGCTCCTCTGGGTTATATTGGCTTCTTTGTTTTCTTTTTTCTTTTTCTTTTTTTTTTTTTGGAAGCAATGGATCTCTATTTTAAGAAACACAAAAATGGCATAAAAGAGTGTGATCCAAAATTATTCTGTGGCTATTAGATTAGACCCACAATTTGAGACTAATTCAGGCCTAATTGAATTAAAAATAAAAGACGGAGATCACAATTGAATGGTGGAAATAGTTATATTGGTATAGGAAGGCTTCAGGACAGTAGAGGAATTTTGACCATGTACAGGAGACTTATATAGCAGTGACCACCTAGCTTTTAGGAGCCATGTAGGGTGCAGGCTGGATTGGGTGGATATATCACAAATCTCAACAATTAGGAGGTAGAAGCAGAACAAGAGGATTAAGAGTTCTAGGTCAGGAGCTGGAGAGAGAGATGCCTCAGGACTGTAGAGCACTTGCTTCTCGGCTTCTTTGTTTTCTAAAGCTTTCAGTTGTGCTGTTGATTCTCTAGTGTGATTATTCTCCTGTTTCTTCATGTGGTCATTTAGCGCTATGAACTTTCCTCTTAGCACTGCTTTCAAAGTATACCATAGGCTTGGATATGTTGTGTCCGCATTCTCATTGAATTCTAGGAAATCTTCAATTTCTTTTTTTTTGCTTCTTCCTGGACCCATGAATTGTGCAATTGGGTGTTACTTAATTTCCATGAGTTTGTAGGTTTTCTGTAGTTCGTGTTGTTGTTAAATTCTAATTTTAAAGTGTGATGGTCTGATAAGACACAGGGGATTATTTCTTTTTTTTTTTTTTTTTTTTTGTACCTGCTGAGGTTTGCTATGTTGCCAAGTATGTGGTCGATTTTAGAGAAGGTTCCATGTGGCGCTGAGAAGAAGGTAAATTGTTTTGTATTTGGATGGAATGTTCTATAGATATCTGTTAAGTCCAACTGCGCCATAACTTCTATTAGTTCTTTTGTATCTTTGTTAAGTTTCTGTCTTGTGTTCCTGTCCAGTGGTGAGAGTGCAGTGTTGAAATCTCCCACTATAAGTCACACTGAGGAATTTTTTGTATATTGTGGTGTGCAATTCACCCTCCTATGCTACTGCTTACTCAGTCTTACAATCCCAGTTGGACTTGAGCCTGAACAGGCAAGTTTGAAAGAGGCAAACAGCATTAAAGGCAGAAGGTGCCTCAGTAAATGTAGGTAAGAGCCTTCGGGACAGAAGAGGAAGGACAGGCAAGCAGGGGAGGGACAGGCACATGTTTAGAGGGCAGAGGGTGAGGGTCTTTCTGATCTCATGCCTTCCAGACAAAGTCAGTGACAAAGACCGTCAGTGTGGGATGTAACTGAGTCTCAGAGCAACTGGATATGGGGAGCCTTCTGGCCACTGGCAGATGCCACTCACTGTGAGGGGTTTAAAGGTCCATACTTACTCTCAATCTCAATGTAATGGCAAACTGTCAGCTTGACGAAATCACATGTGTTGGAGAGATGGGCCTCTGACGTTGTCTATGTCCTGCCTATCAAAAGGAAGCACAGGCCTAACTGCACAGAGGTCCCTTCTCCTGCAGTCATTCAGCTTCTATCATTATTATTATTATTATTGTCATTAGCAACAGTTGGGTTTTTGAAACAGGGTCTTTATGGACCAGGGTGACCTAGAATTATGTAACCTAAGTTTAGACGCACGGCATCCATGTAAACAGCCAGGCATGAAGGTGTGTGCCCGTAATCCTAGTGCTGGGTAGAGTTGAGGCAGGAGGATAGCTTGAGCATTCTGGCCTGCTTGTCTAGCCAGTAGGTTAGCTATGGGTCCAGTGAAAATTTCCATCTCAAAAGCAATGTGGAGAGCAAAAGGAAGACACCAAATGTCACACTCTAACCCCACATTCATGGGTACCCTCACATACTAGTGTACATACAGCAACACATACAAATGCATTACATCATACACACCCTGCACACACTCACACACAGAGAGACATACACATATACCCACACCCACATATATACGAACACACATATACAAATGCACACATACACACACATATACAAATGCAAGTCTATATAGTTAAAGTACATAACAGGTTCGTGTGTGTGTGTGTGTGTGTGTGTGTGTGTGTGTGTGTGTGTGTGTTGCTGGGAATTGAATTTAGGGCTTCATACACAATAGTCAAATGTTCTCCCACTGAATTATATCAACATCCCACAGTTTGGGGGGCGGGGCTGGTATACAAAAGATTTTTCCTATTTAAAATAATGATCCGATTTTTGTCCTAAGGTAAAGAAAACTTGTTGATGATAAAGTAACACCAAATTACATCAGAGAAAAAAGCAAATGCTGATGGGCTGAATTCCACTGCCTGGGAGTAAACACCTGTTAGTGACTATGTGTATGAACCTCTGAAGAGCCACGTATTGAGGGTACTTAGTTACAAATGAAAATAAACCTAACACATTGATACACTAGAGCAAATAGAGTCATCAACCAAAGAAAATGTTAAGGCCAGCAAATCCTTAACACAAAATGTCCAGGAAAATAAGTCTAACCCAACCATCTGGGGACCCAAAGTTGGAGAAGTGAGAACAGTCCAGCAAAACCACACTGTACTTGTTAACACTAATATGGAAGCAAAATGGGGCCTCAGAAGAGATAAATGTCCTTTAAATAAAATAAATATGTACTTTTAATTGTGTGTAGGCCTGTGTATCTGTGTATGTGCATACGGGTGCAATGTCCAAAGAGGCCAGAAGAGGGCACAGGATCCCCAGAGCAGGAATCAGAAGCAGTTGTGAGATGCCATGCTGATTCGGGAAATGAATTTTAGTTCTCTACAAGAACATCAAGTGCTCTTAACCACTGAGCCCCCTCTGAAGCCTAGAAATAAATATTCTCAACAGGTGAGTATGAATTAAGTCACTGGGAGGTTTGTTTAACCTGTTTTCAGCATTCTGAAAGTGCTTTATGGCTCAAAACATGCAACAATGTCAAAACATCCCAATGAGCACAGGGTGAGTGCATGATTCCACAATGGGGATTTCTGTTGAGTAAAACAAGTAAAACACAAAAGCGCTAACTGTGAACATTTTAAAGAATCAATAATGTGATTTGCCTTTCATTGCTATTTATGTACAATTTGGGCTAGACTAGAAACTGTGTTTATCTAACAGTTTCAGACATCACTAATTCCACAGATGCTTGCTGGATACCCACTGAGGTGATGGCAATAGATGCCTGGAAATCACAGGGGGGCAGAGCAGAGGAGGCAACAGACAGTAACAGACACTGTACAAAGAAAGGACATTCCAGATGACAAGAGCCATGGATAAAACAGACATCAGGCAGTGGGGAGGGCATGCAGTTTTTACAAGGGTGGTCAGGGTGTGCCTCCTTAGGAAGGTGACATGAACAGAGGCTTGTTACTGTTGTAAGATTTTACTTTTTCTTTTTAATTATCTATATATGTCTATGTCTCGATCCCATAGATCACACCGGCCTTCAATTACTGAACTCCTGCCTCAGCCTTCCAAGAGCTAGGATTGTAGTCCGGGCCTGACACATTAGCACTTTGCTAACAATTACTGAATGGTGCCAGGTATACCTTTATTCCCAGTACTCAGGAGGCAGAGGCAGGAAGATCTCTGAGTTTGAGACCAGCCTAGTCCATAGAGAGAGTTCCAGGACAGCCAGGGCTGTATAATGAGACTCAGTCTCAAAATGAATTATTAACTAATCAATCAATTGATTGATTAATTTCACTGAATGATGGCTAAAGTTTAATTTATATGTAAATTATTTTCTTCTGCGAGTATACATTTTAAGGGCAAAAGAAAGAACTAACATTTGCATGCACTAACTTTGGTTGCATATGAGTGAGCTATGGAGCCATCAGAGACTGTAGACAAGAGGATCTCAGGAAGGAAAATCCAGGAAATGGAAGTTACAGGGAAATTTGCTTCCCCACCCCCATAAGACTGCTCCAGATAAATGCATATTTTAGTCTGCCCTTTCTCAAGGGTCTTACAAGAGCAAGGATTTGAGTGACATGGTTGAATGATGATGAGAGGGAAGTGGGATGAGGTGGGACAAAATGACCTCTAGGTACCCTGAATGGCATCCATGAGGTTAGTAAGGGTGTCAGATGCTAAGAGTGATTAAAGCAACACAAAGGTCAGATCACAGGGAGAGGTAGACTCTCGTCTTACAGCCACAGCTTCATAACTATGTGGTCAAGCAAAAGTCCATCAAATGCCCAGTGTCCTGGTTTCCCACCCAAAGCACCATCTGAGACTACAAGATTCCTTCATTAGCTGAGAGAGATTCTCCACAGGACAGTGCTCTGAAGTTGTCAAAGCACTCAGGTGTACACATAAATGAATCTCACTGCTATTTGACAGCCCTAAGTAAATCTGTTTGCTATTTATTGAAGAATGTGCTGTAAATTCTGACCCAGAACTCAAGGGTTGGGATAAAAGGGAAGCCCAAAATTCACAGAGGACAGAAATCCTGTCAAGCAAACTCATGTTCCAGGTGAAGATGTTTGGATCTGCAAGTGACAAAGAACTGAACAAACTCACTGGTGTACCCAGTCACACCCCAAACATTTAATGTATGTCTTAAGTATGGCTGTGCTATTGACAGTCAGTTACAAATCCCAGCACTAGAGTCAAAGTCTTGCCAGCTGTTGTCCATCACTGGCCTCCTGTGCAGGAAAGAGCTCCCAGAAGGCCTTGCTTCTGTTGGCCTTCACTATATATCATTCTTTGGAAGGACAGTAAGACAAACTGGAATGGCTAAAGATATCTTGGAGTCATCTGTGAATGCATCATCTTCAGATACAGATTTGAGAGAAACAAAAGCTGAGGCTCCAAGTGGGGAGTGGAGACGGGGGAGTCAGTAAAGGAGGAAGACAAGTTTCCTTCCATGGATGAGCGAAGAAGTTTCCAAATACAACACGAAGACTGGAGACTGGAGAGATGACTCAATGGCCAGGAGCACTTCCTGCTCTTGCAGAGGAGCTGGGTTTGGGTCCCAGCACCTACACCATAGTCCATAACCATCTGGACCTCCAGTTTCAGGGAACCCAATGGCCACTTCTATCCTCTGTAGGTATCTACATACTGTACCCACACACAAACACATATACAACTTTTTACAATTAAATGCAAGACTATCACTTGAAAAATAAGCTAATCCAACAATTATTGAAAGGAATGTAATTCCAGCCTAGTTTGATGTCTGACTGGGGTAACCTGGATTTAATACAAAGAAATGTTTCATGACTATGGTTATATAAGAAATACTTAAAGCCTATGTGTCTGTATTTTATCAATGAAGAAGATGGTATGGGATAGAAAGAGCTTACTTAAGGCAAGATCGAAGAGTGTGAGGGACAAGGAGCAACAATAGGTTTCTCCCACTGTCCACAGAAAGTGACATGAACCAGTAGATGAGAAAATTGGCTCATTTAGAAGAGATATTTTTTATCTTAGCTGTAAAGATGGATGGGTATGGAACCATTCTAATGGCTTCAGGGTCAGACAGCAACCTCATTGGCAGTAGCTCCCAGTGAGATTCTTCACAAAGGACAAGGTGTTTGCCAAGGGCTGTGCCTGTCTAGACAAGTGGTTCCCAACCTTCCTAATGCTGCAACCCTTTAATACAGTTCCTCATGGTGTGGTGACCCCCAACTATAACACTATTTCCATGCTACTTCCTAACTGTAACTTTGCTACAATTATGAATCATAATGTAAATACTTTGGAAATAGAAGTTTGCCAAAGGGGTTGCCACCCACATGTTGAGAACCACTGACCAAGATCCAAGAAAACTTTGCCAAGACACATCAATATATTTGCGTTTGACTCCCCAGCACCATCAGGCATATTTCATTCTTTATGGTCACCAGCCTGGGACTGTTGGGTACACTGTAACATATGGCTCTACACAGAAAGGGCCAAGCTTTGACAGGTCACTGAGGTATGGCAGAGCCAACCATCATTAGGCTTCTTGAGTGTCATCTTTTATTCTTTGTCCATCTAGTCATTTGTTTGAAATACTGAGGGGCCATGGAAATGACTGTGGTAAAGTGCTTGTTTGCCATGTAAGAATGAGGACTGGACTCAGATTCCCAGCACTCAGGGAAAAAGCCTGGCATGGCGTGTATGCTTTCACCCCATCACTGTGAATGCTTTCACCCCATCACTGTGAATGCTTTCACCCCATCTCTGTAAATGAAACAGGCAGCTTCTGGGTACTCACTGACAAGCCATTCTGGCTGAAATGGTGAACTTCAAGTTCAGTAAGAGACTCTATCTTACAAAATAAGGCAGAGAAACCATTGAGATAGACATCTCCATATTGACCTTCAGTGACCTCTAGTTTCCACATTCTCAAGCACTGATAAGTACAACCACACACATAGAAAACCATCTTGATTTCTAACACCAGTAGCTATACCACCTTGAACAGTGCCAGCCTACATAATCCTTGGTTTATGGAACCTCTTACAGGATTTCTTTATATGTTTATGTGTATGTGTCTGCATGTTAGTATGTACACAGGTGTGTAGGTGACCTTGGAAGCTAGAAGAGGGTGTTAGGACCCCAGGGCTAGAGTTATAGGAGGTTGTGAGCTGCCATGTGGGTCCTGGGGACTGAACCCTGGTCTCTGCAAATGCAGTGTGTTCTCCTTGCCATGGAGTCATCACTCCCTCCCACACTGGACCTTTTAAATGAGACTGAGAAGAGCTGTTCCTTCTGTATCTCTGGTTTGCTTGGAGGTTCATAAGCTGAGTCCAAACAAGCAGCTATTGATATGAATAATTAATGCCATCACTGTTGTTTCATGCCCTGAAGCTAGAGTGTGTGATTGATACATGGAAGCAAATGACCACAATTCCCCGAGGACTGAAGACAAGACAAAAAGCCACAAACCCACTGACAGCGTCTAGGAAGTCCTACCTCTCAGCAACTGGTTTGGCAATGATTTCAAAAATGATCTCTTGCTTTGCATCTTGGTCAAATATCCTTTGAAATCTGCAATGTGAAAATGGTGAAAATGTGAAAATCTCAAAGCTACACCTTCAAATACTACTGGATTAATGAATCTTGTTTTCATGAACAGGTTTGTAAATGACCCCAGGCTGACATCACTGGGCTTAGCTAACCTAACACAATGTTTGCCCTGTCATCGCCCCCACACTGTGACATTGTAATCTTGCTCACAAATGGTGAGTGAACAATATGGCTTTGACAAGATCTGTACAATTGTTCCCCTCTGAAAACAATCACACCAGCTTTGAACCACATAATAAACTGTGTGTTTCTAGCTCTCAAGAGGGACAGTGCAGCAGGCTTTCTTGGACGGCCAGCCCCTTCATCAGGACATGGAGACTTCGTATTAGATAAGAATACTTAGCCTTAGTTTATATTTATTTCTAGCTCTTATAACTTGGTTAGCCCTGTTTCTCTTCATCTATTTTTTCCCTTGGGGTTCTTTACCTTTCCTTCTGTATGCCCTACTTCCCTGCTCCTTCCATGGCTTCCTGGCTGCGGGCCATCTGGCCAGCTGGCCCCAGGCATCTCCTCTTTCTCCCTCCTTTTCTCTCAAGCCTAGATTCCTCCTCCTACTTACTGATTTTCTTTGCCTGCCACCCCTGCCTATGTCTCTGCTGCCTAGCTATTGGCTATTCAGCTTTTTATTAGACCAATCAGGTGCCTTAGGCAGGGTAAAACAGCAACACATCTTCTAATAGTTAAACAAATGCAGCATAAGCAAGCGTAACACATCTTTGCCTAGTTGAACAAATATTCCATAATAGGACAGTGTCTGTGGCTAGTATCAGAGTCAAACCTCTAGAAATGCATGAGTTGGGAACCCAAGAAGAGGATGTAAAAGGCCCCTGGGCTTCTAATGCCTGCCCTGTGAGGAAAGACAGCAAGTGTGGACTGTGCAATCCCTGGATGTGAGCATCTGAACTGAAGTTTATTGCCCAGGCATTACAAGCCTCCTTCTATGATAGCGATGCCAGTTTGGGTGCTGTTATCTCGTTTCCTTGCCCATGATTCAAAAGTCAGAAAAGACAGCTCTGTCCTGCAAAGCCAGGTCTTCATCAGAGCGGCAGGGAAGGGAGTTCTGGGAGGTGGCAGAGTGGCAGTTCCATCCTCCTTGCAGAATCACCCTTAAGTTTGGTACAGGATTACCAGCACAGCAGGACACTCGGGTGAGACAATCTCTTCTCCTGTAGCAAGTTCAGCACCCACTGAAACATCATAAAGGAGGATGTTCCACAGAGCACTGACTGGCCTGTTTTTATGTTTTCCATATATTTAACTCTCTCTCTCTCTTTCTCCCTCTCCTTCTCTCCCTCTCTTTCCTCCTCCTTCCCCCTCTCCCTTCTCTCTGCACACATGCGTGATGTGCACTCTTTCCTTGGGTTTCATCCACCTTTTGTTTTGAAGACAGGGTCTCTCAGTGGCCTGGAGTTCACCTAGCGGGCTAGGCCGGCTGGCCACAAAGCCCCTGCTCTGGGTTTAGAGGCTTGCCCTCCCATCTGGGGTCGAACACAGGTTATCTTGCTTGTAAAGTAAGTACTTTGACAACTAAGATCTCTTGCCAGCACCTTACATTTTCAAAATAAAGGTGGAGCAGGTACAGTCTTTAAAAGTTTCAGATGCCCTGAAACTTTTGAGGGCATCTTAAGCAGCTTTCATGGTGGCTTTGGATCTCTGGTCAGCATGCCTGCCTACCACACAAGTCAGCTGGCTACAGCTAACTGAAGTAGCGAGACTGCAGGGGACTTATAAGACAGTTTTACTGCTGGGGAGTACAGATGGATGCCCAGAGTTAGATTAGAAATATAAAACAGAAAGAAATTTATCATCACAGACCAATATCAACTTCCAAGGACCCCTAGGGCTTACCAACCTTCATTTGAAATGAGCAAATGGTGAGACAGTCTAAGGCAACAATTCTCAATCTTCCTAATGCTGTGGTGACCCCCAACCCTAAAATGATTTTGTTGCTATTTCATAACTATAATTTTGCTACTGTTATGAATTGGAATGTAAATATATGTGTTTTCTGGTGGTCTCAGGCAACCTCTGTAAAAGGGTCATTCATCCTCATGGGGGTCACAATCCATAGGCTGAGAACCAGTAGTCTAAGGACTTAGGAAGCAAAGTCGATATGAGGAGGTAGCATTGCTGTTGGTGGGCCTGGATCACTCCTTCAAGCCTATAGGTAAACCACAGCCTTAGATCTGAACACCAGCATGGCACAGAAGTCCACAGAGCACACAGCCACCATGCATGAGGGTGCTCTAAGGAGCATAGTCCAGGAGGGGCTCTGGGAAGCTGCCTATGAACAGGGCCTGCTGGCTTCTCTCACCTGGTTGGTGGTGACCTTGAGGCAATATGACATTCCCCACCCTGCTTCCCTGAGTACTAGGAATGACACCTATTACTGGAACATCAAGAGGTGCCAGGCACTTTCAAGATGGCACTGAGTCACATAGAGAATATATTCTGAAAGGTTCCTTGTAGAAAGTTAATTTTTGTCAGCCTATCTACTTACTGACTTATGTATTTCCAAAATACATATCAACTGCTTCCCAAATGCTAGGTACTCTGCCATGACTGAAATACAATTTCAGAACAATACCTGTAAAACATATTGAATTCCTTGGGAGAGAGGCATGATACCCTCTGGTTAGAGAGATGGCTCAGCCATCAAGGTTGAGAGGCTGAGAACACTTGCTGCTCTTACAGAGTGATGGGGGAAGTTCTTCTGTGTATGTGTTTGTCTTATTAGTTGATAAATAAAGCACTGCTGGCCAATAGGGGAGCAAGTTAGGTGAGACTAGGAGAGAAGGAGGATTCTGGGAAATGTAGTAAAAAGAAGTCTTGTGATACAGGCAGGAAGTGACATAGCAGGCAGCTTCAGAGCAGAGAGCAGGAGGAAGAGGAAGCCATGTGATCCCAGCAAGACAGGACACATTCTGCCGGCGTCCTCCATAAGGTAAGTCTTATGATTATGGTTGATAATTAAGACTGAACTATCAGATAAGAAATCCTAGTCATTGGCCAACAGTATTGTAATTAATATAAGACTCTTGTGTTATTTTGGACGGTTTCCAGCACCACATAGGGCACCTTGCAACCACTTGTGAGTCCAACTCCAGGGGATTTGATGCTCTTTTCTAGCCTCTGTGGGCCCCTGTATATAGATTTCTCACAATACCTAATACAGTGCTCATATGCATGTACACATAATTTTAAAAACTTAAAGGACCTTTACACCCATTAAATCATTTTAAAATTATATCTTCTGGTCTTTAAAAGAATAGTGGAGCAAGAAACAATCCAGATAGTTCTATTATCTCCATACCTCAGAATGAAAACTTCAAGATGAACGTTTATAGTTAATTGGTAATTGTGCATTGAGCACCAAATATCTCCAAACATTTCACTTTCACAACAGAGTTACAATATGGACAGGAACTTTGACCAGATGTCTTCTGAAGAACAAAGGAGAATCCTAGAATTCAGAACAGCTACATTAAGTTCAGTCCAAACTCTGATGAATTTGAGGCCATGGAGATAAGAAGTGACTGGGGAACCTCATGCCCATCAATAACACACCAAGGCAGAACGTGGGATTCCCGAAGACCAAGATGTACTTTCATTCATAAGGATGCTGTGTGGCCTTTGCCTGAAGCCCATTTCAACTGCACACAGTCTAATCTTCTAGTCTGAAGCCTCTTTTGAAATCTTCTTCACCCCATAAGATGGCAACCCCATCCTTCTAAATGCTCGGTCCCAAACTCCCTAGCCTCCTTGGTCCCCCTCTTTCTATTTTACTCTGTAATAAGTTCATTGGCAAACTCTGACATCTCTGGCTTCCAAATTAGAATCCAATTAGAATAGAGCCTGGTATCCTCAGACCCACGTCTGCATGTGTGCAGACCTCTTACATCATACAACAGCATTTGCACACAGTTCATGCTCCTCTCTCCATATATTCTACAGATTTCTCATAACGCCTAATGCAGTGCAAATGTCATGTGAATAGCTTTATGCCATGTTGTTTATGGAAAGATGACAAAAGAACCTGTGTGTGTGTGTGTGTGTGTGTGTGTGTGTGTGTGTGTGTGTGTTCAGTTCAGACAGTTTTAATTCTGTTTACTACCTAGGTTGGTAAGACCCATGGATGCAGAGTAGGAAACAATGGACATTTCTCAGCACTCCACTTCCCTGTCTTCTCCCATCTGTCCCTTGCTTGCTCTGTAGGACTCATGGTCCCCTTTCTTTCCTCAAACAGACAAGCACTCTTCTATCTTGAGGACTTTGTTTTTCCTGTCCCTATGGCCTGCACCTCTCATCTCTCAGGTTACCAGTAAAGAATGCATTGCCTAAGAGAAATACAAAACTACCCATACATGTTATCTAAAGTGCTCCAGCCACAGTTCAAAACAGAAGAAAAAGGGAGCCTGGGAAATTAATTAGAATAATATATTTAACCGATATACTCAAATTTTTGTCATTGTGATATGGGATCAACAAGAAAAAAAGTTCCTGAGATATTTTATATTCTCTTCATTTTTTTTTCATATTGAATCCTCAGAATAAATGGATACATTACAGAGTACCTTGTTTCCAGACAGAGGTGAGTCAAGTGGATGGCCCACAGGACATCATAGGTACTGAATATGGACCTGTGCACCTGAGACCTGTGTATCGTTCAAGTCACAAACAAAGCCCACCTAAGTAACACAGAGACTGGACCATAACATCTCACCTTTAATAGCATCTACACATTCGTGGACTTCATGAGGGACTGATCCATAATAAGTAGAGCAAGATAATCTTAACACTGAAGCTGGACTCTGGTACTATAACCATGTTACTTCTTTATTATCTATGTGTGGTGTCTATGTGCATATTTGTGTGTAGTGGGGTGCATTTGTTCACAATATGTTTGTGGAAGTCAAAGGGCAGCTTCACATGTCCATTCTCAGGGTTCATTCCAACTTCTGTCTGAGAATGGAGCTCTCGTTGGCCTGCAGCTTTGCCAGGCTGGATGGTTCATGGGCTCACAGGGCTCCATCTCTCTCTGCCTTCCATCTTACTCTTACTGGTATCTCAGGGTGCATTACTGTGTCCATCTTCCACATGGGTTCGAGGGATCTGAACTCAGGTCCTCTGGCTTGGAAGGCAACTACTTTATGGTCAGAGCCATCTCTCCAGACCAGGAATATAATCTCAAACACAGAAACCTACCTTTTAACCTTGGGTACAATAATGACCTTGAGCACTATGTACCACCAGAGGTGGCCATATTACGCTTGCCACAGAAATGGGGCAACAGAAACTGAAACTTGCTTAGTAAACAAAAAGGAGGGACACAAAGCTTACTTAAACCTGTAGTTTTCTCGCTTATTGTTCACAAATCCATCTGCCAGATCTCGGGGTAAGAGAATTTCCAAGCTAGGTGTTAATTTTTCATCTTCATCTATAGAATAAATCTGCAAATATAAGAACAGGTAGATATAAATGGTAAAATTCCAGCATGGCCTCTGACCTGAATCAATTAGCATTGTAATGGTACAAAACCTGTGATTTTATGACAAAATGTCATAGCACAGTATAATATGTAAAATTTTCTTTGAACTGTTAGTAGGCTCATACAAATACATAGAACAAAACAAGAGTTAAAACCTAAATGATGCTTGTATTAGTGACATTTGTTAATGTGATAAAATGCCATGACCAAAAATACATTTATGCAAGAAAGCGTTTATTTTAGCTGTGGTTCCTGTGGGAGAATCCATGAGGGCAGGGAGAAGACATTACAGCGGGGGATCAGAGCAGGAAGCCTGGAGATCATATCTTCAAACACTAGTATGAGGCAAAGAGAGTGACTTGGGAGTGGAGTGAGGCCATAAACCCACAAATCCCAACCCAGTGACATACTTCCTCCAGCAAGACTCTAGCCTCCCACGGTTCCATAACTAATAGTGCCAACAGCTGGAGACCAGGGGGAGCCTATGGGGGACATTCCCATTCAAGCCACCGGCAGGCTATATCAATGTTCTGATGATCTAATATCCAAATTTGTTTGTGTAAATACATCCTTGATAAGAAGATCCTCAAAAGCCTTATTCTAGGCACTGCTTCCCCATCTAGAGAAGACGTTCACATTCTTGCTACAACTACATGAGCACTTCTGAGCATGTGTGAACTACAGACAAGAGTCACAACAACGACATCTGAACCTTCTCAGAGAGCTCAGAACCTTCTCAGTTATATCCCCCAAATCCAGAGTTTCAGGAATCTGATAAGTCATGTGGTTTGAAAAGATGTGTTTTAGTGTCTTTGATATCTTGTGCTTTCATGAAAGCTCAGCCACTACTCACTAAGTGACCTGGGAGAAATCACTTCCACTTTCCAAGCTGACATGGAAGTAGAGAGCCCTAAAACCTTGCCAATGGAACCATTTTCTGATTCTAGTCTCTGTTACCCACTTTTTATTTCTTGGCCAGGAAAATCAACACTCAAAGCTAATAAAAACAAAACAAAACAAAAAATCCCAACAATTTAATGTCTGCATGCTGTACCCAATGACCAGGTGTATGACCAGGCACTGCTCTCAGCGTCAAAGGTCCAATACACAAAGTATGGGAAACAAAATCTCCAGGTTCCCTCGCAAAGAGCAAGGGTGGGAGTCTGATGATGTAATGCAAATGGAAGTATTCTGCAATGCACCATGAAAAGATTGAAAAAAGGCTTCTTGTCTTTCACCAGGAAATAAAATACTGTCGTACAGACAATACTTCCTGTTTAAGTTAGATTCATTTAGACTTATGATTAGAAGGTAAGAGTCATATTTTTACCCATGGAAAACCCAAGTTTATAGAAAGCATGAATAATTCCCAAAGCAGATTTTTTTTTGAATTTGAGACAGGGTCTCACTATGTAAACTTGACTGGGTTGGAACTCGCTCTTTTGACCCAGCTGGCAGAGATCCATCTATTACTGCCACCAAATCCAAGTGCTGGGATTAAAGGCATGTGCCATCATGCCTAGCCTAAGTCGTTTCTTACTGGAACAACTTACTTAAAAAACATGAAAAGATCAGGTGAAAAAGCCATTTTGTAAAATAAAATTTCTGAAAGCAGAAGAGGCATTTGAGGCTTTCTAACTAGATATTTTTCTCCCAAGAGACATTTAAAAATTCTATATTTCTAGGTTAGAACCTAACACAACCAGCAATAAATAAATGAACAAACAAAACAAAACCGAAAGTCAATGAAATGATTCCTAATGATACTCTGCTGTACTTGCAGACCAGAACCTAGCACACTCATCATTAGTCTTCATCTGGCAACTGGTGGGAGACAATGCAGATACCCACAGCCAAACAGTAGGCAGAGCTCAGGAAATCCCATGGAAGAGGGAGAAGAAGGATCGTAGAAGCCAGAGGGTCAAGCACACCACAAGAACACAGCCCAGGGAACCAACTAACCTGGGTTCACAGAGATTGAACTGACAGCCAGGGAGCCTGTATGGGTCTGACCTAGGTCCTCTGCATATATGCTATGGTTGTGTAACTTGGTGTTCTTATGGGACTCCTACCAGAGGGAGTAGGGAGTGTCTCTGACTTGTCTGTCTGATTTTGGGACTCTTTTCCTCCTACTGGGTTGGCTTGCTCAGCCTTAAAATGAGGGGATGTGGCTAGTCTTATTATAACTTGTTATGTCATGTTTGGTTCATATCCTTGGGAGGCCTGCACTTTTCTGAAGGAAAACTGAGAAGTGGGTCTGGGGGAGAAGAATGGTGGGGAGGAGATGAGGGAGAGGGAACTGAGAGAAGACTAGAAACAATTTATCCTGCAGGGCAGGGCGTTACTAGTTTAATAGAAGTGAGTAAAAGGAGTGCGTATGACATGAAATACACAAAACTGGGGGGTGACACATAATTTAAAAAATCCTTTTCTTGGGTGGAAGCTAGAGATCTGAGTGGTTAAGACTGCTTCTATTGTTTCAAGGGACATGGGTTGGACTATGGCACCCAGTCACCAGCTCTGGGGCATTGCTGCCCCCTCTGGCCTCTGAGGGTATCTGCACTTACTTACACACACACACACACACACACACACACACACACACACACACACACACACACACATTTTAAAAAGGAATCTTTACAGACAATTGGTATCTCTCTATGCACAATAATCAGAAAAGGAGGGACTGGGGTAGCAGATGAATTCCCACCACTGTGCTTAAGACATCTTTCAAGGCATTGGGAAGTCAAGAGCTAGAGGGTGGCACAGTGCAGATGCTTCCCCAGCGTCCAGATGGCCCTGAGTTCAAACCCTCACACTGCCACCACTAAAGAGAAGAAAAAAAGGTCCATTGAACCAGAAACTTTAGTCTAACAGAGTGGCTTTTACCCTTCCTCTATGTGTGGCTCTCTCTCTCTCTCTCTCTCTCTCTCTCTCTCTCTCCACTTCGTTGTGTGTGTGTGTGTGTGTGTGTGTGTGTGTGTGTGTGTGTGTGTTGATTCTGAGATAGGGTCTCAGTGTAAATTACTGACTGTCCTGGAACTAACTATATAGACCTGGTTGGACTTGAATTCGCAGAAACACACCTGCCTTGCCTTCCTACTACTGGAATTAAAGATGTTTGCCACCTCACCCAAATGTTTTTTTTTTTTTTTCAAAAGCAAAACAACAAGAAACCAGGGTCTCAAACAGTAGTAGCCAATACTATTGGAGTTACCGGAGCTCACTATGGAGCCCAGGTTGACCTCAAACTCACAAAAGTCCCCTCACCCCAGCACCACTACCACTGAGTTCCTAGATTGACAGGTCTGGCCTAATCTGTAACTTGATATGACTGATATTTTTATGGCTAAAGGAGTTATATGGATGAAGCCTTGGAAATACTCTTGGGTCTGTACTGTAAACAGCAATCACAGTCAGAGAGACAGCCACGACGTTTATAGGGACAAGAAGAACCCTGCTACCCTGAGGCTTCTGAAGGGCAAAGGAGACACACTGGCCAGGTATGTGTCAACTCCTGTTCTCTTCCGCTTGTGCTTGCAGCATAATGAACTTCTATGACAGAATCTGATCATATCATGAAAATATGATATGATGTCTGAGCTTACTTCCTGGAGGACCACACAACCACTCTGTCCATCAAGAACATGACAAAGAACAAACTAAGCTTCAAGACTCCTCGAGAGCACCCCAGTTCTATCCCTGCCCACCTCCTAAGCATAGCTGAGCTTCTCTTTGACTGCCAAGCAAGTCCAAAGTCTAACAATCGAGAGGTCAGTGCTACATGTGCTTTAAAAGGTCTCTGTGTGGGTAACCTCGAGGAGAGTTTGGAGCAAAGATGCCCAAAGTTCTCTCCCTACTGTTTTATTTAACAAACATGACTGATATGGGGACTGGGGAGATGGCTCAGTGGTGAAGAGCACTTACTTCTCTTACAAGAGAACCTGGGTTTGATTCCCAGCACTCACATGGGGGTTCACAACCATCTGTAACTCCAGTTCCAGGGGGATCTGATGCCCTTTTCTGGCCTCTTCAGGTACTGCATGCATGTTGTATACATTGTTCTGATGCAAGCTCCACCTCAGCCCCTGGCATCCATATACCCAGACTCTGGAATGTTCTGGTGGAAGCTCTACCTCAATACCCCTTCCCCATTCTCTCTCCCCAAACCCTGCTTTACTCCAGAAAGCATGCCAAACAGGACTCCTCCCACAGAGATGCTCAAGACCACCCCCTCAGGTATTTAAAATGTCCTCCCCTGTCCCAGAAAACAGACTCGTGGTTTTCCTGTCTCTTTTTCATCTCCTCTTTGGGGAGGCTGGGAAATCATCTGGGAGCATTTTATCCACTAAACCTGGGCCTTTTCTAATTTGGTTTGATTTGGTCTGATTTGGATTACTGTGTTGATAGAGAGCCTTATCTGGGTACAGAAAGGTTTCACACATAATATGTACATGTAGGTAAAACATTTGTACAAATAAAATAAAAAATTCCAATATTTTTCTCTGGGGTCTTTTCTTACAGTTTTCCTGAATGTTTTTCATGGAATAAAGGCCACAGATCACAATGGCAGAGACATTATAATCTCTTTGTTTTCGGGACATAAATTACTAGAGGCCAATGCTAAATTATAGGATGCCATAATGTTACACATTTGCATACACAACATACTGCAAAGGAATAGAGATAAAACAATATTAATGATACACTTATTCTAGGCATCCATAAACATGAATCAAATTGCCTGAATACTCACTTTGGACGTCAGGGAAAAGGTTTTGGGGGTTTTGTTTTGTTTTCTCTGTAGAGGAAATGTAAGTTTAAAGTCCTTATTTAAAATTAAACTTGGTGCCTCAAAACAAACAAAAATCACCTGGAAGGGGGTGGGACTTGTTGGGAAGCAGGTTTGGGTGGTAAAGTTAGGAAGAGGAGAGAAGAAATGGAGTGAAAGAAACAATAAAAATTCCTGATACAAATGTAAAGTTAAAAAAATAAAGGCGGGGTGGTGGCCCATGCCTTTAGTTTCGTCTTTTAGGAAGCAGAGGCAAGTGAATTCAAGGCCAACCTGGTCTGCTTACTGATTCATACTGAGTTCCAGGCCAGCCGGTACTACAAAGTGAAGCCCTGTCTAAAGACAAACAACAAATTAAGCTACAATTAAACAAAGGTGAATGCCTGTAACTCACCAGCTGGGCTCCCTGGCCACTTTACTTAACCTACTACACAGTGTCCTCCTGGGTAAATGGGGACAATGGCAAGAGCCCCAGCAGAGGATCAGCAAAAACCAGAAAAGAGACCTGCCAGGTGGTACTTTCTCCAAACACTGCCATGACCGTGCTCACCCAGGAGGCAGGAGGGGACGTCTGTCTCTGTCTCCACAACCTTGGCACACATCTTGGCTAATGCTTTCTGGGGTCGGGGTGTGTGTCGGGGCACAACAAGTCTACTGTGAATGCATGTCACAAAAAGTCTGTGAGCATCGCAGAGCAGCAAAGCAGCTAGATAAGACATGCATGCTACAGCCTCTGCACCCTTGCCTGTCATTGTGTGATCCTGCACTCACGAGCGTGCAGGACAATACTTCCTCACCTGTTGCCCTACTGGGGACCCTTCAGCCCCAGCTCCAAGCTGTGTGTGCAGAACTTTGGGCTGGGGGCAGTGTCCCGGAAGAGTGCAAGGAGCACCTGTTTGTGGAAGGGCACGGCGTAGATGAGTGTGCAGACAGGCCTGCTGAGCGTGCACGAGTGTGCAGAGAGGCCGGCTGAGCGTGCACGAGTGTGCACACCCTTACCGGGCTCCAGGCTGAGGCTGTGGGCGGGCCCTGTCCACCCTCGGTCCCGCCCCCCGAGCTGCGCCCCGCCCCCGCGCTGCGTCTCGCCCCCTCCCCCACGCTGCGCCCCGCCCCCCCGCGCGCCCAGCGCCCGACCCCGCGGCCTGTACCCCTTGCTGCTGCTTCCGCATCGAGGGCTTCACCCTGGCGAAAATCTGGATCGTCTGCTTCACCATACCAGCGGAGACTCCACATTGACCCTTGACCTTTCCGAGTTAGGCCTCCCCAAACTTCCTACTCTCACCTCCTGTTGAGACCCTAGCAACAGTAACCAAGGATGCTACCCAAGCAGCACCGCGGCCAGCGGGAACCCCGCCCCCTTTCCTCTAATTGGTCGTGAAGGGAGAGGAGGCTGAGGGCGGGGCGAACGGGCTGCGCATGCGTGTGGCAGCGGGAGAGACGCTCAGGGACCTGGGTGAGGGTCTGTAATCCCAGGCCTGGCCGGTTCCCAGCAGCTCCCTCCCTGTTCCTAAATTCTCTGTCTGGTCAGTCACTGCCTTTTTTGTTGCAGCTCCGAAGCTGCCCTGAGTTCACTGGGAAATCACTGTGTGACAAAGCTGGTTCTCCACACAAACCACTACCCAGTGGAAGGGCGGCGCTGAGTCCCCGGGGAAAAGTCTACTTCCCGGGAGACGTCTGGAAACGGGGAGCTCTTGGAGACGGGTCCCACCTCCATGCACCAGGAAAATGCAAATTAAAACCAAACCGCAATGTGGCTCATATCCATAGAGGCTGAGAACTTTGTGAGAATACATGCATGCATGCATGCATACATGCCTACACACATACATACATACATGCATACAAACGAATGAAAGAGAGACAGAGACAGAGAGAGACCACCTTTCCAACGTTTTTCCTCAGAAGCCCAAGTTCTGGGTGCATCTCCACCTTTCGTTTGTGTGATTTTTGTTTTTTGTTTTTGTTTTCCCAGAAGACGGAAGGTACTTTGTGATCCACCCGCTGCAATTTGGGGACATTTGTCTCAGAGAAATGAAAACTTCTGTTCACAAGAAAGTATGTTGTTTGCTTAATTGCTAATACATCCTAACTGTGGGCAAGGTGGACAGTTTTGCAAACTTAGAATTCTCTCTTAAAAGGAATGAACCATTGATAATGTGTAACAACCTGAATGAACCCCCTGAATTGAAAACAAGCAGATATGAGTCCCTTTATATAACGTTATTGAAGTGACAAAATTCCAGAGATGGGGCCCTTAGAGGTCATCAGTGAGATAGAGACGGCAAGAGAATAGAACAAACATAAAAAGCCTCCGAGTCAAGTGAGGATGAAGAAGATTGGTGACGCCCTCTGGGCGACTGTCTTGTTATGGAGCTATAGGGTCCTACAAGAGGTTCCTGTTGTGGAAACTGGGGGAAGGGCACACAGTTATCTCCAGTATGTTTACAGTGTACATCTACAATTAGTTCCAAAAATAGCTTTTTAAATGACATTCTTGAGCAAATGAATAAATAGGCCAACCACAGATTGAGAGCTTGATATTTTTCATAACATATAGCTAATAAAGAATATCTAAACACATTTTTAAACCAGTGTAAAATCCAATCATAGACGAGCAAATAACCCAGGCTAGGGACATAGCTCAGCAACAAAGGACCTGTGCAGCATGTGGAAGGTCAAGGGTTCAAGGCCCCAGCATCCTAAGGAAAAGAATAAATCCAATTTTTGGTTCTGGAGAGAAGGTTCAGTGGTTAAGATCTATGCTGCTAACTCCCAGAGACTGGAGTTTGACTCCCAACACCCATGTCTGGTAGCTCACAACCACCTGTAACTCCATCTCCCTGGAATCTGACACCCTCTGTAGGTACCCTCACATACATGCACATACACATAAATAAGTAAATAAATAAATCTTTCAATTTGAAGTTTTAAAAGATACACAAATATCTGAGGAAACACTTCATTCATGAAAAGATTATGTGGCTGGCAAATAAATACATAAAAAGATAGTGGATGTCATTAAACCACAATTGGACACCATTGCATACCTCTTATAAAAGTCAAAATAAGGAATGGATATTGACAGTACTAAGTGTTGGCACAGATCTAAAGTATCTAGAACGTTCAAGTTCAGTAGTAAGACAAGATGTACACATCATTTTCAAGAGCAGACTTAGAGTTTCTAATAAAGTTAAGCATACCCATGTCACATGGTCCAAAACAAAAGCACAAAGCTCTAGGCAGGAATGTTCGTGACAACTTCATTAGCAATTGCCAAAAACTGGAAACAAAATCTTTGGACCAACAGATAAACTGCCAGTTCCATCCAAACAGTAAAAGGGTGGACTGTAGGTGCCTACAGCATGACAAAATCTCAAATTTATTATGCCTAGGGAAAGATGCCAGATCGCTAGTTGCATGCAATCTAATTTCATTTATCTGATATCCTAGATAAAGGAAAACTATGAGGATACAAAACAGACTTCCAAAAGCTAGAATAGGAAAGGGAATTGACTGCAAAGGATCATGGGTGGGCTTGAGGTGCAGTGATAGAATACACCTTTGAGTGTGTCTATGAGGGGGTTCTGGGAGGTTTAGCCGAAGATTTCTTTGAATGCAAACAGCACAATCTGTTGGACGGTGATCACATTCTGGACTGAAAGGGAATGAAGAAGAAAGCTAGATCAAAGCTAACACACACCTTTGTCTTCTTCTGGATCTTCTGAGATGTGAGCAGTCAGCCTCACCTCTTCTGCCGCCTTAGCCAGGAGTTATTCCCATAGCTGGACTCAAACTATGCACCAAAATGAAATGTTCTGCAAGATGCTTCTTGCCAAGTATTTGGTCACAGCAACAAGAAAAGCAATGAATAAAGCCTCTGGTGTATATGAATGTGTGTGTGTGTGTGTGTGTGTGTGTGTGTGTTTGTATGTATGTGTGTGTGTACAATCATGTGAAAACCATGGCTATCATTCCTCAGGTACCAATCACCTTGGTTATTGAGACAGGGTCTCTCACCAGCCTAGAACTTAACAAGTAGCCGAGGCTGGCTGGCTCCTACACACCTCTACCTTGCCCAGTCTGGGATTATATGCACATACCACCACCCCAAACATTTTTTTCCTGTGGGTTCTGGGGCTAGAACTTAGGACCACGTCCACATGAAGCAACCACTTTACCAACTAAACTATGTCCCCAACCCTGTGAATATAGCCTTCTACAGAGCCAGTTAAGTGCTTATAGGGCATCCTGAGATGGCAAGCTCTGTACCTCCTGGGGCTTACATATGATGCACATACTTTAAGTAGACAGATAAAGACAATGGGTGTTGTGCTGGAACCCAGAAACTAGAGCATCTAACTAAAAGCATTCACAGTCCAAATGGTTAATACACAATGTTGCCTGAAGACATCCTACGCATGGCCAGTAGTTCAAACCTGTTCCCGTTTATGGGGTAAGTGGCTCCCAGGCGGTGCCTCCGGGACGCTTTTCTTTAATCCCCAGCAGATGGTTGTAATGGGTACACATTGAACTTTGTGATTAAATCTCCAAGCTTCCTTGTCTTTCCCCCAACTGGATTTCTACTCAGTATTCTTATTTGTACCTTGCCTTATTTAGATATAATCGAGATGCTTTTTAATTGTTAAAAGTCCCTTGAGCTCTGCAGTTGTCCAAGTTACAGATGGCTATACCAAGCCAATAAACTGGGGCTTCTCTGCCCCCAAATGTGTAAGAATTAAGCTAAGCCTGCAGCAAATTAGTCCGTGGGCAAGTTGGTTAGGCTCCATCTGCCTGTTGGTCTTGTTTTGTTTTTTTAGAAAAAGTTGCATCTCTAGGGCTAGTTTCAAGTACCTCTTGGAGCTGTTGGTACTCCAATCATAAAATGCATCATTTTGTTTTACGTGTCTCAATAGGGACTAGTTTAAAAAATGTAGGCTAGTAATTTTGACTTAGAATAAGTACATATAGTTACCAAACTGCAGTAAACTTTCTTCTCTTTTATTTTTTATTTTATGGCTTGAGAATTTCATACAGGCATATACTGTATTTTGATCAAATCTACCCCTACTTTCTCCCCTCCAATTCTTCCCATACCCCTCTCCTCTTTTCCCTCCAAGTTCCATGTGATCTTTTTGTTTGTTTTTAAACCCACTGGGTTCTCTTAGTGGGTCCAGCATGTGCATGTCTGTAGGAACATCCAGTGGAGCTTGGGGCAACCTGTCAGGGGCCAAGTCCCAAAGGAAGCTGACCAATGGTCCTGTCTCCGGCAGCTGTCAGTTGTCATTAGTTCCCCTGATCACCGAGGGCCTTCTTAAGCCCCTCCCCACTGCATGTTGGAATTTGGCTGGCTTGATCTTGTGGAGGAGTGACACAACACAGTATTTTCAGGGCATGGCAGGGTCATTGTACACATGAATTCACAGATGCTATGACTCTTCCCTTGTCTGGAACTCAGTCTCTTTATGACCGCCAGAATGTGCACTCTGTATCAGGTGGGCAGCGTGCTAAGACCCATAGTGATGATTTCACCCACCCTTCCCAGGACTCCTATTCATGTCCTCCACAAAGCAAGTTTGCTAATGGGAATCCCCTCTTTATTAGTAGACAACAGTATTAATAACACAGCAGTCATTTGATGAGGACTGCCTTGCTAGCAGTGATTGTCCATAGGATAATGGCACTGCGTACCCAGTCCACGGGTGTGGGTGAGTGAAAGGAGTGGAAAGATGCAGACATCTCAGCAGATCAGTGGAGGACACTTTCATCAGGAATCCCCTCAAAGCTCAGCTTCACCCAGCTATCTTGTGGGTGGTCAGGAACAGAGGGACCCCTGGCATCCCGCTGTCTCAGCAGGACATTCGCCCATTATTTCCGAGCGAATGGAGAATACACACAGCAATTTCTGGTACTCATTAAATGCTGAATAATAAACATGCTTTGATACTTCTGAGCAGCGGCACCACAAAATCTGTAATATATAATTTCAGCAAAGACATTTCTTTTGAGAATATGTTTGGCTAATTTAAAGCATGATTTCATTAGCATAACCATATTTCCAAACACAGCAGAGTGGAATCCATAAGACTTCACCCACACTCTGGATTTATGGGGTGCTGTGGGAATCTTGGTGTAGGGACATGTGTACTGACTTCCTTTGCCTATTGGCTGTGCCTTGAGATCTTCCCAGCCACATGAGATTCTCCCCCCTGCTGCTCCATCACCACTCTGGCTGAGACAGAGGCCCTCTTCTCTCAGTGTGTCTGATCCTCTTCCTGCATGCCTCTTGGGGCTCCCCTGAGCGGCAACATCAAAGTCAGCATAGAGCTGGAAGCTGGTGGCCAGCCATATGGAATTACAGCCCAGGCTGTCACCGGATTACAGAGTGTAGCACTCGAACCAAATGACAGTGCCATGGCACAGAGGAAAGCCTCCAGTTTTGAATGGAAAATGTGACTGTGTGTGTGTTTATACCCAGGCTTCTCATAAACACTCCAGCTTCTCCACCAGCAACCCATCACAGCAAGGGATGGGCTGAGTTGAAAATAACTCCAGGACTCCTTTCTTCTAAGAAAATGACCCACACTGGCCTACCTCCTCCTGGCTTTTATGTGCATGCTCCTCTGAGTAGCTCACTTAGGGTGGAAATTGAAACATAAAAGAAAATGGTATCTAGTGGAGATTACCTAACATTTCATTATGGGCACCAAATCCAGCCAGTTTTAGCAAGCCAAACTGTCGTCACTGGAGTTTATGAAATACTGACTTTCCGGGAAGACACTGGACAGTTTCATATTGTCTGCCTTCTGGTAGGGGAAGTCATATTTTAAAATGGTAGCTTTCACTTACTGGCTCTTTCTTCTTCAAATGCCTTTCTCTACCATACAACAAATCAAAGGACTAGGGATCAGTCTTCCAGCACCCATGCTGAGGGCACTTCATATGACTTATTTTTAGTGGTATTTGTACATTTCTTTTTCAAGTATGCATGCATTATTGTGAGGTGTGCGTGCGTGCGTGCGTGTGTGTGTGTGTGTGTGTGTGTGTGTGTGTGTGTGTGTGTGTGTATGTGTGTGTCCCCATATATATGTGGTTGCACTTATCTGTGTTTGCATGTGAGGTGTGTGTGTGTGTGTGTGTGTGTGTATGTGTGTGTCCCCATATATATGTGGTTGCACTTATCTGTGTTTGCATGTGAGGTGTGTGTGTGTGTGTGTGTGTGTGTGTGTGTGTGTGTGTGTCCCCATATATATGTGGTTGCACTTATCTGTACTTGCATGTGGATGTTAACTTTGGTTATCTACTATTGTTATCCATCCTAATTTTTAAAGGTTCATTTATTTATTCATTTTATTGTATTATGCATGTGTGTATTTGTGTGTGTGTGTGTGTGTGTGTGTGTGTGTGTGTGTGTGTGTGTGTGTGTCTGTGTCTGTGTCTGTGCCTGTGTGTGTTTGTACATGCATGTGTAGACCATGTTATGTTCTGGTTCCCATGGAGGCCTGAAGAGAATGTTAGATCCCGTGGAACTGAAGTTACAGGTGGTTTTAAACTTCTTCAAAAGGGTGCTAATAACCAAACCAAGCTCCAGCCTTCTGAAAGAGCCTTATGGCTCTTGACCACTGAGCCATCTCTCCAGCCCTTCCACCTTACTTTTTGAGACAGAGTTTCTCAGTGAATCTGGAGCTTGGCATCCATGTACTCTGTCTGCACAGTGTTCCCAGGGAGCCTCCCAGCCCTGGGTTATAGGCTTGCAACACCAAGCTGGGCTCTTACTCAGATTCTTATGTTTGTTCAACAAGTGTTGAACCATGGAGCCATCTCCCCAGCCCCTCCGTATATCTTCATACATTAAACGCTTTAACCTAGAAAACTAAGAATCATTTCATTTAAGAAATCTACTGCACAGAGAGGACTAAGAGAGCTGACCAAACAAGGCTCCCTGAGACACAGACAGTGAGCACACTGAGGACCCCTGAAACACAAACACTGTCTACATGGATTGGATCGAGAGACAAAGTATCGGGACCTGAAACTATCAATTATGATATTTTGGGGTGCAAACCTCATCTGGATCCCAGGAACCTTAATCTCCCATTGTCTTTCACATGCCAGCTGGTTGCCTCTGGATGCCTGCCTTCGTGGGGAATGGTTCATAGTTTGTTTACCAATGGGCCTAGGCCCCTGGATGGACGCACACCCATCATGGGGCTGGTGGAACGTGCCTAGAAACTAGTAAGCAACTAGCAAGATGTGTTCTTGTAGAATGTCAGAGGGCTTGTATACGTGCCTAGGGACTGGTGAGAGGCTGGTGAGGATGTGTAATTCTAAGACTGTCTCTGGGATTAAAGGAAATATTTGATATCAGCTTTATACATGTCTTCCTTTATAGATGTCTTCCTCTATCACGCCCACTGTTGGAAAGCTATTTAAGAGGATGCTTGACTAAACCGTGGACTCCAGTCTCCAGTATGAAATGAGAACCCTCCGGAGATGACAAGATGTCTCTGTCTCCTCCTTAACACCACTGGGTAGCTAGGCTCTCCCGATCCACACTCCCCAACTCAGGGATGGGCCCAGGGCTGTTTGTCTGGTTCTGATTGCAACCCCAAAGACATCAGTCTGGAATAGATGGCCTCTATAGCGTGGGCCTGATACAGACCAGACCCCTGCAGCAAAGACACTGCCTGCACTGACTGGAGGAAGAGATGGGTAGACACCAGTGTAAGAATGCATTCAACAACCTAAAGATCAATATGGTACCACCAGAACCTAGTGGTCCTGCAACAGGAAGACCTGAACATCCCAACACAGAAGGAGAAGAAAAAGACCTTAAAAATAACTTTATGAAGATGATAGAGGCTCTTAAAGAAGAAATGAAAAATTCCCTTAAAGAAATGGAGGAAATGACACACAAAAATTTGAAGAAATCAATAAATCCCATAAAGAAAGCCAAGAAAAACAATTAGACATGTCCAAGACTTGAACATTAAAATAGAGGAAATAAAGAAAACAAAAAAGGAGGGAATTCTGGAAATAGGAAATCTGGATAAACAAACAGAAACTACAGATGCAAACATAACCAACAGAATGCAACAGACAGAAGACAGAATCTCAAGCGTTGAAGATACAATAAAGGAAATAGATTTATCAGTCAATGAAAAACGTTAAAGCCAACAAAGTCATAACACAAAATGTCCAGAAAATCTGGGACACCATGAAGACACTAAACCTAAGGATTACAGGGATAGAAGAGGAAGAATACCAGCTCAAATGTACAGAAAATATATTCAGCAAAATCATAAAAATAACTTTCCCAACCGAGAGAAGGATATGCCTAAGAAGAGAGAAGAAACTTACAGAACACCAAATGGAATGGACCAAAAGAAAAGTCCTCTCACCACATAACAATCAAAATACAAAATATGCAGGATAAAGACAGAATATTAAAAGCTGCAAAATAAAAAGGTTAAGTAACCTATAAAGGCAGACGCATCAGAATAACACCTGCCTTCTCAAAGAACACTGGACAGATGTTATGCAGACTCTAAGAGTCCATGGATGCCAGCCCATACTACAAAACTTTCAATCACCATAGATGGAGAAAACAAGATATTCCATGATGAAACCAGATTTAAACAATACCGATCCACAAATCCAGCCCTACAGAAAGCAATGGAAAGAAAATTCCAACCCGAGGAGGTTAGAGGTAGACAGGAAAGCGCAGGCAACAGATAAACCCATACTAGCAAATCCTAAAAAAGGGAAACACACACCACCACCAAAAATTAACAGGAATCAACAATCACTGGTCATTGATATCCCTTAATATCAATGGACTCAAGTCGCCTACAAAAACACACAGGCTAACAGAATGGATATGAAAACAGAATCCATCCTTCTGCATTTGAGAAACTCACTTCAACTTCAAAGACAGATATTGCCTCAAGAGTAAAGGGTTGGGAAAAGACGTTCCAATCAAATGGACCTAACAAGCAAGCTAGTGTAGCTGTCCTAATATCTAAAAAATAAAAATAAAAAACGGAATTCAAACTAAAGGTAATAAAAAGAGATGATGAATGACATTTCATATTCATCAAAGGAAAAAATCCATCAGGATGCAGTCTCAATCCTGAACGCATATTCCCCAAATACAAGGGCACCCACATTCGTAAAAGAAACACTACTAAAACTTAAATTGAACACCAAACCTCTCACACTAATAGTGGGAGACTTCAACACCCCATTCTCACCACTGAACTACCAGACAGAAAATTAACAGAGAAATAAGGTGTCTAAGAGACATTATGCCTTAAATGGGCTTAAAAGACATCTATAGAACATTCCACCCAAACACAAAAGAATATACCTTCTTCTCAGTACCCCATGGAACCTTCTCTAAAATTGACCACATCCTCAGTTACAAAACAAATCTCCACAGATTAAATTTTTAAAAAATGGAATAGCCCCTGTATATTATAGGATCACTATGGCTTAAAGTTAAAATTCAACAAAAATACAAATTCTAGAAAGCCTACAAACTCATTAAAACTGAATAATGCCCAACTGAATCACCCCTGTGTTGAGGAAGAATAAAGAAACAAGTTAAAAAGTTTCCTAGAATTCAATGAAAATGAATGTACAATGTACACAAACTTATGGGACACTATGTAAGCAGTGCTAAGAAGAAAGTTCATAGCACTAAATGCCTACATAAAGAAGTTGGAACTATCCCATACTAATGAATTAACAGAATTCCTGAAAGCAAACTCACCCAGAGAAGGAGTAGATGATAGGAAATAATCAAATTGAGGGCTGAAATAAATAAAGTAGAAACAAAGAGAACAATAGAAAGAATCAATGAAACAGAGCTGGTTCTTTGAGAAAATAAAGAGAATAGAAAAACTCTTATCCATCCAGGGAGGAAGAGGCAGGCAGATCTCTGTGAGTTCGAGGCCAGCCTGGTCTCCAGAGCCAGTGCCAGGATAGGCTCCAAAGCTACACAGAGAAACCCTGCCTTGAAGAAACAAAAACAAAAACAAAAAAGAAAAGAAAAACTCTTATCCAAACTAACCAAAAAGCAGAGAAAGAATATCCAAATTAACAAAATCAGAAACTAAAAAGGGGACATAACTGACAGCGAGGAAATCCAGAGAATCATCCAGTCATACTTCAAAAACATTTATACCACAAAATTGGAAAATTTAAAAGAAATGGACAATTTTCTGGATAGGTACCACATATCAAAATTAAATCAAGACCAGATAAACAATTTAAATAGACCTATAACCCCTAAGGAAATAGAAACAGTTATTAAAAGTCTCCCAACCAAAAAAAAAAAAAAAGTCCAGGACCAGATGGTTTCAGTGCAGAATTCTACCAGAAATTCGAAGAAGAGCTAATACCAACACTGCTCAAATTGTTCCACAAAATGGAAACAAAAGAATCATTGCCAAACTCCTTTTATGAGGCTACAGCAACCCGGATAGATACCTAAATCACACAAAGATGCAACAAAGAAAGAGCTACAGACCACTCTTCCTCAGGAACATTGATGTAAAAATACTCAATAAAATACTGGCAAACCACCAGGCGGTGGTGGTACACGCCTTTAGTCCCAGCACTCAGGAGGCAGAGGCAGGCGGATCTCTGTGAGTTCGAGACCAGCCAGGCCTACAAGAGCTAGTTCCAGGACAGCCTCCAAAGCCACAGAGAAACCCTGCCTTGAACAACCCCCCCCCAAAAAAAATACTGGCAAACTGAATCCAACTATCATCATAGAGCCTTTATCCAGTAATTGATGGAATCAGATGCAGAGATCCACAATCAAGCACCAGGCCAAGCTCCAGGAATCCAGTCAAAGAGAGGGAGGAGGGAATATATGAGTAAGGGAGGTCAAGATCAGGATGGAGAAATCTACAGGGACAGCTGAACCAAGCTCATGGGAACACATAAACTCTAGACTTCAGGGGATGGAACTAGGCCCCTCCATATTGTGGGAGACAGTTGTGAAGCTTGGGCTATCTAAGAGGCCCCTGATAGTAGGACCAGGATATGAACCTGGTGCATGAGCTAGCTTGTTGAAGCCCTCTCCCAATGGTGGGATGCCATGCTCAGCCTTAATGCATGGGAGAGGGGCCTGGCCCTGCCCAACCTATCATGCCAGACTTTGTTGAGTTCTCATGGGAGCCCTTACCTGTGAGGGGGGGTGGCTAGAGGGGAGGTGAGGGAGGGTAGAAGGAGGCGAGGGGGTGGGAGGAGGGCTGGGAGGGAGAACTGTGGTTGGAATGTAAAATGAAATTTTAAAAGAATAAATTATAAAATATTAAAACCCACCCTTTTCACTTAATAGACAACAGTCACTGTCTCTGAATTAATTTTAACCTTAATGGATGCTGCAAACGTGGCATAAAACATGAATTATCACCCATAGAAAACGACACTACTTCATAGAGGGATCCCTGGAGGGAAAGAGTGGCTCTTGGCTTCATGCAGAACTTCATGTCGCCACATTTGAACCAGTTTGAATCTGTATCTAGCAACTCAGTTTTATATCTTTCCACTTTCCCTTTTTTCCATTCACTCCTCAGTGGCCTCAGTCTAGTTTCTGCTGCTCACGTTGCATGAGCCTGTTTAAACTGTACCTCCTCAGCTCTGGGGACACATCTCAGTGCGCAAGCCTGCTCTCTGCTCCTGCAGAAGACCAGAGTTTCAATTTCCAGCACTCAGAACTCCAACTGCAACACCCTCTTCTGGCCTCTTAGGGCACTGCACACATGTACACACACACACACACACACACACACACACACACACACACACACACACACGGATCTCCACACCTAAATAAAAAGTAGCTGGACAGATCATTGCGGCACCTTGGAATATCTTCATGACAGACTTATTTGCCAAGGCATGCTCTTCAGGGGGACCTTACTTTCTTATTTTCTCTTTACATGACTATATCCAAACCCATTTCCAAGCCTGGATGACCCTGCCTTCTAAATACTCTCTCTCTCTCTCTCTCTCTCTCTCTCTCTCTCTCTCTCTCTCTCTCTCTCTCTCTGCCTCTGTGTATGCATGTATGTATGTGGTGGGGGAGGTGGTCAGCTCTACTTGGGCTACTCATCAATTCCCTCTAGCTCTGGTGCAAAAGCAAAATCCATCCAGTTGACTTTGTCACTTCCCATCCTCTCCTCCTTTTCTTCTACATTCTCCTGCTTGTCCCTGCTGTATGAGGCAAACAAGTTCACAGCACTCCTTGTTTGAAGATCTCCAATCCTTCCCTGTAACAAGTCCAAAGGCCATTCCCAGTCTGACCCCAAGCTGCCTTTGTATTACTTTCATAGCCTTTGTAACATCCCTAAGGCCACCCCCTGCCCCTGTATTATGGTCACTGAATTTAGCAGCGTCCAAACAGGCCAAGCCTGTCTCACTCTACCACACCTTTGTACTGTTGTTTGTGTTTGAGCGCTGTCTCCCACAAATATTCATAGTGATGTTTACCTCATCCTCCAAGACCCAGCTCATATCACCTGCCCTGTGAAACACCTTCCTGTCACCTGGGCAAAGCTAGTGACTCTCTTTCATACATCTTATACATCCTTTGGTATTGGTGTCTACTGTCCCCTTAATGCTGCTGACATGTGTATAGCCTTCTTTCAGCCTGGGGCCATTGAAGAGCTGTCACTATGTCCTGTTTATGAATTTCTAGGGACCAAGAAGTTCTTAGCCAGATATCAGAGATTTCTCTGTGTCAGAATGAATGAGTGCCTAACTAGTGGTGAGAATCAAGGCATGCTCTACACATTCAAGACTTTTTATTTGAGGCTCCTGTTTCCTTGGTGAAATTATTGTCCTCCCTCTGTCTCTCTCACCAGAGAGACAACCAGATGGACCAGATTCTCAACAGAAGAGTGAGAAGCAAGGGCAGTGTCCCCGTTTGGATTTCTGAACCCCTTTTTCTTCAGGTGAAAAAAAAAAAAGATAGTTACAAGTTTCCCAGGGTAATAAAGAAGCAAATTAGCATCTGAATTGAAAGCAACAGAAGAGGGGTCTGACAGCTCAGCTGAGAAGACAGGAGTGCACTGTTAAATGGCTGAGTCTTTCTCACACTGTCTGGGGAGCAGTTGATGAATCCAGGAGCCAACTTGTTAATTTTGAAAGAATGAACCTTTATAAATTATCAATTAAATAGCCACCCACCTTCTTTTGTCCTGTGTTAGAAGGACTTTTCAGAGGTTTGAAAGTCAATCTTTAGCACTTGAGCCAGTTTCAGGCAGCAGCTCTCCCTCCCCTCCCATGCCTTTCATCCTCTCCCCTTACATCTAAAGGGTGGGGCTTCCACACAGCCTGCAGCACCCTCTCCCATGCCCGCCCCTCTCCTAACCCTGCTCATTTACATACAGGCCTTGTGCTTTCTCCTAGAAGACTTCCTGGCTTCCTTCACTCCTGTCCTTTCTAGGGTGAGGGGGCACGCCAGTGCCATGCACACACATACTTACATGTGTGTACTTGGAAATATTTCTGGGTTACACCTCTCACCTGAGTTTAAGCCATTGTTGTGTTGTTTAGAAATCCCAGTTACTCTTTTCCAAAGGCTGGAGATTTTGTTAGTGGGTTTAGAGTTTGTCACAGAATTCAGTGTATAAAAGTCCCTGGAGTTGAGTAGACCAGACCTGGGGGGTTCATGATAGCAGCTGCGGATGTTCAACTCTTTCTGTAAACACACTTACACAACTTTCTGGACTTTTAAGACTTACTTTTACTATTTGGTTCTGTGCATGTGTCAAGAGGGAGTGTGTTCATGTGACTATGAGTGCCCACAAAGGCCACCTCTCCGGTGCTATTGCTGCTATTTTTAATGACACTCTTACTAGGAGCCAGCACAGTAGTTGCTGCTACAGGCTGTACATCATGGATCTCAAGGTGACTGTTTTGTCGGGGATCAGCCATAGGCCAGCAGGACTCCTCCACCAGGTCAACAGCATCAGATGCCCAAGGCAGCTGCCTTGCCACTGGACTCTGTGAGGCATTTACACTGAGCTGAAATTATCTGTCCATTCTGTATATTTCACACTAACAGCTTTCTCATTGCTGCTGCTGCTGCTGCTGCTTAGGGATTCACTAAGAGTTGCTTTCAGATGTTAGTCTAAAATGCTGAGCCTGAACAAAGCATGGCACATCTTTCTGAGTGGAAATGGGGGAGGAGACGAAGGGGAGAGGGCAGATGGGTAGGAGGGGAGAGCAGGAAGAGAGGGGAAACTGCTGTCATTATTAAAATGAATGAAAAAAGTTATTTAAATAAAAAATTTAAAACTGTTGTGCCTGAGGAGGGGTCTAAGGGGTCTGAGGGACAGCTGGGTGGTTAAGAGCACACAGTGCTTTGCACAGGACTCAAGCTCAGCTCCCAGCACCTACATCAGGAGGCTCACAGTCACCTGTAATACCAGCTCCAGGGGATCTGATGCCCCCTGCAGGTCTTCTCAGGTATCTATACTCACATCCGCATACCCACATGCTCACGTTCAGATACACACATTCATACACAGGAATTAGATAAATAAATAATCACACTTGAATTTTTAAAACACAATCATTTATGCCAGTCTTTACAAAAATCTAGATGACTTATTCTAGAAGCTTTGGTGGTGGGTGTTTGTAATCCCAGCTCTGGGGAAGTAGAGACAGCCAGCCTCACCTACCTGGTGAGTTCCAGGCCATTGAGAGACCTTGTTCTGAGGGTTAGCACTCATAGATGATCTCTGGCCTTGGCATGCTTACACACATACACCCTTGCAAAAACATGAATACGCACGTGCACGTACACTGGGCTATATATTGGAATATATTTCACACCTCAGCAGCAATATATGAGTTCATTTCTGCATTGCATAGAAACCAATCTAAAGAGGAGACGTGGTGCAAAACATGGATGCCTGTGGTGATATTTTGTATATGATCTAACAAATAAAGCTTGCCTGAAGATCAGAGTGCAAAACTAGCCACACTAGCTAGCCATAGAGGCCAGGCAGTGGTGACACACACCTGAAATACTAGCAAGCCAGAGACACAGGCAGATGGATCTCTGTTAGTTCAAGGCCACCCTGAGCTATATAAAATTGATCCAGACTAAAAGAGAAACAGAGCCCACACAAAGGTGATCCCAGCGCTTGGAGTGACACGCCTTTAATCCCAGGAGGTGGTGACCAGAAGGGCTATGGCTGGGCAGAGAGAGGAATATAAGGCAGGCTGAGACAGGAGCTCAGTCAGCCTGAGTGGTCTGAGGATGCATGCAGTCTGAGGATGCAGTGCAATCTGAGGATGCAGTGCAGTCTGAGGATGCAGTGCAGTCTGAGGATGCATGCAGTCTGAGGATGCAGTGCAGTCTGAGGATGCAGTGCGGTCTGAGGATGCAGTGCGGTCTGAGGATGCAGTGCGGTCTGAGGATGCAGTGCGGTCTGAGGATGCAGTGCAGTCTGAGGATGCAGTCTGAGGATGCAGTGCAGTCTGAGGATGCAGTGCAGTCTGAGGATGCAGTGCGGTCTGAGGATGCAGTGCAGTCTGAGGATGCAGTGCGGTCTAAGGATGCAGTCTGAGGATGCAGTGCAGTCTGAGACACAATCTGAGGGCAGGATTGCACCTTTGTTCAGAGCATTGCTAGAGGTGAGAACTCCAGCACCTGGCTGCTTTGCTTCTGTGAGCTTTCAGCTTTCACCCCTGGAGAGCTGACTCTGAGTTTTTATTAGTAATACCAATTAGAATTCATGCTACAGATGCCATTATTCTTTAACTTAAAAATATAGCTAACAGAAAGTATGCATATTTGCCCACAGCAACAGAAAACAGATCCCTCAGTTAAGATAAATAAAATGACTATAGTCTTTGCAAATCTTCTTTGAATAATTTATAAGTTGCACCTTCTATTTTGCAGTAGAATCACCTTCTATTTTGCAGTAGAAGGAAAAAGAATCTGATTTTATATGTCACTGAAAAGCAAGGCAGAAAGGGGTGAATTTATCACGAGGTGTGTGTGTGTGTGTGTGTGTGTGTGTGTGTGTGTGTGTGTGTAGAGGCCAGAGGTCAATGTCATCTGTCTTTCCAATTTCTGGACACTCTGTTTTTTGGGGACAAGTCTCTAATGAACCTGAAGTCTACAGATTTGGACTGGCTGGCCTGTGAGCTACAGAGATCCTTCTTTCTCTGCCTTCCCAGCACTGGGGTCACAGTTGTGTAGTCAGCTGTGCTCTCTCTTTTATGTGGGTGCTGGGCTTCGAACTCAGGTCTTGACACTTGCATGACAAGCACTTCCCTGCTTATGCCATCTCCTCGGCCCCAGGAATAAAGTTTTATTATGTATTATTACTATTTTTTAATGTGTGTATGTGTAGTGTGTGTATCTTTGCAATTCATGTATGGAAGTCAAGGGACAATTTGTGGGAGTCCATTTTTGCTCCTTTCACCATGGGGGTGGTGCTCAAATCATGAGGCCTGTGACAAGCATCTCCACCTGATGAGGCATCTGTCAGTTTCAACCAAGAAAAGATTTTTTATTATTTCTTTTTTATTTAAATTAGAAACAAGCTTCTTTTACAGGTCAATCTCAGTTCCCTTTCCCTCTCCTCCTCCCCTGCTCCCACCAACCCCCCTATCCCAACCCCATTCTGCTCCCCAGGGAGGGTGAGGCCTTCCATGGGGGAATATTCAAAATCTGTCCTATCATTTGGAGCAGGGCCTAGCCCCTCCCCCGTGTGTCTAGGCTGAGGGAGTATCCCTCTATGTGGAATGGACTCCCAAAGTCCATTTGTGTACTAGGGGTAAATACTGATCCACTACCAGTGGCCCCATAGATTGTCCAGACATCCAAACTGACCAAGAACAGATTTTATAAGAAACAAATGCAGACTTGCAATAGAAGCTGTCTGGATGATAACAGTTTGTATATATAGGGAAGGAAACGTCTATAAATGACAGGACATACAATAGCCTTTTGATATGCTATCTAAGAACCCTAAACTCTTCAAGTGGATTCACTGTATTACCTGAGTCAATCGGGCTAAAGTTGAGTGTCAACAGAGGTATGTCTGGGTAGAAGCTGTCTGTGAACTGCAAATCTTCCAGTAAGTAGGAACTTTAGACAATTCCCCAGTCCATTCTGCATCAGATAAGGCAGGACAAATTTACACCAAATAGATTTCATAAAATCCTATGCAAGAAAAAATAGATGTATTTAAATAATACCCAGGGCTGGAGAGGTGGCCCAGAGGTTAAGAGCGTGTTTGCTCATGTAGAGGACCTGAGCTTGCTTCCCAGGACACAGGAGAGTCACAACCACCTGCAACCCCAGCTCTAGGAGATCCTACACCCTCTTTTGGTCTCTGCAGGTCACAGCACTAACGGGAATATATGTCCACATGTGGTCACACATGTACATGCATAATTTTACAAAATATAAAAAATACATCTTTGAAATAAACCCCAATTAGTCAATATGCACAAAATATTTATTATCTATCATAATTACAGAATCCCAGAGGCATCAAATCCAGACCCAGACAATGCTGTCCTGAACAAGTGTCTGAGACAACTGCTTTATGGGAGACTCAGACAGTGGGTGACAGAAGCAGGCAGAATCGGGAATGCTGGTACAGCCCCCTGTGCCCTTGTGGATGTGGGGGTACTCACACACCCTCCCTATATTCCTGCAGTAATACCTTTAATGATGATGGCAGTGATAGTTCTTAGGGAGGACACAGGGATGCTAAGCACATCTTCATTCCTGGTGTTTATCCTGTTGCTCTAACAATGGGAAAGGTTGTAGATATTACCTGCCTAATTTTTTCAGTCATGGACATTTTTGGTTTTCATGACAATGGGGATCCATTTAAGATTTGTAAAAAGTGAGGAAATACTGTGGACCCAGCTGAACAGAGCTTGCATGCATCTGGAGTAATCCAGTTTTATGTGGGGCTTTAAAAAGTCATAGAGGGTGACTTTCTTCCTGTTGAACCAAGTCAGTGGTTCTCAACCTTGCTTTAATACATTCCCTCATGCAGTGGAACCACAATATTATTACTGTTGCTACTCCATAACTGTAATTTTACTACTGTTCTAAATCATAATGTAAATATCTGTGTTTTCCCATTGTCTTAGGCTACTCATGTGAAAGGGTTGTTCGACCCCCAAAGGAGTCATGATTCACAGGGTCAGAAAAGCTGAAATAAGTCATTTAAGAGTAATATAGCACCTTGAGCAAAAACAAAACGAAACGAAAACTTTGGATTTCTGGTGAAATAGACTCCTTTTGAAGGCTAAAGGGAAAAGAACTTTCCAGGGTGATTGTAAATGTTGCTTTCTGGTGACATTTGCATGCCAGAGACAATCTTCAAAGGGTGTCTCTGGAGACCTGCTTAGCTTCATGGGCTTTGGTGTAGACACAGTGCACTGGGGCTCAGCTTCAGTGGTAGCTCTCTCCTCCAGGTCACCTAAGGCTCTGGCCAGCATTCTACCTGAGGGCATTAGGAGTTGCTCTTCCTTGGGAGCAAGCCTTCAGGAAGCTTAGCTTTTATTTAAAGCTTAGCCAGAACCCTCACAAATCAGCCATACAAAACACACTGTGGGCTCTTTCTCTTGTCTGATTACAGAGCCCTTCCAGCCCTCTCTCACCTGGCCACTGTGGGTCTTGAGGAGCAAGGCTTTGTGGCCTCGTAGTCTCCTTTAATGTGTGAACATGGGGGGTTGTTCACACATCACTACAGCATGCTGTCTTGGAGCTGGGGAGACAGTCAGTTGGTAAAGAGATTACTGTGCAAGTATGAAGACCTGAATGCAGATCTCAACATCCGTATGAGAGCAGACACAGCAGGGCATGCCTAGAATTCTAGCTTTGAGGAGATGGATACAGGTAGATCCCTGGGGCTAGCCAGCTAGTCAGTCTAGCCAAAGCAGTGAATTCCATGTCCAGCAAGAGACCCTGACTCAGTGAAGACTACACCAGACATTGACCTCTGACCTCTGAACACACATCCACACATTTGTGCATGAACATGTATACACAAGAACGGATACACACAGCTGCCATGTGCACATTCACTGATAACACTCTTGAACAAACACACAAGGATATTGTCTTTCTTTTCTCTTCAATGGCTGTCTTTACCCTCCTCATTGTTTCCCCAAAAGCCTCATGAACCACTGGTTCCTGTCAGCCAGTGAGATTCTTCCCTCTGACCACAGAGTGACATGGATGCCTTTCTTCTGCTTTACTGCTCAGACCCACCTCAGGCTCCTGTATCTGCACTCTCACTTGGCAGAGAGGGTAATGAACGGGCCCGAGGACCTGCCTACTTCTGTGTTATCTGGGACCCATTGCAAAGCATTGCACAACACATTAATGGCATCTGAAAAGACTTGCCACACCTGTTGGGAGACCAGGATGAAAGTGACTTGAAATGAAAGGACCAATGCAAACTTTAAAAAGAAACCCACAGGAACCAATGCCTCTGGAGACAGAAAAGAAGCTCTTTTGACCTGAAAACTTGCCCCAAATTTCCTCCCAGCTGAGGGCCTATTTATAGAGGCAAACCAATAGCACCATCCAGGCCTTCCTTAATCTAGCAGGCCAATGAAATTGTCTGGGTTTCAAAAACACTATTTTAATTTTTCACTGGGTGTATATGTGTGTGCACCTGAGTGTGGTGCTTACAGAGGCCAGAAGAGGGTGGCAGATCCCCTTGGAGCTAGAATTACTGGCAGTTGAGAGCCACCTGACTTAGGTCTGGAAACTGAACTTGGGTCTTCTATGAAAACAGAAAGAGATTTTAACTACTGTACCATCTCTCCAGCTCCTCCAGGTCAATGAATTTTCTAGTTCCTCCTTAACCTCAGAGTCTATCTGCTGGAGGCTATGGGAGACACAGGACAGCAAGCAAAGCTCCTGAAGTCAGCCTTTGAACATTTTCAGGATTTCTTTGAAGTTCAGCAAAGAACTTCACTATCACTGGCATCCACAGACATTCGCGGGGTTGTAGCTCAGCTTCCAGCTATGTGGCAGAAGAGGAGGCCTCTGGGCTGCATTAAACAACCTCTGCTGATTAAGTCTGAGATTCTGAAGCCAACTTCAAAGACCCCGAGCTACAAAAAAGAAGAAAGGAAAAACTGTGATGCCATCTCCTGTTACCACACAAATACTGAAATGCCTAGCAGTGGGATCATGCATGGGGTTCCTCAAAGCCTGGTGGCCAGGGAGCAGCCAGATTCAGATTGTTCATAGCCCTGCCCTGCTGATCTACTTCTATCAGCCACGTCCCACCCACTAAAGGCTCCACAACCTCCCAAAACAGCGCCACCATCTGGGGAACAACATTCAAAATATGAAGTGTGAGGAACATTGAGGGGGGTATCATATGTGTGTGTGTGTGTGTGTGTGTGTGTGTGTGTGTGTGTGTGTGTGTGTGTGTGTGTAGATGCGCATACCCATACATGCATGCTCCAATGCCAGGAAAGGTAATCCACCCCATTTCTCTGAGACAAGGTCTCTCCCTGTACCCAGGGCTAGGCTGGCAGCCAGCAAGCCCCATGCATCCTCCTGTCTCTATCCCTGACATCACCAGGGTTACAGGTGTACATGCAGCCATGGCTAATGTTTACAAGGCTGCTGGAGATTTGAACTCAGATCCTCATGCTTGCTCAGCAAGCTGTATTACACACTGGGCCATCTACCCAGAACAGTGGGGGGCATTTTCAATTTTCTTTATAGGGAAATTCCAGGGAAGCCTGCAATCAGCAAACCATTCCCAGGTAGTTGAAAATGCCTTTCAAATGTAGGAAGCTCCTCCACTGGGGTATCAGACACTGCTTCCCTCCAATGTGGCTGTGAGGCTCTCTCAGCCCTTAGGTTCACTCTCATAGGTGGAAAACCCCAAGACCTCCTTCTCACTCCTGTCCCTTCTATGACCTCTGGGCTGTTCCGCTCAACTGTACTGGAAATCTCCACTTAAGTATTCAACAGCCTGCTCAAAATTGATGTAGCAAAGGCTAAACTCCAACTCTTCTCTTCCAAATATTATTTTATAGCAGCGCTCTTCTGCAGCTGGCCTGGCTAGGGACTTTGCCATCATTCCTGACATGTCCTTATTCAATGGGTGCACTCTATATTCAATGGGTTGCCATAGGCCACCTCGGTTGCCTTCTTAGGACCTTTTAATTTCCCAGCAGGTTTTTGGTTTAATTTTTATTTCATAAAGTTTACCAATGTTTTAGTAATTAAATCTGGTCATATGCCCACTAATCAGTTTTGAATATTTTTATTATATCAGTTAATTAATGTTTGTGTCGCATGCACGAGTATACATGTGTGAGAGGGAGTGTACATGTACCATGGGACATGTCCAGAGGTCAGTGGACAACCTAAAAGAGTCTGTTCTCGTTCTCCCTTGTGGATCCTGGGCATCAAACTCAGGCTTGACACCCAAGTGCCTACTCATCCATCTCACAGGTCTCGGTTTGATTTTAGATTATGACATCTGCTAGCTGTGTCTGCCACTTCCTGCACTCCTGCCTGGCTTTGCTGACTTCTCATGTGCAATATGGGAAGTACCTGCCACTCGGGTTGCTTTGAATATGCAAAGGGGTTATTAGTTATAAGGTGTGTGTGAATCTCTCATTGCATAAAAATGTTATGACTGCCACCATCATTGCCATTTCCAGTTCAACAAAGACTTCAACACCTGTCAGTTATTATGTGAGGATGCAGGATGGAATGTATGTGCCCAAAGTAGCTAAGTGTACATCATCTCATCATCTGCCCATTGCAAAGTGAGTTTCTCCTTCCTAGTTCACATTCCCCATACCCAATTACTTGGGAATGCATGGGTTAGCTCTCTGCATGTTTTAAGAGTGGGGCCTGGGACTGATGCAGAGCACACAGTCTTGTCTTTGCTTTCAGAGCGGCTCTATGTGTGTGGGTTAGGTTTCCCCATCCTCAGATGGGAATTCACACCCCAGATTATCTCTCCTATACCAGAGACTCGTAGACCTTGGGCCAGTTATTTAAACTCTCTGAGCTTTGGTTTCCTGAATTTCTGAATGTTTAAGGCTGCTATGGGCTATGGTCAGGATCAGTTGAGAGGCTTGGCTTATTTCATAGCTCATGGCAAAGTAAAACAATGGATATGGACATGCTACCTAATTGACATTCTTTGGTATTAGTTACTTACTTTTCTGTTGCTATGATAAAAGCTACAACTGAAAGCTACTCAGGGAAGAAAGAGTTTATTTAGGCTGTGGTTGCAGAAGGACAGACAGAGGCAGGGATAGCTTGGTGAGGTGATAGGACCAGGAAGGGGAGAGAGAGAGAGAGAGAGAGAGAGAGAGAGAGAGAGAGAGAGAGGGAGAGAGAAGAAAGTGTGGCCTGACTATAACACACCCTCAAAGCCATCCTCTGTGATGTACCTCCTCCAGCAAGGCTCTTCCTCCTAAAGGTTCCCTATCCTCCCCCACAGAGCCACCATCTGAGGACCAAGTGGTCAAACACACAAGCCTATGGGGACATTCCTCATTCAAACAACTATATTAACCAACCCACCCACAGATTCTGAGTAAGCCCTACAGAATCCCTACAAGGGCAGAGCTGTGAAAGGTTCTGCCAGACCACTAGCATCTTGACTTTGGGAGTCTCTGGGGGAACTATGAGTTTGTGATATCCAAGGGTTTCCATACCTTTATCTTCTATTGTCTTGTTGCATCCCACAGTTTGGGGATGATGGCCAATCCTGCAATTATGCTAGGACATGGAGAGAAATAGACAGCAGTGGCTGGAGACATGGCCTAGCTGTTAAGATCCTGGTTCTACAAGATCCTGATTCAATTCCCAGCACCCACATGCTATCTTATACCTGTTTACAACTCCAGTTCCCGGTGATATAATGTACTCTTTTGTCTACTCTGGCACTGTGTTCACACGGTACACCTGCATACGTGCAGGCAATACATGTACTAAAATAAAAGCAAAATGAATTTTTAGAAGAAAGAGGTTTCAGCTCAACAAAACTACTCTTGCCCTGGACTTTGTCTTCATTCATCAAGATGACATGGAATCCCTGTTCTCTGCCTTGATGCTGTGCCCATGTGGCCCAATCAACACAACATCAAAGTGTTTGCAGAGTGAACTTTGCTACAAGGCAGTAAGTCACACCACCAAAGCTGCTGTCATCAGCCTAATACTTTTGGACTTGAATGTGTCCAACTTTCAAAAGAACGTATAAACTAATTTTTATTAATCTTATTCTTTTGAAAAATTAAAACATGTTTTAAAATAGTTGCCAAAATTGTACCTAATTTAGACTTGTTCTCCCCATCCTGGTTTACAAGGAAATTGGTGTGGGCTGAGCGTGTATGACAGAGATTGCAAATCAAAATGGACTCCTCATAGATTTCTAGGCTTCAGAAAATAGCTGTCTCCAAAAATGGAGGAGGAAGTCCTTGAACACTTCATGGAGGCCAATGGCAGGATTATGCAAAGATATCAACAGGCAGTTCATAACCTTTTTGAAAATTTTTCAAGTGTGAGGGTGAACTCCTCCAAGCTAATAAAACATAGAAATGGAGACATAACAAAACTCCTTTTTGGCAACAAGAATGATAACACTGGGATATTCTAAAAATTTGCTAGATAAGCAACCCGCGATCAAAGGTGAAATAAATCAGAGAAATCGCAGGGTTGATTTATTTAAATGTGAGCCTCTACCTCAGGGAAAAATGATGCCTCCAGGAAAAGATGAAGTTCTGAATATAGTTGCCAAGACATCCCTCGAAGAAAGATAGCATCTGCCAGATAAAAACAGATCCCAGAATGGTGAGGGAGAAGGCTAGTTCCCTGGATGCTTTGTCATAAGTGTAGGTAAGGGAGAGGTTGTTCCTGAGATGATTGGAAGGACCAGCTTCCCTCGGACAAACCATGACAAGTAGTAATCTACTGAGCAGCGGTTTTGAGATGACAATGGCTGACATGGCTATCAGCGCAGCTGAGACAGACGTAGATTGTGTGAGCTGACCAGTCAGGCAGTCTTGGACAAATGCAGAGACTTAAAGCACCGGCCTCAAATACAGTCTGGGAAAGAGAAGTTATTTATTTATTTATTTATTTATTTATTTATTTATTTAAGAATTTAAAACTACAGTCCTTGGGTTGAGTTTCTGTTATTTAGCACTGTATAATAAATTTCCCCAAAACTTGGTGGTTTACTCTTCCCATTCAAGGCTTATGGATCACTGCCAAAGAGAGGCTGGAAAGAACATATGAGCTGGTGGTGGGGAAAGAGCTGTGAGATGCTGTGCTGTGAGATGCTGTCTGCTGGATGTGATGTGGCTGTTACACTCATGAGCTCACAGCAGCTGTGGCCGCCTGAACAAGATGCAGCCAGTCAAAACCAATAGGCCCCAAAGATCCTGCTCTTGGCAGAGGAGCTCCTGGCAATTGATGGTTGGTGGTGGAGGGAGACTCACATACCAGTGGCTGCTGGTAGGTTGTCCGGGCCCTGTACCTGTGAGCGTAATGGGAGAACAAATTGGACACCATATTATTCATAACAACAACAGCAAAGAGGACGTCAAGTTGGAAGACAGGATTGGGGGCAATAGGGGAAGGTACCGTAAGATAGTGGTAGACAGATACAATGCAAGCTCATGGCATAAATGTATGAAATTTTCAAAGAATGAATAAAATATTATTTCAAAATCTTAGTGGCTTAAAACAATATTTTATTGTTTCTCCAATTTTAGATTTCACCAAGCAACTTTCTTTTCCATGTGGTGTCAGCTGGGGCCACGTGGCTACATCAGGTGATGGTTGAGTTAGACTAAATTTGGCAAAGCTTTGTCCATGTGTATCAATTAGGGTTTCTAATTCAAGCAGTTGGCTTCCTGGCACCCTGAGGGTCAGAAGGAATTCTAGTTTCTTCGATGGTAACTACTACTGAAGGAGCATAAGACAGAAACTGCCAAATCTCAGGTGCTCCTGATTGTCATAGTCCATAGGTTGGTGCAAGACACAGACCAACACAGACTCAAAGGGAAGAGAAACCAACAGGGCAGCATTTACATGTCATGGGGAAAAGGACAGGGGTTTGCTCTCTTTGCATATTCCACCACAGTCTCAGAAACGGCTGAAAGGGCAATGGCTTTAAGAGTAAAGGCACACTAAGCAGAGGGAGAGGGCTTGTCCAGACTATCAGTGTATCAGGAGATAGAGTCACCTGGGCAACAAACTTCTGGGAGGGTCTGGGAGGGAGTTTCTAGATTGAGTTCATTGAAATAGGAAAATCAATCCTAAACAGGTGGCACCATTCCCTAGGGTGAGGTCCTAGACTGAACAAAAAGGAGAAAGAGACATCTCTTTGATACCTGACTATGGTTGTCGTGTGACCAGCTGTTTCACTACCTGCCTATGGATGCAGTATGACCAGTGGTTCATGTTCCTTTCACCTTGACTTCTCTGCAAGCATGGACTGTACACTCAAACTGTAAGCCATAGAAAACCTTTCTTTATGTTGCTATTTAATGTCAATAATTTTGTCACACTTCTCTGTAGTCATTCCCAAGGGTGAAGGTGGCATGGAATACTGTGAAAGCACAGTCAGGTAGACGACAAATTTCAGTTTGCATTTCAGAAACACAACAGGAAATTTATCCTGAAGAGTTCCAGGAAAACTCCTGGAGACTAGGAGAAAGGGAGTAGGAAAATCCTGTTACTATAAATCAGGCTTTCCTGTCCTGAACAACATAGATTTCTGGAAGGTAAAGATATAGGCCAAGACATGTATTTCTGTACATTTGTGTCTCTGATGATTTCAGAAGCCAGAGTCCCATAAAACAACAGGAAGATGAATGGTCTAATCACAATCCATTCTGAAAAGCAGAGTTGATTTCCTGGTTCTACCCTAGTTGTAAGTGACTTCATCACTGGAGCTCCTGGTTCCCATAGAAGGATACAGAAGTACCTTCCTAAGATGTTCTTGCAAATGTGACCACCCCAAGGGCCTTCGATGTGTTAGAAGTGCTGTTGGCATAAAAGGGAAAGATCAGGGTTGATGCCTATCCAAGCACATCACACACTTAGACAGAATTGTTCTAAAAGATGGCAGTGGCATTCCAGTAAAACGACAGGGGTGATAAGGAGTACTGAGGTGGGTATAAAAGTAGAAAGATTCAAGATGTCCCATATTCCATCACAGGTTGCTGCCTTCTGTAGGAACAGAGGCAGATATAAGATTAAGTTGTATTATGTATGATGCCTACAGAAAACACATTTCGGATATACACAGTATCTTTGGAAATAGGCATCTTTTCAATTAACGTAATAGTCCTTCTGAAATGTAAAATGGGAAATAAAGAAATGTAATTATGAATAGAAATAAGTTTAAAAGTGAGTGTGAGGGAAACAGCATCCCAGACCTCTGGAAACTTCTTTCTAAGGAACTTGGCTCATCTATATCCATGGAATGACATCCTAATCCTGCTGTTGTTTCTTTGGTCATATATGTTCCATTTTGATGGGAAGGTCTCTTCCTGGTCATCATGCATGGAGTTCTGTCTTATTCTTCCCTATTTGGAATCACTTTCAGCCACTTGCGCATCATTGGTCCATCCCAGCTTGAGGTGATAGTTGAATCCACTTTACCCTAACCTTCTTCCATTGGGCAGAAAGAGCCAACACACTAGAGCCTTTCTCTGGTAGTGCTATAGCTAAGAAATGAGCTTGAGTTTGAGATTCCTGGTTGGCTGATCATAAATCTAGCTCTCTTGGTGTCAGTTTCTTTTTGCTGCTCTCGTTTTTCATCTGTCACTTCATAGGAAGCATTCCATGTGAAGGTTGCCCCTGCCCATCTCCAGGCCAGCTAGTGTCCACAGAGTGTGCTGTGTGGTCAGAAGACGGGAATCATTGCATAGAAGCCACCAAATGAAAAGGCTGCCTGTCTCAACAACTTTCATAAATGCTCAGATTAATTTGGTGTGTGTGTATGGGCAGTTTTGTGTGCATGTTCACGTGTGTGTATGCACATGTGCGGGCCAGAGGACAACCTCGGATGTCACTCTTCAGGTGCCATCCACCTTGTTTGTTGATATAGGTCTCTCAGTGCGAGCTAGAACTTACACATTCTGCTAAGCAGGATGGCCAGTGAGTCTCCAGAGTTCCCGTCTCTGCACTCAGGGCTGGAATTGCAAGTGCCTAGCACCATGCTCAGCTTTTCACAGGGTTTGTGAAGATGATGGGATCTAGGCCCTTGCGCATGTGTGGCAAGGACTTCACCAATTGAGCCATTTTCCTAGGCCCTGAGTTCAGATTTTTGGAAGCTTTTGAACTATTTCCATGGATAATATTATAAAATTTCATATAAACAGAAGCAATAGAACAGGATGCCCCATGTTTGCTTTTACTTTGGTGTGTTTTCAGAAACTGTGGACACAAGTGCAGTTACATGGCCAAGAAGAAAGCTACTGGGGAAGCAAGAGGCTGCAGCTGAAGCAGGGTGGGTATTCATTGCCCACAGTGAATTGCCGGTGGCATATCACTTTAGTTCTTCTTGTATCAATCCTTTCTCTGGACTCCTTCCCTCCATGGTCGGCTGATATGTGTTTGGGGAATCCAAGCCTGTGCTAGCATGTTCTCTTTGATGGTTCAGACAGCATCTGAGACCACGAAGGGCCCCAGGGTCATGATTATGAACAACAATGATTGTACTTGAGGGTTACAGATGTACTGGATACTAGAGGGTTGCGGTTAATAGAATGTTCAACAACAAAGACTTTATTGTACAGCTCAAGGGAGGAAAATCTCCTAACAGCAAAATTCATACCCTTGGAAAGTCGGCGTCTGGAGTTAAGCACACCAAGTTAGGCTTTCCTTTATATATAAAAAAATTCTTTTTGTTCACCAAAATTAAATGGTCAGAGTTTTTTTTTTTTAAGTTCCCTGTGGGAAACATTTTGCATCAAAGAAGAAAGAGATCAAATGGAAACGCAACAAGCCAGTGACTCCCATATGCAAACTCTTTTTCCACAGTGTGGTTAAGCTGTTAGCGAAATCTGATTAACTCAGGTCACCAGGGGACCATTTAGTGGCTTTGAAAAAATTTCATTGTACTGATTTAGGTCCCTGGGATCTCCTGCTATATGTGGAACATCAGATCTGATGGTTTGGTGGCAAATTTAAATGCAGCTGAGCAACTCCCCCCACCCTTGACTGAGTGCACTGGGGACACCAAACTTAGAGCTCTAGTTCCTTGGCTTAAAGTTTAGAAACCAGATGTGAAGTTACACTGTGCTCAGGCACTCATCAAAGCCCTGGAGAATCCCAGGGTGATAATGTCAACTATCCCAAGACAGCTGAGGCCCCTGTGTTCCATGTATTATGTGTTATAGATTGTTAATGTATTTGAAAGGCTGGCAAGAGGGCTTAGTGGGTTAAGACACTTGCTGCTAAGCCTGACAGCCTGAGTTCAATTTTTAGGACACACATGGTAGCAAGAGAGAAATGAATCCTTCAGGTTGTCCTCTGACCTCCATACATGTGACATGGCATGCACATGATCACATACACATACACATAAACACACAGAAGCACAAACACACACACAACATGCTCACATACACACACACACACACATAAACACACAGAAGCACAAGCACACACACCAAACAAATAAATAATAAATAAATGTAGTTTAAAATATTTCCCAAAAGAAAATTTGCTTTAAATATATTTTAATTAGCACATTAATTATGTTTCTGGTACAACGTATCATTTCAATACATGTGTATACTGTAAAATGATAAGGTCAGGGTAATTTAATGTATGCATACATATATGTATGCAGGTATCCATATCACCTGAGACATATATCATTCCTTTGTGCTAAGAATATTAAAAATCCTCTCTACTCACTACTGAGGACCCAGGCTCGGTGGAGAGAGCTGTATTCCAGACCCAGGCTCAGGAATGTAACTTATCATAAGGCAGATCGGCCCCTAAGCATTTTATAGAAGGGTCTAAACTGTATTTCTGGCCACTGGTTGCTGTGTATGTATTCCACTGCCCCTCCACTGGGCAGGCAGTTAACCTGTTAACCCCTGCTATCCTTAACCAACACAGCAAGTGTTAATACAAACTGACACATGAAGAATTCCACTGCTGTCACCACCAACATTTCCCAGGTCCTCCTAGAACTGGGCAGGACGACTTAGAAGGACATGATAGTCAGCACCTGGAATACTTCCAGGATCTCATCTGCTCAGAGATGAGCTAGCTGTGTAGCTGGCGGGGCTGATGGATGACTGCAGGGTCTCCCAACAGTGTTTTGTTCCTCTTTGCTAGTGACCATAAGGGATGCCCATCCCCTCCAGCCATCCCCGCCTGCCATCCCACCAGCTGTCCCTGCCAGCCCTGCCAATGCACAGTGGTTCAGAGGAAATGGGGTAAGTGGATTCATGTGGAAAGCTGGGCATTGGTGGCACTCGCCTTTAATTCCAGCACTTGTGAGGCAGAGGCAGGCAGATCTCTGTGAGTTCAAGACCAGCCTGGTCTACAAAGCTACCCAGAGAAAACCTGCCTCAAAAAAATAAATAAATAAAGACAAAAGCAAAACAAACAAACAAAAACACCCCACATGTGGTGGCAGAGGTCAACCTCATCTCTGAGCAGGCATCATCCCTCAGGAGCTGATCACCTTATTTTTCGGAGTCAAGGTGTCACACTGGGACCTGGGGCTCACTAATTAGATCCTTATGCTTGCATGACAAGCACTTTGCTGACTGAGCTATGTCCCCAGCCTCAAATGTCCTTTGAATTTTCCAAATACAGCACTCTAAAACAGTCCTGTTGTCTGCTTGTATTGGTTCATAAAAATGACCTGCTCCGAAAGATAAAGCCCATATCTGGCATAGTTATCAGGGCCAAGAACGTGGCTGTAAGGTCAAAGAGTCTAGTGGAGAACCTGCCTCTATCATTCTGCTAAATGAACATAGTGTTAAACTGCCTCCTAAGGGTTTATCCTTATACCCACAGATTAGTGCATTTCCCAGCCTTCATCCAGAGAAGTTTCTTTTTATAGCAATTCACACAACTAGTCATGATGCAGAGAATAAGGGACTATGGAGTGGCCAGCCCTCTATGGGACATGTATACCACACCCCTTTGCCTCCCAGGCTCAGGGACCACTACAGAAGATGGGACAGAAAGACCGTAAGAGCCAGGGGCAGAAGCTTGCTATAAGAAAACTGCTTTCCTGACACAACAGGGCAGCTGAGCATGTGAACTCACAGCCATTGGGAAAGCACACAAAAGGCCTGCTCAAGTCACTACCAGACAAAACCCCAGCATGTTGCCCCCATCCATGTGAGCACAAAGTCCTACCCAAGTGAGGAGTTATAGGTGACTGATACCTGTAGTGACAGACAGTTACCTTTATTTAAGGGGACAGATCCTGAAAGGTTTGGTGCACTTCAGGGGTTGCCCAAACACCTCAGGAACACAGGCAACAATAATTGGACATGATGGTTTTTGTTTTGTTTTTAATGAGAACACAAAGTTTGGTAGATATGGAATTGGGGATAGACCAGGGAGGGGCTTGGGAGTGGGGTGGACTTGCTTAAAATACAATATGTGAAATTCTAAAACTAATGAAATGTATTAAAACAACAGCACAATACAACAGCAGAGCCATTGTCTCATCTCCTGGGAAGTTCTCAGAATTACATGTCTTTCAAATCTGTTTCTGGTCCAAGCGAAGCAGTATAAGAGACACAGTATAGGACACATTGGAGACACATGAAAAGATGAAGGGCTGGCTTTGGCTGCACTTTGAAGTGACCCCCGCCCCCCCCCCCCGCATTCACTAGGGCTCATTTGGGTGCTGGGCATTTCCCTGGGATCTGGACTGTGTTTTCATTCCACAGAATCATAGACATTGGTGTTCTAAAGACACTGCAGCTTAAGCCAGAGCACACAGGAGTCCCTTTTGAGGCCTCTGGAAAAGAGCCGTGGCTTTGTCCCTCTGGGCAGTCACAGCCAGTCCTAGACATAATGGGTTATATGTCACTGATTATAAACAAGCAGACAATGGAGTTTGTTTTCCGCCCTGAGAATTGAAGCTTCACTCCCTGTCAGTGCTGAATGCATTTTCAGCTGTAATAGAAACCAGTGCTAAGCACCCTGGGCTTTGTCGTGTACTCAGAAGAGCAGAAGGAAATGAAAAGGCCAACCCAAGCTTTAAAAAATGGAGCACCTACTATGTGTAGATTGCCTGACACACATGTTCTCTAGGTGGCAGAAAGCTCTGCCTAGCTCACCACAATTCCCTTTAACTTACATCAACTCTGACCACCAGTTAAAGAGGGAAGGGTACATGTTGACTGATGGTGCCGGGCTCCAGTCAGTATGTATCAACACTATCTCTATTATGACAGAAAAGCCATGGTGAGAGGGCAGCTCAAGGCTTCAGCAGCTCAAACATCCAGCTGCTTGCTCACATCCTGGCAGACAAGGAGGCAACTACTCTGACTATAACTGGGCTATAAGCCCTCAGGCCCACTGCTCAGAGCTCCCCTTCATGTGGCTAGAGGGTACTTCCTAAGGATCCACAGCCTCTAGAAACAGTGTTCCTACACCTGAGCCTTATTGGGACACTTCATATTTGAACCATAACACTTTCATTTAAAGACCAGAAAACCACAGAAGGTGCATAAGCAGAGTGCCCCCCGTGAAGGAGGGCTGATGCTGGGACATCCCATGAGCATCCCTCTGGCTCCAAAGCATAAGAAAAATCAATCACTTCACTGTGCATCCACACAGGCTGATTTTCTTCTTGGGTAGTCATTAGAGGGATGGCAGGTAGCCCTCACCCCACCCATCTTTTACTGTCCAGTGTAATTCCATCTGAACTGCCCCAAGATTAAGCCATTTCTGTGACTATCAGCATTTCTCATTGCTGAGTTCTTTCTTGTGTCTGGCTCCAATATTTCTTGCTTTGAAGACCTCTCTCTTCCTAGGCATGTGGGGGGGCAGTTTTACATAAAATGCATCACAAACCTTATAGGCTGTGAGTTTTACACTTCATTACCCCTTCATGGAAACTGTGGGGAGAGGGGTCCTCATTGGTCCTGACAACTGAGAAGCTGGGAATAAGATATGTCTCACCTGTTGGGTATTAGTGAAGGTTTTTATTTGTTTATGTCTTTCTGACATTTTTTACAGACAGGGTCTCATGTCACATAGACCAGCCTTGACCTTGCTATACATGTCATGTAGACCAGCCTTGACCTTGCTATACATGTCACATAGACCAACCTTGACCTTGCTATACATGTCACGTAGACAAGCCTTGACCTTGCTATCATGTCACATAGACCAACCTTGACCTTGCTATACATGTCACATAGACCAACCTTGACCTTGCTATATATGTCATGTAGACCAACCTTGACCTTGCTATACATGTCATGTAGACCAGCCTTGACCTTGCTATACATGTCATGTAGACCAGCCTTGACCTTGCTATCATGTCACATAGACCAACCTTGACCTTGCTATAAATGTCACATAGACCAACCTTGACCTTGCTATACATGTCATGTGGACCAGCCTTGACCTTGCTATACATGTCATGCAGACCAGCCTTGACCTTGCTATATAGCCAAGGATAACTTTGAACTTATAAACCTCTTACCTCTATCTTCAAGTTTTAATTTTTTTCTGGATTCTCACAACTAAAATCCAACTTGAACTGTATCTTTAGTATTCAAAATCCCCCTGCCATCCTACTCCATCCATGTCCAAATCCTCACAATTTTTGAATTAAAAATAGGTAAAGAAGCAGACATTGTAAAAGAGAGGACTTAGATTTGACATGAAACTATAAACATCAAGGTGTGGGTGTTGACTTAATGTCCATAATCCCAGCCTTTGGGAGGCCTAGACAGGAGGCTTTCTAAGAGTTTGAGGTCAGCCTGAGCTACATAATAAGTTCTAGCCTGAGCTATAAGATGCCTCCAAAAAGAAAATCTCCACAAAATAACCAAACATTTCATCAAATTTCTTTGCCAAACAACAACAAAATGCATTTGAGTCCAGGAGAGCTGAAAGGGCCTTTGCTCCTGCATGGCACCTCATTTCTATTAGCCACATCTGGGTGGGCTTGTGTATGAGCAGGTGGATCCTCCTCTGTAGATGAAAGAACAGCTAATCTGGGAAATGAGAGCAAACGACAGGGAGGCTGTCCACTGGGGATAGGGATCAGAGGGAGAGCTAGGTAGTGTGGTGAGTGGCTTGTCACAGAATGCAGGGGCTATGAAGGCTCTGTAAAGACAACAAGGCGATCATTGAGTGTCCCAGGGTTAGCACTGAGGAAGTCACAGAGGATACCAGGGCACGAGGAAAATATGAGGGTCAGTGAACTTCCCCATGTTGGCAGCTGCTTCTTTACATGCAATGGGAAGGGCACAGAAACTCTTGGGGGGCTGGATCCTCCTGCTCTGGGACATATATCTGAGCCACCACATCCTGGGGGTTCAGCCTTACCTGATAAAGATGTACTTGGCTTGATTTCTTCATCATGTTTGGACTGGTCTGACCATCACTAAGTTATTTAGTATTCCAATTAGGGTGTGGTGGTTTGAATAGGAACGACCCTCATAGACTCATGTATTTAATTGCTTGGCCCATAGGGAGTGTTACTATTAGGAGGTATGGCCTTATTGGAGGAAGTGTGTCACTGTGGAATAGAGGTCTTATATGCTCAAGCTACACTCAGTGTGGCACACAGTCTCCTTCTGTTTTCTGTGGGTCAAGATATAGAACTCTCAGCTCCTTCTCCAGCACCATGTCTACCTACTCACCACTATGCTTCTCACCATGACAATGATAGACTAAACCTCTGAACTGTAATCCACCCCCAATTAAATGTTTTTCTTTATAAGAGTCGCCAGGGTAATGGTGTCTCTTCGAGGCAATAGACACCATAACTAAGACATTGGGCTTTCTGCTTTCTCATCTTCAGAAAGGCCTCTGCTTTGCTCTGCATCTTCATCACCAACATAACTGTGACCATTTTCCCCAGGCTGGAGAGTGTGGAATCCTCTGAGTCGTCCATTCCCTTATTCCACCCTCGTCTGGATCCACACTGTCACTCCACGGAGTTCCAGACTCCAGTTTCACTTCACTCACCTTTAGTTTTCCCAGCACTGTGGTGTGCATCCTGTCCCAATCCTGAGGGCTGCCCTGTATTATCCATACTTACCCACACCTCAGCTCTAAATCTCCCAGAGTTTCCTCAGTGGCTTCTGGTTGAAAACAAGACTTGGGCTTCCCCACCTCACCTGCTCTACCTCAGCCTCCTCCTTCCCCTGAAGCTCAGGCCTGGGCTTTGCAAGCCGAGCATTGAATCCAGGATCCTTGAACAAGTGTGTTGTGTCCGGAGGGTTCTAAGCAGCACCTAAGTCTCTGCCACACTCAGAACTGACTTCTCATCATCCTTGATGTGATACACCTGTGCTTATAGAAACGTGTTCCCCAAGCACTGGACTGTAGGCAGATGCATTGACTCTTCCCTCAGGCCTTCTGACTTACAATTCTAGCTTACAAATGAGAAAATAAAAGAGAAAAGACTTTAAGAACAGGTCCAGAGGCTGTGGAAATACATTGTCTTTGGTGAAGTGCTTCCTGTGTTAATATGAAGACCTAAGTTTGATTCCCAGAACCCATGTAAAAAGGCAAGCATTGAGGCCTTGTTGTGCCTAATAATCTCAGTGCTTGTGGATGGGGTGCAGTGACAGGCAGTTTCCTGGGGACAAATGACCACCCAGCCTAACATGAGCCAGTGAAAGATGCTTGCTCAAAATAACGAGGCTCCTAGTGGCTGGGACCAACACTTACATATGTTCCCTCTGGCCTCTTACACATGCTCATATGTAGCCATGTGAACACACACACACACACACACACACACACACACACACACACACACACACACACACACACACACCCCAAGGGGGGAGAGATGGAGAGATGGAGATAGAGAGACAAAGTTAGAGAGAAACCCCAGGAAATCCTCAACATTTCCAGGGGTCTGAGGCATCAAGCGTCCTTGGCAAGACTCTGCCAATGTCAACAATACACATTCACTCAGGACTTCATCTGCTCCTCACAGCAGAGCCTAGATTTGAACCCCTGCTGGGGAGGAACTCCAGGGTCCATAAGTTTAATCTGATACTTTGCACATGACTTTCTTGAAGCACACTGTCTGGTTCCAGAAGGGCTCTTTACCTGGCCCTCAGGATTCTTTCCCCCCACCTTTCATCCTTCTTTATCTGAGAACCCTGGGAACCATAAATGAGAGAGCCATTGCTTCCCAGTGTCTCCACACTCTCCACTATCCATGCAAAGAAAGTGTTCTCTCATGTATTACACAGGAGATTGGAAACTCCCCAACCTGTGCACACATAATATTACATTCAGCATTCTCTCATTGCTTCACTTCTGATTTGGGGTTCCTGCAATATTTGGGTACTTGCCTGTACTGGCTAGTTTTTGTTGTTAAAGTGGCACAACCTAGAGTGTTGTGAGAAGAGGCAGCCTCAGCTGAGGAAATGCCCAGATCAGAATGACCCGGGTAGGTGAATTTAAGAGATTGTCTTGATTAAGTATTGACACTGGAGAGCACAGCCTACTATGGGCAGCACCATCCCTAGGCTCGTGGCTCTAGGCTGTATGAGAAAGCTAGATGAGGGAGAGCCAGCAAAGGAGCCCATAAGCAGTGCTGCTCCATGGTTCCCACCTGCAAGCTTTTGTTTTGTGTTTCTGGACTAAATTCCTTCAATAATGGATTATGACCTGAATGTGTAAGCCATGTGAACCCTTTCTTCTTCAAAGTTGCTTTTGGCTATGGTGTTTATCAGAGCAACAGAATTAAACTAGAAGTTAATGAAGACAAGTATGAGCAAAGACAGAAGATAGGCACATGGAAGACCTGTGTGTCCAGAGAAATAACGCAAATAATGGCTCAAAGACACAACGATCATGATTTTCCCCATGAGTCTTCTAGGTGTTTACTATCTCTGTAACTTTGACTTGTACATGCAGAGTTCCTTAAAAATGTTAGGGGCAAGATAAAAAGAAATAAGTAGGAACACCATGGAAGGAACCCATTGGTATGCACCTTCCAGTTCTTCCTCAAATTACATAGCAGGAGTGTAGTCTTTGGAGATCCTTGGTTCCTTTTCCCACGGTGGAAGTGCCAAGTATAGATGCTATGAGCACAGGAGGGGACCCCTAGCTGTGGCTTGACTGGAGTAAGTTTCTTAGCATTACACCAGGGTAAGTCTGCTACAGCTGGCTCTCCATTTTACACATGGAAACACCAAGTCACAGGGCTAGTGAGATGGGCCAGGGGTAAAGGGCTTGTCACGAAAGTGTGAAGACTAGAGTTTGATCCCCAGCATACATACAAATTATACGGGCTGTAGTGTAATACAGCCTGGAATCCCAGTACTCTGGAGGAGCAGCAGACACTAGGGCAAGTTAACTAGCTGAACAAGCAGAATTAGAAAACTCTGGTTCAGTGAGAGAACCTACTTCAACAGATTAAATGGAAATTGGTTGAGGAAGACACCAGTGTCAACATCTGGCCTCCACACACATCCATGCACTCACACGCATGTGAGCACACAGGCACACACAAAACAAACAAAAACGCATCAAATCAGAAGTGAACTTTGACACTGTCCTGAATCCTAATGGTAAGGCCAGAATCACTGAGGATTGTTTATGTCTGACTCTGTGTACATCTGCCCCACTGAAAGACTGGAAGCGGACATGGGATCTTGGCATGTTGGAGGAGGTATCTGACCCTGATCCCCAGGGTCCCTTTTGACCCTTCCCACCCCCCTCACCAGAGCCCGAATGTTGACAGGAGGAAGTCCAGGCTAATCTGCACACGAATTCTATCTGGACCCACGCCCCAGCCCTGTGCTAGGGGCACCACACAGACAGTGATTTCCCTGGAACCCTGCCTCTGCAGGAGGCTCCAGGCTCCAGAGGTCTATCCAAAGCGATGAATTGTTTTCAGTATTTCAAAAGAGCTTTATAAAAAAGCCTGCCTCTTCTGTAATAATACTGTACATGTTCAAAGAACATAGCCAGAGTTATTATTTCTTTATTCAGAATTATTAATTCAGTGTTTCATGGGGCTATGAAGTGCTGGTTGGCTGTTTCTAACAATTGGGACTTGCTGGAACTTTTGACCAACTGGGCCACTGTGAAGTTTTCCTCTTGTCTCACAGTTTGTATCCTTTACCATTCTTTGTTCTCTTAGGGCCCCAAAGACTGCAATCCATCTTCACTCTTAAGTAGGCGTGGGTCCCAGCTTCCCACTCTTGATGGGGGGATCCCATGCGTAAGAAGTTCCAAGTCTCTTTGCTTGTCTTCTAACCCATACATTTAAGGGCAGAGAACTAGAGATCTATTGGTTGGGTACCCTGGATGCAGGTCTTGTACAGAATGAGGGGACAAGTTGTGGGCAAATTGAGGAGCCGTCTTGCCCAAATGGCTTTTATCCATGATTGATCAGTCTGCTGTAGGTGCAGAGTGACAAACAAACCACCAAAGAGAATACCAAAGGAACATTCCTGGTGAGAGTGGGAGTCACTGTCTTGGCACACAAACTCCACCCATTGCTCTAGGGTCAGGAAGTTTTGTCTCTTAGGAGATGGGCTGTTCATTCATCCCTAAGACCTGTCGAACCACTGCTGCCTGCAGCAGGTTTGAGGGTGACGAGGGATCACAAGCAAAGATTAGAAGCTGCCAACTCAAGAAAAAAGTCTTTGTTTATAGATGAAGGGAACAAATCACCAAAGACAGACCGGAGAAATGTGGTTTCCATGCATGGCCAATGCAAGGCTCTCACTTTGAATCCAGCAGAGAAAGGGTTCTGCCTGCTTCTAGGGGTTGCTGCATTGAAGTGATCCCAGAGCAGGACAAAGAGCTGGACTTCTGTGGATAGCTTGTGGGGGGCAACACGAGGTGGACAGGACTCTGTTTCTCTTTGTGGCTCTGATGTGGCTTCACTATGTGTTTGATGGTGTTTACCTGCCTTCACAAACGTGTGCCTCACTGAAAACTGATGACAATTCCCCAAAGGTATAAGTGCAGTACAAACATTGCTTCAGTCTGATTCTTGCTTATCTTTTCCCCAGATTTTTCCAACATGTATTCATTTTCCTTAACTTCAAAGGGAACCTGGAAAACATGTGGAACTAAGGATTATGAAGTTTGGAACACAACTAATGCACTGAGGCTCAGAAATCGTTGTGGAGAAGAAGCAGAAAGGTTGTAAGACACAGAGGATCAGGGGGTTTGCCATGAGATTGTGTCTCCTAATGATGTCAGAGACCCCACCCATAAAGTCTCACCAACACTACTGTCTAACATGAGCTGAACAAGGGTGACACCGGTAGACATGCCAAAGTGGACGGGGGAAAGTCCACCAGCTCACAACCGACACAAAGAATGACAGGTAACTAAGGAAGGCTGGGAAAGGGACAAACAGTCTCCCTTGGGAAAAGAACACCAAAATGATTATCTAATACAAAATGGTCAATCCTAAAAACATAAAAATGCAAGTAACATTAGACAGACTATGCAGGCTGTGTTTATGTATTTAGGAATCTACATTATATATAATATATTATATATAAACATACACATATGTGTATATATGTAACAGCAGCTAATTAAAAATTCAGGCCATTAATTTGAAAGAGAGCAAGAACAGTATATGGGATGGTTTGGAGGGAGGAAAGGGGATGGAAAATGGTATAATTTTACTATAATCTCAAAAAATTTAAGGAAGAGGTCTGTGGAAAGTGACATACAATTTTTTTTAAAAAAAATCTTGACCACAGAGATACACTGTGACTTATTGGACACATTTAATCTTTTTAGAAATGACAGCTTACCTCTAAACAGGGAGAGGCATGGAGGACACTGAGTGGAATAGCTTTCTAACAGTGATTTACAATCAAGCCATTTCTAGGGCTTAGGACTGTCTACCTTGGTTTGAGTTATTTCATTATTTGAAAACTTGAATGAGCAAAGGCAGTTAATTTGTCAGCTTTCTGGTTGACCTCAGTGTCACTGTGTCCTGTCCAGATGGTTTTGGTGAGATTTATCTGGGGTGACCCCTGTGTTGAGCTCATGCCTGCAATAGCACTTAGCACGTCCTCAGGGCTGCCCACAATGGTTGCCTTTGAGCCCAGGGATCCACACCATGCAGGCCTGTCTAATGTCTTCGAGGAAAATGCTCAGAACAGATCGGAACTGGAAGAGGAGACGTCATTATCCCAGAACTGACTGTAAATTGTGCTGTTTAGTCTGTGAAGCAATTAGGTCTGGGGCATGTAATGTGATCCTTGGCAGCCTTGGTCCTTGTAGGTCTGTTGCTTCTCTGTTGGGTACCAGCACAAAAATTTCAGGCCAGCCTCCTTCAGTGCACCCAAAGAACTCAGCTTTCTCATCATCTGCTCAGTGCTTGTATGCACAAAGTTTGCAGGCCGAACCTTCCGGGATCTGAGTTTGAATCTCACCTTCACTTTTCTCTGCAGGATCAGCCACTTCAGCTCCCATCAATTGTATTAAGCTCCTCTCACCCTCTTTGTCATGCAGGTTTCTGAAAGAATTGTGCAGGGCCTGACATGAGTACATGATACATCTTCTGAAATCCATCCAGGTCTCCACTTGGTTGTTCATCATTTTTGGAGGATGCTGGCTGACCTCAGATCATCTTCATTACTGTTTCCATGGAATTTCAGCAGAACCTCCTGGCCTTACAACAGTACTTTGGATGGTTCATATATACCACTGAACTGCAGTTATTGTTTTAGTTGTATATTTCTCTCTCTCTCTCTCTCTCTCTCTCTCTCTCTCTCTCTCTCTCTCTCTCTCTGTGCTCTCTCTCTGTGTGTGTGTGTGTGTGTGTATTCATGTGTATGTGTGTGTGCATGTGAATGTGTGTGTGTGTGTGTGTGTGTGTGTGTGTGTGTGTGTGTGTGTGTGTGTGTGTGTCTAGACCAGAGATCAATTTCGAGTCTCTTCCTGAGTCACTCTCTATCTTATTTTTGAGACAGGGTCTCACTGGCCCCAAGCACACCAATTCAGCTACAGAGACCAAATTGTGGATCCCTCTGTTTCTCTGCCTCCTCATCACTGGGGTTTTAAGGGCATGGCTCCTGCATCTGACTTTCCAGCTGGAACAGAACTCGGGCCCTCATGCTTGCATGGTGTCTTCTTGTCATTTATGCTGCCCTGATAAAAACATCCAAAGCAAAAGCAGCACAGAGAAGGAGAGGATTCATCTGACTTGCAAATCCAAGTAACAGTCTGTTATTTTAGGAAAGTCAAGGCAGGAACCCAAGTAACTAGCCACATCGCATCTAGTAAAGAGCAGAGAGGAACAAAACATCCTTGCTCACTTGTTTCACATTTCACAGTTCGGGGCCCAGCCTAGGGAGTGATTCCACCTGCAATGGACTGGGTCATCGAACATCAGTTAAAAACCAGGACAATCCCCCACAGACAGGCCCCCAGGCCAATCTGATCTTGATGATTCCTCACTAGGATTCTCTTCCCAGGTGAGGAGTGGACAGTTGAGAGTCACCAGCTTGTGTCACAAGCATGCTGGCACCCGAAGCAGCTCCCCAGCTCCTTGTTTCCATCTTATCAGTCACCCTCTGAAACTGTGATGTTTCCAATCATGTGACCCTAGTGTCTTTGTTACCTCCACACCTAATGTCTAGCAGTGTGCCTGGCACCAAGTGGCCACTCAGAGTATTTTTAAAGGACAATGAATGAAAACCAATCCATGTAGGTTGAGGTGGTTCTCTCCTCTTTGCTCACCTGATGGAAGGTGATGGTTGTCTTCCTGGGAATTCCAACAGTGTGGTTTCATTTGGTATCTTCTAACATTCCCACACCATCAATAACCACAGCGTTGGGCTCCTGGACTATGGATTTCTTGTACATGAATGAGGTGTGACCTTTTCAGGCTGTGCTGTAGCTCAGTGAGAGAGAACTTGCCTAGCTTGCAGGAGGCCCTAGTTCAGTTCCCAGCACTGCAGAAACAAACAAGGAAGCTTGATGCTACTGTTTAGGATCCTCTGGTGCAGCAGGATTTGGTGTTCAAGAGCAGTGTCAACAGGCTACGGTTTTATTTAAAAGAGCAAATAAAAATCAAGGAGGTGCGGTGGTGGTGGTGGTGGTGGTGGTGGTGGTGGTGGTGGTGGGGTGGGCTGGGATCCCTGGGTATCCCGGGTATGTTCAAACAGGAAAGGGTCTCTTTCCAGTGAAAGACACAGTGTTAGGGATGTTCTCGATATAGTGTGCATTGAGCCAAGTCTTCTTGCATGTGGACTCCAGCACACATTTGTTTTAAATTATTCCCTAATTTGCTTAAGTGTCTGTGGTGTCTTTGCTTTTAGTTTAGGGCCTAGAGAATGGAAAGAGGGGATCTCATTGTCCCCACCCCTGGCTCCAGGGCAGAGACCCTCCCCAGGCTCCCTCTCCTAGGCTCAGTAAGAGAGTGCTGTAGGGTGGGAGCCGAAGGTTCCAGGGTGTGAGACATGGAAGGATCACTGTGCCTCCCATCCACTCTTCTGAGTCCTGTCACCAAACTTGGTGTTGAGTTAAATTGGGTTGTTTTGCTTTTGTGGCCATGCTAACATATACCTCATTAGTCTGTTTGTCTTAAAATCTACCCACTCTTCCAAAGAAGAAGAAAATAGCCAGGGCTTAACACAGTTCATTCATCCATGCAAGAGACTCTGCCTGTGTTTTAGAAAATACCAGTGTGCATCCTGTGTGTACCTGCCGATGGGGGTGAAAGGTCCCTTGCAGGTGTCTTTCCTCAAGAGCCATTGTCTACTTTTTTGTTTGTTTGCTTTTGCTCAGTTTTTAATCGATTCCTTGGGAATTGCACATAACGCAACCCAACCCCACTCATTTCACAGTCCTTCCATAGCTGCCCTCCACCCTTGTAGCCCCCTAAGCCAAAATATTTGTACCCTCCATCTCTCCCTCCTCTCCATCACATATTCATTTGTCATAGTGGCCTTGGGAACTGCGGTGTATCTCATAGCAAACCTTTTGCCCAAATAGTTTTACTTGCAATTATTAAGTTCCATGAGTTGTTGGTCAGGTTCAAGGCCTCTGGCTTCTATACATCATTTATACTGGACCCTTACTGAAACTTCTCCCAGACATCCTGCTGTTGCCCCCAGTCATGGAGATCCTGCATCTGTGGTTCTGTAAGACCAGTCCTTTCATGTGCTCCACCAGGTCATAGATGGGATATGTCAACTCAAAGTCCTAGATGCAGGCCTGGGTGGTAGATGAGTTGGTCAGTCCAGAGCTCTACTGGGACTGCCCTCCACCTCAGGCAGGGATCAGGGCCAGCTCTCCCTTTGCAGTGGCCAGTGAGGGTGGGAGCATGTCTCTGAGGGCCATGGAAGGTCAGGACCAGCTGTCTCGTGCCCACACCACTGGGGCCAATTCTCCCAGGGAAGGGGGCCAGTTTTCCTGTTGAGGTGGCTGGCAAGGGGCAGAGCCAGTTTTCCAGTGCCCAGGACACCAGGTGGAGCTCTTTCATAGCCCCAGGTGGTAAGATAACACATGCATGTCAACACAGACCCTAGCTGCAGCAAGACTACAGACCCAGACCTGGCCCTCAGCTGCAGCTCGGGCCCAGATGTCTCTATGTCTGTGGGTGCTAGCACAGGTCACTCAGATTGCTATGGTCTTGGCTACAGCATTGCCATTGGTTGTAGGGGACACCATAACCACACCTGCTAGGGCGTGGTAGGGAAGGTTTAAGAGTGAGGGGCATGCACGTGGGCTTCCCTTCTTCAGTTTCATCTTCTGCTTGCTGTACTTACTCCTGTCCTGCCGGCTGGCTAGGTCACTCTGTAAGTAAAGCTTTTCCCTAATAAATACCCTTATATTTTTACCTGACTCCGTATTGGTAATTCCCACATTAATTGGTCACAAACATAGCCTCATGTGGTGACCCAGACCATGGACACCCTCACTACTTTTGGTGGTAACATGGGGCACAGACATCAAAACAGACCCCAGATGTGGCAGGGCCACAAACAAAGACAAGGCCCTCGATTAACTGCAGCTCGGGCTGGGAAGTCACCATGGCCTCAGGTAGCGGTACAAACCATGGGCATCTGCATGGCTTTCTCTGGTAACAAGGGCCTCATTCATCAACACAGACCTCAGCTGTGGTAGGGCCACAGACCCAGGCAGGCCTGTGTGTTACTTGATCTCAGGCGGCAGTGTAGGCCACCATATTAGCCTGTTCCTCACCACCTGTGCATCTTCAGTTCTGCTTTTCTCCAGAGTGCACAAACCACGCCACCTCTCTCCCATTTCTCCACCTTGTACCCGTTGATCATAGTCTTCTGCTCACCCTGGGGGCAGCGTACCTGGTGGGATTGTGAAGGGTTAGGGTTCAAGGTTAGGGTTAGGGTTCATGGTTAGGTTTAGGGTTCAGGGTTTGTTTTAGGGTTAGGATTCAGGGTTAGGTTTAGGGGTTAGGGTTCAGGGTTAGGTTTAGGTGTTAGGGTTAGGGTTAGGGGATTGAACTCAGGTCCTTGTGCTTTCACAGCAAACACTTTCCTCCCTGGACTATCTACCAAGCACAACATCCCTATCTTAATAGTCTTTGCTGGACCCACTTATGGAGCCAACACTCCATCCACCAGGTCATGAAAAAGCTCTCCTGGCTGCAAAGAGGCAGACCACTATCTCATGACAGATAGAACTCAATACCAAGGCTTAAGCTTCTAGATATTTGTGTCCTTTGGAGTCATGGGGCTCAACTGGACTCTGTTAGAGAAAGCAGGGGTGCCAGGGTGGTTATGTGACTTGCACAAGCCCTTTCGGCTAGAAGTAACTGGAGCCCATTCTAGAAACTTCATTTCCATACCTGAAGAGCCAACCTCTGTAGGTAATTGAGTGGTGCTCTCACTCACCATCTCTTCGTACACCAGTGGGTGCTTTTCATATATGATGTGCCTGTAAGCACTGTAAGAAATATAGATCCCTCACACTGTACTGTGACGGCCCCTCATTCTCACTCGAAACTCCTTTGAGCTTTGCAGCAACCTCAGGAAGCTACTGGGTTACTATTGCAACTATTAGTAGACATGGTTCGTTGGTAACTACTATCCCATCTGAGCTCAAAAGGTGCAGGGCTGAGGTATTCTTAGTCTGACTGTGTGCAGTGCACAGTCTTAAGTGCAGTATTGGGCCACCTTCCAGGCTTAACATGGTAGCTGTTCTAGTCAAGGAACTTCTGACCAAACATCTACAGACCAAGCCCCTGCAGTGATGCTTCACAAGAATGTATTCATAGTTTCTGGTCATGTCTGGTTTGTGGGCAGCCCCCTGACTGGCCTGTGTGGAAAGGAATAATTTCTCAGTCCATGCATGTGCACTTTGGAGTGGAACTTGGAACAAGAGATATAAATTCTGTGTGAATTCGCTTGCTCAGAAACTGTATCCAGTGCTGCTAAGGCAGCTGTGGCGTTTGGGATTCCGGGTGGGGCCTTTGTTGCACCTCACTAAGTGGATCACAGCGTAGACAGCTAGGATGCCAAGGAAAGGTACGCAATCTATAGGGACAACAACTGTCTCTGATCTGAAGCTCTCAGGAAAAAGCCACATCTACGTTATTTTCCAAGACTGATGGATTGATCGACTGATTGATTGATTGAAGAGAATTGGGATGTTGTGGATCCAGAGCCAAACCATCCTGGGCCATCTCTAGACCTCTTACTCGTCATTCATTGCCCACCACTATGTCTAATTTAATGTCCTGTGACTATCAAGGACACCTTTTGGAATATATGAACTTATCAGATCCTGCTTCCACCAACTCAAAAGATAGTATCAGAAAAACCACAGCAGAGATTGTCCCACTTTGCTATAACTTATTGTGGTGGTTTAAATGAGAAATGCCCCTGTCTTAGTCAGGGTTTCTGTTGCTGGGATCAAACACCATGACCAAAAGTAACCAGGGGAAAAAGAGTTATTTCAGTTGACAGTCTTGATCATGGTCCATTGTTGAAGGGAAGTAGAGCAGGATCCTGGAGACAGGAGCTGATGCAGAGACCATGGAAAAATGCTGCTTACTGGCTTGCTTCTCATGGCTTTCTCAGCCTGCTTTATTATTGCTCCCAGGACCACCCTATCAGGTATGGCCCCACCCACAATGGCCTGGGCCCTTTCATATCAGTCACCTCTGAAGAAAATGCCCTATAAGCTTGACTACAGCCTGATATTATGGAGGCATATTCTCAATTGAGAGTTCTTCACAAATGACCAGCTTGTGTCAAGTTGATGTAAAATCAGCCTGCACAACCCACCATATCCTTAGGCATTTGAATGCTTGGTCCCCGGTTGATGGTGCTATTTGTGCAAGGTTTGGGAAATGAAGCCTTGCTGGAGGAAGCACATCAGTGGCAGCAGGCTTTTAGAGTTCATAGCTTAATCCTATTTCTAGTTTATTTCATGTTCATAGCTCTCAGCTTCCTGCTCCTGTCACCATCTGCCTGCTTGTTGCCATGTGTACCAGCCACGATGGACTACATCCTTCTGGAACCACAAGCCTAAATAAACCCTTTCTACTGTAAGTTGCTTCCGGTCATGATATTTTATCACAGCAACAGAAAAGTAGTAAGTACACTTACCTACCAATACTCCAACCAATGGATTTGAGAAGTGCCTTGATTTTGACTTTCTTTTACAAGGCAACTCTAAAAACTTCAAAATAATGTTTCTGTATTAAAACATACTATTCTTCCTGGGCAGAGGTCCATCACATTTAGCTCACAAATGAACTTCTATTCCCTTTGAGCTGAGACTGTCTTTTGTACCTGCATCTACTCTGAGAAGTGAGGGTGACTTGCTGCTGGGCTCTAGAGGAATCTGGACATTTGACCATGGTCCTCAAGGTTCCTTTGAAAAGTAAGGGTTTATCATGAGATTTAAATGATAAAGCTAAACACCTGGGCCACCATTTTGATCAAATCGAAGTGCCACACTTGCAGTTGTGTTCCAGAAAGTTCTAAGGCACAAGTAAGTTCCATGGCCAAGAGATCCAAGGCCCATACTCCTATGCACGCTAGGAGGCCTGGGTGGTCTTACAGGCCTGTGTCCCAGAAGCTTGGCATTTTACTTAGGGCTTGTTGTCACTGTCTGAAAACTCTTAATAACTGTTTTAACAATACGTCCCTCATTTTCATTTTCCTCTGGGTGTATCTGTGAGGATGTTTCTGGAAGAGAATGAGTAAAGAGAATCCACCCTCATCACTGTGGTCAGACATTATTCAATCCATTTAGGACTTTAATAACTGTTTTTTAAAGTGGAGAGAAGAAGAATTTACCCTTTTCTTTCTTGAACCAGGGCACCCATTTTCTCCTGCCCTTCGGCGTTGACTTTTGAGAACTTGGTTCCTGCATCTTTAGACTGTAAAACTCACTGCTGCAGCACCTCTGGCTCTCCATCAGTCAGCTACGGATAGAGTCAGAGCATCCACTTGCCTGGAGCCCTGGGTTGCAGAAGGCAGACTGGGGAACATCTCCCCTTCCATGATTGTGCCAGACAAGTCCCGTCACAAACCTCTCTCTGTCTGTACTTGCCCTGGAGCTCTATTTCTTTGGGGGACCCCAGTGAGCACCTGTCTTTCACAGTCAGGATCATAGTGTCTCTCATTGTTGTGAAAAAAATACCTGACAAAATCAACTCAGGACAGGAAGCAGCTGGTCACATGACATCCAGCCAGGATGCAAAGAGGCTTGACTACTGGTCCTCTGCTCACTTTCTCCTTTTGCTCAGGCTGGGGCTTCCCAGTGTGGGATGGTGCTTCCTACATTGAGGGTGGTATTTGCACACCTGTTGGCCCGAGCTAGAACCCCTCATAGACATGCCCAGACATTTGTCTCCTAGTTGATTCTAAGCCCAATTAAATGAATTAGCACAGCATCCACTACCATGATGATTCATTAAGGTTGTACCCCAGATATAACTGTGTTCCTCATACTTTGCCTCATTTCAAGAACCAATAGGCAAAGAAAGGGTCTCCCTGCCAGAGGAGGTGACAGATGTTGTTGTGGAAAAATGGTTTCTACTTCCTGTTCAATGGGGTAAAGAGGGGTGTGCTGGAACATCTGGAAGCCATGTCTGTCTCTTCGCATATTTATTATTTCCTTGTAGCAAATCATTCGATGTATGTTCTTCTGGTTGTTTGTGAAGTGCATGGTCCTAATAGCCTAGGCACCTGTCACAATTTCCACCCTTTCATACTATCACACTGATAATACCTAAGGCCACTATAGCCATACTAACTACACACACACACACACACACACACACACACACACACACACACACACACACACACTGGATGTACTACGTGAAGCTGGCTGGGGAAGTCTTCTGTATCCTTGAAGCTTTGCTGTCTAGTAACTTGATCAATTATTGAGAGTGGAACACTAGAATATCTATCACTGTGGAATTTTCAATTTCTCCTTTCAGTTCTGTCCACTTTTTAACCCTAGGAGTTTGGGGTTCTCTTATTGTTATGGTTTGCGGATGTATTGATCTTTTTGTCTTTATAGCATATACTTGTCTCTCATAGTATTTCTAGTTCTAAAGCCTATTTGCCTCATATTAATGTCACCACTCCAGGTCCTTTTTGTATATAGACTGCCTAGTGCCTCCTTCTCCATCCGTTGGCTCTCTGTGTCTTTGAAGCTAAGAGTCATTTCTTGGACATGCATCATATAATTAATTCTTGCTTTTTGAATCCAGCCTGATAATCTTTGTCTTTTTGCTTTGTTTCTTAGACTGTTTATATACATACACTATTTTTGTAGTTGTATTTGTGGTTGCCATCTTGCTATTTTTTGTTCCTCTTTAAATTCTTTCTTTGTATGTTAACTAAGCTTTTATGGGAACCAGTCTGATTTCTTTAATTCCTTTGAGAATTATGTTTGGGGCCTTTGCCTAAATATTTGAAGAATGTTCCATCAACTGTAAAATTACCAGCTCACTGTTTGGTTTCTATCTTATTAGCCATGTTATTTCACTGTCTTGTTCTCCATTGGGTGAGAAGTTGGCTGCTGATTTTATAGATGCTTTTTCTTTGTGAGGAGTTACTTTTCTTTTGGTTCTTTTGAAATTTTCTCTGTTTAGTTGTGAATTTCTTCTTCCTCCTTCTTCTCTTCTTGGACAAGATCTCATTTGCAGCCCTGGCCCCGGGAACTCACTATGTGGACCAGGCTGGCCTCAAACTCTCAGAGGTCCACCTTCTCCAGAGTGCTGGGATTAAAGGTGAGTGCTACTGTGGCCAGCCTTAAGTATGAATTTCTTTTATGTTTATCACATTTAGAGCCTATTGAGCTTCTTGGGTCAGTGGATTAGATTGGGTTATTACAAATTTCAATTTGTGAAATTTTATACTACTGTGTCTTCAGGTTTTTTTTTCCTATCTCCATCTCTTCTCTCTGGGATCCCTGTGGTATGAATTTTGGTTTAGTTTATGCTATGGCATAAGTGTCTGAGAGTTTGTCTTTCTCTCTGCTCCTCAGAGTAATTTTTACTGATCATATTTAAGTTTCAGTTTTTTTCTTTTGCCATCTTGCTGGTTCTGATTGAGCCTCTTAAATTAGTTTTCCCTTATTTCAAACTTTTGAATGAAAGAGTTTTCACTTGGATATATTTCTTTGAATTTTTTGCATCTTAATAGACAGTTTCCATTTGTTAAGTCATTGTCACCTTTATTTCTTTGAGCATAATTTTTCATTTTAAACTTTTTAGAGTGATTTTAATTTAGTTTGCTAAATTCAGCATTTTAGAAGAGTCAAGATAATTTCTGTTGGTTGCATTTTTCCCCTTACATATGGGTAATATTTTGCCATTTATATGTCCCCCTCTCTTTGTGTGTGTGTGTGTGTGTGTGTGTGTGTGTGTGTGTGTGTGTGTGTGTGTGTGCGTGCGTATGAGCATGTCAATGTTCCCATGTCAAAGCCAGAAGTCAGTGCTAGAGGTCTTCCTCAATCATTCTTCACCTCCAATTTTTAGAAACATGTTCTCTCCCTGAACCTGTAGCTCACTCGTATGCTAGACTGGCAGCCAGAAAGCCCAGAGAACCACTTGTGTCCTCATCTCCAGGGTTCCAGCAAGCACCACCACACAGAGAATTGCTGTGTGTGTGCTGGAAATTAAACTCAAAACTACAGGTCCTTGCTTCAATAACCAGACCATTTCTCTGTCCCTTTTAATCTTGGTTAAAGAGGCGTCTGCTTCCACCTCCCCTCCACTCCATTTGCTCTTCCAATAGTCCCCAGCTCAGTATCTTTTGAGATATGGTCTCATAATTCTCCCATGCAGTTCCCGTGGATAAGATTGGAAATTGGGGCTCGGAAACATCTGATGCCAGGGATCTGCTCACCGGATCCGAACTCGGCAGCAGGATCCAACACACCCAGACACTGCCAAGGGCCCGGTAATAGTGCCACCTCCATCCATGACATGAGGACAGACAACAGAGTATTGGAACTGTTTGCATCTACCAGAAGGGCACCTTGGTCCCATACTCACCAGGAGAGGAAGCGACTCCTGCTACACCCACCAAAAGAAAGGATGAGAAGAGGTCAATGTAAAAGCATATTCAACAACAAAAAACCCAATATGACACCACTGGAGACTAGGAACCATACACCAGGAAGACCTGAACATCACAATGCAGATGAACCAGAAGACAATGACCTTAAAAACATCTTCATGAAAATGATAGAGGACCTCAAAGAGGACATGAGAAAATTCCTTAAAGACATAGAAGAAAAAAACAAACCAAAAAATACAAGATATCAACAAATCTCTCAAGGAAACAGTTCAAGACCTAAAAACTGAAATAGAGACAATAAAGAAAGCACAATCTGAGGGAAATCTGGAAATAGAAAAGCTGAGTAAATGATCAGGAACTACAGATGCAAGCATAACCAACAGAACACAAGAAATGGAAGAGAGAATCTCAGGAGTTGAAGATACAGTAGGAGAAATAAACTCATCAACCAAAGAAAATCTTAAGTCCAATAAATCCCCAACACAAAATATTCAGGAAATATGGATACTGTGAAAAGACCAAACCTAAGAATAATAGGTATAAGGCTGGGCGTTGGTGGCACATGCCTTTAATGCCAGCACTCGGGAGGCAGAGGCAGGCGGATCTCTGTGAGTTCGAGGCCAACCTGGTCTCCAGAGCGAGTGCCAGGATAGGCTCCAAAGCTACCAGAGAAACCCTGTCTCGAAAAACCAAAAAAAAAAAAAAATAATAATAGGTATAGAAGAAGGTGAAGAAATGCAACTCAAAGGCGCAGAAAACATATTCAACAAAATTATAGAAGAAAACTTTCCCAACTTAAAAAAAGACATGCCAATTAAAGTACAAGAAGCCTACAGAACACCAAATAGACTGAACCAAAAAAAGGTCTCCTTGCCACATAATAATCAAAACACCAAACATACAGAATAAAGAGAAAATATGAAGAGCAGCAAAGGAAAAATGTCAAGTAACATATAAAGGCAAATCTATCAGAATTACACCTGACTTTTCCATGGTAACTCTGAAAGCCAGAAGGTCCTGGATAGATATTCTACCTACACTAAGAGACCATGGATGCCAGCCCAGACTGCTATACCAGCAATCATTATAGATGGAGAAAACAAGATATTCCATGACAAAACCAGATTCAAACAATACATATCCACCAATCCAGGCCTACAGAAAGTTCTGGAAAGGAAACTGCAACCCAAGGAAGTTAACTACAACCAGAAAAATATAGCCAATAGATAATCCCACTTTACCAACAGCCAAAAGGAAAAAAAGGGATAGAATCCCACACATAATTTTGCCACCATCACCAAATCTAAAACAAACAAGAATGAACAATCAATTATCATTAAGATCCCTCAACGTTAATGGTCTTAACTCGCCTATGAAAAGACACAGGTTAGCAGAATGGATAAGAAGACAGAATCAATCCTTCTGCTGCATACAAGAAACACACCTCAACTTCAAAGACAGATGGTACCTAAGAATAAAGGTTGGGAAAAGATTTTCAAATCAAATGGACCCAAGAAACAAGCGGGGATAGCAATCCTAATATCCAACAAATTGGACTTTAAACTAAAATCAATCAAAAGAGATGAAGGAGTTCACTTCCTACTCAACACAGGAGAAATCCATCAGGATGAAGTCTCAATTCTGAATATTTATGCCCCAAATACAAAGGCATCCACATTTGTAAAAAGAAACATTACTGAAACTCAAATCACATATAAAACACCCACACTTATAGTGGGAGACTTCAACACTGCACTCTCACCACTGGACAGGAACACCAGACAGAAACTTAACAAAGAAACAAAGGAACTAACAGAAGTTATGCCCAATTGGGCTTAACAGATATCTATGAACATTACATCCAAATACAAAATAATTTACTTTCTTCTCAGTGCCACATGGAACCTTCTCTAAAATCAACCACATAAGTGGCAACATAGCAAACCTCAAGAGGTAAAAAAAAAAAAATTTAAATAACCCCCTGTATCTTATCGGAACACCATGCTTTAAAGTTAAAATTCAACAACAACATAAACTACAGAAAACCTACAAACTCATGGAAATTAAGTAATACCCAATTGCACAATTCCTGGGTCGAGGAAGAAATAAAAAAAGAAATTAAAGGTTTCCTAGAATTCAATGAGAATGCAGACACAACATACCCAAACCTATGGGACACTTTGAAAGCAGGGCTAAGAGGAAAGTTCATAGCGCTAAATGCGCATGAAGAAACAGGAGAATAATCACACTAGAGAATTAATAGCACAACTGAAAGCTTTAGAACACAAAGAAGCCAATATAACCTGGAGGAGCAGATACCAGGAAATAATCAAATTGAGGGCTGAAATCAATAAAATGGAAACTAGGAGAACAATACAAAGAATCAATATAATGAAGAGTTGGTTCTTTGAGAAAATCAAGAAGATAGATATACCTTTATCCAAACTTACCAAACATCAGAGAGTGAACATGCAAATTAATAAAATCAGGAATGAAAGGGGGAACATAACAACAGACACAGAGGAAATCCAGAGAATCATCAGGTCATACTTCAAAAACCTATATTCCTCACAATTCTAAGGAAATGGACAATTTTCTGGACAGATTTCACTTACCAAAACTAAATCAAGAACAGATAAGCAACTTAAATAGACCTATAACCCCTAATGAAATACAAGCAGTCATCAGAAGTCTCCCAACCAAAAAAAAAAAAAAAAAAAAACAAAAAAAAAAAAAAAAAAAAAAAAAAAAAAGCCCAGGGCCAGATGGCTTCAGTGCAGAATTCTACCAGAAATTCAAGGAACAGCTAATACCAATTCTCCTCAAAGTATTCCACACAATAGAAGCAGAAGGGTCATTGCCAAACTCTTTTTATGAGGCTTCAATAACCTTGATATCCAAGCCACACAAAGACACAACTAAGAAAGAGAACTACAGACCAATATCCCTCAAGAACTTTGATACAAAAATTCTCAATAAAATACTGGCTAATCGAATACAAGAACACATCAGAGAAATTATCCATCATGATCAAGTAGGCTTCATCCCAGGGATGCAAGGATGGTTCAACATACAAAAATCCATCAATGTAATCCACCATATAAACAGACTGAGGGGAAAAAAATACATGATCATCTCATTAGATGCTGAAAAAGCCTTTGGCAAAATCCAACACCCCTTCATGATAAAGGTCCTGGAGAAATCAGGGATAACAAGAACATACCTCAACATAATAAAAAGCAATATACAGCAAGCTGACAGCCAACATCAAATTAAATGGAGAGAAACTCAATGCAATTCCTCCAAAACTGGGGACAAGACAAAGCTGTCCACTCTCTCCATACCTCTTCAATATTGTCCTTGAAGTTCCAGCTAGAGCAATAAGACAACAAAAGGAGATCAAGGGAATACAAATCAGAAAGGAAGAAGTCAAACTCTCACTATTGGCAGATGATATGATAGTCTACATAAGTGACCTGAAAAACTCTACCAGTGAACTTCTACAGCTGATAAACACCTTCAGCAAAGTGGCAGGATACAAGATTAACTCAAAAAAAATCTGTAGCCCTATATATACGGATGACACGGTGGTAGAGAAAGAAATCAGAGAAACATCACACTTTACAATTGCCACAAACAACATAAAATGCCTTGGGGTAACACTAACCAATAAAGGGAAAGACCTGTGTAGTAAGAACTTTGAGTCCCTAAAGAAAGAAATTAAAGTAGATACCAGAAAATGGAAAGATCTCCCATGCTCTTGAATAGGCAGGGTCAACAGAGTAAAAATGGCAATCTTACCAAAAGCAATCTACAGATTCAATGCAATCCCCACTAAAATCCCAACACAATTCTTCACAGACATTGAAAGGACAATTCTCAACTTTATATGGAGAAACAAAAGACCCAGGATAGCCAAAACAACCCTGTAAAATAAAAAGAACTTCTGGAAGCATCAACATCCCTGGCTTCAAGCTCTATTACAGAGCTATAGTCCTGAAAACAGCTTGGTATTAGCACAAAAATAGACAGGTAGACCAATGGAATAGAGTCGAAACCCCTGATATTAACCCACACACATACCAACACCTGATTTTTGACAAACAATCCAAATATATACACTGGAACAAAGAGAACATCTTCAACAAATGGTGCTGTCATAACTAGATGCTGACATGTAGAAGACTGAAGATAGATACATGTCTATCACCATGCATAAAACTTAAGTCAAAATGGATCAAAGACCTCAACATAAATCCAGCCACACTGAACCTCTTAGAAGACAAAGTGGGAAATACCCTTGAATTAATTGGTACAAGAGACAGCTTCCTGAACATTACACCAGTAGCACAGACACTGAGATCAACAATTGATAAATGGGACCTCCTGAAACTGAGAAACTTCTGTAAGGCAAAGGACACAGCAGCCCACAGACTGGGAAAAGATATTCACCAACCGCACATCTGATAGAGGGCTGATCTCCAAAATATACAAAGAACTCAAGAAGCTAGTCTCCAAAACAACAAACAATCCAATTAAATAGTGGGGTACAGAACTAAATAGACAATTCTCAATAGAGGAATCTAAAATGTCTGAAAAACACTTAAGAAAGTGTTCAACTTCCTTAGCCATCAGGGAAATGCAAATCGAAACAACTCTGTGATACCATCTTATTCCTGTCAGAATGGCCAAAATCAAAAACACCAAGGACAGTTTATGCTGGAGAGGATGTGGAGAAAGAGGAACTCTCCTCCACTGCTGGTGGGAGTGCCAACTTGTACAGCCACTTTGGAAATCAGTATGGTGACTCCTCAAGAAAATGGGAATCAGTCTACCACAAGATCCAGCAATTCCACTCTTAGGCATATACCCAAAAGAAGCACATTCATACAACAAGGACATCTGTTCAACGATATTCATAGCAGCACTAACTGTAATAGCCAGAAACTGGAAGCCACCTAGATGCCCCTCAACCGAAGAATGGATAGAGAAAATGTGGTACATTTACACAATGGAGTACTACTTAGCGGAAAAAAACAATAAAACCCAATGGAATCTTGAAATTTGCAGGGAAATGGGTGGAACTATAAGAAACCATTCTGAGCGAGGTAACCCAATCACAAGAAGACAAACAAGGTATGTACTCACTCATATGTGGATTTTAATGGAGTAAAGGATTACCAGTCTACCGTCCACACTGCCAGAGAAGCTACTAAACAAGAGAGAGACATACATGGTCCCCTGGAGAAGGGAAAGGGTCAAGATCCCCTGAGCAAATTGAGAGCATGGGAAGAGGGGGGAGGGAGCTAGGAGAATGAGAAGGGGAGAAGAGGAGGGATGCAGAGGACATGAGGGAGCAGAAAGGTTGAGTCAGGGGAAGAATAGAAGATAACAAGAATGGAGATACCATAATAGAGGGAGACATTTTAGGTTTACAGAGAAATCAGGCACTAGGGAAATGTCTGGAGATCTACAAAGATGACACCAGCTAACAATCTAAGCAACAGAGGAGAGGCCACCTTAAATGCCCTCCCCATAATGAGATTGATGACTGACTTCTATGCCACCCAATAGCCCTCATCCAGCAGCTGGTGGAAGTAGAAGCAGACACCCACAAATTATCACTGAACTGAACTGGAATCCAGATGCAGAGAAGGACGAGTGAAGAACAAAGGAGTCCAGACCAGGCTGGTGAAACCCACAGAAACAACTGACCTGAACATCGGGGAAGCTCTTGCTCCCCAGACTGATAGCTGGGATACCAGCATTGAATTGATCCAGACCCCTGGAACATTGGTTTCACTGAGGAAACCTTGGAAATCTACGGGACCTCCTGTTCAGTCCTTATCCCTAGCATAGGTGTGGACTTTGGGAGCCCATTCCACATGGAGGAATATTCCCTGAGCCAAGACACACGGGGGTGGGCCTAGGTCCTATCCCAAAGGATATGATAGACTCTGATGACACCCTATGGAAGGCTTCACCATCCAGGGGGAGCAGAAAGGATATGTGATAGGTAGGGTTTTAGTTGTGGGGGTTGTAGGGGAGGAAGGGAGGGAGAAGGGAACTGGGATTGTCATGTAAAACAATCTTGTTTCTAATTCAAATAAAAAAATCTGCAAAAAAAAAAAAAAAGATTGGAAAGTGGTACCCAGTTTTCTTCCTCACGAGGCTCTGTGTGGATCATCTGAAGGAAAGAGTGGATCCTGATCCTAAATTCATGGACAAGCAGCTACCCTCCTTTAACCCAATAAAGATCTACTCATCATCTGTGTCTCTTGGCTTCTAGGTTTCTAGGCAGACCCTGCCTTCTGCTTCTGGGACCACTGAGTGAAGTAATGGGTATCTGCGGGGCTCCTGTTGTCAGGGTGGGGGGAATTTTGGCCTACCAGTCTTTCTCCACTCCACATTTTAGAGACTTCCCCACACCTCCCATAGGACAGGACTTGAAAGGCTCCTGGATGGGCTCTTTCAAGCATCCCCTTCTCCTTCTGCAGTGTTATTCTGGACCATCTTATCTGGTGGATCGGATGCCTCATTAGAGATTCCAGTTGCATATCCTGTTACACTTGTGTTTATTTTTGGAGACTTCGTCTGGTCCCCGTCAGACTAAACAATATTTTTAACGTTATGGCTGTTGGTGGATGTTATGTGGGGAACGGATCTTGTGAGTGACGCGCGGGATACTGTGCTAAGTCCACCCTGGCAGATCCCTCCGTGCACTGTGAGGTTCAGTGGCGGATGGGGATGTTTGGAGCATTTATAAGGTTTATCCAACTTATTTGATGCACCCCTCCTCTTCCCTTTTGGCAAACTGAATCAGTGAACTCCCATTTTGTAGAGATATTTTAGAAATATCGACCTATTGGTACCATTAGACCAGCAAATATTTTCACCATCTTCATCATTGCTACAGTATCACCCTTTACTTCGTAGGCACAGTAATTGTGAGCGTTTCGTTTTATTTTATGTGTGTGGGTGTTTTGCCTGTATATGTGCTTGTGCAACATGTGCATGCAGTGCCCACAGAGGCCAGAAGAGGGCAGCAGACACCTCTGGAACTGGAGTTAGAGATGGTTGTAGGCGCTGGGGAGTGAACCAGGGTCTACTGCAAGGGTTTGATTGAACCACTTCTCCAGCCCCTGTGTGTGTGTGTGTGTGTGTGTGTGTGTGTGTGTGTGTGTGTGTGTGTGTGTTGTGTGTGTGTGTGTGTGTGTGTGTGTGTGTGTGTGTGTGTGTGTGTGTGTGTGTCTGTGTGTGTGTGTGTCTGTGTGTCTGTGTGTCTGTGTGTTCCTGAGGCATGTAGCACAGGCAGGCTTCGGGCTTGGTATGGTATGTAGCTGAGGCTGGCCTTGAATTCCAGGTCATCCTGCTTCTACCCCCACATCCTGTCTGACTGTACCTTTTTCATTTTAGCCTGAATATGGCAGAGCTTGATTGTGTGGCCCATGAAGCTGTGAATTCCTTAAGAATGGGAAGTCTACCTTATTCACACCCATCTGCAGGCTTTGCTCCGGTGGCTGACCCTGTACAAAGTTGAATGAACAAAAGCATTAGAAAAGGGCTTTTCCAATGCTTCTCTTTCCTTCCTTCAATTCATCAGTGAAACAAGCCTATTTGGATGTTTACAAATCCCACGGCCACCATACAAAACACTCTGCGGTTATGGATAGTTAGCATAGAGAAGGATGAGGTTAGTGTGCTCTTTCTGAGGACTGCAGGGAGTGCTTTCTCTCCCCATGTGTCTGTGTGACTATGGAAACCCAGCCAGAGAGACAAGGGTTGCTGAGAACCTTCCAAAAGAAACCCACAGGAGGAAACAGACAGCTACCTTCTCAGGGTGACAGACAATAGTGCCTTAGCATCATAATGCCATCCCTTCAGCTGGGTCATCTGCAAGAGCAGCAAGCACTGGTAGTCACAGTGTACTTGGAGTCACAGAGCCACCTCTCCAGTCTATGTCATTTGAAAGAGAAGTCACCTCAAAGACACTGCCAAGGAAAGATGAAGCCCATGTCACACTTCTCAAGTCCCGGGGTCATCCAGAAGTCTGCATGTTGTACACAGATTCCACGCCAGCCCAAGTCCCAGGTACTTGAACATTGTCACCACCCCAAATTGTTTTTCAGTGGGAAAAGGTGTGTGTGTGTGTGTATGTGTGTGTGTGTGTGTGTGTGTGTGTGTGTGTGTGTGTGTGTGTCCATGTGCTCTCTATCCATTTTCTCTTCAAATATAGGACAGCTGAGAAGATTTATTTCGTGTGTGTGTGTGTGTGTGTGTGTGTGTGTGTGTGTGTGTGTGTGTGTGTGTACCTGTTTTTATGTGCATGAATGTAGGCGCATGTGAGTGCATGAATATGGCATTTGCAATCCAGGAGCCAACTTGTTTGTCGTTATTCAGATCCTCTCCATTTGGGGTTTTGAGAGAGGGTCTCTCAATGAAACTTGAACTTGCCATTTGGTTTTGTAGGCTAGCTAGTAAGACCCACGATCCTCCTGGCTCCACTCTCCAGGGCTGGGATTACAAGTGCACACATAATTGTGCCTGAAGATTTTTAAGCATGGGGTCCAGGGCTCAAACTCAGGTTCTCAGGCTTTGTTGGGCAAATATTTCACCCAGGGAGCCATCTCCCCAATCTTAGTTTTTGCTTTTATATACTATAAAACCCAGTTTTATCCTGAGATAGACTAAGCATTATTTTTCCAAAGATTTTGAGCTTCTGAAAATGGGGATCTCCTGAAAATTTGGACATGACTATGTGGGTGTAGATTCCTGTTCCAGGAATAACATAAACACCTCCAGCTACAAGTGGGTTTGGCCTTCCCTAGCCTGGAGACCTTGGATTCTGCTCATGGATTATCCAGGGGATGTCAAGAAAGAATTCCAGTGCATTCTTGTTCATTCCAGTGTTCTGCTCACTGCATGATACTCCATCCCACATCTGGCCAGGTGTGATACACTAGGCCAGAGTTTGCCTGAGTGGCCTCAGAGGGAGAACACATCCCAGATTCCACATACAAGTGCCTGCCTGGATGTGGGGGAGGAGGTGGAGGGCTGCCGCCACCATGTCCCAGGATTGTGTGTCTTGTGGTTAAACACTTGGGGCTTTGACGTAGGCAAGGCAGTACCCTCCAAACTGCTGCAAACAACCTTAGAAGCAGCCTTAGAAATTCAGTTCTTTGCTTTCATGGAACGATTTCCTAATCTCTGCCTATTTGGTGTAGTCATGTCTGGCCAGGGGGGTTTCCTAAACTCTGGGTAAAGAGGTTTGCAAGGAACAGGAGGTTGGGAACCTTGAGAATTAAATGTTCCTATTGAGTGCATTCTCTCTGTACTGAGTGACAAACTGATGAAGTTGCTGGGGGGTGAGAGGGAGATAGAGACAAGGAAGAAGGCAAAGAGAGAAAAGGGCACGAAAATTATGACCATCTGTAATATGGACATATCGTGTAATTCAATCTACTCCCAGAACCAGGGGACTGTCCCCCAGTAGTGTGTGCTATGGAGAAGGGTCAATAATGCTCTCAGCTTCAAGACCCGGGATGGAGCTGGCGAGATGGCTCAGTGGATAAGGACAGATGCAGCCAAGCCTTATTGCCTGAGTTCAATCCCCAGATCCTACAATTGTCCTTGATCTCCACAGGTGTGTTGTGACACACAATTGCTATACTCAGAGATAAATAAATAAATGCAATACTTTTTAAAAAGGAAAATAAACAGAGCTGGGTTAAAATCCAGGTTATTCTAATGCTAAATTCTGAGCCCTTCATGCTGTATCTCAGCCAGTGAAGGACTGAAGTGTCTTCAAGCTAGTGTGATGTCCCTCCTGCTTGTGTCCCACTAAGGAGTGCTTTAGGGGAAGAAATTGGGCTAGCTGTGGGATTTTCCTCTTTATTTGTAGCAATGGAATAATACCTGATGGAGGTGCAGTTATGCCCTATCCAGTGGAGATTACAGTCCTGAGTGTCACTGAAAGAAAGGAAGCAGGTGGGCCCAGAGTCAGAGCACTGCTAAACTGGGCCAGTTTAGAACACTGCTCTTTCTACATTCTTTAAAACAATGTTTTCCTACCTGTAGTTCTTAGTGTGTGTGTGTGTGTAGACAATTTTCAGGAGTTGGTTCTCTTTATCCCTCACATAGGTTCTGTGGGTCACAGTCAGGTCACAGGGTGGTGACAAGTGCCTTTATTCATCTTGCCTTTCTTTTTGTCTTCTTAAGACAGAGTCCCATGCACTGGTGCTGGCCTCAGACACACAGTGTAGCTGAAGATGGCTTTGGGCTTGGACTGCTGGTCTTCCTGCCTCCACCTTCAGTGTGCTGAGATTACAGGCAAGCGTCTCTGTGCCATTTGTGGTACTGGAGACTGAGCCCACGGCTGCATATATGCCAGGGCTCTCTACAAGCTCAACTATACTCCAGTTATCAGGAACATGACTGGTAAGAGTTCAGGGCCTCCTTTGGCAGAGTGTGGGGACCAGCAGGTGTGTTCTGACTGGAAAGACCAAGGTCTGCAAAGTCTGTGATTCACCATCTCAATCTCAGGAGAAGTTCCTGAGTGCTGCTGGCAAGTCTGCAGCACAAATGAAGAGTTCTGCACCCCGAGGAAGCAAGGAGATGGGTTTGGGAAACCTGCTCCCCACTACGGTAGATGTACTTTGGAAGTTCATGGTATTCTGAGCTATCTGCTTCGAGGAAGCCAAAGTGTCCCGGGAGTGGACTTCAGAGACTCAGTTTATTCTCAGTGAACAGTGCTGGGAGATAGGAGCCCTCCAGGATGGCCCGCCTCCATCAGGAATCTTGGTGTGCTAGGATTGGTGTGAGCTGTAGAGACTTCCTTGGCCATCCCACTTCACAGGCCTCTTTGGAACTCACTAGCCTCAAAAACATTTACAAAGCACCAAAACGTACCTGATACAAACTTTTCTTGCTCTTTCCTCATCCCAACAAAGCCAGAGTAAGGTTTCCTGGGGTGGGATGAACCATGCACCCATTCCCTATCACTGCCCATCTGCAACATTCTGTGGCTCCTCAGCTTACTCCCCATTCCCACCCTTGTCCAGCCTGACACACACTACCCCTAAAGAGTCTGGCACCATCTCGCATCTTTATTTGTTTTTTGTTTTGTTGAGATAGGGTTTCTCCTTGTAACAGCCCTGGCTGTGCTGGTACTCACTCTGGAGACCAGGCTGGCCTCAAACTCACAGAGGTCCGCCTGCCTCTGCCTCCCGAGTGCTAGGATTAAAGGTGTATGCCATCACCCCCAGGCCTCATATCTTCTTTTTTCTTGTTTTTAAAATTTGCTTAAATAAATTAAATTTTTTATTTTGCTCATTTATCTTTGTGTGTAAGAATTTACATTTTGGCCGGGCGTTTGGTGGCACGCGCCTTTAATTCCAGCACTCGGGAGACAGAGGCAGGCGGACCTCTGTGAGTTCGAGGCCAGCCTGGTCTCCAGAGTGAGTGCCAGGATAGGCTCCAAAGCTACACAAAGAAACCCTGTCTCGCAAAACCAAAAAAGAAAAAAAAAAAAAAAAAGAATTACATTTTATTTCTTGGTTTGTTTGTTTCTTGTGTGAGTGCACAGGGAGAATGTACTGCATGCCTGTAGAGGTCAGAAGACAACTGGCAGCAGTTAGTTCTCTCTCCACTGTGCAGGTCCTAGGGATTGAACTCAGGTCTTCAGGCTTGTCCACACCTTGACCTGCTGAACCATCCTGCTAGCCAGCTGAGCAGGTCTTCTTTTAATTTGTCACTTCCTCTCTTTGTCTGGAGAGACATTTCCCAGTGCTGTATGTCTTGCAGACACAGGCTCATGTGGTGCAGGGTATAGGTGCTAGTGAGACCATTGCATTTCCCTTCCAGGCTCCCTCTGCCTCTGCCCAGTCCACTCCACACTTCCTTCTGATGGCACAATTAGGTTGGCCTGTGGAGTGACTCCAAAAGGAGATGGTTCACTGAAGTTGGTCAGTAAATGAACAAGCCAGGCATAAATCTCTTACACCTAATGTTCCTGTACCCCTGTACCCCTTTCTTTACAATAATAGCAAAATTGCATTTATTTACTATTTGCTATGCTGCTGGCCAATATTGACAATAAATAGTTGGAAAAGAGGGATGAAGTGTCATCAAGATGGCTCACCAGGTAAAGGTACTTCCTGCCCAGGGGCCATCGTCAGTCCTGAACACCAGCACACCTGATCTCTCTGTCTGTCTCTGTCTGTCTGTCTCTCTGTCTGTCTGTCTGTCTGTCTGTCTGTCTGTCTGTCTCTCTCTCTGTCTGTCTGTCTCTCTCTCTCTCTCTCTCTCTCTCTCTCACACACACACACACACACACACACACACACACACACACAGGCACACAGTTATACTCTCCTGCAAAAATGAAACTAACCCAAAGAGGGATGGAAATTGAGAGGATAATGGTGGTTAGAACACAGACAGATGTGGAAGCCATGGTTGACTGGTGAGCTGGAGACACCATTTGCTTGCTGAGGGACATCTGGGGGTAGACAATACACACAACAATAAATAGGCACCCAAAGCCTATTTATTATGAAGACAGCTATTTATTATGAAGACAAGGTTATGAAGACAGCTGCTCTTAACTGAAGCCATTGTTGGTCCGGTCAAGGAGAAGGCCCAGAATCCCACTTTTTAAAACACTAAATAAATGCAGGTTTTAAAAGTATGAATAAGGTACTATACAGGGCTTGAACTCTGCATCCAAGCAGTGGTGGTGAACTGGTCAGCTCTGAGTTGGAAGAGGTATGCAGAGAGGCAAGGAGTGTGGAACATAATTGCATAAAAATAAAATTTTAAAAATGCACTCCCAAAGAAGAAATGGCAACACTGTTAGGGTGTGCAGCAGGGTTTCTAATTAGTGCCTGATCTGTGTGGCTGGCTAGTCTCTCTTGCCAGCACCTCCCAGGCACACACTGCCTGGCCTGTTAGTGGCTCCCCACAAGGTCCTTTGCCGGTTGGCTACAGAAGCGGGGGGGGGGGGGGTCGTCACCCCTGCTCAGGTGACCACTTTTGCCTCTTTGACCATGATACACTTCCAAAACAGAGGGCGTCCCTGAGAAGGGCTGGATCCAAAGTGGGGAACAAGGAACAAGTCCATGTGCCTTGCGCTGCTGTCTCCCTCCTGCCCCTCAGTTCCCAGTGTGAAAATTGCAAATCAAATCCCAAGTTGCTGCCTTAGGACCAGCACCTAGGGGAAAAACCGGAGTCTCTCCTAGCCATAAATATCCCTCGCTCCAAGACGCCTGACGTCAGAGCGGGGCGGGCGGCGGCGCGAGGCCGCCGGGAGGGAGCAGCCTGCTTTCTCCGGAGTCCGGAGCAGCCAAGGACCGAGCTGAGCCGGCGGAGCCCGCGGGAAGCCGGGGCGGCAGCAGCTTAGCCGCGCCATGCGGGCCTCAGGGTAGGTGCAGCGCCGAGCAGCGCGGGGACCTGGGCGCGTGGAGACATCACCACACTTTCTCGTCTCTTCGGAAAGGCAGCCCCTGCACCAGTTGCCTGTTTTGTTCTGGGAAGTGTTTGCAGAGGTTCTGACCCCCCTGAGTGGGCTGCAGGGAGGCTGCGAGTGCGCGCAGGGGAGGAGACGCGAGTGTGTGCATCAGGACACTCAGTGTGCACGGCTTTGGAAAACTTTGAAAAACTTTTTTATAGTGGCTTTGGACTCAGACTCCTGTTGGCTTGAGTGAACAAATATAGATCGCACCTCCTCCCTTAAAGCTGACAACTTCTTCGGAGCACACTTTGCCCATTTTGGTGAGTGCATTCTCTTAGGTGAAGCGAAGTTTTTCCAAGTCCCAAGCAGGCAGGGCCTTGGCAAGCAAGATGCGCAGCCCAGTGGAGTGGCTCTTGTTCTCCAGATAGCGGGACCTTGGGCAGCCAGGAAGCATCTGGGAGAGGTATTCCCCAGGCTGTGGCCTTTGACACCTGTGGGACAACCCAAGCTCTTTCTGTGCCATGGTGGAACCTTCACAGTGGTGGGATTCTGAATTAACCCATGAAGGGTCCGGTGTGACCACATGTAATAGGGTGGGGGGAAAGGAGGAGGGGAGAGAAGAGGAGGAGGGAGAGGAGCAGGAAGGAGAAGAGATGATGAAGGTAGTGCTGCCGGCAGGCCGATACAGTCCTGTGGCCAGCCCTGCCTCAGGAACTGGGTGGATGCTTCTGCCCCAAGTGCCCATGGTGGGCTAGCTCCAGGTTCTCTGGGAGGAACACAGGCTGCAGTGCCCCAAACAAAATGTATACTGGTAACATAAAGAGACTTGTCTGAGCTGTGGGCAGAGGGAGGGGGTGGTGGGGGAGAGCGAGAGAGATTTTTATCAAAATTGAACACAGATTGCTGAAGTCTGGTCTTGGTTTAACTCTTCTCTCTCTGCCTTGCCGCTTCTCTGCAGTCCCCGGGACTCTGTGGCTAGTCCCTGAGAGGGTGGGAGGAAAACTCATACCTCTGCAGGGCAGAGTCCCTGGAGGCTTGTCTGAAAGCCCCCAGGGGAACCGAAGTCACTTTCTGACTTTAGAGAGGTTCCCCAATCTTGGGTTGTCTTTCTGAGTGTTGTATCTGTTTCTGGGGTTTGAGGTGGCCGCAGGGGTCTGTTAGCCAGAGATTGCACACGCACAGGCCTGTGTGTGTCCATAGCAAGGATCACAACCAAGTGGCCACGAGAAGAGAGCCTGCATTGGCAGCCACAGGTTCTCCAGGGCCTCTGGTTTTTACATGTTTCAGCAGAGCCAACCAACAATATTTGGGTGGGAGGGAGGGAGCCTGTACACACCCTCTGGGGGAGGGGGGAGACAGACACAGAGAGACAGAGAGATAGAGAGACACACAGAGAGCGACAGGGAGACTGAAGGGACTGGGGGAAGGAAATCTGGAAATAAAAACAGAACCACAGGAAGTTGAGATTTGGGGAGGATTTTAAAAATGATACAAATTGACCCCCTGGGAAGTGCCAGAGAAGACTGAGCAGGCAGCAGTGTCATGAAGAAAGGGTCATGTGAGCCCAGGGACAGAGTGTGTAAGGGGTCAGCTGGGCCCTTGTGAATGCACATGGGGATGCCTGTTTATGCATACACAATGTGAGTGTGGGGTCAATTCTTGCCTTGGGCATGGAAGCATTTCTACTATTTCCTCATGGACACTGTGAACCTCATCCCTCCCCCAGTTTTTCTTTTAAAACAACACAAAAAATACACAGCGGTGCTATTATTGTCCTGTTCCTGAGTAGTTGTGCACACTCTAGTGTCTGATTCTTTGCCGGGTTTTCAGAACTTCTCCAGATCTTGGAAGACTCGGGGAATACTTGTGCCCCCGTCAGGACAAAAAGAGGAGAGACAAACTCTGACTCTAGGACTAGGGAAGGTGGAGGCTTGATGGGCAGGAGCCCAGCAGCCAGCCAGAGTCAGGGTGCTTTTGTGTCTGGAGATCCCGGGGTTCCACTGAGAACTTACTTTCTCTCCCTGGTCTTGTTTCTCAAATCCTGGCCTCCAGGCTCTTTGACTCACTATGGAATGTTCCCTATCACTGGACAGCCTTGGATTTAGTGTCAAGACTGAAAGAAGTTTGAGTATTAAATAGAAGAGAATAGATAGAAACAAGGCTTGGGGCTTTCTCTTTTGATTTTCCAGAGGCCAGTAGAAGTATTGAGTTCCCTTATTCCAGTCACCTCAAGTGGAAGATAATATAAAATGCTATTAATAGTCAAAAGCATAGGGGAACCCTGAGGAGACTTCCCACACGTTCCTGCCCCAGGGCAGGACTCCTCAGAGAGCCCACAGCAAGGGGGAGGTGCTCAGTTTTTACAGTGCATAGGGTTTCTCCAGACACATCTGTGGAGTCTTTCTCTAAGTCTAAGGGCACTGCACAGAGTTCAGACCGGAGATGAATTTCCATGCTTCCACACTAGGCTTCAGTCTCTGGCCAGCGTGGTTTTTTTTTTTTTTTTTTCTTCTCTGCAATCTGATTGGTTGATGGGTGATCAAGACACCTGAGCCATCCCTGAAGGCCTTCAGGGCAAAGGCACTTGGAGAAGGAACAACGCTGGCTTGGAAGCCAATGACTCTCTTGGTCTTGACAGCCAGAGACTGTATTGAGCGTCCTATCACTCAGCTTTGGGGTACAGAGGCAGCCTGCACTGAAAAGGGAGTGCAGACTCCCAAGCAGACTTGTGTGAGGAAGAGTATCCTGGCACAGCTAGTCGCTTCCTCATCTAGAGAGTGAATATAGAGAGCATGGTTAGTACAGTGTTTACATTTATGATAAAAGACTAAGAACAGAACCAGAGTAACACGGACTCTTAATAAAGGGAATATTTCAATATTCAGTTTTTCCGTTTTCAAGAGCTTGAATGATATGGGTAGAAACATCCCACCCTGATGTGGTTTGATATTTTCCATGATGCCAGACCAATAGCCAAAGTGCCTAAGCCTCGGTTTATTCCTGTTTCCTGTAGAAAAGGTAACTAGTGGGAATTGCCCCTGAGTGTGCCCCAGGCTGCTGTTATCGTGACGACTGAGGCATGATGGGAATCTCTCTGTGAGTGAGCTGTTTAGAGAGGAAGAAGTCAACTGAGTGGCTGTGCCCATGTGATGTGGTGTGTGTGTATGTGTGTGTGTGTGTGTGTGTGTGTGTGTGTGTGTGTGTGTGGTGTGGTGTATGTGTGTGTGGTATGTTTGTTGTGTGTGTTCTTGGTGTAGTGTGTGTGTGTGTGTGTGTGTTGTGTGTGTGTGTGTGGTACATGTGTGTTCTGTGTGTGGGGGGGGTGGGTGGGTATGTGTACCTATGTGGTGTGTGTGTGTGTGTGTGTGTGTGTGTGTGTGTGTGTGTGTGACACAGTATCCAGGGGAGCAACCACTCTCCAGACTGAAGGGGCATCTATGCTGGAGGGAGCAGCTGCACGGCCTCTTGTCCCATCCCGGAGCTTCTAAGTGATCCTTCAAGTTGACATTTAAGACTTTGAAGATCACATTTGTTTTTATTTTGTTTGAGCTTTCTCTTTAACCGTGGCCTGGGATGACTTTTAAGCTTTTTAAGAGGCTCAGTCAGTGGCCAACTTCTCTTGAGATGGCCCAGATTGGGGGTCAGTGAATTCCTTCTTCCTGGCCGCATTGACTGCTTCCAACTCTCTCCTCACATTTTTTTGGTTTGTTTGTTTTTCATTTCGTTCCATGGCCCTCGGACTGCGCAGCTGAGATGCTGCTGAAGGAGGAGGTGCCTGGCTCGGAACCTGGGTATCACTGGTTAGAGATCCCTAGGCTCATCAGACGTTGGTCACTTACAGGAGCTGTGAGTTCCTTCCAGGGTTCTCTGAAAAGGAGGACAATCAGCAAATGTTGGCTAAATAAATGAACAAAATCCCAGAGGTGAGGAGCAGGCGATTTCAACAGCCACACAGCCTTTGCATCCTATTTCATGAGCAGCAGAAGGAGGGGAGTGCAGCTGAACTCTCTCTAGTGTCTATGGAGTGAGCTTTGAAATCAGTGTTTTGTGATTTGAGTTCTGTCACCACCAGGCCACAAGCTGTTCAGCTACTCCCCATCTTCTTAGACTGTTAATGAGAAAGACAAACATGTTTGCACCTCAGAGTTGTGTTGGAGATGAACTGAAGTTCCATAAGAAGGATCTAGAAAAGCATTCAGTGCCCAATGAAATGCTCAGTGCCTTCCCTGGCTCCAGTTCTAAGTTCAGAATGTTCAGGAGTTGGTCATTGGTCCATGAGTCCGAGCAAGTCAGCCATTTATTCAAAGCTTATCAGCAATGCCCAAAGCTGAGGGATCTAACTGGACATGAGATCTTTATATGAAAGTGGGGCACACATCTGTGCTCCCCATGCCAGGGACAAGGTGGCCCCATATGACTCTTTGTTGGAACAAATAGAAGATTGGTATCTCCCTCACCCACAAACTGAGCTGGGAGAAAGCTTGCCATATATCCTGCTTTAAAACTCTCAAATTGGTGGCTGTAGAGATAGATCAGTGGTTATGGGCACTGGTTACTCTTGCAAGGAACTTGGGTTTGGATTCCAGCACCTGCATGGAGGCTAAACAGCCATCTGTAACTCCACTTCCAGGGAATATGATGGCTGCTTCTAGCCTCTGCAAACACTACACACCCACCCACCCACCCACACCCACACACCCACACCCACACCCACACCCCCCCCACACACACACATTCATGCAGGCAAACACTCATACACATAAAATAAAAATTAATACATCCTAACAACAACAAGCAAACAAAACAATTGAGGAAACAAAAGCAGTGAGCTCCCAAACAAGGTTTGTAGGGGATGTTGTAGCCAAGCCTGCTTAGGGGCTGGCTAAAGGTGTGCCTGACCACGCCTTCGAGGGAGAGGCATTCAGGTGGCTGGTTTCAGTTTCGGTTTCACTTTGGGCTTGCTGAACAGACTACCCACAGGCTGGCTAGGTCGCTCTGTAAGTAAGGCTTTTCCCTATTAAATACCCTTATATTTCTACCTGGCTCTGTATTGGTAATTTCCCACATTATCTGTTTGGTGAGATGGCTAAGTGGTTAAAATGATTGGGTTTAGATTTCCAGAAAACCATGCAAGTAAGTGCTGGGTGGTGTGGTGACCTGCCTGCAATTCCAGCCTGAAAAGGTGAAGACAGGGGATGCCCAGAGAAAGCTGGCTAGGGAGACTAGCTGAATCAATGAGCTCTGAGTTTGATTAAGAGACCCTGCCTTGCCCAGTGTTGGTGGCGCAGATGGTCTCTGTGAGTTCGAGGCCAGCCTGGTCTACAAGAGCTAGTTCCAGGACAGCCTCCAAAGCCACAGAGTAACCCTGTCTTGGAAAACCAAAGGAAAAAAAAATGAGAGACTCTGCCTCAGTAAATAAAGTGGACGAGTGATGGAAAGTATGTCCAACATTAATCTTGGTTCTCCACAGGCACACATGTACCTGTGCTTGCTACTCACACACACATGCATGAACACACATGCACATTACACATACATAAGCCTTCCCAAACACTGTCCCGATTCAAAGATGCCATGGAGGGTACTGACGCCTAAGGGAAGCCAACAGTAGAGACTGCTCAGTATCCATGGGCTGCATATCTGAGCAGCACTCTACGGTTCAAAGGCACATGGTTTCATTTAAACATCACAGCAATACCATGAGATGGACAGTCACCACCTTTTATAGGCTAAACTGGGAAGGTTTAAAAACTTTACCCTGCCTCAAATAAATGGTAAGAAGTGGAAGGCGCATGACAATGGGGTCTCCACCGTGGCTACACATAGGGGGCGCTTGCAAAAGCATCTGTGCCTGGACCCACTCTGACCAATTAAATTAAAATCTTGGTGGAACAGGTACCAGATGCACCCCCCCTCCGTGTGTGTGTGTGTGTGTGTGTGTGTGTGTGTGTGTGTGTGTGTGTGTATTCATGTGTGTTCATGTGTGTCCATATATTCAGAGGTCGGGGTAGATGTTGAATGTGTATACCTCAGTAAGGCTCCATCTTGATCTTTTGAGACTGGGTCTCTTACTGAACCTGATGCTCAGTGATTTGGCCAGGCTGGCTGGCTAGTGAGTCCCAGGATCTGTGTCTTCACTTCCCAGGTTCACCTGGATCTTATTTAAAAATGTGGGTCCTTGGGAATCTAACTCAGGTCCTCATGATTGTATGGCAAAAATTCTAATGACTGACCCATCATCCCAGCCCAGCACCGGTAATTTTATAAGCTCCCCAGGTGATCTGAGGTCCAAGCTGAGAAGTTCCATCTAAGAAGAGAGGGCAAAGCACCTGTCAGACCCTGGTCCCAGGTGAAGCAAACAGGTTCCAGCTGCATGATGGTGGTCAGAGTGCTGTGGGCTCCACCTGCACCCCCAGAACCTAGAATAATGCATGGAGCAAGGACGGCAATCAATAAACTAGTCTTAATGAGTGAATGAATAAACCAAACACCATAGATGAGGCACTAGTAACTGCAGCAGCCAGATCCAGCCTGTCACCTGTTTTATAAATAAAGTTTTATCAGAACATTGTTTATTGCTGTTAGCTTTGAATGACCCACCGTTTGTTCTACCATTGTTTATGTCTGATTCTTCTTGACTGTCTATGGCTGTTTTCATGCCACAGAGGCATGGGTGACAGGGACTGTAAGACCTTCAAAACAAGTGCAGCTGCATAGGGGAGATCTTTATAGTGTGGCCTTACGAACGGCCTTCTAGACTAGGACTAAAGAGTAGAGTTAGAGGGATGGCTCAAGTGGGAAGGTGCTTCCTTCAGAAGCATAAGAAGCTGAGTGTGAGCACCCCAGTAACCCATGTTTAAAACCGCCAAGTGTGGTAGCACCCACTTGTAATCCCATTTCTGGGAGAGAGGAAAGAGAGAACGGGGGGGAGGGAGGGAGGAGGTGACCTGTGGGGCTAGATGAACAGCAGCCTAATCAATGCATTCAAGATCAGTGAAAGACCCTATCTCATAAACAAGGTGGACAGTGCCTGAAGAATGACACCCTAGGTTGACATCTAGCTTCCACATGTGCACACGTGTGTGCGAGTGCACACATACTTGTACACACATGCACATACAAACATGCATGAAGATGCACACAAACACACATGTACAACACACCAAAACAGAACAGAGAAGAATAGGGGTTTAGAGTCGGTAAAATCCAGGTTTCTTCATTTCTCATCTGAGAAATGGGTGTTTGAGCAAGCCGATACCTTCCCAGAAGGTTAATGAGGCTTACTGGCACTTAGTGGGGAGCTCTGCTGTAGTCAGTAGCAACCAGCCAAGAGAGGAGAATGTTAGGATGGCTAGAGTACAAGTGTGAACCCCTCTTCATCAGGAGGTACTGGAGAAGAAGGGCAGATTGCTGTCTGGCACGGGTGGGGGTGATGTGAGGTTTCTGAGGTACAGGTGTTTCTGCAAAGCGGCAGGTGAAGGTCAGGCCAGGTTGGGTAAGTAAGGCATGCCCATAGGTGTGTCCCCAGGAAAGCCTGTCAGCCCATTAACGTGGATTTTACAGCACCAGGTGTAGTCTATTCCCTTGTTTATAGTCCAGCCTACCTGGAAGACCATTCCTACTTCTGTCTTTCTAACCTGCTCATCCTTGAAAGTTGCTCAGACATCCTGTCTCTCCTTGAACTCACTACACTGTTCAGCAATGACACTTAACATCTCACTGGGGTCATCTTCAGGCCCTCTATAAATCCAGGGCTCTTAAGAGCCAAGATGTGCTGCAGAATTCCCCCCTCTTAGCCCAGTAGTGCAGTCACAACTGAGTTAACCCTGGAACAATGACTGATGGAAATGGCAGAGCACACAGCCACCATCCCATGGGCAATGACTGCCCAGCTCGTGTGTGGTGTAGTTGTTTGTGCTCTTCCCCTCTACACCTCCAGGGACCCCTACTGTCTGGAGGCTTCTTCTAGCAGGTAGCCAGGGAGATGGAATGATGGAATGAATGGAAAAGCAACACTCAGAGTCTTTGTTAGCAGATGTAAAAAGTATGATTTTTGGCTTTTCTGCCTTTACATGTCTGTATGTCAAGATCATTGGGCATTGGCTTGGCACAGTCAGCTTTCAATAGTGTTCACTGATGTAAGTACAGAGAGGCATGTGGTCACAGATGACACCAAAGAACAGAGGAGCCCCTGGGGACACCGCTTATAGACTTTTTCCATTTGAATTTTCACAATATTGTATTTTCTAATTCATTTTATGTGAATGGGTGTTTTTTCTCTGCATGGGTGTCTGTGCACCATGTATATGCCTGGTGCCCACATGGCCAGGAGTGCGTGTTGGATCGTCTGGAACCAGAGTCACAGATGGTTGTGAGCTCTCAGGTGGGTGTTGGGAATCAAACCAGGGTCCTCTGCAAATGCAGTCAGTGCTGTAAAGTGCTGAGCTGTTTCTCCAGCCCCTGCTTTATACATCTTAACAGCAGATCTATTTTGGTGGCAGGTATAGACCGTACACTAATGTTCAAATGAAGTTCTTTTGGAATGCCTGTAGGAAGATCACATTAAACTCTTCCCCTTGAAGTATTTCTTTTGATAATCCCCAAGTGAACCACGAGGGACTACCTTTTAAAAGCCGGGGGCAGGTCCCCACCACACACATGCTGTTATGTGGATAATTTTGAAAAATGGGTGGGGAAGGGCAGATAGGTCTGTCAGTGAAGTGCTGGCTGTGCAAGCATGAGGACCCGAGTTCAAGCCCCAGTACCCACATAATAATCTCGGTGCAGAGACAGGAAAGTAAGCACAGCACTGGGGTGTGGAGACAGGTAGATCCCCGAAGCTTGCGGGCCAATCGGTGTATCTGGAATGGTGAGCTCCAAGTTCAGGGAGAGACACTGCATTCAAAAGGGGGGAGGTGTACAGAGTGATAGAGGAGGACACCCAACATCAATCTGTGGCCTCAAGATATCACCCATGAGGGAACACTCATTCACCTATACACACACCACCATCACCACATAATAATAATAATAATAATAATAATAATAATAATAATAATAATAATAATAATTCTCATCTGGCAATGTCTATGATCCAGACTGACACCTGTGAGTTAGAGATACTGGCATCCCTTTCTCACAGATTAGTCAGGATAGCTGATGGCAAGGTAGTGTGTGATGTGACCTAGCCCAGAGCCTATATAACTCCTCACGCTTTAGCTTTAACAGCAGGTAGGAACTTGTTTCGAAGGAACCTGTGTTTCCCTCCATCTGTGTTGGAGGTAGACACTATGAAAAAGAACATTTTCTCCATGGGGACATCTGTCCTGAGCCCCTTCTAGGAGACAGAAGCTGATGTTTCTCCAAAGGGTTGTATCAAAACAGGCAGGGTACACTAATGCTTTGGCGGGTGATGACAAATTCCCAAGTTCATCTGAGGGGAATGCGTCTGTATAGAAGCATGACCAGAAAGATAGCTGTGTCACGGTCCTGTCTGCACATGAGATAGGGCTGGGTCAGTTGGCCTTTGGGAACCCTCTCCACCTTTCTAGGGCTTTTGTAAGGTGAAGAGTGGTCTTGGTGGGGATCAAGCTACCTCCCTGACTGTGTAAGTTTTCACGTCATACCTGTGTGGATCTCTCTGCCAGACCCAACTCCTTGTGGATGTTTATTTCTTGCTTTTCTGTCCCCAGCATCCAGGCTGCTGGTCTGGCATGGTGCCTTGAGCATTCCACTCCTCGGGTTATGTACACTGATCACCCAGCCTGCGTGCCAAAGTAAAGCATCTTGTGTGAAACAAGTTTCATATGCCATGCTCAGGGACATGGACTCACAGCCCACCCTCAGGCTGCTGCCCCCAGGGACACTCCCTTGTGTCCCCTGAGGGAACACAGCCCCAACTTGATGTCCTCTTGACCAGGGCAGGGTGGGAAGAGAATGCCACCAGGTGAGAGAGGCAATCTGAGGGAGCTATGTCAATACTCCCCCAGCCAGAAATAGCTTCAAAGTTAGTTGGAAATGAATTCAGTTTCTGTGGACTTTGGCAGTAGAAGAACTAACCTTTTTAACTCTGATTTTTGATTATTTTTTATTTTTTGAGGCAGGGTCTCATATATCTCAGGCTGGACTTGAATTTTTGAGCATCTTGCTTCTGCCTCCCAAATGCTGGGATTACAGGTGTGCATCACTGCACTGGCTTTAACCAGTGCTGGGGATTCAATTCGGGGATTCAAGGCAAGCACTCTACTAACTGAGCCACACCCCCTAGTGTTTGTTGCTCTGTTTCCAGTCTTCATTGGTGTATTGAGACATTGCAGTTGGACAGAGATAGAACCCGGACCTGCTCTGTCCTTCAGAGACCGAGTTGATGCTTCTCCACTACTGTCCTGGAAGGAGGTGAAGGTGTTAGGATCCATCCACTCAGTGGGCACAGCAGTTGGCAGAGCTGAGCAGCCTCCTTCACTATGAGAGATGGTGCAAGGCTGCTTTTTGGAGCATGGCATGTGCTCACTGGCTCACTCCACTTCTGACAAATAGTGTGGCCTTGCACAGCTGCTTGAGCTCTGTCTCCATCTCTTTGTAGAGTGAATTCTTATGTAAATGAAGCTAATGCATTTTTGCCATTAAAAAGAAAGAAAGAAAGAAAGAAAGAAAGAAAGAAAGAAAGAAAAGAAAAAAGAAAAACCACACCAGGTATGCAGTGAGGAGCACTATGAAGCCTTGGCATTGGTGCTGATGTAGGGAATGATGATGATGATGATAATGGTAATGGCTAAGGTGATGGAGAGTGGTAAGGAGCATCAGGAAGCCTTGGTGTTGGTGCTCAAATGTAGATGATGATGATGAAGATGACGATGAAGGTAAAGATGTCGGTGGCAAATAGATACCCAGTCTCATTAGCTGTCTTCCAGAAGTCTATACTGTTGTCTAGAACAGAGCTCAGCAAATATTTATAAATAGAGTATCCCACTGACTTTTAATGTGTGTCTGCTGACTACGTTGTCAGCTCAACTCTCACATATGGGGCTGGGGAGATTGCTCAGTTGGTAAAGCCCTTGCCGTGCAAACCTGAGGGCCTGAGCTTGGGTTCCCAATGTGCACATAAAAGAAGGGTGTGGTGGCTTGCACCTATAACTCTAAGAGTGCTGGGTGGAGTCAGAGGTCAAAGGATACCAGGTGTTGACCTCTGACCTCTACATGAGCCTGCATGGGTGAGCCCATCAACACACACACCTGCACACACACACACACACACACACACACACACACACACACACAACTAAATAAATAAATAAAAATTTATACTGACTTCTTATTAAAGTTTTGTGTGATTTACAAAATAGAGCTTATGTCTTAAACAAAATAGAGTGTAAACAAACATGTATAGTTCAACAGAATTTCAGAAATTGGACAAGCCTGTGTAGTCAGTGCTCAGACCAAGCAGCAAATGTTCCAGACCCTTCTTCCCAAGAAGATGCTAGTGCCCCAGTTCTGGGTACTCTCCCTTACACAAGCCGGACTTCTCGCACTGTGGCATAGTGTTTGGTCATGAGCTTCTTAGGAATAGGCACTCACTGCTCTGGCTTTTTCAGCTTCCATAATGTTGCATAGATAGTACATTCTCACTGGTGCAAAATATCTCACTCGGAGTGTAGAAATCCCTCTGTTTATCCATTCTTCGCTTACTGGGCACTTGGGTGGCTTCCAGGGTTGAGCTGCTGTGAATAGCCTTGCTGAGTATGTATACCTGCTATCATTGGGTGATCTCTCAGATGATTTCTGTAGGTGCATTCCTGGGAGTGGACTTGCTGTCTCATTGGGATGTGAGTTAGAAGATATGGGCTTGTACCATATTTTCCGTTTCCTTAAAAAAGAAAGATCTATTTTACTATTTTATTTTATTTGTATGTTTGTCTATGGGTATGAGCACATGAGTGTGGGTACCCACAGCATCCAGAGCAGGATGTCAGACCCCCTGAAGCCACACTCATAGTCAGTTGTAAGCTGCTCGGTGTGGGTTCTGGGCACTAACCCTGGCCTTCTGCAAGAGTAGCAAGTGGTCCTAATTCCTGAGCATCTCTCTAGCCCTCTGTTTCCTTAAAGATGAAGAAACGGGTAAAACCTGGCGGTGTAGATGCCTAAGGCCCACGGATCCTTCATGCTCCTCCCGTGTGAGAATTTGTACATTCTGGGAAGCCTGGCAAGAGGCAGTCCTCTACACCAGGTGCAGTTCTTGGGGCTTTAGATTTCTCTGCTCAACCAGATCCTTGTCCCAACTTTTGAGATGAGTTTATTCAAGCTCTCATGACTGAGGAGTCTGAAACTCAGATGAGTAGACATGAGTATTCCTCTCCTCCTCCTTGTGTATGTGTGTGTGTGTGTGTGTGTGTGTGTGTGTGTGTGTGTGTGTGTGTGTGTGTGTGTGTGCGTGTGCATGCTGTGTCTGTGTTTGCCACAACACACACACTGAGTTCAGAGAACAACATTCAGGAATCAGTTCTCTCCTCCCACTGTGTGCTTCAGAGAATAAGCTGTTAGGCTTATACAGCAAGCACTGGACCTACTGAACCATCCTGCCATGTCCTTCAGTGGCTTTACCTAAATCATATAGGAGACCTGCCAGAGCCAGGGTGAGAATCTGAAATGCCTGACTTGGAAGCTGCACACTGTAGGATCCCTGGGATGGGGGCTTCTTTTAGCTTGGGAGCTCCTTGGGGGCTGTCTCCTTAGGACTTGCGTAGATGGTGAAAGGAGATGCTGTGGAAAGAGGAGCCAAAATAAGGCAACTCAATGGCCTTGGGAAGCCAAATTGCTTTTCTACCCAGTGACTGTTGGAGAAAGCCATGCGTTTCCTGGAAGGCAAAGGCAAGCATATAATTTGCTGTCTACACAGGACTCTCTTGAGAGTGAAAAGGGTGTTTGCTATCTGGGGTGGTGGGGAGACAGGCACAGACTGAGCCTGTCACCACTGGATTGGGATGAGTGTTGATGCCACTTGTGTATTGAGGGCATCATTATGGCTACACAGTAACATTTAACTCTGATCCCCCCACCTCCATCTCCCAGTGTTGGGATTACAGGTGTGCACCACCATGGCAGTTTCTGCAGTGCTGGGAATTGAACTCAGGGTTTCATGCATGCTGGGCAAATGCTCTACCAATTGTGCCCCTTCCCCAGCCCTCCGTGGTTTATTTTTAATCCATGCCATCTGTCTGGAGTCGTGGCAATGTTTTTTGTTGATATTAGGACTGGGTCTGGTTTTCTTCCACTTTTCATACCTTTTCCTGCCAGATGAAACTGTGGCAAGCTGTTTCCCCTTCCCTAGTCGGAGGTCACTGTGCTGTCACATCTTCCCAAGAAGCTTCTAGAAGGCTAGGGTTCATGTTAGCCATGGTGGCACTGATGACTTCTCAGGGGCACTTGCTAAGTTCCCTTTTATCAGTATTTCACTCTCTCCTCCAGCTGGTCTGTCCATGTGCAGAGAATGAGGACTTAGCCATGATTCTTTCCTTTTTCTGAGCCGACTGGTATCCATTGGTCTGGAAAAATCAACGAGTTGTGTCTGTGTGTTGGTGGGGGGATTGGCAGGGGACAAAGAATAAAGGGCTGATTAAATTTGTAGTGGAACATGTATGTGGGCACTTAGGGTGAGGAGGTAGGTGAAACACTCACCCACTGGCTTTCCTCAGGCTCAGACTTAGTCGTGTGAGGATGGAAATGATGGCTATCCCAGGGCCAGGACTAAAACATGTCAGTAATTACAAAGCTTGGTTAATTCTTAACTGTTAAGAATTGTGGCCGGGCACTGTGAGGGGAGCTTGGTGTTGGACCCTGTGCTCAGCTGAGGGAACAGTGTCTCTGATAGTTCTGAGGACTGGAAACCATTCCTAATAAAGAATGAAAGAATCAGCAAAATTTTCAAGGCCTCAGGCATTTGCCATGAGTGTCAAAGATAAGGATGAAAAGGGTAATTAGTGTCTTATTAAGTCCACAGCCGCATTCTACTAGATTCTGGAACAACAGTGAGAGGCATGAGAGGGTGTAGCTGTGTTCCACAGGAACTTCTGGATAGCAGAGGGCCTCTATCCACTGCAGATTCTGTGACCCTGAAGAATGGAATGCAGTGCCACTCACTAGGACAGCCTTGGAATCAGAGCCCCAGTTCTGTCATCTGTAATGGCTGAAGAAGTGGCTCAGCAAACACTTGCTGTGCTAGTGTGAGAACCAAGTTCAGATCCCCAGGCCCAGGTGAAAAGCTAAATGCTGCTGGGCAAATCCATAACCCCATCTCTTCTCCCTCAGCTTGGGAAGTGGGGCCTGGGAAATGGGGACAGGAGTGTCCCAAGAAGCACACAGGATAACGAAGACACACTGTCTTGAACAGGTTTGGTGAGGACCAACACCCACCCACAGTTGATCTTTGACACATGTCCACATGTGTTCTGTGGCATGAGCATGTCAACATTTACAAGTAGGTATGTGGGTGCCCACATGAACACACATACCATACAAACAAACACAAGCGAGCAGATGTAAACCTTTTAAATTAAAATGTATTTAGTTGAGTGTGTGTGAAGAGGTGCATGTGTGCGGAGGTCAGAACACAACTTGTAGGGGCTGGTTCTCTCTTTTCGCTGTGTGGGCTCGGGGACCAAACTCAGGTCACCAGGCTAGGCAGCAAATTCTGTTATCAACTGAGCCATATTGCTAATTAAAAATGTATTCAGAATAGTTTCCAGGTGGAAGGATGCATCTCCTTCATTACCTTTACTTGTTCAATTGTTTTCTTCCATCCAGATTCTAGGTTCTAGGAGAAGCCAGGCAGGGCTTCATGGGAAAGAGATACCCCAAGGTAAATAGATACCATCTACATCTCAAGCAAATGAGGCTTTTTATTTCCTTTGGTGTGCAACCATTAAACTTAGAGAATGGTATACCACGGTGTGGAAGAAGGGCCTCCTTATGAGCAGCATAGATCGAGTGGCCCCAGCCCCGACTGTGGACGTGACATGAGGCTCTGCCCACTGACTATGGACATGAGTGACATGAAGCTTTACTATGGTGCTCATCCAGACTACTTCAGACACTCACTGCCATGCTTGGACCAGGGTCTCAAGACAGATGAAATCTTCAAAGTATTCTAAAGTATTCTGGAGAAGGATCAAGGAGTGGAGCAGGGGCAGCCTCAAGGTGAAGGCATTTTGGTTCTCTTTTTGAGTGTTTGTAGATGAAAAGATGTCCCGCGCGCTCTCTGTATTTCTCGCCAGCAAGAAATCATACATGGGACACTCGGATCCTTCTGCAGACAAGCTTTAATGCATCTTGAGAGGAGAGCATAAGCTTCCCAGATCAGAGACACTGAGCCAAGAATCCCGTCCCCTAATAAAGGCTGGCAGCCGCCGCCTGGGACGTGTCACCCTATGATTGGCTGTAGCTCATCCGGCCATATGACGCCACGGAATAGGCAGAGATCAAGGAATGGAAATTTACCCAGCGCCTGCGCAATAATCTTGTTTACATTCGGTGCCTGCCGGATGCAGGCGCCATCTTGTAATGGAGAATGCAGGGACGGCTCCCTACAGATCCCCCTTTTTTTATTAATTAATGATAAGGCTTTATATTTTTACAAGCAAATAGGTCACCCATATGTTGAGGGATAGAGGCAGAGGTTGAACCTTCCCAAAATCAAACATTAAGACTGTGTACGGGAGTCGCGACTAGGCTGTTAGCTTGACCCGAAGCACTCTCGACCTGTCCTCTGCCGTTTTTCTGGGAAAGGGAGACTAGGGCAGGCAACCCTTATGCAGGACAACATGCCTCCCAGAGAAGCCTGCATATTGGGCAACTCTCTGTGCGATGCCTTGCTCGACATCCCTCATGGGCTGCTCAAGCCAGGCACTCTACCCTGTGCAATGAGCCTAGGCTCCGGGTGTGCAAGAGCTGTCTGGCCAGCGGCCTATTGCTTAAGCATAGTTAGCCAAATATCAGTGGAAGCCCCTTGTTCCAAAGCTACAAGCGCTTGGGCGATAACCACCTTGTCTCTCTTAGTTTGAGCCCTGAGCCTACAGACCAGCCAGAGAAGCAACATCAATCCGCAGCAAACGGCTGCACCAAACAATCCCACCTCCACCCATTTCCTTAAAATAGGAGACAGCTGAAGCAATCCATGATGACAGTCCCTCCGTCAAGGACAGGAGTTAATCTGGATAATAGCGGCTCTCAACTCCCGGGGAGAGGGTGGAGTTCCGACTTTTGAGGGTCCAAAGGGGCTCTTCGGGTGAGTCTTTTCGGGATCCACAGGGGATTCTCTTCATCCTGTGGAAAAACACATATCGCTCCCCTGGATCTTATGAGAATAGGATCCGGGCCTCTCCAAAGACCAGTTAAGACATCTTTCCATTTTACCATCTCCTTAGATCTTTTAGGTTCTGAGGTATGACGCTTGGCCGCTGTATGGCCCTGAGCGTCGGTGTTTAGAAAATTAAGGGTAAAGAGTGCCATGGATATTGTAACTCTTGGCACCGAGGGTAGGGATGCTCCCATTCCCTCCTTTTGTTTGATTAAATAAGACTTAAGTGTGTGATGGGCACGTTCCACAATGCCTTGTATAAGGTAGGCCAGTTAGATGGGTAATTTCCATCTGTCTGTAGAAGTGCTGGAACTTTTGAGAGGTATAAGCCGGCCCATTATCTGTTTTTAAGAAGCATACAGGTGGCTAGGTAAAGTCTTATTTCTGTAATACAGCTGAACTTCCTTAAACAGTAGCTTAACTTCTTTCTGAGGCAGGGTTTTTTTTGTGACTTTGGAGCCTGTCCTGGAATTTGATCTGCCGGACCAGGCAGGCCTTGAACTCATAAAGATCCATCTGCCTCTTTTCTCCCGAATGTTGGGATTAAAGGCGTATGCCGCCAACGCCCAAAACTTAAAGGCGTGTGTCACCAACACCCTGAGCTTAAAGGTGTGTGCTATCAACATAATAGATTAGTATCTTTTATAAAACAAGAACTTTACATTGTCAGGCTTTGCTTAAAAATTTTAAATTGAAGCTCTTTAAGTACAAACATTAATAAAATCAAACATTTGAAAAACTGGTTTTAAAAAGAAATTTAAATTCCCTTAAGGTCTTTCTGTAATATATAGAAGCATTAACATTTTAAATCTTAACTGAAAAACTTGTTTCTAAGATGGTACCTCTGATTTCCATGCGGTAACCTTTAGTTAAGATGGCGGTCTAAGTATCCTTTTTTTAACTTTAGCAAAATGGCTACCGTCAGTCATGTGACCAGCTACAAAATGGCCGTACCAGGAAATAGAACATTTTAAAACAAGCATACATAAATTACTTGAGCAACTTTAGGATATGAGGCTTTTTCCAGGCATCCCAGGCCTCCAAGCAGTGTTGAATAACATGCATGGCCTTTTCCCCTATCAAAGACTGGGAAAGCCATCTGTAATTTTTTTCGCTCCTTTGATGGTAAAAAGGAGTCGGTACCAAATAGTGGGGGTGCTGATGGAAGCACACCCGCTGGCATTTTTGGCAGCCGATATCTATCGGGGTGGTATCGTGCTGCTTTTTTCTCTAGCTCTGCTTTCTTGCTAGAGTCTAAAATCTCAGAGTCTGAGCTGTTCAGCTCCAAGGCTTCCAGTTTCGTTGTAGGGCAGAGGCTAGGTTTTAAGTCTTTATTTCTCTTAAATTTACCGGGGTGTGACCGGTTATCTCCTATTTTCTCTCCCTCCATTTTTGTTTCTTTTTCACCTAGCTGAGCTGTTTCCTCTAAAACTTTATCTCTTGAGCTTTTAGAGTCATTAGAGCTATCAAGATTTAAAGCTTTAATCTCATTTACAGAATCATCTAACAAATTATTCACTCCCTTGTCAGTAGACATTCCAGGAGGTCCTTTTTTCTTATTTATTGCTGTTTCTCTTAACAAATTATTCACTCCCTTGTCACTAGACATCCCGGGAGGTCCTTTTTTCTTATATTTTATTGTTAGGCGCGCCCCATCTCTCACCACATTCGGTTTCTGATATGTAATTCTGGACTTCTTTAAGATTGTTGTAACAGTGAGAAAAGTCAAAATAGCTCCTAGTAAAAGCATAGAAGCCTCTATATTAACCTCCCACAATAGCAACATTCCCAAGCCAAAGTCTAGAAAAATCATACCTCTCCGAATTTTTCTCATTACATTCGGTTTCTGATATGTAATTTTGGACTTCTTTAAGATTGTTACAACAGTGAGAAAAGTCAAAATAGATTAACCTCCCAAAATAGCAACATTCCCAAGCCAAAGTCCAGAAAAATCATACCTCTCCGAATTTACCATCCTGCAGTTCTGAATCCGCCTCGTTAGAGGGGTCACTGAGGTGCTGGAGATGTTAAGCTTCCCGGGTTTCAGCACCATATGTCCCGCGCGCTCTCTGTATTTCTCGCCAGCAAGAAATCATACATGGGACACTCGGATCCTTCTGCAGACAAGCTTTAATGCATCTTGAGAGGAGAGCATAAGCTTCCCAGATCAGAGACACTGAGCCAAGAATCCCGTCCCCTAATAAAGGCTGGCAGCCGCCGCCTGGGACGTGTCACCCTATGATTGGCTGTAGCTCATCCAGCCATATGACGCCACGGAATAGGCAGAGATCAAGGAATGGAAATTTACCCAGCGCCTGCACAATAATCTTGTTTACATTCGGTGCCTGCCGGATGCAGGCGCCATCTTGTAATGGAGAATGTAGGGACGGCTCCCTACAAAAAGACATCATTTCCAGGTAGCCACTGTGTGAGGAGCATCTTCACCCCTGCAATGGCAGACATAGTTGCTTCCTACAGCAGGAAAATGGACAGGCAGATTTCCTGATCCTACAGGAGTGTCTCATAAGTGAGGGGCTCCATGAGAGCATCCTGAACTCTTTGCAGACAAGGCCAATGAGGTCAACAAAAAAGAGGTTCCTCACATTGTCTGGGAACCACTGGGACTTCTGTTCCCAGGCCTTCATGGCTGGTGTGATGCTCACTGACAAATTCACTGTCTCAGTGTTTCCTCTGCTTCTGCTGTCTCTCTCTAGTTTTTCCATTGAAGAAGTGAGTTCAAACTTTTATAAAATAGAGAAAAAATCTTTTGGCTTTCCAGATCATGGGAGCTTGGAGTAGCTGTGACATTAACATGATGCTATGCATTGCTAATTGCATGAGAGGATACCCAAGCTTCCAAGAAGTCGGTGAAGTACGTGGATTAAAAATCATACCACTGGGGACTGGAGGGATGGTGGCTCAGAGGTTAACAACACTCACCGCTCTTGCAGAGGACTGAAGTTCAGCTCCCAGAACTCATCTGGTGGCTCATAACGATCTGTAACTCCAGTTCCAGGAGATCTGATGTCCTCTTTCAACCTCAGGAGGCACCAGGCACACACATGGTACACTTATATAAATATGAGGAAAACACCCATGAGTGTAAAAGAAATACACCAAAAATTAAAACTCACCGGGCACAAGGAGACCCATCCCATATGCAGGTTTGCTCAAAACTTTGTGTCTGTGTATGTTGGAGATAGAGCCAGAGAGAACTTCTTCCCAGGGAGGAATGCTATTAAATGGATATGAACAGGCAATTTGGTTTGCTCTATAAAAGTGAAGCCGTACTTAGCCTCTAACCCAGCAATTTCACGTCTCTTTAGGTCTAAGAATATTTTAATGTATGTGGAAGGAGATGTGTTCAGGATTATTCTCTACAGCATGGTTTTAAGAGCACAAAAGCAGTCCAAGAGTCTGTCATTCACCTAAACCCTGGCTAAATCATTTGATACTAATAGATAATAGAAAATGGCAGAGTAGAGGTTTTTTTTACAGTTGAGACCTTTGAGAGACATGCTATGAACTCTAATCAATGCAATATTCAGTGCAAAAAGCCAAGTCACAGAAGCATGTCATCAGCAGTCCTTTTAACAGTAGGCAAAATAGTATCCTCTCGTTGGCAGATGTTTACATGGCTATTGAAGTGTAAAATCATGTTGGAGCATGTATTATTTGCTTTCATAGTGCTGTGACCAAATAGATATCAGAAGTGACTTGAGCATGGAGAGAAGCTTCATCTGGGCTCAAGGTTTTGGGAGACACAGTGTCCTGGTGGGGAAGGTGTGACCACCTGAGTAGCTCAACTCAGAGTGCTGGGGGAATGAGACAGTGGCTTTTCATATCCTAGCAGGTCAGGAAGCAGAGGGCTTGGGCTCTTGACAGAAATAGGCAGAGCCTGTAAAGCCCTTCCACCACCTCGATGATGCATTTCTGCCATGTAGATTACCTCCCCAAACAGTGCTGTCAGCTGGGGATCAAGTATTCAAAAACATGAGCCCAGGGAGGGAGCCCATGGAAACAATGACGGTGAATAATGGCAAATGTCAGAGAAGTGACAGGGACCCTTCCCACAAATGTTTACTCAGTGTGTTTGTGGTATAAGTATGTTTGTAGGTGCGAGCGCACATGCACGTGCGCGTGCATGTGTATGTGTATGTGTGTAGGCAAGTGACCAACTTCAAATGTCTTTCTTGATCCATGACCGCCACCTTATTTTTTGAGACAGGGTCTCTCACTGAACCCAGCATGCATCAGCTTGGTTTAGGTGGCAAGCCAATTCACTTTATAGCTCCTCCTGTCTCTGCTCCACACCATCCCCAGCTCTGACGTTATAGAGACACATGGCCACACTCCACTTTTACAAGGGTATTGGAGATTACAGCTCAGGTATCCATGCAGGTCTCTGTGCTTGCATGGAGGACATTTACAGACCGAGCCAGCTCTCCAGCCACTGGAGTCCCTTTGCTCAGCACAGGACATCAACAGACAGCTGTCACTGCTTGGGGTGCAGGAGTCTCCTCCTCCCTCCTTGCCTGGTCTCCAGGAAGTTCTCTCTACCTTGGGGCTTTCTTTTGTGTACAGTCTGGCCTGTATGCCTGAAGTACCAAAGCATCCTCCCTTGGGAACTATTTGCTTTCTTTTTCTTGACCATGGAGCCAGGATGGCTTCTTCTCTGGCAGAAACACAGCAGGTCCAAAATCCTGTATGCACCTCACTCCTGCTGACATTGCTTCTTTCCAGGGATTAGACTGAGCCCAATCTAAGCTCCACTCCATGTTAGCCTGGGTGCCCACAAATATCCAGCCTCTGCCTTTCCTGCCTATGACCCTCAGCTCTAAGCCCCACAGCAGACTGGGGACTAGAGATGTGGGTGGCTTTCTTGTCCGCATCCTGCTTATTTCTACAACATATAATTCACCTTAATTAAGAAAATGAAAGGCACATGAGATTGGATCTTGTTTGAGCCGATCTTGGGAGTGAGATTCTTCTAAGAATAGGTATTGTCTCTGAGACTCTAAGACTTGGTATCATATCAGGCAGAACACAGTGGACACTCCTCAAAGCACAACACTGATAAGAATATAATGAACAGACTGTCTGCAAAGAGATGGGGAGAACAAAGATGGTGAGGCAAGGAGGGAGGAGCACAGGCAGCCGTTACAGTCCCATCCCTATGCAAGATATGGTGAGAAAGTATTTTCAGAGCCTTGTACCAGCTAGAGACAAGAGAGGTGGCCTTTCAGTGGCCCTAAGGACCAGAGAACATGGTCACTGCCAAGCTCACTGACTGGTGGGAATACCAATGGGAAATAACCTCTCTGGGGTCTTTCTCCCTAGGCTCTACAGTCAGCGTGCATACTCCCTGTGGGTCAGGACCCTCTGTGCAGGGCCAGGCACCTGGAATATGCATTCTATATAGAGATCTGTGTCTTAGAGAGAGAGGTAGGGGATAGAAAGAGAGGCACAAGAAAGTGTCTGTTTCTAAATACAGTGCAGCTCAGAAGACCAGGCACAGTATGAGGTCGTGTGTGTGTGTGTGTGTGTGTGTGTGTGTGTGTGTGTGTGTGTGTGTGTACTCATGGGTGTGCATGCATGTGTGTTCATGAGAATGTTTGTATATGTGAGTGTACAGGCATGTATGGACAAGTGCTTTGGATGCCAGCTTTGCTCCTCAAGGGCCTTCCAACTTGTTTCATGAGGTAGGTTCTCTCGCTTGCCTGGAGCTCACTGACTAGGCTGGGCGGGCTGCCCACCAGACCCGGAGATCTGCCTGTCTCCCATCCACAGCACTGGGATTACATGCATGCAACACTGAGTCCAGCTTCTTAATGATGGGCTGGGGGTGGGCTGCACTTGGGTCTGCCCACCCACAAGTCATTAGCCATCAACCTGGCCTCAAGATGTCCCTTTTGGTTCACACTGGATAGCTTTGGGGCATTTTGCACTAAGCGCTTTGACTGGCTGGTCTCAAGAACCTTAGATGAGTAAGTTAGGACATGGGCAGGAGGGAAAGAGCTCACCCTGTGGTTATAGCCTGTGTCTTGTTCTAAGGTTAACTGGGAGGTGTTTTGAAGCAGAGCCTGGTGGGCTCCTGGGACAGGCTTGAAACCTGCTCTGAGAGATGCCTATCATGTTGACCTTCATGGCTCTGAAGAATGAATGTGTGGCTGGGAAGATGCTTGGTGACACGTGCTTGTAATCTCAGCAGTTGGGGGTGTGGTGTCAAAGCAGGGTACCACGAGTTCAAGGGCAGTCTAGGCTACAATTGCCAGCCTGTGCTGCCCAAGAAGCTTTCCCAAACAAAAGAAAAACACTGAAATAGCTGAGATGAATTTCAGAGAAGTGGCCTGGGCTGGGTGTCCCTGCAGGGTGCAGACATACTGTCTAAGGGACAGAGAGAGGAGGCAGCCATTCTGAACACCTGGGCTACTGATCCCACCCCTGATCATCTCCAATCCATTAAGTCTGTTTTAAGCTGTGCAGACCTAAGAGAAGGACACCTGAGAAGCAATGCAAAAGCAAAGGGGAGATGAGATTGTACAAACAGAATGTGGGCCCTTGTTGCAGAATGGAGCCACCAAAAGCAGGGTGGCTTTGGAGAAAGAGAGCCATTGTCCCATCATGTGACCTGCTAGCTGTGTGACTTTTGCTAACTCAGTTCATCTCTCTCCATAGACCTCATGGTCTTTCCCTGTAAACAGGGGAGAGTAATAACACCTTCATCACAGAGTGGCAGGAGGCTTGCACAGGGTTACTCCCAGGAAGCATACTGTGTAGTACAGTGTCACACATATCGAAGACACTTTTGGTCCTTAACACTGTTTGTTTCATGTGGAGATCAGAGCCAGTCATTTGATTTGAAGGGAGCACAGCAGAATCCCAGGAAGTTCCCGCCCCCATTTCTTTCTAGTTCATTACCTTTGCACCACCCAAAGACATGCCAAAGGCCAATAGCAAAGTGTGCCTGGGACTGTGCCCTCTAGGGGGAGGCTCAGGGATGATCCAAAGAGAAATCTGGGGGAGGGGGATGTCATTTATTCAATGGCTCCTGAATGTGGGTTCTCAGAATGGCTGACAAGTTTTTAAGCATGATCCTCCCTTGCAACTTCCTCTTACTCCTACAGAGCCCCGTTTTCAGAGAAAGCCAGCAGAAAGGCTGTTTTCAGAATATCTAAACTGTCTGCCCCCATATGCTTACCCAGGGGGACTTCTTCCCAAGATGTGCCCACAGAACTAATTCTTGAGGTTTGTATCAGAGTTCATGTTTAGCTGCACAGAATAGGAAGCTGATCAGGCTTGCTCTGTCAACCTGGCTTTAGACTTCTTTTGCTTATACAGTAATCCAGTGTCATCAGAGACCTAGACCCCCTTTCTAAGAAAGATTTAAGTTTTTTACTTAGGTGTATATGATATATATATATATATATATATATATATATATATATATATTGTATGAGTGCAGGTACATGCAGTATAATGGTTTAATAACAGGTACAGGAGGCACCTTGGTGGGTTGGAGCCAAGGGGCACCACAAAGTCACACCATGCAATAGAACTCATATGAGAGGTTTACTGGGGACAAGAAGGGGTGTAGAGGTTGTCTCTGAGTGAGAGCAGAATAAAAAGAGAGCACAGCAGCAAGTGGTTTTGAAAAGGGGGAAGGGTGTTACTGTGTAGCTCTGGCTGTCCAAGAACTCTATGGGGACAAGATTGTCTTCAGAGTCAGATCTTCCTATCTCTGCCTCCTGAGTGCTGGGATCAAAGGTTTGTGTCACCATCTCTTCCTAGCAAGTGTTCTTAATGGCTGATGTATCTCTCCAGCTTCATCTTTCTCTCTTCAGCCACCATTAGAATGGCCCTTGCCTTTGCTTTATTGCTTCAGGGTTGCAAAAAGCTGCATCGTCTCCATCTTCACATTTGCATTCCAGAGGAAGAAAGAGTAGGCTCCCAATTCAGGTGGAGTCCAGTGGGTAAGAGGTGGGCGTGTTCAGACTGGCATGTTGTGACCTCAAACCAAAGCATGGTGCTCATCAAGGAGGGAAGAGGCAGAGGTAACAATTAGCACTCTGTACCCCATTGATCAGAGCATTGCTTCCTCTCCACAGGTTGAGTCTGGAAGCATTCCAGGCTAATCAAAATCCAAGCAAACACAGTGAGGCCCAAACTTTGTCATCTATAGAACACACAAACTCTTACCTGGAAACCCCCTGGGCTCCTAGGTCCTTTATACATGATTCTGTAGATGTTGGACCCAGATCTTCATGGCTGTGGGAAGCCATGGCTGGTGGCATCCACCTGCATGAATATTTGACAGAGGAGCCTGGGGAACACCATAAATCTCCTGTATGCCTCTGGCTGGCCACCTCAGGCTGCTTACCACACAGGAAGGGTTAGGTAACTAGAGCTCTCACTCTTTATGTTGTGTCTGGGGACCAATGTTCTATCCTCTATGGCTGCCCAAGAACCTAACTACAGTAAGCCTTTATGTATCGATGAAGTTGCCTTCCCAGTCCTTCCCCTTCCCCCTTTTGTATTCCTTCTAGATTCTTCCAAGGGTACCCTTGCCATAAATTACTCATGTACAAACTCCTTCCTTGGTCCCTACCTCCAGGGACCCAACTTGAGGTGTCACTAAGTAACTCAGGTGGCCACTCTGTTTTCTTTCTCCAGGGGTGTTCAGCCTTTTAGCTTCTCTAGCCTGCATTGTCATCTAGAAGTTCATGCTGAAGACACTTGAAATTGAGTTTTTAAAAATTTCAATAGTATCTCATAATGTTTTAAGGCTATGACTTTTTCTTGGGCCATGTTCATACCTATCCTGGACCACATGTGGCCTACAGGCTACCATTGGACAACCCTTAAATCTTTTTCCTCTATCTCACTCAGAGCCACTGGTGTGTTCCTGGAGTGTGGGGCAGGGTCATCTTTTGCTCTAGTGATCACTGTTGGAGTCCCCTTCCTCAAGCTCTGTCTATGCATGCATGTGTACTTGTCACAGCCTGATGTGGAGGGACACCCTTGGGTCCCTTGTTTGGGGCTATACACACTAGGCTACCTTAGCTCATACACTTTCCAGGACTTGCCTGTCTATTCCTCCCATCTCTCCTCTGGGGTACCAGGATTGCAGATATGTCCTACTGTGTTTGGCTTTAAGTGGGTTCTAGGGATCTGAACTCAGCTTCCTCCTCTTACACAGCAAGCATTTTATCCACTGAGCCATCTCTCCAGTCTTATAGGAGTTTCCCACCAGGCCTCAAGCTGAGGCCCTCAACATAGAGCATGGTTCTTTAGAATGTTAGTCTGCATTTCTAGTACAGGAACTCTAAGAGGAGGTGTGTGTGAGTGTGTGTGTGTGTGTGTGTGTGTGTGTGTGTGTGTGTGTGTGTGTGTGTGTTTCCATCCTGTGGCTGTGGCAGTGGCAGCTGGGGGTATTTATAGCTGGATCCACAGGGCCATTCTCACGTGGCTACAGAAAATGAGAACCTCATGTGGAGTTTGTTTTTCCTCTCGGCCTGCGCCATCCAGCCATCCATCTCCCTTAAAGCCTCTGCTGTAACCAGAGCCCCCAGCATGGCTACCATGCGGAGGTTATGTAAATTCCCATCTCATGGAAAAGTGCCTGTTCTTTTCAGTCAGGCCACAGGCAAAGGAGGGAGGACGGCTGGGGAGAACTTGTGGGTGACTCTGGAGGGCAGCTCCACCCAGCCCCGAACTCCCTGCAGTCTCCCTGGATGAACTTCATGGAATGTGGGTCCTTGGATCATCTCATGTCCCCCAGCATGTGTGAACCCCTTAGAAAGGAAATGACTTCTTTGTCCTCAAGCTCAAACTCACTGTGTGGCCAAGGATGACCCTGAACTTCTAACCAGTCCTCTTACCTCTACTTCCTAAGTGCTAGCCTCAGAGACATGTGCTGCCATGCCTGCTTTCTGTGATTCTGGACAATGAACCCAGGGCTCTGTGTGTGCCAGGGGGGCACTGAGCCCCACCCTATTTGTTTTCTTTTTGTTGTGCTCTTAGGTCTGTTCCATTCGTGTTTTGCCTTTTCCATTAGACTAAAGATCCTCCCCAAAGGCAATGCTCTGTCTTCCTAGGTCACCAGGGCTTCTGGGTGGGGGCAGGAGTCGCTTAGGCTCTCCTTTCTCCAGGACAGTTTCAGAACTCCCAGAGTCCTCCAATTCCTGCTACATGCTTTATCTGTCTACTAGGAAGCTTTAAGCTTCAGCCAGATGCTTTAAGCTGAGCATCTTTATGCTGAAGACCCCAGGGACCCAGTGACTCTACAATTTTACTCAGGAGCGCCAACCTGCACGTCCATGTCATGTATCTAATTAGTCATATGAGGTGGCAGAGGCTGGGACATGGGGTGGGGTGACTGAGCACAGGTGGAGGGCTTACACAGCTTGAGAAGAAGAAAGCATCAATTTGGCTGTCCTACCCTGGGGCTATACCCCCTTGTTGTGCCATGCCGGTGCTCAGGGATGCTACATCAAGGGCCCTAAAGACTTTATCCCGAAATTCTCCCAATAGCCCCCACCACTCTTCAGAAGCCGCTCTGTGTATATACTGGGCTGGACAGTTGCTCATCTGGGCACACCTCCTGCTACAGCACTGCTGTGACTGTCAGCCCCCTTTACAGAAGAAGAAACTGAGGTCCTAAGAGTGTAAGTGACTTGCATGGAGTCAAGAAGCCTACAGCACAGCAGGAACTTTAAACAAGATGGGCCTGACCACAGGACCTCCATAGGTCTCAACCATCTCCATTTGTGATAAATTTGACCTTCTGCCACCTGGCTCCTGCTGTATGTAGAACTCCAAGGCTCTAGTCTGATCAACAGAGTCAGCCGGCCTCTGAGTGTGGGCTCAGGAATGGACCGGCTGGTAACTTGAACTGTCTAACTGTGTCTCACCCTGCTACCCTCGGCTCTGCCTCCAACACCCTGCTCCCCACCACCCCGCCCCTGCTGCTGTGAGCCCCAAGGCTTTCTAGAACAAGAGCAGAGCCAGTCATTCATTAATCTTTGTCCTGCTTCCAAGAATCTCAACTACACAAGAATTCCTCATTGAACAGCCAGGCATTCTTGGGGAGCGTGTGTGTCACCAAGACAGCGAGAGTCTCAACTCTGGGAAGCAGCCGTGGGCCTGGCCAGGAAACTAATGCGGACTTCAGAGCCAGAAGGAAGTGGATTGGCTCTCCCTGAAGCCCCCTATCCAGCTGCCCACCCCCTCTCTAACCACAACTGGGAACTTGCCTTCCCAGGTCATCCCAGGGCACCAACGAACCCAGTGACATTTTCTTCTGGAATGGAGAAGCGTCTCATAGCAAAACTGTTGTGTGCATGCGTATATGTACATGCGTGTCCATGCACTGTGTGTATACTCAGTGCTGTTTACATCTGGGTCCCTTCCTGTGCAGTTCCTCGTGGTGTGAATGACTCATTGCACGAAGAAGTCTCTGTGAAGGATTTGGTGAAACCCCAAGAGGGAAACTAAGTAGTGAGACCCCGCTGCTCTTCGGTGAAGAGAAACCTCTTCTCTCACAACCCTGCA